>NW_026944225.1:230228-944748 GCF_033297405.1 Parathielavia appendiculata
GTACAGGCGCCTGTTGCCGCGTCCCAGAGTTTGACAGTCCTATCGTACGACGCTGACGCGAGCGTCTTCGAGTCGTGGGAGAACGCGACCGAGTAGACCGAGCCACTATGCCCCTCGAGCGTTTGGATGCATGCATCCCAATCTAGATTAACTTTCGGCGGTAGAGCAAGCCAGGCGGGAAATTGATCTTGGAATATACTTCGGACGACGCTCTGCATTGGCGCAAATACGATAGCCGAATGGTAGACCTGAAGAGGCGATATATCGATAACAGAGCAATGACTCCGAATGACCCGCCTAGTATCCAAAAGAAACGCCGAGATCTTGTCGCTTCCTTCTTGCTATAGCAAAACAAGTCAGTACATCATCCAAGAGAATAGTCAAAGCAGCAACATACATCAAGCAAGCCCAGCAAGTTGTCCACCATACCGATACTCTCCGAGACCCATCCTAGAATACCCAGCACTTCGAGCCAGTGCAGGAGATGTCGTTTCAAAAAACGGTCGACAAGGTCGCCGTCCCGTATCAGGCACTTACCCTCCTTCCAGTGATAGACCCAATATCGACAGGCATACTGGACGTCGAGCGGCAGGTTGCTGTCGATGATGTTCTGGTCAATATCGGACCGGCGTGTCCCTGGCAGGCGGAGTCCGCAGATGTTTTTCTTGAGTTTATCTTCTGTTGATAGCAGCTCCAGACACCGGACTGCTAGACGTTTATGGGTCTGTCCTTCGTCAACCCAAAATGGGTGCTTCTCTGGATTATTGGCCTTTTCTGGATCGATGAGGAAGTCGCGGAAAGACAAGTGGAATATCCTGACGGGGGATATAGGGGAGGCCTGTACGCTAACGACGGAGTGGAGTGGCTGAAGTCTGCGAATGACGGCCTTCTCAGGTACACCGAGAAGTCGGGCCAAGGGGCGTATTGGGAGCGGTTCTGCTAAGAGCACGATCGCGCCTATGACTGTCCGGAACTCCTTAAGAAGGGATCCCTTGGATGCCTCGGAACCGAGGAGTAATCGGTCAAGAACCGGGCGGTACGTCGCGTCTAGCTTGTCGATCTCGGATTGTTGGGCTCCTGAGCGATACTCTAGTACCTTTGCTAACTGACCATCGGGGTCGCACCATGCCGGATCCCTAATAAACCGACAGATGGTGGCCGCAAAAATAAAGAGCGGAACGGCCATCTCGACAAGGGCCTGAGTGACTTGACAGCCAGGCCAATCCGAGGGGAGCTGTTGGTCGGCGGGATACAAAGCATTATATTCCTTTCGAATTCTTGTGAGCTCAAAGTCCAGAAATGCAGCGATATCGTGCTCGATAATTGGCTTTGGGATTTCGTGCAAGACCAGGTCGTGGTATTTGCCTTCGATGTCGCTGAAGCCGAGTTTGACCGGCAGCTCGGGTCTGCTCGTGAGGAAGGCTTTCAGCGACACCGAACTTAGAGCCTTTGCCTGTGACAACAGGTAGATGATGACTCTAATATCGTCATCCCGCTCGCACTCGTCAAGAGCATCAATCACGAGGACGACTTGTTTGACGTCACCCGTAATGCCCTTCAAACTCCCTAACGGCTTCAAGATAAGATTCTCAAACTGCTCTCTCAATACCTTGCTCGTGACGGAAGGGTCATTCTCGATGGCGGCCCTGACGTGCGGCGCCAGATCAGGTTTTTTGGCAACAAGTTGTGCGGCGATGGTTGTAAACAGCAGGGCTGCGTTACCCCTGTCTCGCTCGCCTCTCTTGAAGAAGAAGCTGGCACCGAGAAGTCCTCGGTCGGCAAAAGTTTGTGCAACCGTTCGTGATATAGTGGACTTCCCAGTCCCTGCCATGCCGTTGAGCCAGAAGATGATCTCGCTGTGAGGATTGTCGGCCCATTTCGTTATACTCTCGAGGAGGTCGGTTCGCGTTCGGGGGTGACAGCGCGCGTCGTGCTCGTCTGCATGAGAATCGAAGGCTGCATTGTTTGCGGTCGGGAGCTTGGAAAGGACGAATGACTGGCCGACATCGAGGACCTGAGTGCTACATCTATGTGAGACTGAAGAATATCGAAAGAGAAATACAGCTATAACTTACACTCCGTCGACAGCGAGACCCGCAGATAGTGTGTCTCGATACCGTTCCAAGTTCTTGATGATATCGTCGATCTCTTTGCTTTCGAAAGGCCACTTGAGAGCGCGAAACCCGATCCGGCTTATCACCTTGCGCGCAGATCCAGGATTGAGCTTCTTCTCCAGCCTCGATCGCAGTTGTGACAGTTGGGAAGAACAGTCGATGAGTCCATTCCGCAGGCCTTGCGAGGTTTGAAGCCTTTTGCCGCTCGGGCTTTCAAGAAGTTGCTGCGCACCTTGCAAAGTCGTTTTCAACCTCTCAAGTTCTCCTTGCAATCTTTCGACATCAGACCTGGTATTCTTGACAGCGGAGGAGTACTGGAAGCAAAGAGATGCGACTTTTGCGGACAGCTCGATCACAGTGATGATGCTCGCTGCGGATCCCACCGCCTCCATGGCGTCACAACCTCGAATGGATCGTCGTCAAGCGAAGTGTCAATTTACGGGGTTGACGAAGCGGTGCTCTCAGATGCGGGGGTATCGTCGAACTGTTGAGTGTGCCCGTGGCTCGTCGGGCGGCCCGACCCAGGCAGCCATGCAGCTTGTGCCGCCAGGCACATGACGCTCCTGGTCGAAGCATCGAGCGAAACGCAATGAACGTGCTTGAAGAAGCGTGGAATACTTGGATTTGTTCTCATCATCCGGTTTACGAACTCAAACAGGTTAAGAAGTCGGACAGACGGCAATACAATATGCTGGAAGGCAGATCGAAGACATCATCAAGCAAGGACCCACATTTGGTGGTCGGAAAACAATCAGCAGTTGTGGAGTATCCAGTCGTTTCTGATTTGTCTACGGATCGCCAAAAGAAGGCGCCAAAGATGGCTTATGCCCCGAGAAATTGTTAGGACTTAATTGCTGAGTACCTCCTCACATCTTGTCAAGCCACACATGCCATAGGCCGACCCCGCACTCCTTAACAAAGTCAACTAAAAGATCAACGACACCCAATTCGCCTTTTACTGTACTTCATCGAATTCAAACCACACGAGGTGGTCCCATCTCCCAAGGTCCTCTGTGTCGTCTACTTCCACCTTGCAGGAACTATGCGATCTGATCCCAACTAAGGTATCCGTACGTATTTCAGCGCCTGACACACCGTCAATCCCGCCAAACTTGTGGAGGCAAGGCTGCATGACTGAACCGCCCGTCCCTTTTCTTGTGTTTCAAAGCCCGGGCTACGTTGCAAATGCAAATAAGCCGGATGGGCTTGAAAAAAACGCGCCGCCTTGCAACCCAGGAAAAGCTGGATTGGGCCGCCTAAGGTACCTTATTTCTACAGCCCAAAGTACGTGCCGCGCCTACAGTCTGGTCTTGCCGTCACGGTTTTCCATTGCTTTTCAACACTATGCCTCAGAGTACCCGTCCACGACGGCAAATGACATTGCGGCTTGTTTGAGCAGCCAAGGGAGAAGTGCCGACTGCTCCTATATGTGGACATGCACGAGCGTTAAAATGCGATCCCTGCGCTCATCCGACGCCAAGACAATTCAGAGCCCACAGCAGGCCCAAACTGGGCCGCCTCGCCAAGCCGCAGCTGGGAAACTTTCGGGGTTCCCACCCATATCGTCCATACACGTAAAAGAACGTGCATATTGCAATTGCGACACTCTCCAAGATTTGGCGGGAGAACGGGCATTGCGAAGTGCAAGCCGTGGGCAGACATCATTTTTGAAGATCATCGCGGGACGCTTGGTGCATCACTAGGCCATATTCACCATGACGAGGCCCCAGATTATTCGCGCTGGTATGTGGATAGTTAGTTACCTCCCCTTCATCTCACCTGCCCCTGGAATGCGCGCCGCCGTGGCTTGGTGGCCCGGGCCCGAGCCCCGGTCGTCTCCCCTGCTTGGGTTCTCTGCCTCACCTTCGGCGCTTTGTGCCCCAGTCTGTGCCGCCCGAGGTTGTCGAACCCGTTCTCTGACACTGCCAGACACCATCGACCTCCAGGCCCACGAGGCGCCGTCCGCCCAAACCCACCACCGCCGGCCGATCCCTGACGGATCGCCCGCTCCACACCAGGCTGAGACGCTTCGCGGAGTTGCGGCGGAGACTGCTGAGGAGCACCTCCAGAGCCCTCGTCTTTCGTGGAATCCCGACCCGGACGATACCCAGCAACGCGCCGCCCTCGAGTCGGCCACCGGCGCCCAAAACGGCACTTTGGACAAGATGCGCGCCGGTGCCCAGCAAGATGCCCTGGCAATTGCCCAAAACGGCGGCCTCACGGCCCAGGACACCGATGACGGCGATCTGGACGGCGACGCTGACGCCGACATGGACGACGACATGATGGACAAGATCTCGAGCTCGCCTTCAATTGAGGATGGTGGGTCAACCTTTGGTCTCCCGACTCTCTATTCGAGCAGCTCAGGCTCCCCAGCGCAGTCACCAACATTGCGTAGCCCCTCGCCTTCGGCCAACGTCTGCGACCCGAGGTTATCTTCACCATACCTCCAAAGTCCTGACCATCTGCCACTGCGGGGTGGGGAGCATAAAGGGCGCCAGTGCGTCGCTTCCGTACAGTCTTCTTTCGTTGCTAGTACACGCCGCCATCATCATCTTGAGGGTGAGTCCGAAGCGAAACCCCAGACGAGGACGACTCTCTCGACGAAACCCGCAGTCTCTTGGACGACTTTGACTTTGACCACGGTCTGGGATGGGCAGACGAGGAGGTGGAAGACCGTTCTCGGCAGCTGAAGGAGCGACAAACCGAGCATCGACAGCATCGGGAGAAGACAGCGTATTGACGAAGGAGAGCGAAGCGATGACGATATCGACCTGGCGATACCATACGAAACCGATGAAGATGATGATGGCGACTTGTTCGGACTTTTTGACTCTAGATTCATCGACTCCGGCTGGGGTGGCGAGTGCTTACAAGATGCAGAGGACATCGACTTCGATTTCGTCTATGCCCTCCACACCTTTGTGGCAACGGTCGAAGGGCAGGCCAATGCGACAAAGGGAGACACCATGGTTCTCCTCGACGACAGCAACAGTTACTGGTGGCTAGTACGGGTCGTCAAAGACAGCAGCATTGGTAAGTACAGTTGGACACCGTCAGACATTGAATGCTCATGGTGGTTGCTGTCCAGGGTACCTGCCAGCAGAGCATATCGAGACGCCGACCGAAAGGCTAGCTCGGTTGAACAAGCACCGGAACATAGATGTAAGCCGGGAGAACAGGGTTATTGAGGGAACTACTGTTGTTAACGCGGCCCAGCTCTCTGCGACTATGCTAGGAGACCAGCCTGACAAGGCACGAAATACGATCAGGTCCGCCATGAAAAGGAGAAAGACCAAGACGGTTCAATTTGCCGCTCCTACCTACGTTGACTACTCAGATATTGATTACTCGACCGAGGAAGAGGATGCCGAAGGCAACATGTTTGCTCAACAGCAGCAGGCGCAGCAGACACAACAAGCACAACAATCCGCTGGCGACTCGGAGATGGAAGATGAGACAGCGAAGGTGGAACCTCTGAAACCGAGATCGCAGCAAAAACAAGCCAAGGCCGAATCGAAGCGGCAAGATGTTGGTGGTGCCACTGACTCGTCGAACACGAGCAAGACTGTGTCCCGAGTTGTGGATGAGGTTTCAGAGGTCAGAGTTGATGGGCCGAAGAAGACGAGCAACGGAACCGTTCGGGATTCGTTCTTCAAGGATGACACGGTTGAGACCAAGAAGATCACGCTTACCCCGAATCTGCTTCGTGACGACAACGACCCACGAACATCGAGCGAGTCCAGGGAAGTCAAGCACCGCCCCAGCCTGGACAAACTCGACAAGGACGGTATCTTCAGCAAGGATGAGAAGAAAAAGAAGAAGGATAAGGATAAGGATAAGAAGCAAGGCGGTCTGCGGGGCTTCTTCTCCCGGAAGGATAAGAAGTCGAAAGGAGAGGATGACGACGATTCCTTGGGTAAGCGGTCAATGGAGGCAGACCCGCCGGAGAAGGATATCGAGGAAGACGAATCACAGGCACAGGCGGAGAAAGCCGGTCCTCAGAGGCAGACGAGCAAGTTGCAGAAGCCGCAGCCCAGGAGCGAACCGCCACCGAATGGGAAGTCCAACAGCACCAGAGAAAACGGCATCGACGTCAAGACTTTCTTGTCCGAAGGGCGGGTCAACAACGTCGCGAATGTTCCTCCAGTGTCGATGCGTGTGGTGGAATCAAGCCCGAAGCCGTCCCTGGAGACGAGTCCCCGCGATCAGAGGCCGGATCGGGACCCGTCCACAGGCAAAGGCGCCTCATCCAAGAACCCAAGAGCGGCGTTACGGCCTGCAAAACCCTCCGCAGCACAATCTCGTGCGGAGCTTGAGCTCGAGGAATTGGACTCAGATACGGAAGAAGACGTGACCGAGCCAATACGACAGGCACACGTGCCCGCAGAAGCTGTCCGGCAGCAGCCAGCACAGGCTGCGCAAGGCGCTACTCCAGCAGTTGAGCAACCGGCACTAGCCGGGGCGCAGGCAGCGAGCAGAGCGCCTGCGGTCAGCATTCCGCCCCAGCAAGCCGAGCGGCTCTCTGAATCGCCCGTGCAGGTGTCACCAGTCAACAGCAGCAACCCGCCGCCGCTGATGGTGGACAACTCGAACCAGGAAGAAGAGCGGTCTACACCGTCGCCCGAGCTGATCGAGCACGAGGACGCGGATCCGGCCGGCCCCAAGCCCTCGACGACTCCGTCGACGGCGAGGTCCGAGTCGTGGGATGATGTCAGCTTGCGCGCCTTCTTTGACTCGGGATCGGATATCCGTGATCTGTTGGTTGTGGTGTACGATAAGAACAATGTCGAACCCGTAGGGTCGGATCACCCTATTGCGGGGTCTCTGTACCGGGAGCAGAACGCCAAGTTGGCTGAGATCACGACGGTGAGTCGCGCTCTTCTCTGGAGTGATGAATTTGGCGCTGGATGCTGACGATATGCTTATAGCGGCTTGACGACATGCTTGGGGACTGGCTTGCCCGTAAGCAGAGACTCAGGGGCACCGTCTGAAGTTCCGTGACGCTGCCGGTGCTCACAATTTTACTCATCCTTGGATTATATCGCCCACTCTTGCGATGAGCAACACTCGTCCTTTGGCGGCAGTTCTCACGCATTACGACTTGACGCATACTTTCCCTTTTTCTCTTACTCTCAATCTTCTTACTCCCCGTATGGTTTGTGGATTGGGTGGCTTTTGGGTGGTACTCTGGAATACAGCAACACCGCCCCCTCGTGACTGGCAGGCCGGTTATCGACTGGAGTCGAGTTTGGTTAGGCAATTGATGTAGACGTTGGGCCTGGTTCTCAGGGCTGAAACCCTGGGGGAACCTACACTGACATGGTAAGCAGACCATGGTTCATTCTTCTCACTGGTGTCTCATACTATTCATGACGATGTCAACGATACCCTTTAAACAAATTATTTGGTTTGACTTGACACCTGCTGCTTGTTGACAGGGGGACGCTGATTCTTTTGGGTTTGTAATTATATGAAAACTGTCGTCTTGGCACACGCACAGCGACAGCTTGGCCTCGGTAACTAATACGGTACTTCGCCGTTTACCTTATTGTGTGCTTTGCAGAGGGAGGATGCCGAAGAAGGAGAGGACATGCAGGCTTCTTTCCTCGTCCTTCGCACATGCTACGACATCCGTATGTCTTCCGGCTGTGGCATCAGCAGTCTGAGCGTGTGTGCCTGCAAGGCCGTTTCAGCTTTTCAACCAATCTTGGCAGTGTAAAATACTGCTGCGGGGATTCCGAATTTACCTTGATTCCTAGGTTAAGTCAGAGTTGTGGTCCGTATAAGGTCCGTTCTACTCTCTCACGCTGATATCGATCCATCATTTCTCCTTTGAACCATCGTATCGGCACTGGAATTGAAGGAAGTGCACACAAAGCTTTTCACAATGGTCTCTCTCGTCGGTCTCGGCTCGACCAACTGGTCGTACTATACGGTAAGCACCCACCATTTTGCTGTAAATTGCCGATTTAGAAAGACTGATACGGTCTCTGTAGATTCCTGTCGCGTTCATCTTGTGCATGGTTCCGCATGCCTACGCCATCAAGTTGGCAGGCAAGAACTACGATGTGGGAAAGTAAGAGGCTGCCACCACATTGCAGTAAACCTTTGAGCCTCGCTGCTGTGGCAACTGACAAGCTCTTGGCCCCAGCCCTCGCAAGACGGTAGAGCACTGCGCCAAGGACACCTCCCTAGACAAGGTGGTATGTCAATACAATATACCCTTTTCACCCATCCCGCACAAAGCCTTCCAACCAGAACTAAACATTGGAAATCAGACGGTCCGCCGCATCTCCCGCGGAGAAGCGGCCACGGCCAACGGCTTCGAGACGCTCGGCCTGTACGCTGCCGGCGTCGTGGCGGGCAACGTTGCTGGTGTCGCCGCCGAGCGCATGAACCAGCTGACGCTGGGCTACCTGCTGTCGCGGGTTGTGTATTCCTACATCTACGTGGTGCTGCAGGATAATTCCAGGTTCGCGGGCCTGAGATCGCTGGTTTGGATGGCGGGTGCTGGGCTCATCATGGCGCTCTTCGTGGCGGCGGGCCAGGCGTCGAACTAGATGATTTGTCTGCCGTGTTTGGCAACAGCTTCAGAGGCACCTTGTAGCGGCCGGCTTGCGGAATCGTCATGTCTTGGAATCTAACTTGAAGAAGCCCAGTAGATCTTATCTCTCTATACCCCCGGACTCAACACCCCTGGCCTCACCTCCTACGCTAGACGGCGCATTAGCGAGTTTGACATGGGACGTGAGAAACAAAGCGTCAAGAACTTACCAGGCCCGCCAATCGTGGTGGTAATGGTGCCGTTTTCAATGTAGACACCCGAGAAATAAAAGTCCTCGTTGGTGTCCGGGTACCCCGACCGCGGCAGCTCCAGGACACCCAAATGCCAGTCCGCGCCGTTGGACGACGTCGACACCGAGACGGGAGCGACGACCTGCTTCAGGGGCTCGGCGCCCTCCGAATGCCAGAATCCGGCCTTATTGGCCGAGAAGTCCTAAAGCAGCGATACACACTGGATGTCAGTTTCTCCCCTTCCACGACTCGATGACGCCACAACTGACAATCTCATAGGCAATATTGTGCCACACGCCGGCCTTCCACTCCGTCTTCCAGCGGCTCTGCTGGTTGGTCATCCACTGCAGGTTGGGATTGCCGGCCCCCTGCTCGCCGCTGATCCAGCCGTACTTCATCTCTGTGAAGTGGCTCTCAAAGAAGCAAATCTGGTGCTCGCGGTTGACGCTGGGCGGGTTGGTGTCCCGGCGCATCATGCTGAAGTGGTAAAACACCTTGCCGCGGTTGATGGCGGCCTTGGTCTGCGGGATGAGCTCGATGCGCCGCATGTTCTGCCCGTTCCAGTAGGCCGTGCTGTCGAGCGTGAACCTGGCGCCCTGCTTGGACACGCTGTCGGCCGGATTCTTGTAGTCGGGCGACAGGTTGATGTACCTCTCGACCGAGCCCGAGCCGTGGATGTAGTACTGGTAGGGGCCGACCTGATTCGCCCACGACCACTTGTTGAGGTCGGCCGACGAGGTAAACTCATTGAAGCGCCCGTCCCAGAGCACAGCGCCGTCGACCGAAACCGCGAGGGCGGCGAGCAGTGTAGCAGCCTTCATTGTAGGGATTCGGCGTGTGGAGCGACTATGTACAGAAAAAGCGGTTGAGCTCAGGGGTAGCGGCAACCAGGCCAATGTGAGCGTGAATTGTATGACCGCGCCACAGAAACAAAGTCACCTGGCTGTTGGTCTTATTATACAAATCCTGTCTTCCATTCTCACTATTTGCTACTCACCGCCGAAACCCCCATGGTGTGAGATTAAGTGCATTGAATCCACCCCATATTGGGATCTGTACGCAGAACAATTACTCCGGTATATACGAGAGGCATTGCGGTCCGTTATTATACGACTCGTAACTGCCATTGCGGATGCGAGCCTCCGAACTCTGGGACAAGCCCGGATCCATCATGGGCGTTGAGGCATGCTGAGTTTAGCCTGTAGCATCAACCGTCATCGCCGTCATTGGAAAACCCACAGCGGCGTTCCGTATGTAGAGAGATAATCTGGATTGGGAGAAAGCAAACGGCCGAGACAATCCCACAATTAGAGAGGTAATACCACATACCTCTTGGTAAGAATATCAGGCCGCATAGCTGAATCCCAGCATCAAGGATCTTAGCCGAGTCTCGGCCGGAATACTGAAGTCAGCGAGGGGTAAACAGACCACACTGATAGTTCTACATCTTAAACAGCAGAGATAAAACGACGAGATCGCGGAGTCTCCAGCTCGCAGAAGATAGTGAACAGACCGGAAGCCCACCTCTATCACACCAGCCGCTGAATTCAACCCTAAGCCAACGTGAGGATGAACATAACACTAAACAGGAACCATACATGCCTACCGAGGTCCTAAAAGCAATGATATTCTACGAACAGATAATTCCTGTAAGCAATGCAACTGGAAGGTCCAATCTCTCACGCCATCCAACTCCCAATTCAGTCCGATCCAATCCGAAAGCGCTATATGCCTCCCTCAACACACAGTAAACCGAGATTCCCCGAACGAACCCCGGCAGTGTTCTTGCCCATCCGCACTGTACAACCAACAAACCCAAAGACGGCACACGTCTATCCAGACATCTCTTCCCAGAACTTCAATATTCCATCCCCCCAAAACTCTTATTCCTCACCAACGCCGCCCGCTCCAAGCTCGCCCTCGGCAGCTGTTCGTGCGAGCGCGTCCTACTATGCGCCGTACTGGGTCTGCTGCTGGCCTCGCCGTCCTCGACCGCGCACATGACGTCCACGGGCGCGCCAGCATCGTCCCGGATGCGATGAATGAAGAAGGCCGACACGAGCACCGAGATGCCGCCTAACGCCAGCACGATGGCGATGCTGTGATCCCCGGGAACGCCGCGGGGCTTCTGGAACATCTTGAAGATGATGCTGCTGATGACGGTGGCGATGATTTGCGGCGCCGCGATGGCCATGTTGTGGATGCCTAGGATGACGCCCGCCTGGTCGGATTCTTCTTCGTCGGACGACTCCCGGTCTCGGTTATCGTCCTCTAGCGAGTAGCCGTCAAGAGGGTCTTCGGCGCGGCCGCTGGGAGACAGATTGCGCTGGGCAAACTGAGCGCGACGGAGCTCGTCTCGGCGCGAAATCTCGGCGCTGATGATGGCCCAAGGAGCCCAGAGGGTCAAAGCCCATGTGATGCCCACGAGGCCGATGAGGACCGTGGCGGCGGTGACGGTCCGCACGAAGACGGTGCAGAGCATGCTGGCCGTGAAGAGGATCTGGGAGAACATCCAGGCGCGGCGGAGTGTGAAGCCGGGGATGACCAGGTAATCGAGCCACGATTTCTTCTCCTCGTCATAGTCTTTGAGGGAACCGGGGGCTTCTCCAGGCGCACCAGCAACCACCGAGCTTTGCGTCTCGTAGGTGGGCTCGATGAAGAAAGGAAGGAAAACGTTGGTTGCTAGACTTATGATGGCGAAGATGAGCAAGGCAAAAGTACCCTCCCGCGTAGCATTCTCGTAGAGCTTGTCGAGCTCCTCGGGGGTCATGCTGGGGTTCTGCTCAAGGTAGGGCTCTGCGTAGATCTCGCCGATGTAGGCCGATGTGTAGAAGAGCATGGGGAAGAAGCCGATCCAGGCGCAGAACTGCACCTGGCAGACCTTTTTGGTCTGGGGAGGCAGCCGCTTGATAGAGGTAAAGATCTTGCCGAAGAAGGCCAGAACGCCAGGCTTGCCAGCCGCCGGATGGCCCTCCAGTCGCGGGTCCCTTTCGCGGATGAATAAGCAGCTCAGGAGAACAGTGACGCCAAGTACAATACTGGCGATGGCGCAGAGATCTTTGAACTGGGACTCTCCGAAGAACCAGAGGATAGCGGGTAGATTCATGTAACCAGCGAGGTAGCCAACAATATTTCCAAGGCCCACGAAGCGGCTTGCCATGGCATTTGCGCTCTCTTCATCGCAGCATGTTAGCGTCCCGTTGAAAGTGCCAAAAAGAGAGAGTATCTGACCTTGTTGGTGTGTCGGCGCGCAGTCTACGATGAATGCACGAATCGCTGCCTGCACTGTTGTGGGCTGTCAGCGCCGAAATGACGGCCAACACGTTTCCCTTCTAGTAGCCCTACCTGTGTTGATTGCAAAGTCCAGGACATAGACCCAAAGCACGGCGACGACTATGACCGAGTATTTGACAACATCCGAGTCTGGAGCTGCCCCAAAGAGGCCAAGGAATCCGCCAACGATCTCCTTGGTCCAGGCAAGGAACATCAGCGAGACGATGGTCGCAACGGCGCCCCCAATCATGAAAGGCTTGCGCTTTCCCCATCGTATGCGGCAGTTGTCGCTCAGCATGCCGACGTATGGCTGCACCAAAGTCCCGGACAGCGGCCCGGCGATCCAGACCAGGGCCATGAGGGACTTGCTGATGCCCAGAGACAACAGATAGGGCGAGCCGTTGGACATCTCGACGGACCATGCGATTTGCAAGCCGCCAATGCTGATGGTCAGGAGGATGATGTACCAGAGGCTCTTAGTCTTCTGGTGCTCGTCATCAGCACTCCCGGGGCCAGCACTCCCAGGATGGGGGCTGTCCATCAAGCCCTCGTCCTCGCCCGAGCCGGAGCTTGGGGACAGCAAGGGCGACTGCTCGTTGAGCTCAGCATGGGCTTGCTGCTGTTGTTGTTGTTGTTGTCCATGTCCGTTTGGTCCATCTCGAGAACCGTCCACTGTGTTTTTGGTGTCCTTGCCCGTCGTGTTCGACGGCGGCGTCTGGTCGTCTGCGCGGCGGGCCTGTTCCGGAAGTCCTGCTGATGACGACGTCATGCGAGGCAGAGGATGAAGCAGATATGCTTGTCGCAAAAAACAGGACGTTAAATTGAACCAAGCAACCCGTAGGGGGGTATCGGCGTCGTTTACTTGGGGTTGTACGATGCTCGGATTTCAGCTTCGGATGCAAACGAGGTAACTTTAACGTTGCAGGTTGTGGACGGGAGGCGGTTGGACGAGGCCTGGGCTCGCCCACTGACTCGTGACAGCTCGGTGCCTTCGAAAGATTGGAGCAGGGGAAGCTATTTCAATGATTGAGATGACTATCGGGCTGAATTCTAGTTTATGTTTTATCGGTCGGCTTTGATGCCAGGCATCAGCCGGTCAAGCAAGGGGATGCCACGAGACCGTCGTCATTCGGTTGGACCGAGAGCTGCAGGGTGTGGGTGCCGTCGCAAATCGACAGGACGGTCCAGTCACAGTAGGGCTGGGATAAAAGAGACAGAAAATGAACCAAAAAAAAAAAAAACAGAAGAGATGTATGTAGGGTGCAAGCAGCCTGGTGACAGTTGCTAGGAGCGTAGGACAGCGAACAGTTGCGCAAGGAGGATGAAGACGAGGCGGCGCAAGTCTGACATGGAACATGAGGGCTGAGAGATGTCGGACACTGGTGACACCCGCGTGCCATACAAGCAGGGGCTGGAGCTGGAAGAGCTGCCCTGGTTGTGCATGCTCCTAGCGTACGGCCCCACTTTCTCCAGGGTTCCATTTTGACCCACTTGAAGTAAGGTAAGCGTCCGGCGTCGATTGGTCCCTCGTCGCCCTCTGTGGGCCCGCGACCTTGGTGGGCTGTTGAGCCATGATGGACGGGAAAGTTGGCGACTTCCATTTCCATCCCTTATGCAGATAGCGATAACCAATGCGCGCCATCCAGCCAGCCATTCCAGGGTAGAGACTCAGGCGTTTACCGACGCTACCAATCCATGCTCAGATTCTGGTTGCGTCCTCTCAACATATTGTTTATTCTCAGTCCGCCTATCGCAGCGCCCAGTAGCGGGTGACGGGCCAAGCCCGCGCGACCTCGACCATGTTTGCGCAAACCATCGCCAACACGTTGGTGGGGCTTGCAGGTATGCCGTCACTTTCAAATACCACTTGATCACAGATGGCAGACGCTGACATGGTGTTACAGGGAGGGATGAAGAAGACCCAGCCGGTATGCCCAGAGAAACAAACACACCACGAACCCAACCCACCACGAACACGCGCACGAGCTAACTGGCGGCCGCAGGCGAGGATCCCACGAAGCCGGAGAACAATGCACAATGGGCCATTTTTATCCTGATGATGCTGCTTATTGTGGCATTCTGCACAAGCTACACCATGCAGCAGAGGAAAATCACGGCCATCCACGAAACCGTCGTGTCCATCTTTGGCGGTATGACAGTTGGCTTGATGCTCCGAGTGTCGGGCTTCGACTCGATCCGTGACCTTGTCAACTTCAACTACCAGATCTTCTTCAACCTCCTCTTGCCGCCAATCATTCTCTCGTCCGGTTACGAGCTCCACCAGGCCAACTTCTTCCGGAACATTGGCACCATCTTGACATTTGCCTTTGCCGGCACCTTCATTTCCGCCGTGGTCATTGGCGTGCTCTTGTGGCTCTACACGGCCATTTCCCTCGAAGGTCTCGACGTGACATGGATCGACGCCATCTCGGTTGGTGCCACCCTCTCGGCCACAGATCCTGTCACCATCCTCGCCATATTCAACACCTTCAAAGTTGACCCAAAGCTGTACACCATCATCTTTGGCGAATCCATCCTCAACGACGCCGTCGCCATTGTCATCTTCGAATCGGCCAAGAGTGCGGGCAGCAAGGGAGGAGGGATCGGCATCTTGAGTCTTTTGCACGGTATCTGGTTTTTCCTGTCCGAGTTCTTTGGCAGCTTGGCCATCGGCGCCATAGTCGGTGTCCTGACCGCGCTGGGCTTGAAATACACCTACGTCAGGCGGTACCCGCACATCGAGAGTTGCTTAGTGGTGCTGATTGCCTACGCAACCTACTACTTCGCCCAGGCCATCGGCATGTCTGGTGCGTGCCCCCCCGAGAAACGTCGGATACCAGACGATAGGCTGACTTCCTCACAGGCATCGTCGCCCTCCTGTTCTGCGGTATCACGCTTAAACACTACGCCTACTTCAACATGTCCCGCCGGACCCAACTGACCACAAAATACTTCTTCCAAGTTCTCGCCCAGCTGTCTGAAAACTTCATCTTTATCTACCTTGGTCTGGCCCTCTTCACCGAGAAGGATCTGGTTTACCAGCCGCTTCTCATTATTGTCACCGTCCTCGCAGTGTGCGCCGCAAGATGGCTAGCCGTGTTCCCCCTGTCCAGAGCAATCAACTGGTTTATCCGCTACCGCGCCCGCCGCCAAGGTCGCGAAGCAGCCGAGGAGCTGCCCTACAGCTATCAGGCAATGCTCTTCTGGGCTGGCCTGCGCGGTGCAGTGGGCGTCGCCTTATCAGCCCTCTTCGAAGCCAAAGAAAAAGCCGCTCTCCAAGCCACCGTCCTTGTCGTGGTGGTCCTCACGGTCATTATCTTTGGCGGTACCACAGCCCGCATGCTGGAGATACTGGGTATCCGCACGGGCGTCACCGAGGAGGTCGACTCGGACGACGAATTCGACATTGAAGCCATTGGCGGCGGGCTGTACAAGCGCTCTGACACAGCCATCGGGTATAACCCCCGCGCCGGCGGTCGCGGCTCGGTCCTACCGCTTGCCAGCGTTGGCAGCCGCAGTGGAAACGGGCACGCGGCAAGCGGGAGTAGGAACAACGGCTGGGCGTCCGGGCACAGGTCGCCGAATACGGCCCCGCATCGGCAGGATAGTCGAAGTCGCATAGCCAAGAAGGGTAGTGTTGGTGGCGGTGGTGATGAGTTTGAGAGGTCCGAGTTGCTGGGCGTGGCATCGGGGAGTAACACCGACTCGGAGTTTGGGAGCGACATCGATATCTCGGATCTCCCGCCTCCGGCGCCTGTTCCGAAGAGTAGGTCCAGCCCGGTCCATTCTGACCAAGGGAGCGGGTCGAGTAGACAACGTGGGGCTGGAGAGGCGGCGAGCACTGGCCAGCAGCCAGCGCAGCCGCTGACAGCTACCGCTGCTATCCGGCAGCTGTTCAGTACTGAAGACCCCAGCGCGCTGTTTAGGCAGTTGGATGAAGACTTTATAAAACCGCACTTGTTATTGGACGGCGGGAATGGGAGGGGCGGGGGTTCGGGGTCTCATTGAGCGGGCTAGTCTCTGCTGGTTTGTTTCTGGGTGGAGGTTGTTTTGAGTATGAATGTACAACATGCGGCTGGCATTGAAGGGACCTTTGGGCGGAGTTTGGGCGCTGGGTAGAAGAGGCTTAGAACCTTACGTGTAACGCTTTACATTGTTTCGGTGCCTCTACCGTTTCAGTGCCACATGCAGATCTGGAATGATTCCTCTACGTCGAGTTGGAATCCTGCAATGGCAGGCTCGGGCGTTGGCCTCAGCTGTATGTTGAACCTTGATCACAAAGCCATCCAATTGAACACGAAGGGGTTTAACCGTAAGCTAAGACAAAGATTCATCATCGACACAACCGGGCTCAGAAATTTCGAGACGCTAGCTATGTATATTATTACCTCTTTGCATCCCCTGAAGCACCAGGCTTCCGAGGTGCGACCCGTCTATCTCAAACTTTCTCCTCTGTGAGCAGCTTCCAAGCCCATTCGGACATGCTAACCCATCTTCCCCAACCCCGCAACAACCTCGTCCACCCGCCTCGGCTTCTCCTCGTCATCCATCATCATCCCAAAACTCTGCTCGCTTGGCGGGTTATGGATCCCCGGAATCCCCGGGTTTCCAGGTGCCTGCGCGACAATCAGACCACCCGCCGCCTGGTCCGCTGCTCCCCGCTGCTGCGCCCTCCTGATCCGCCCCGTCTGCTGGTCCACCCACGACCCGACACTCCGGAACCGCGCCGGCCTGTCCTCGCTCGTCTCCGTGTACACCGACTCCCTGTTCCCGCGGCTGCTGGCGCCCGTGCTCCGGCGAGTTGGAGAGTGTTTCTGGCTTGTTAGTTCTTCCTGTTGCGGCTGGGACATCCACGAGAAACGGGCGCTGTATTGCTGAGGGCTATTGGACGTGGAGCCGGGCACGGCTGTTGGTGCGGGAGGCGCGACGAGAGAGTCAGTGATGTATATGCCGTCGACGTCTCCGAACCCTGACGAGAGGGACGAGACTTCGCTTGTGACGTGGCTCGGTTGGCGGTAGATTGGATTGTATTGGGCGGGGAACTGCTGGGCCAAGAGGGGCTGGTTGTAGTATGAGACGGGGGACACTCCATTTTGTAGGGGACTTGCTGTGTTAGGGTTTGCTATGATGGCGCCGAAGTGAGCTGCGTTGGTGGAGCTGAAAGATTGCTGGGGCTGGTGGGCATAAGGCGACGTGTTGGTCATTAGCGTGATATGGGGTCGGTTGGCTGCCTTGTGCGTGTTTTCCGGGTGGATCGGTGGTTGGTACATGTCGGTCTGCCTCACGCCCGGTCTAGGGACAACGGCGACGTCAGAGGCATTATGCGGCCATGGCTGCTGCGAGAGCTGCTGCTTCTGAACCACATCCGATCTGAACAAGCCTTCCACGGATGGGATACTGGCACTCCCCGGTTTCTCTCTGTAGCTTGGTGGAAGAGATGTCGTATCCGTTGTGTCGTCCAAGGTATGCCAACCTCGCCTCCTAAGGAAAGGAATCCTGGAGATAACGCCGCTCGGAAGCCCCCCAAAACGGCCACTACTTTCATCGCCGTTCCTTGATTTCTTCATTGACCGCCATGCCATCCAGACGATAAAGCACACCAGAATGAAGCCTCCTGATTGAGCTGTTAGTGTTTCAAGCTCAATGTTCTGAGAATCGCAGGGAGACAAACCTATTGAACCCACCGAGATGAGTACGCGCTCAGCTGTTGGATCCATGCCAGCACTTGACACCTCGAAGCGGCCGACCGCACCGCCGCCACCGTTGTTATCGTTGTCCATCGGGCCCCCGGTTGGAGGAGCATTGGGCGGTGGTGTTGGGGTTGGCCCTGGCGATACGGATGACGCAACTCCAGAGGAAGCGTCGGGTGATTCAAGATATTGTCCTGATCCAGAGAGGTTCGCCGATCCTCCTACATCGCTAGGCTTCATCAAAGGAATGAAGGTGGTGGCAGTTGGATTGGCCTGTTCATGATTAGAGACGGTGGGTATAACCAGAAGTGCGGTAGCGCTCACCTCGCCGGTTGGGCTCGGAGTCACGGCAGACTGCAGCAGAATCACGCCTGGATTGATTGTGCCGGAAACCTCGGCTGTTGTCGAGACGGTGACATCTGAAGATGCGACAATCTCTGTGGTCGTAGGTTCCGGTGATGCGGATAATGCAGAGGTCGACGATGGGATTGTTTCAGCAGATTCGCCAAGTATTGAGCCGCTGCTGTCGCCTCCGTTGCTGCCATTTTGGTTCCGTCCAGAACCGTTGCCAAACTTGTTTCTGTTCCCATCCCCATTACGGTTCCCGTCACCGAACCTGCTCCCATTCCGGTCCCCGCTCCCATTGCGGAATCTGCCCCTATTACCGTTTTCATCTCCATCTCGATTTCCGTCGCCATTGCCATTACCATTGCGGAAGAACCCCCCACCTCTCCCATCGCCATCGCCGCCGCTGCCGTCACGACTACCATCGCGATTGTTGTTGTTGAACCCGAAGCGGCTGCGGCCGTCATTATCAGGGTCACCCCCTCCCCTATTTTGACGGCGATATATGGAGCTTCTCCGCAGTAACTGAGGCATCTCGGCTATCCATCCCGGCACTGTAGCTTCCGAGCGAGTTCTTGAAGGAGCCATTTCGTCCGCTGCTGGCTCTGGCAGACTAGGGGGACATCTGGGAGGTGGGCAGCACTGATCGGGTCAGGATGCCCAGTGGAACGGTATGCGAGAAGTCATGAACAGGAAGTTCGTGTATGTCTGAATTGGCCGTGTTGTCGAGACCGCTGTATGCGGCAGTGATACTATTCCGAGATATGAAGTGGCTGTCGACAAACAAAGGTATTATTAGACGAGGATAAATATCATGGAAACAGACACAGAGCCGTAGCGAACAGAAAAGCAGAAGAAAAGAGAAAGCGAGCCGGGGAGCCGGCCCCATCGAGCGGATTAGAAGAGAAGAACAGACGATCAGGAGAGGAAGAATGTGTCAAGGGACGAGCTTCACCCCAAACCTTGCTGGACTGGTCGCCTGCTGTCAGGGCGCATGAAGGACGGGCCAGGCTCCCACAATTGAGTGCATCTGAGACGGGACGAGCAACTTTGTCAGCCATCCTGAAGTACGGAGCTGCACAGGAGGACACGGGACGGAACGCGAGGGCAAGGGTATGGATTTCTGTCACGACTTCCGGGGTTGGATCCGCGAGCTGGGGAGGCCTCACAGATCTCGGATCCAGGTCTATGTCAGCAGTGGTCAGCAACGCAAACGGGGGGCGAGCTCTAAATCGAATCGAGATATAATCCAGTGACGTGTGACCTTTGAGGTGGTCTTGCTGCCATCAAATGGCGAGGTGCGCTAGGCATTGAGCGGCCACGGTCTAAGAGAACTTCGTTGCTGCAGTTTCTGGGGTATCGACTCTCCCGCCTGGTGAGACTCGGCCCAGCTGCACCCATAATTCGCCAAGCCGTTCACGACAGGAGAAAGGGTGAAGAATTCCGGCAGGCTATCTGGTTGCTGAGCCGCAAGAGCGCACAGGCCGACGCCAATATGTGAGGGTCGAGAAGGTTGGGGTGCTCCAGACAGGGGAACAAGGGTCCAACGTCTCAGCTGTATCGAGAAGACGTTTCAGGCGCGAAGGGAGGATTTTGACAGCAAGTCTTGATCGCTTCGATGGCCCGGTGAGGCGAGATGAAGGCCGTGCTATTGAATGCGACCCGGCGAGGGATCTTTGATTTGAGAATCGACTATCGGCTGCCTTTGCGGTTGTCGGTCTTGTTTGCCGACTCGCTGCCGCCGTCAGTTGAAGTCGCAAGCAGGAGCGTAGCCAAGCAGCCCATTGCAGAATGCTGGGCGGATTTTTGCCAAGAGGAAAAAGTCACGGCACCGCATCGCTCAGCTCTTGCTCGGTCAGCAAACAATGAGCTAACTGTTCCCCTTGAGGGGGGGCAGTCGTGCGGTGCCTCGGCAACTTCATGCTTTCGCACTCATCACGCATGTCTCGGTATAGTAGATCGGTCGCGTGAGAAATCCCAGACCGAAAATCCCGAGACTCGGAAACACGCGGCACGACACTCTCGAACTTCTTGATTGACTGGACCGGTGTTGCGGTGATGGGGGGATGTGCATTGGATCGTTTTGAGCCGAAAACTGGCAACAGTTCCGAGGGCGTTACTGTGTATGTATGCAGTGCCGGACTGAGACGAGTAACTATTCGTACTGCGTAGTGAAATGGGCTCGCAGTTCGATTCCCGCAAATCGTACAGTAATGCGGGCGGACAGCATGGCGCAGTCGAGCCATACGCCTGCGTCAGAGCTCAAATCGATGTCTGATCCCACAAAGATTCAGCCGGAGCCCAGACCGGTCCGACAGACTAATAGGTTGCGGTTTCGAACCCCGCGTTTTCCCCAGTATCTTTGATATTTCGGTAATGTTGAACTTTCCCGGCGCTGTTCTGTACCACGGTAGATTTTGGCGACGACAAATTGTGAACTGGACTATGGAATTTCGGACGATCTGGGGCTTTAAACAACTGAAGTTCCCGTCCGGTTGTTCGAACTGGCTGAAGACGGCTTTAGAGGAATCCCCCGGGAGCGGCCTGCCCGGTCCGGGCTTCGGGCCTCGGCCGGTACAGGCCCGGCCCCGGGTGCTGCGCAGGGTCTGTGCGTGGTTCCCGGGAAATTGGGAATGCAGAACTTCTTCGCCGGACCGCCACATGCTGATCGACTTGGCAGCATGTGCCGGCATGAGGATGCTACCTTGCACGCCAACGGCACTAAAAGGTGTCACACGGGTACACGTGTACGGATCCGTAGCATGTATCTTATGGGCCCGCGGCCTGTCGGATTGGTTACATGTGATATTGGGTTCGTCGGACGTTGCTCAAGAGACAAACACCTTCCGAGAATCAGGTGTCCTGAAGTATCGGCACCTTCAAACCATGTCGAAAAACTCGGATCCTACAACCACTGAAGCAAATTGGGAAACTTTAACAAAATACCAGATGACAGATAGCGCACATGATTGGGACGCCAGTGAGGGCAGAGCCTTGTTACCCTTTGTTTGCTGTTCCAGACTATAGATCCGAGTCAGACCAGAGAGGAGGCGGGTTTCCGAATGTGGGAGCTGGGGCGCCTGCTGCGCGTTTGCAACTGCCCAAACTGAGAAACCCTGCCCTCGTCTGCACTATGCATGCTGTCCGTACCAATTGTGACTGGAAATGACTCTCTAGTCGGGCGGGCTCCCGCAACCGGAGTTCAGCACACTACCCAAGTGGATGAGAACAAAAACCTCAAAGTCAGACAGATATGTCTGTCGTTATGACGAAATCCTGGCGGCTGGCTTGGCTAACACAACGGTGGGGCACTCGTGGGGGCAATGCTGTCGTTTGAGTGGCTACCAAAGAAAGCGCGCGAATAGGATAAAGCGCGCGTGGCGGGTAAAAACGAGACATTGACCAGGGCCGGGAAGCTCCCAGCTCCTTATCTTAGTCACCGAGTATCAGATTTGAAGTTTGCGCCGCCATCTCACACAGAAAACGAGCCACTTTTCTGCTCAGAACCGCAAACATCTTCTTCTGACCTCGACCAGTACGGAGGTAGTGGCCGTCCTTCTATACGCCATTCCCTCCTCACCAGGTATTTTCGCCGTCTCCTTGTCTTCCACGCTCGCCAATTGAGCCATGGCGACCTCGTCACGAGCTCTTAGCAAGCTCGCGGTGCCCCAAGTGGGTGCTGTATTGCTACAATCTCAAACCGCACCTCGATTGTTCCTCCAGACATCACGCCGAACCATTGGCGCACGACCCGTCTTCGGCAGCACACAAGGGCCTGTTTCGAGACAGTTCCGGCGCGGCATCTCAGACGATGCTGCCCCCGCCCCCCTGCCCAAGAAGCGGCGGTTCCGGGTATTAAGATGGACCTGGCGCTTGACTTATCTCTCAGCCATCGCCGGTATCGCATACATTGGCTACGGCGTCTACCAGGACAGGCATCCGGAACCCCAGGTTGAACCCGACCCGTCCAAGAAAACGCTCGTTATCCTCGGTAAGCCTTCCTCACTCCCACTGCCCCCAAACACTTGACATGTGCTGACCCCAGCTCAACAGGAACCGGATGGGGTTCTGTCTCGCTCCTGAAGCGCCTCGACACCGAAAACTACAACGTAATCGTCATCTCGCCGCGCAACTACTTCCTTTTCACGCCTCTGCTCCCGTCATGCACCAACGGAACTATCGAGCACCGCTCCATCATGGAGCCGATCCGGACCATTCTCCGTCAGAAGAAGGCTCGCGTCAAGTTTTACGAGGCTGAAGCCAGCTCTATCGATCCTGAGCGCAAGGTTGTGCGCCTCATCGATACCTCGGAAATCAGGGGTGACATTACCGAGACCGAGGTGCCATACGATATGCTTGTGGTCGGCGTGGGCGCCGAGAACGCCACATTCGGCATCCCCGGCGTGCGCGAGCACTCGTGCTTCTTGAAGGAAATTGGCGATGCCCAGAAGATCCGCAAGAGGATTATGGATTGTGTCGAGACGGCCGCCTTCAAGGATCAGTCGCCTCAGGAGATCGACCGTCTCCTGCACATGGTTGTGGTTGGCGGCGGCCCGACGGGCGTCGAGTTTGCCGGCGAGCTGCAGGACTTCTTTGAGGAGGACATCAAGAAGCTGGTGCCGGACATCAGCGACCGCTTCAAAGTGACGCTGATCGAGGCGCTTCCCAGCGTCCTGCCCATGTTCTCCAAGCAGCTGATTGAGTACACCGAGAGCACCTTCAAGGAGGAGAAGATCAACATCCACACCAAGACAACAGTCAAGAAGGTGACCGACAAGACGGTTGAGGCCGAGGTGACGCGGCCCGACGGCACGAAGGAGACGGTCGTCTTCCCGTACGGCCTGCTCGTCTGGGCGACGGGCAACGCCGTGCGGCCCGTGGTCAAGGACCTGATGTCACGCATCCCGGCCCAGGCGAACTCGCGCCGTGGCCTTGCCGTGAACGAGTACCTGGTCGTGCAGGGCACGCGCGACATCTGGGCGGTGGGCGACTGCGCCGTGGCCGGGTACGCCCCCACGGCGCAGGTGGCCAGTCAGGAGGGCACCTTCCTTGCGCGTCTGTTCAACAACATGGCCAAGACGGAGGCGATCGAGACCAAGATCCGCGAGCTCAGCTCGTCGCTGAACCTGCAGCCGGGCAACTCGGCCGCCGTCTCGCGCGAGATTGAGCAGTACGAGCGCCAGCTGCGCCGTATGAAGGACGTCAAGCCTTTCAAGTACAGCCACCAGGGCAGTCTCGCCTACATTGGTAGCGAGAAGGCCGTCGCCGACGTGACGTGGTTCAACGGCAACGTGGCGGCCGCCGGCAGCCTGACCTTCCTCTTCTGGCGCAGCGCCTACCTCAGCATGTGCTTCAGCACGAGGAACCGGCTGCTGGTCATCAACGACTGGCTCAAGGCCAAGGTGTTTGGCCGTGACCTTTCGCGGGAGTGAACCGCCGATTATCGGTTCGTTTCCTGATGTTTCCGTTTAGCATTCCGGCGGATGACGGAGCCTGTTGCCCTTCTCCTAGTTCCTTTGTTACTCGCGGCGGATGATAATGGAGTCTGGCATTGAAAATAATAGACCACGGACTAGACTGGGTTTGCAGATAGACGAGGACATCGATGACGAGGAATTTCGTCTTGTTGACCCATGCTGTATTTTTGAGATATGGTTGCCTCTTTTTCTCACTTCTTGTGCATCCAGAAGGCCATCTTGCCCTTGCCAGTGTAATCTAGCTGATCGGTGGCATTTGCGGCTCGTCTTGTACAACAAGCTTAGGCGGATATCCAGATTTATTATTTCAGATGTTACTACGTCCCCCATCCCAACTTGTCAGGTCCCATTGACAATGCTGAAGTCGTCGTCTCTAATCCTTATAATTGGGAGGGTTAGGGTCAACCAATGAAGTTCTCGGAACTTGCAGGTTGAGCATCCACGTTAAGTTAGTGAGCTCACTCCTCTCATCCACATCTCATCGTCACATCTACAACTTGGTCCAAAATGCACGAAATCATCACACTACAACTCGGGCAGCAAGCCAACTACCTCGCCACTCACTTCTGGAACACCCAGGTGAGTCGTCACACTCATGCCCTTTTTTTTTTTTTTAAATAACTTTTGTTCGTCATGTTGAGGGGTGTAGGAATCCTACTTCACCTACTTCCCAGACCAACCCGACTCTCCCGTTGACCACGACATCCATTTCCGGCCCGGTCTCGCTCCCGATGGCACAGAGACCTACATGCCGCGCACGGTAATATACGACCTCAAGGGCGCTTTCGGCACCCTCCGCAAGATCAACGCCCTCTACGACGTCAACGACGATTCCGCTCCGCCCCAAGCCCTCTGGTAACAACTCTCCCTTCCTCACAATCTTTCACATGAAACTGACCACTGAAATACCAGGCAAGGCCAACCAATAGTCCACCGCTCCCCGCCCATCCCCGAGTCGCCCTACACGGAATCGCTCAACCTCGGCCTCCCGCCGCCCCGCCTCACGCCTGACACCGTCCGCTACTTCTCGGACTACTCGCGCGTCTTCTATCACCCGCGCTCCGTCGTCCCACTGTCGGAGCACGACGTCAACTCGGCCGTCGCCGCCCCCATTGAGCGCCACGCCACCGGCGAGGAGCTGTTTGCCGACCTCGACCGCGAGCACGACCTGCTCGACCGCGACCTGAGGCCGTTTGTCGAGGAGGCCGACCACATGCAGGGCGTGCAAGTCTTTGCCGGGTTTGATGATGCCTGGGGCGGGTTTGCGAGTCGCTATGTCGAGCGCGTCAGGGATGAGTATGGCAAGGTTGGGGTGTGGGTTTGGGGGCTGCAGGCGCCTGTGAGCGGAGTCACCAGGGTAGGTTTTTTTTTTTTTTTTAATTTTTTTTTATTGCAGTTTAGCTGGTGGTGAGGGGATGCAAGAAGTTGTTGGCATGCTTGATGCTGATTTCTGGGCTAGGATAAGATATTGCTTCGGCTGGCGAACAAGGCGAGGGCCATGACTGAGGTGTACAAGCAGGCTTCGATTATGGTGCCGCTGGCGGTGCCGGAGAGGCGGCCGGGAAAGGTGCAGCTGGATTTGGGGTCGCACTGGCATACCTCGGCGTTGTTGGCGGTGGCGGTGGAGAGCGCCATGTTGCCGACAAGGTTGAAAGATCCCGTGAAGCGCGAAACTTTAGGAGGGATGGCCGAAGTGCTGAATACGATGGGGAAGCAAAGTGTGGCAGGCTTGCAGATGAGCTTCGCCCGGCCGGAAGCCGAGGCGCAAAATGACTCCCGGCAGAAGGAGTTGTCAGAGGAAGAGCTCTCGGAGGGCGTGCAGCTTGACATTCGGTTCGCGCCGTCGGACCAGCTCGAATGGTATCCACGGTCCAATGGATTCGACAGGCCTCGAGTGTTCAGCCAGCTGCTTGTGGCAAGGGGTTATGGTGACGAGGAGGCCGAGGATGTGGAGATGGACGAGGCAGGACGAAGAGTCCGACGGAGCTTATACGAGCCGGTAACGAAGAGGTATGTTGTGGCTTTTCTTTAGAAGATTGAATTTCACTGACCCAATGGCAGCTACAACACAGCCCTTCGGTTTCCTCTTCTGGATAGCTTCCCTGAGATTTTTCGGGGCGATAACGATGAGCCACTATCTGAAGCCCTGAACATCACGTGCAGCATATCGACCGACTCGTCAGTGTCGACCAAGTTGAAACAGCTTCGATCGACGGTGATACGGTCCATCAGCCTGGAGGACCGTGAAACGCTTGGGAATGAGCTCATGGAGATGGCTGACGAGTATCACGAGGGATGGTCAAGCGGGAGCGATGAAGGGGAGGACGACTGAGATTCCTACCCAGGGAAGTGGCCATAAGAAGGGTTTCAACGTCTCCGTGAGTGCTCGACTTCCTTCCCCGTCAATGCCTATAGACGAGGAAGATTAAGGATGCAAGGGAATAAATACCACAACACCTTTTGCATCTTACAACTTCTGTCTCCCAAACCTGTATGTGGCACATTGCAACTCGCATCAGGGTACTTCATTCCATTCGGTGTTGTCTCATCCGACTTTGACGCCACAGTCATCCCAAACAGCCTCAGCTAGCGTCGACGAGAAGGCGGAGTGTCTCTTCCCGGCTGAAGTCTCACGGGGTAAGTGCATCGGTATCTTGCCAGAACAAACCCTTGGCAATAGAGAGAAGGGGGCGCGGCCGTGGCAGTCCAGCCTTTCCATGGTGGAAAGGGCAGCTTGACCCAGAAGTCCGACGACTTGGTGCCACCCATTTGCCGCGGCCCAGTGGAGCGGTGTCCATTGAAATCCCCGCCCTCTTGGGCCGGTGTCGTTGATAGAGAGTCCTCTGTTGAGGAGAAAGCCGACAGCTCCCATCGTGCCGCCAGGCCGAGTCATGGATTCCTACTCAATGATGGGTGCGGTGTCTCACTGGCATGTTGACGGCCCCCGGGTATGTATGGGTCGAGGCGTTAACGGCACTGCTCATCAAAGAGTGCTTCGACAAAAGCGGCCCAAGGTGTGCTCTTCTCGGCGAAGTCACTGTCCGAAGTGGCAGGCCCCTGATCCGCCTCGTTTAGGTCCATGGTGCGAGCCGTCGTGACGACCGGCGAATAGCTGTTGTCCCGTCGTCGTTGAGAACGAGATGATAGACGATGAGTTGATTGAATGAACGGACGAGCGGTGATGCCTGGTACCTGTTGAAGTGTAAAGTGTCAATAAGGAGCTCCGGACCATGTACGGTACTGGGTACGGACTGGGGCAAGTAAAGCTGAATTGCATCTACTCAGGCGGCGAAATAGTTTACACAGTCTACATGGGAAGACGGTTTTGTTCACCAGTGTCGATGAACGATATTTCCACAAGACACGAATCGCCCTTTCTGGGTTACTCTTGCCGAGTCCTGTCAGACCAGGCCCATCCGCAGACACAACCGACATAAATCGGAAATAGCTCAGCTCTTGACGAGGCATCATGTGCCTCAAAACCTAGCGTCTATTAGTCTAGGAAGATCTATGTAGTTACACATCCCACACGGCCGCACCTGCGCCTGAAGCAAGCCGGCCAACTTCACCGCTCTGTTCGTTGCGCTCCAGCTCTCTGCCACCCAACTTCTTGCCCGCCCCTCTCCCACCTCCGGTCTCTAACCAGCCGCCGCGGCCGTCGTCGAAGTGGGCTGTTGTTGCCGCTGGAGCTGCGGACCTGGGGTCTTACCCTGGACCTGCCTCTTGGCCGGAGGTTGCTGCTTACTTCCGGGCTCCTCGGATGCGACTCGCTTGAGGCTCTTCTTAGCGGGCCGGGGCTTCGTCTCGCCGGGTTCAAACACATCGTCGGGTAGCGCCGTGTTCTTGACGTGTTGGATCGACAGGAACATGAGCCCTTCCTTGAAGAGATCATTCGACATGCACATGGCCTTCCAGTCGTTGACTTCGCGCGACAGGTCGAGCGACTTGGCGCCGTCAACCAACTGTAGCCCGATGTAGTGGTTAGTGGTGTAAATCTCCATGTACTCGGGCTCATCTTTCTTTTCGGGGATATCCTCAAGTTTGACGTCGACGTCGGCACCGTCGGCGGGCTCGGGCTTGATGTTCGGTGGTGGGGCGGGTAACGCGTCGTCGGAGTGCTCTTGCTTAATGGGCATGCCGTGTTCAGCCTCCCCTGCCGAATTCTCCTGCTTCACCGGCACGCCATCCTCACTCATGGTCTCGGTCTTGATTTCGGTCTTACTCCCTGCTTCTCCATCGGCGGGCGGGTTATATAGATAAGCGAGGCTTCCCGCAGATACCACCTCCTCCACTTCGGCATTGCTTTTGCACCGGTGCATCCTGTCGTAGCCCTTGTTGAACGGGCGCGCCAAGGCAATGCTCGGATGCATCTCAAGCTTGTTGACCAGCACGCGCACCCTCGATTCGACGAATCCGGACCAGGCATTCTGTGCCTTCTTTGTCCTGCTCGACGCAATGACTGTAAGGTAGTATCTGAACCCTGAAGTGAAAAAGGTGTGCTTTGTGAAGAGATCTTTCCACGGTCGCCTGCCAATCATGATTTCGTCTGTTACCTGCGCTCCCTTCTCGAGCTCTTGCTGGATCACAGCCATCGAAGATCTGCCAACGTTGTGTGTTGCGCACATGGATGGGTAGGACGGCGTGATGATGGGCATCCTGTGATTTCTATCACTGTGGGAGAGCTATTCTGTGGTGAGACATCAGCACCGGCCGGGACCTAGGTACAACTCACCTTGGGATTCCACACCGGGACTCTTGTGACGGGACAACCGTACTCAATTTCCTTGAGGAGAACGGGGAGCGGCCAGGGCCACTTGAGCATGATGTTGAAGAACTTGTTGACTATCACGGCGCTCGTTGCCTTGGGGTAGAGCTGGCAAACCCGCGCGACGAGCATTGCCCACGCCACACCGCCAGGGTAACCCATGATGTTGGCGTAGATGGCCTTGCGCTGCGCCCAGAGCTTGATCGCCCGGAGCGCGAGTCTGAAGGTGGCCGGCTCGGGGACAAGGTTCAGGATCTCGTCCGTCACTCTCGTCCCGTTCAACGAGCGCACCTCGTTCTCGCTCAGGCCGCGGAGGAGGTTGTTATCAGCCAAGCTCCAGTTCTTCTCGGCCGGTAGCTGCTTCAGTGTTTGGATGGAGCAAAAGATGAGATCGATGCTGATTCCTGAAAACTCGAACTTGATGATGGGCACAAAGGCCTCGGGTACCGGAGTGAGGTCGGTTATGGCACCAGGCGGAGCCATCTCGACAAGGACTTTGGGGAAGATGTTGAAGTACTGCTCAACCGTGACATATTTCGGCGCGACGACGAGGGTATCCATGTCGGAGCCGGGTCCGTAGACGCCGAGACGGTAGCTGCCATATGTGAAAACTCTCCCGATTGCATCGCGAATCAGGATGGTATTTTTGGGCTCCTTCTCTTGCGCAGCCCTCTGCACAAAAACATTCGTAATCTTCTCAAGCTGGATGAGAACCTCCTTTCTCTTCTCAGTTTCGGCAGGGCTTTCGAAGGTGCCCTGAGCGCGCAGCTCTTGGTGCAGCGCGTTGTTCAGCCGTTTCTCTTGCTCCGTTGGCAGAGCAGTCGAGATGGGTGGCGTAATGCCGTAAACGCGTTCCTCCATGGCGGAAGATGATGATTAAGTAGAGGGTCAATTCGTACTTATGCCGGAATCGCGTTGCTGAGGTTATGTCGTGGTCGAGGTCGCAAACGGTCTGGGTGAAAGAAGCAAGGACGAGAATGAGTGTCGAGGGCGGAAATCGGGAAACAAAGGAACGAAAAGTATGATAAAATTGGATGGAGAATCCAAAGCGCGTCGCCAGTTCAAGTCATGATTTGGCGACGTGACGCAGGTAAGAAGCGTTGCCAGACCAACACAAGTGACGAGGCGGATGATGCAGAGGGAGAGGCTGAGAAAGCGGCGTTGGAAATCACAATGCCAAGGGGTGATATCGCAGCGACTAACTAGCGCGCAAAGGGCCTTCCAAGAGCCAATTGGCGCCCTGTTTCAGCTCTCATTCTGCATACACAGTACGCAAAGCCACAATACACAATAGGTGAATAGTGCACAGTGCCTTCTTATGCTTGAACTGCTCCGACTCCGGGCAATGAAAACGCAAAAGGAGGAGGTTTTAGGCCAGGTAGTGCTTGAAAAGTGTAACATCAAGTCAATAAGGTAGTTACGCACTATTGCAGTAGAAAAACGTATCATATGTAGTGTACTGTATTACCCGGCGCTAGCCTTGCGGTAGCTTACAATATCCGCGGTGGGTTCATTCATTGATTTGAGTGACTCCTGGCCCCAACCCCACCTGACTGCAGCCCTGCTTCAGCCCTGTGACGGCGGTCATGCTGAGACCAACTCTCGGTGCTCTCCGATCAAAACGGGGAGTGTCAACAGCAGTGCGACCTTTCTCACCTCACACCTGCGTCCTCGCCGTCTGAAGCCTCGATGGGGACGAATAATGAAGAAAACACTGCTGCTCTGCTTTATTCACGGCTTCAAGGTACGCGCATCGGGCAAAAAGAAGCCCAGGTTCCCAAGTTGCACAGCTGACAACACCAGGGGGATGAATCCACCTTTGGCAGAAACTATGCTTTCGTCGAACACTTCCGCAAGCTCCTTGCGGGCGCTTTGCCCAAGGTAGATGTTCGAACCGTCGTCTACCCTCAATACGACACGCGCGGCGACCTAGGCGAATGCGTCACGCGGTTCAGCGACTGGTAACGTGTAGCACCCACCACAAACCTCAGATCTGCCGCAAGAAGGCTAACATTCAAAAACCACAGGTTACTCAACAAAGTCATAGACCTCGAAGTAGCTGCCGGCACGCCTTCCCCGACAATTGACCCATCCGTCCGCGTGGTCCTTGTAGGGCATTCCATGGGGGGCATTGTCGCGGCCGAAACCGCGATCCGCATCTCCTCCGAACAGCCTGTCCACAACTCAGTAAACGAGGAGAGCCCGACCAAGTCCTCCACTGCCATGCCGCCTCCGCCCAACGCGCTCATGTTCCCCTACATCCAAGGTGTGCTCGCCTTCGACACCCCCTTTCTCGGGATATCTCCCGGCGTGGTCCGCCACAGCGCCGAGACGCACTACACGGCCGCATCCACAGCGATCGCCCAGCTCAGCGGGTTGACAAGTCTCTGGGGTGGGGCCAAAGCAGCCAAGGCGAGCACGAATCAGAACCCGAACATTGCCGGTGCGCTACCGCCAGCGCAGGGGACTGGGGATGTCAACAGAGACAAGGACAGGGAGAGCAAGGCGGCAGCGAGCAGCGGCTGGGGGAGGTGGGGCACCATCGCCATGGCTGCCGGCGCCGTCGGAGCTGTCGCCGCGGGCGGGGCGGCAGCGTACCTTCACAGAGAGCAGATCAGCCAGGGATTGGGGTGGGCGACCTCGCATCTCGAATTTGTCGGTTGCCTCGCGCGCAAGGAGGAGCTGCGGCGGCGGGTGGCATACATGGTGAGGTTGAACAAGGAACTGGGCGTTGGGTTTGGAAACTTGTACACCCGACTGGGGCAGGCCGCTGGCGCGAAGCAGATTAGCATGACTGGGACAGTGGTGGGAAGTGAGAGGACGTTTTGTGTGGTGCCGCAGCGGGACCCTGCGGGGGATTGGCGGCCGGCTGTGAATGATAAGGCCGAGGAGGAGATCGGGGCGCACGTCTGTAAGTGTTTTCGGGTTATTGATGTAGCGAGACTGTTGATGCTAACGGACTGCAGCTATGTTCGAGCCTCAGGACAATCCGGGCTATCAAAAGCTAGCAATCGAGGCAAGGGATATGGTTGTGGGCTGGCTGCGCAATGACTGGTACGAGAGCAACTCTGCGGACGCAGTCCGTGCATGACAGCAAGGATGCCCGAACAGAGATCGTAGTGTGGCCATCGCGTTCGTTGCGTTCATACTTCAATAATTTGCCTCCGGGGCGTGCTCTATTAATAATCTCGCCGAACCATGTATGGCGGTCGTGAAGGGTGTTTGCGTCCTCAGTTGCATGCCAAGATTGAAATCCATTATTGCGTCTTCTTCTCCGCGGTTTTGCCAGCTCCGAGGTACTTCTTCCGCTGCTTCAGCATGTGGGTATAGAGAATGAACGAGCCTGCGAAGATTCTGTCAGTCAAAGTCCTACTCCACTCCTATAACTGCAGTCAGGTGTACTCACCCGGAATATACGACAACATCACGGCCGCCAGCGCGTAAGGATACCATGACGCGAGGGCTGACGCGGGGCCGAACGCCGCCTGCAGCGTCATGGCCACCTCGCTGCTAATGCCGACGGGGTACAGCACCAGGAACGCGCTGTATCGCAGCCAGTGCAGCCAACCAGGGACCGCCTCCACCTGCTTCAGCGCAAAGTACGTGTACCGAATCACCTCGGTGAGACTCCAGGCGCACAGCATCGACGAGTAGAAGACGCTCGCGTTGAGCTGCGGGAACGGCCAGCACACGGCCCACATCAGAAAGAGCCGGCTGGCGACTTGCATGACGGTGGTGAAGACAGGGGCGGGGACGACGCCTGTAAGTGACCACGCACCCTTGTCAGCTTTTGCTCAGAAAGGCGGACGTCGGGACGGAGGAACGGGGGTTACGTACCGGTGAGAGCGTGTAGGACCTCCATCAGAGCGCATGTCTGCGTGATGCGTGCAAAGTTGTCGACGACAAGCGGCACGAAGAATGGGCCCCTCCACCGCAGCACGACGGCAGCCCGCCCGAGGATGGTCGCCCAGGCGATCGCGGAGGCGGTGTTGTAGAGGATGAGGTAGACCTTCTTGGGCCCGACGCTGGTCGAGTTGGCCATCTTCGTTTTGTCTATCACAGGTGGGTTGTTGTTCGGGAAGAGCGACGCGGAATTGTGTACGAAAGCTTGTGAAGACTTCAATGCGAAAATAAAACTTGTTGACTTCCAAGTCCAACGGGACCTGGAGACAGCGGTTTTGTTGACCCCTGCCGGTGCCCGTGGCAATCGAGCCAGCTGCTTCAGCAGGGATTTCCGGCCCCGCCTTCCTCACGACTTCAGGGGCTGTGGGGATTGCTCGGCTCGCCCCGCTTGGTTCACTGCGTCTGGTCCCGGTTGCCCTTCACACATACAAATCCTGCACAGTACAGAGATCTCTCATTGATACGACGTCAACCTCCCCTCTCTAATGGAGAGATACACCATGCTTTCTAAAAGAAACGATGCTCTCTGATGTTCCATCGCACAGGATGTCATTCTTGATGCCAAAAAGCCAATGACCGTTACCAAGACTGCCCGTCCTGTTTGTCCAATTTCTGCCCATTTCAGGTCCCAGATTGTCCCTCCCTTAGCGACTGCCCAGCAGCGGCCCGTTTTCTCGACCAAGAACCGTCCTCACAAACAAAAACCAAATTGAATCAATCTCTTCCCTCTACCCTCAGGCTTGTTTTACTTCTTGATAACAGCCCGCCAGAGATCTCCAAACCCCTTGCCGCCAAACAAGAACTCATCCGAATGTCTACCACAGTAGCTATGGGCATTGACCTTCCTCTGCGAGACGACAGGAGACGGTTTCTTCAGGGACTCTAAGGAAGCGGGCCCAAACCCGGATGAAGCCTTGCGACCACCCCAGAGCAAAGGGGAGGTGGTGGAGGTTGGCGAGGCAGGGTAGTCGCTTGAGAATGGACCAGGTGTCTGGATCGCGTGGTTAGCGTCAAAGCTAGAGATTGCCTTCAGGTGATATGCGAGTGGTATGGGAGAATCACCACGCTGTCTGCCGACTGAGGGCTGCCCTCGAGGGGACTGGCGACGGCCCTGACGGGCCCAAGGTTGAGCGAAGGCGGAGCAGGAGCGCGGGAGGGAGTGTCCATCGGGGTACAAAGGATAGATAGTAGGTGCCGAGTAAGGCAAGGCTGGGTAAGGGCTTCGGACGATGCAAGATCTCGATCCGATCTGGCCAAGCGACCCGTTTGACAAAACCCAGCAGGCTGGATTCAGACGTTGGTTGGATGAGACGGGTTTACACTGCCACCGCCAGGTGCGTCGATCGGCTACACTACCGAGAAGTGCAGTGTGTTGGTGTGTGCGTGTGTGCCTGGGACGAAGTAATGGCACAGGGAAGCAGTGAGAGCAGTTGAGGAAGAGGCGGAGGGGGGACTCAGGACAAGGCCAAAAGGTGGGCAATTAAGAACCATCCAGGCAGCGAGACAGAGAGCCGCAAAGTGCTACCCTCACCTCCATATCGGTGACATAACCGATCAGAGCAAGGGGGGAGTCATATGCCGACCGCCTTTTCCGTCGAGAGGTCCAATTCCCGCATTCGGCTTCCTGGTAGTACATTCGATTGCTGCCTCGCCAATCCGCCATCCACTCGCTGCTATGTTATGCCCAAGTACTTACCTTACAATAGTCCACCTCTGCTTGTCCACGTGTAGATCTTGTAAAAACGCCAATTGCCCGCCATAGGGCTGCATAGATTCTTGGCTACATGATTAGTCGGGATACGGCTATGGTTCATCTACTGCATATGTCATGCGAACCACATTCCCCGCAATGTGGTGCGCAACGAGGCGAACGCAAACTGAGAAGTGGAAAATCGTTTCCCAATTAGCTCGTGAGCCGTGACATTGTTTCGTCTGAGGAAGGGCCTGAGAACCGTGTTGGATGAGAGATCTAATAGATGGGTTTGGCTGGTGGGTATGGACACAAGAGCTTATACTTTTCATTTCTGGCCTCATCCGTGAGCTTGGTTTCGCCCGGATTTTTGAGTTGGGCCAGGGGGACTGAACTGAACTTTCAAGCCTTGCGATCTTACACTTCTTGGCGATTATTTGAAAAACAGCATCTCCCGACTCAAGACGGATGCAGGGTGGAGGTCGAGCATACGTTCCGCGGCGGTTCTCATCACAACGCGCAGTTCGTGATACGACTCTGGTGTGCCCTCAGTTACTGATTTACCCGTGCCCTCCCTATCTATCTAGTTCTTGTCTAGCCGCACAGCAGGGTTCTTCTGGATAAAATTGAGATCGACTTGGTGACCGAGCAACTCACGAATGTTTGAAATGCCGTATTTGATCATGGTTGGCCTCTCCAAGCTAAGACCGAAACCGAACACCCTCATATCCGTGGGCAGGCCCATGGCCTGGACATCATGGTTAGCCCTAACTGCCAAACACGCTCTCCAGGGGCGATACGAACCTCCAACATCTCTGGCCTGAAAATACCCGAGTTGCCGATCTCGATAAGCTTGTTGAGCCCCTTATGGTACGAGAAAATCTCCATACTCGGCTCGGTGTAGGGGTTGTATCTACTATGCAGTCAGCTATGATGTGCACTGACTGTTAGGCTGGGACCACTCACGCCGGCTTGAAGCGCAGGTCAGTCACACCCATCGCCCCGAAGAACATGTCCATGAACTCCATAAGGCCACCCAGCGTCAGCCCGTAGTCGGCAATGACGCCTTCTACCTGGTGGAACTCGCAGAGATGAGTGGCATCCACAGTCTCGTTTCTAGCAATGGTCAGCGAGTTTGACATTGAGTTCACCGGACTCGATGACTGCGATTACCTGAAAACCCTGTCGATGGAGAAGTATCGCGCCGGCGGAACACGCCCATCCTGGGTTCTTTGGCCAGAAAGCTTGTGCAGCATGGCGGCCGAGATGGAAGTCGTGTGTGTCCGCAAGACAAGTCTTGCCTTCGGTCAGCCGATGTAAGGGGACACAGAACGATAGCTTTACATACCTGAGCGATTCATCCTCGGACCAGGGGTATCTGTACCCAATCGAGCCGTACTTCCCGCTTTCGTGGACTTGCCTCACATTCTGGAAGTATTCCTCGTAGTCCTGCTTATCATCCGCAGATGTCGGTGCGGGCCTGCCAGCCTTAAGGGGGTCGGAGATGTAGAAGGTATCTTGCAAGTCGCGCGCAGGGTGTTGCTTCAGTGTGTCAGATTGAACCGCGGGAGACAGACAAGCCAACAACGAAATACCTGAGGCACGAAGAGAGCGTCAAAGTTCTGTTACTCGTCAGTCAGCGATCTATCCAGACGTTCAAGTGGCGCAGCCACGTACCCAGAAGCCCGACTCAACGAACTGGTTGGTAGGCATCTCTGTGAAGCCCATCTCAAAGAATATTTGCCTGTGAGACGCTTGGGGGTCAACGATCTGCCCACCTCATGCAGTCCTCTCCCGAAAAGACAACGCACCTGAACTCCTGCCGCACCTTGTTCAGGGGGTGCAGTGCGCCGGCATGCTGATCGGCGCCCAATGCGTTGAAGTTGTACGGCTTGAAGGTAGCCGTCTTCCATGCACCAGATGCCAGCATCTCGGCCGTCAGGTCCGTTTCCTCCTTCACCATCTCGAGCGCAAACTTGGGCCCCTTGCTTATCCTGAAGGAGATGACCTTCTGCATCCTCAGCAGCTTGCGCTTCTTCAAGTCGGCAATGATTTTGGCGTCATGCCTCCGCGTCTCCTGGATCGCCTTGAGCTGCTCCCGCGTCACATCGTTGATCGAATCAACCTGCCGGCGCCGTTAGCCGTCAACAGCAAGACCAGGTTGGATGGCAGCAAGCTCACCAGTGCAACAAGCTTGATGCCATCCTTCTTGATCCATTTCTCCTTGAAGGCTTTGCCCTGGCCAACCTTGGTCACCGTCTTGTCGCCAATTTTGCTCTCAAGATCTTGAATCGAGAGGCCGTCCATGGCCTGGCGGACCGCCTCAAATACGCGGGCCTCGTGGCTGCCATGGCTGACGATAGTTTCTGCCTCGGGCTCCAGGTAAGCCTCCTCACGCTCTACCTGCTCATACGTGACCATGGACCGGGACGCAAGCCGGTCGAGGGCGGCTTTGATCGACTCGAAGGGCACATTTGCAAAGGTCTCGGCAGACGAAATCGGGTCAGCCTTGGACAAGGCATGGAGAACCTCTGAGGTGAGGTCTCCTGCCGGATTGCTGTTTGGAGGAGCCATGTTGTGAATCGTGTGTCTTCGAGTCGGTCTCTGTCCCGCGCAAAGCAATTGTTGACTCAGAATCTCAGGCAAGCAACCTAATCGCGGGGCATTGAGTTACCCAAGCCCCACATGGCAGTAACGACAAATTTAGGCGGCGTGATAGTTCGGATAAATGCATTCCCGCTTCAAGGACGCCGGGACATGCTTATAACTGAAGTTCCCCCCGTGTGCATCTATTGATTGCCTTCGGACCACGCCACAGCTTTGCGTTTCCAAACCCTTTCTGGCAGTAATCTGTGCGTATCCAAGAAATGGGGACGACAATAGACAAATCGCGAGCCTCAGCTCTATCTTCCCGGACCTTGTTTTCAGTTCGCCGAAAGCTGGCCCTCTGAATTGCTGTTCACATGATATCTTCCGAACAAGCCAGGAGTGGAGCTCGGGTGTCGTACCCGCACGTCACTGCCCCTGTTCAATCTTCCTGGGTGTCCGCATTGTATTGTACAGTGGCAGAGTGCACCTGACATGGCACGCAGTACTACTTTTACCAGAACCGGCAATGGAAGGCCCCGTCCTTGAGACAGGTCTGCTGATAATTTGATGCCGACACAGCTCATTGTGTGATCAAGTTACAAGAGATTCCCAATCTGGATCTTGGTGTCCTGAGGCGGGTTAGGCTAACTGAGCTCTCAGGCCATATCAGTGGTCTGTAAAGTTGAAGACTAAGATACGCATGATGGAGTTGATCACAAATCTATTTCCAATTATGGATGCTCATTCCGTTGGGAGCGTTTGTGGAGGTCTGAAGTCAAACACGGAGCTCCTTGTCATGCCACCGACGTAATGTCTACCGGTAATCCAAGCCTTTCTCGGGGCCTCGGCGCGCATAGCCAAGCCGACGCCCCGTTGAGGATGCTGCTTCAACATATCGAAAGAGACTGTGAATATGTGTTGCGCCATAATAATATACCGGTCTGGTCTTCTAGGGCCGTCACTATAACTACGACTTGCGTCGAGAATGGGTGCCGAAAACTATGAAAAGAAACGCGAGCCCCTGCGGCGCTAGCCGTCCATTGTATTAGAAACTTAAGTCTTATGTATCCATGTGCCGAACGCTCACCCGCCCTTACTGATGCACCCTGCGCCATCGCATAACGTATCGTCCATGTACCAAGGCGACTCTCTGCCCAAACGCCGCAAGGCCAATTACCTTGCCCAATACCCAAGATTGGCCGGAATGTCAGAAGAGGTGAACTTGTCATATACAGAAACCACTTCCCTATGTCCCAGCCCCGGTCCGCCCTCTAATCCTGTGATACGGTTTGCTGCGAGCTGTTAGAGGCGGGCTACAAAGGGCCGGCCATGGCGCAAACTTACCGACAGCCAGTCCATCCCTTCTTTGATACCCGACCCTTCCACCGCACTGCACGCCATGATGCTCCAGTTCCTGTCTCTGAGCTCGCCTAGCCGCAGTGCTTGCGAGATGTCGGCCGCCCCCTTTGCGCCTGGCTGATCCTGCTTGTTTGCGAAGACCAAGAGGGCAGCATCCTTCAGCTCGTCCTCGTTCAACATGGCGGCGAGTTCGTCTGCTGCGGTCTGCAAACGTTCGATATCGGTCGAGTCCACGACGAAGATGACGGCTGCTGTGTTGGCATAGTAGCATCGCCAGTATGGCCTGATGCTTGTTTGCCCGCCCAGATCCCATACATTGAAGTTCAGCTTCCCGTATGTCACCGACTCGACGTTGAACCCGATCGTGGGTATCGTTGTTACTACTTCGCCAATCTGCTCGTCGCGTGAGTTCCCCAGGTTTCCTAGTCAGGCGAAGCGAAACCGTACCTTGAGCCTGTAGAGGAGTGTCGTCTTGCCAGCATTATCCTACACGGCGCAGCTGTTCAGTACGGAGTCGATCGACGTAGGGCTAAACGGGGGATGCAAACCAATCCCAAGATCAAGATCCTGATCTCTTTCTTGGCCCAGATGAGGTTGGAGAGCCATGACACGGTCTGACCCATCTTTGCTGTCGTGGCACAGAGGGACCAGGAGTATCGGTGTGGTAAAGGGGAGGAGGAACCAGATCGCGAACGAGAGCCACCGACACGCGAGCAGATGTGGAAGCCTTAGGCTGTTTCGTTCAGAAGCGCAAAGTGTTTAGGAAGACGCCGCAAGCAAGGCAAGCCGAGATTCAAGCAGTAAACACTCGCTGATACCCGTTAAGTGCAGATTTTCCGGTTTCGCGGTTCATGCCACTTCTTGATTTTCGCTGATCAAAGAGGCCGCCGCTCGGTCTAGGCTCTGGGGCGCCCTTGTTCTTGGAAATCAGCGCGTAAGATCGGCAGTCGGCCAGGTGCCGGCCGGCACTCCTGAGCAAGGGTTAGCTGTGCCACACCTTAAGTTCAATCGCGCCACACAGGATGATGGCACGTGACTCAGCCACAATTCTGATGTTCGGCCCTAGCATTGACATTTTCTGAAAGCCCACACCAAATATTCGAATCCCACCCACTTGAGGAACATCACGACATCGACACTGACTCGGAATCCTCGACAACAACGTCAAAATGCCGGTACGTATCGACGCTCTCCCAAATGCTGCCCGGCCGGTTTTCCCATTTTCCGAGGATAGGGCGAGAAATGTCCAGCATTTGGGAGAGGGATTAAAAGCGCCGACACCATGACAATCACAAGCTAACGAACCCGATCAACCCACAGAGCCACAAGACTTTCCGTGTCAAGCAGAAGCTGGCCAAGGCCCAGAAGCAGAACCGACCCATTCCCCAATGGATTCGGCTCCGCACCGGCAACACCATTAGGTACGAACGTTCCGACGACAGCGAGCTCCTGCGAACCTGCACATGCCGCAGCTACCTAAACACCGAGACGATGATCAGAGAACGGAAATCAGAGGCTGACTTCGGCCTCGAACAGGTACAATGCCAAGCGGAGGCACTGGCGCAAGACCCGCCTCGGCCTCTAAATGCCGTCCCTCTTCCTCATTTCGACCCATTCGAGCGGGCCTATTCTTCCCAGGGCTACTCCTGCCACTTTCTGCTAGGCTTCAAGCAAACCCGCTACCTCTCAGTTAACCACGCCGACTCTCTTGAGCGGACATTGCGGCGAATGGAGTCGAAGTCAAATACCCCTGGGAAAGTGACGAAAGCTGGGAGAACTGCGCCGGGAGGAGAGAAGATGCGGCCGGTAGGGAACACGTCTTGCTTTGCAGTATCTCGGCGGGTTGGGATTTTTCCTTTTGAGCTTGGCTGGGAGGTAAACGGGGCGACTCGGCTCAGTTTAACGGAGTATGCCATGACATTTCAGGGTCAAAAGGAAAACGGAATGAAACATGGCATTTGATGCCTTTGTGCATGACAAGTTCTTCAGTCTTTGCTTGCAATGGTGCATGCTGTGATAGGGTGCAGTCAAAAAGCGATGTTGGACGCAAGGGAGGCTGGTCCGGGATTGTGGGAGAGGATGTCAAGAGCCCGCAATGGCTTGCGCTCGATTCGTTTGGTACAGTATGTCGACGAGTTTGATCGTTGATGGTCTGAAATGACGCCATTCGCAAAGAGCCTCGGCGTTACAAGAAAGGACGAAATCATGCTTCAACCTTCACGGACTTGGGATGTGAGCTGCATTCACGTGGTATATCCGCGAAGAAGATGGTCTAGGGAGAGGACTTCAATAAGATACTGGATACCAAGATGATGGCAAAGTCAATTTAAGACTATGCCCCTCTAATTCTGCGTAAGAGGTCCAGGCGAGCTCTCATCTTGACGCCCTCCGACCAACTTCGCCGTTGATCCACAGGCCGCCGCTCCTGCCGAGCTACAGGTCGGTGCACAACCAGCTCAGCAGACCTAGCAAACCTTCCTCAAAGCATGGAAATAGCAAGAGACAAAGCCATACTCAATAAACCCAAAACGCCATTGAGGGATGCCAACTAAGGGCTGCGTTCAGATACGAGCCCTAGGATCCCATGCCCACTATGTGCAAGTCCAAAAACCGGAAGGGGTGAAATCCTTAAATTCGCAGTTCTGACCAATAAACCTTTTAACGGTCCTCAGCCCACTCGTTCTCACGCCGAATCTGCTCTTCCTCCTCAGGAGTGAAGTCGTTCGTGATGTTGAACGTCTTCCGGATCTCCTCTGGCGACTTGCCCTTGATCATGTTGGCAACAGTCTTGCAGCCGACGTCAAGAAGGGCCTTGATATCGAGGTAGTTGGCAGCCTACAGATTGAGTTAACTTGAGGCCTAGATAGAAAATCACAGGACTGCATGGCAAATCAACTCACCAGAATGATCTCGAACAGCATCTCCTGGTCGACCTGCATAAACTTCTGATCCCACTCGTCGATGTCGGTCGTCTTCTTGCGACTGTCGTTCTCGTCATCGGCCGACTGGGCGGCATCATTGCGGTGGTGCTCGCACCACTCAATCACCTTGCGCAGGACGGGGTCGTTGACGTTGGGAATCGGAATCGGGCTGCTCTCGACGGCATCGTCGCCCAAATCGTCGATCAGGTTCTTGATGAGCATTGACCGCTCGGCAACGACGCGGTCTGTGATGTGATTAGGCGGGGTCAGCAGGGCGCGGGGATGGAAACCGATCGACTTAATCGACGTACCAACTTCGATGCTTGTGCCCTCGTTGCTGGTGAGCGTAACCTTCTGGATGCCTTTGTCGGCAGACATCTCGATTCTTAAGGCTTTTGAAAATCGTTTGGGAAATGGGACACGTTGTTGTTTGAAGGAAAAATCAAAGACTGCAGTGCGAGACGTTCAGTTAGTATGTCAGTTGGTTGCGAGGATGGGTTTGAGTAGGAATGGAAGAACTGCTCGCAAGGTAATGCGGGCCGTGGTTTATAATGGTCTGTCTAGGAGGTGCACGTAACCTTTGAAGAGTTTGCTCGATCGACTTTGAAATTGTATGTGATTGATGAAGATGCCAGAGTAAGCCTGATCAGACCCTTTTGACGACAAAGCAGCGTCGACCTTACCTATGCGGCGGAGTTTAACGTCAGGTTCGCTGTTACAGCACCAACCTCATCATGCCCTGTCTTGCCTGTGCAATAATCCGTACAGGTAGACCGAAGGTGGCGGGGCGCTGCTGCCTCGCAGAGAGTGGAGACTTTTAACTTACCTAAAGTGCACAGACCCCTTTTTCCAACGGGCGGGGCGTTGCAGTTGTCGGCTGATTGTGGGCAGGCGTTGGTAATTGATGCCTGCATTTGTTACGGTACCTGAGGTACTTTACCAAACATTTTGTGACACCGTGAGTTAAGGTACCTTGCTCCGTCGAGTATCGCACACATAAAGTATTTACGCTGAAGTCCGGATGTATACTCTGCTGTCATGGCATGTAATGCAAGTATGCAATTCTACTGTTCAGCAGAGTAAGGTAAGTCATTGAATCTACTGTGGAACAGCTTGAGGAATCGGTAGCATGTGCCAGCCAGGGTTTCAGGGTCCGAAACCAGACACCCTTTTAACTGACCATCAGGAACAGTAATGAACTTCAAGAACCTGTGTAGGCTATCTGAGACCTTTACAACGCGTGGGGTTCTTGAGTTTTTGTCTGTGATATCTGAGTTTCGGGATTGGCGGGCATTCTGGTCGCAATATGTATCTCTGGTCTCGCAAAAATCCGAAAGCGAGCAGAGGCGACACGGCGTAATCAAAAACACAATTCCACATTCATTTTGCGCAGTCATACGGAGTATGGCATCATTCAACGGATCCGTCCAGTTGATGTGTGCAGCCAGTTCGGAGTTTGAGCTCGTTCAGGTACACCCCAACAATGGACGGTGGACCTTTGTATGTACCTTAAAGCACGCGATGGTGATCATCTTGTTCTTGGGAACGGCATTTGAGGCACCAATGCAAGCTGTCCGGATCCCTGCCGTGAACAGGGGAGCCAAGCCTGAACCGTGGAACAACCACGTCGTCGACTGGCTGTCGCATTCCCTCCATAGCGATCCCAAGATTTGCACCTGGCCATTTCCCGCAGCTCGTCACATCCTTGCTTTTTCCGGCAGAAGCACTCTTTCCCTGATCATGACCCTACTCCCTCGGCGACCCCCTTGACGGTTTGACATCTTCCTTCCGCTTGCTGTTTCTGGTGATGCGCCGCGACGGACAAGCGACTGAGTTCCGCAGCTGCTCTCCATCGGATTGGATGTTTCGGGCTTGCCGCGACAGGGTCTTTCTCCCGGCGCGCAAGCTGGCAAAATAATATGTGGCGGCGAACATACCTCTTTTTGGTTCTGGTTCGGCTGTGGTTCGCGCTGTCGCCGAGCTACCTACACCCCGACGAGAACTTCCAAGGGCCTGAGGTCATTGCTGGTATGCCATGGTTTCTGGTTATATGTTGGGGACAACTGGCTTGTCGTCGACGGGAACCGCCCGGCGCAACGGGCCTCTGATCATGGCGCGCCTGACTGCAATGCAAGAAAAGACTGCTGACTTCAAGTTAAACAGGGGAGATCTTCAGCTACCCAGTGCGGCGCACCTGGGAGTTTACGAGCGACAACCCGATTCGAAGCGTATTCCCACTATGGCCTGTTTACGGTCTGCCGATGCTCCTGCTGCGATGGCTGTGGATAGGGAATGGCAACGATGGCGAGATTACCCCCATCGCGGTCTTCTGGACGCTGCGGGTGCTCATGTTTATCGTTGGTTTCGTGTTGGAAGACTGGGCGATTCACGAACTCATACCATCGCAACGGCATCGGCGCCTCGCCGTTCTTCTCGTCGCCTCTTCCTATGTCACATGGACTTACCAAACGCATACCTTCTCGAACTCAATAGAGACGCTGGCAGTGGCCTGGAGCTTGGTGCTTATTGAGCGGATTCTTGATAGTCCGGTAGGTGCATCATGCGGGTAAGGACACGCGGGCGCTGTCACTGACGGGATGTAGCAGCGCGGCTCAGTTCTTGCTTCGACGGTTTTAGGGGTTGTTGCCGTTTTTGGGGCGTTCAACAGGATAACATTTCCTGCTTTCCTGTTGATTCCGGGCCTTCGGCTCCTGCCTTATTACTGGAAAAAGTACGGGAATCCTGAGACCTCACCTAGATGGCGTTGTGGCTAACAACGAGCTTAGTCCCCTATCTTTCACAGCGATTCTGATGGCCGGTCTTGGTACAACTGCGGTTGCGATTTCTCTCGACACAGCCTTCTACACACCACACTCGATTTCTTGGTCCGACCTCCTTAGAAGGCCCGTCCTGACGCCTCTCAACAATCTTCTATATAACATTTCGCCCACGAATCTGGCAAAACATGGGTTGCACCCATGGTATCAGCACCTTTTGGTAAATTTGCCGCAGCTGATTGGACCTGGCATGCTTCTGCTCTTCATGCGGCCTAAACGCTCTTTGCGCCTTTACTCTGCCATTTCGGGCATCGTCGTTCTTTCGTTTTCGCAGCACCAGGAAGCCCGGTTCCTGCTCCCGACCGTCCCGCTGATTCTGTCCTCCGTCCGGCTCCCAAGAAATGAGAAGCTGCTCCGGGGTTGGGCGGTCTCGTGGGTGATCTTCAACCTCATTTTTGGAATCCTCATGGGGGTTTACCATCAAGGAGGAATCGTCCCGGCTCAAGTCTTCATGAGTAAGCAGCCGGATGCGACTCAGGCCATCTGGTGGAAGACGTACATGCCGCCAATATGGCTGCTGAATGGAAAGAATGAGGTCCTGCACACGCGGGATGTCATGGGGATGAAGGGGGGAAATCTCCTCGAGGAACTCGAGAAGATCGCAACTTGCGATACACCAGCAGACAGGAGAAGCATGGAGTATCTGAAGGAGAAGAACGGCACATATCTGGTGGCGCCGCTATCAGCGACATGGCTGGATCCGTATCTCTCGAATAAAGGGCTGGAGGGGTTGAGGTTCCGCGAGGTCTGGCGTTATCAGCAGCACTTGAACCTCGATGATTTGGATTTTGCAGAGGACGGCGTTTGGGATACCCTTTCTAGAGTCATTGGGCGGCGAGGACTGGCGATTTGGAGAGTAACAAAAAGCTGCCCTGGGGTCAAAGGAAGATAGCGGACCGGTACTTTGGGCGGGACTTTGATATTCACAGTACAGACTCAAACACGATACCCATTAGAAAAGCACTGGAAGTTCCATTTTGTTTTGTGTTGAGGACCCTGATGGCCCTGCGGAGCCAAGCTCCGGCAGGGATCTCATGACCTACGGGCTGTCCCGTGCTGGGCGCCCCACTTCCCGAAATTTGGGGTCGAACGACCTGGACTTATTTTCCAGAGCAAGGCCATCTGTAAATCTTCCCCCACCTCGCCTTGGTGACCTTCGAGCTACCTTACCTGGTATTTTAGTGAAAGTGCACAACCCACGATCCAACATGGGCGGGCTCAATCTCGAGGTGTTCAAGGCATGCTTTCCCAAGGACTCCCTCCCTGGCTGAGATTCTGGCATTTCATCCTCACTGACCATCCTCTCTGCAGTTTGGCATGTACGTCATGTTCCCCATTGGGATCATGTATTACTTTGGCACGAACCTCGACAATCGCTTCTCCGTCCCAGACTTCTGGCCAAAGCCCGAGAACGCCAACAAGGTGCCGCTCGAGCGCGACGAGATCCATGCGGAGCTTGAGAGGTTACGAGCGAGGAGGCTCTATCTGAGGGAACAGAGGTTGGCGGCCGAGGCGAGGGCGGCTGCGTTGAACCAGAGTCAAGGCCAGCAGCAGGATGATTAGTGGCTCAGGAGGTGCAATTTCGGCTGGGCGTGAGGCCAAACAAAGGCCGGGTGTATAATTCAAGGAATATGGAGGATGGAGGGCCTGGTATGGACGGCGGTGGTTGGCGTGGGCAAATACGGCGTTTTACGGAACCTTCGACAAAACCAACCCGTTTCTCTCAACGGTCCCGGTCTTGAAGGAGCGGCATGTTGTACGACTGTATTATTACACGTACTTATACATCTAGATCGGTTTGTCTATGTCTATCGGCTGGTCTCTACATGTCCAGATTTTCCTCGATCTTCGCCCATTCATCGTCATCCATAGATCCCTTTGTAACGTTTGAATACACGGCTTGGACCTCAGGATACTCCCTGAGCGCCTCCAACAACTCAGTGAAGTTGACCAGCTCCTCCGAAGCGTCCAGCTTAGTTTTGGTATCTTCATTTGCCGTCCATATGATATCCGAACTTAGAATCTTCAAGCCGAACTTTGGCCCGACCGTCTTGCAGACTTGCATCGTCGCCGCGGGCTGCGTCCAGACGACGATATTTCCATCGGCGTCATTCTCGAGGTCCTCTGCGCCAGCTTCGATCGCATCGTCCAGGATCTGGTCGACATCCGGCCCGCTCTCGCCCTTCTCAAACACCACCCGGCCGAGACGAGAGAAGAAGAACTTGGATGAGCCAGCTGAGCCCTTGGCTTTCTTGACCAGCAAATTCATGTCCTGCAGCGCTCTCAGCTTGCTCTCGGTTTCGATGTCGACAATCAGAGCGATCGTTGGCGGTATCATGGCTTCGAACGTGATCGACTCGAGCGCCTCGCCCCCGGACGATTTGCCTTGCCCGCGAGCGATGGCTGCCTCGATTCGGTCCTTGGGAACGCTGGCCTTCTTGGCTGCAGCGATGGCGGTTGCTAGTTGTGGGTTGTTGTTGGGGTCGGGGCCATAGACTTTAGGGCTCGTAAGTCTTCAAGAAGCTGGTGGTGATTGAGGATTTCTGGGGAAGGGTCGCGTACGCTTTGAGTACAAGGTAATGTTCTTTGCGAATACTGTACGCGCGGCATTCTTCTTGGCGTCGTTGGCAGCCTTGTCATGGCGAATCTTGCTCCATTTGTTGTGGCCAGCCTGGAGTACTGGACCGGAGACGAAGGTACGGCGGCATTGTGCGCAACTCGAGGATGGCTTGGCCGGCCGAGCTAACGGGGCGAGACTGCGAGCGAGAGATGCCATTGCGCCGGGACGATATTGGGAAAATAATGTCTGTGTCATGAATGCATGACAGAAGACTTCGAGGAGCGACTCCCTAAGGGATACGCCAGCTTCCTTCAAGACCAACAAAAGTGCAAGGCAGCCGATGAAGTTGCTTGGAATTTGAGAAGCTTGGAGTTGTGGATCTGGAACCTCGAATTGTTTGGCACTGCCTGCCGGAACGGCACCGGGACCTGATGCCGTGCACCGCATAGGCAGCACGCCCCTGGCCTATCTCAGCGCTCAGACCAGTTGTATCGGTCCTGTATGGCTTCTCCGCAAACCCTCATTTAGTTAAATTTCAATACAGCGTCCCACACCATGCAACTTCAACCAATGATATGTGGATGAATCCGGCCCTCAAGGTGTTCTCTGCAATAAGTACACGTGTACTCCGTAGGTCGATATCTTTGAAGAGCTAGCGCAACGGTAATGTATGGGAGCTAGTACGGCATTACGTCCTTTGGACCTTTGCACAGACCATTATCGGCTGTGTATGCCAAGAACGCCTTGAAAGTGACGTTTGAGCACTGAGATAACCCCTGACGGCAGCCCGCATTTTTTGTTCAGCCGTTTTCAGTTCGCACTCTTCAGGCAAGGACGATTGTGAACGACGCAACAACCGCCTCCCGACAGCATCCCAGATTCAGATGGCGTCAACAGCGGGCACTGATGAGCCCAGCACCGTGAACGGCGGCGTCCCGCGCACATCAGCAGCTGCTGCAGCCAGTTCCAATCCCGAATTCGATGTCTCTAAGCTGCAGGGACTGCCGCCAGAGCAGCAAGAACTGCTCCTCTTAAGCTTTGTATCGACCCTCAGCAAACATGTCCTCAACCTGCCGCCCGATGACTGCACGGCTCAGCAGTTCTACCTCAAGAAGGAGGTCTTCAAGATCCTCAATCTCGCAGCCCCGCCTCCGACGAGGGTCATACGCAACACACTGGGCAAATGTCTGGGACACATCTTTGGGAAAGGGGACCGGAAATTGCTTTTTGAGACGGTCAATGAGCTGGCGGGTATCATCTCTAGCGGGAAGTCGAAAAATGACGCCGAGAACCGGACAAAGCATGCCGCGGTTACCTGCCTGGGCGATGTTTACGCTGCCGCCGGCGACAGCGCCATCAACCTCCACCAACTGGCCTGCTCGGCCCTCTTGAAGTTGTTGAAATCGTCTTCGAACAATGCTGGGCTCCGCGCCGCAGTGTTTACTGCTCTGGGAAAGATTGCAACGATGCTGAGTGGAAGTTTGGACGAGAGCATTGCTAGGGACGTCTGGAAGCAGGGCCGGAGCTATGCTTCGAGCGACAAGGGATCGCTCGTCGTGATTACCGCGTGCCGTTGCTTGCGATCGCTCCTACGGTTCACCCCTTATTTTCAGACCTCAAGCGACTTTGACAGTCTCCGGTCCTCCATGTTCAAGGCCTTCGACTCTCCGTCCTCTAACGTCCGTGCCGCGGCCGCCGACTGCTTTGCCGAGGCCCTTGTCCAAGGTTATTCCGAGTCAGCGGTTGGCGAAGCTCCCTTGGTACTGCTCAAGAGATCCAAATCCAAGGCTGTGAAACGGCAGTCCATGCAAGCTGGCGCGTTGCAGGACGACGACGATATCCATTCACGACCGGAAAGCCCTGCTCCAGGCAAGAAGTCCCAGATCTTGGCTCTCTCGCTGGCAGACATGCTCAAGACCTTGTCGACACAGTATGTGCGCATGTCAACGTCCAACAAATCGAGAGCTGCAATCGCTATCTGTTACGGCAACATGCTCCGCAAGCTGGGAGAAAGGACGGTGGAGATTAACTACACGCGGATTGTTGAACACTTGACCGTTGAGCTCCTGGGGAATAGCAATGTCGCCAACAATCGATACCGGCTGCTCATTACACGGCGAATGGTGGAAATCATTGTACAAGACGTTGTTGGCAAGAAGATTCTTGGAGAGTCGGGCCAGAGCAGCGCAGCAAAGGCCCTCCTCAACGACATCGTCAAAAACTACCCACAGGCGCTCAAGGAGAAACCGGAACCCACGAAACAGACACTAGCGGTTTCGCTGAGCGCCCTGGCGTCCCTGATAGACAGTCTGGGCTCGGCGTCCAACAGCTTCTCGGAAGCTTGCCGTGATGGCCTTCTGCAGGTTCTACAACACCCGAGTTACACTGTCCAGGTGTACGCATCATCGTGTCTAAAGACGTTCCTGTTGGCGTGCCCCCAGCAGCTTCTCCCCTGTCTGTCGGTGTGCATGAACAGCCTCAGCAGAGAGCTGGGGCTGCTTGGTACGGGAAGGGGCTCGCCCCGTCGTTGCCTCGGCTTCGCCCACGGCCTCGCCGCCGGCCTCAGTGCAAGCCCGCAGCGGCCGCTCTATGGCTCGGTCGACATCAATAGCCGAGTCTTGACCATGGCCACAAACCTGCTCAAGTCGAGCGGCAGCTCCGAGTTGCGCGTTGCCAGCGTGCAAATCCAGGTCGCTTGGACCCTCATCGGAGGGCTCATGTCGCTTGGACCCAACTTCGTCAAGATCCATCTCTCGCAGCTCCTTCTCTTGTGGAAGAATGCCTTGCCCAAGGTTCTCTCAAAGGACAGCTCCATACACAGAAACTATCTTAACGCTTGTTTCCTGACCCATGTCAGAGAGTGCGCGCTTAGCTCGATCCTAGCTTTCCTCGAGTTCAACAGCCGTCTCCTCACAGTCGATGTTTCAAAGCGTATCGCAACAATGCTGCAGAGCACGACGGCGTTCCTGAAAACGCTCCCTTCAAAGAAGACAGCAGAGGATATTAGCGAAAGACTAACACCGTCCCTGCAATTGCAGGATCTGGAGGTCATGGTGCAGCGGAGGGTGCTTCAGTGCTATACCAAGTTGGTGAACATCAGCCCAGCAGCCGGTACTGAGGCCCTCTTGCAATCCAACCTCCTCACACTGGCCATTTCTCTCTTCGCAGACCCCGATAACTACACCCCTACCTCTCTCAGCGCATCCATCGCCAACACGGCCGGAACTTTTGAGTCTATCTGGGAAATTGGCGACAACTCCGGATTCGGTGTGACGGGCCTTGTGCGGGGCTTTACCGTCAGGCCACTTCCTGGACAACATGAGGGCTCTGCCGACCGCACTCCTTCTGGTCGAGAAGGGCCGGAGGAGGCAATTGAGAGACTTTTGCTCTCTCCCGTTTGCGGCACCCTTGAGCACGATGCCTCGGTTCTGTACATTGGCAGCGCCGACGGGCCCAGTCTTCCCGACCCTGCTGCGACTGAGGTGGTCAACATGGCGATCCAACTTTTCGCCTTCGTCTTTCCGCTTACGCCTGCTAAGGTCCAAGAGAGTGTCTTGGAGCAAGTAACGACCTTCTTGGCCGCGGGCTCTCTCCAAAGAGACCCCGGCCGCAAGGCTGCCATCAATGTCAACGTTGCTATGGCGCTGCTTTCCATTCTGCGAGTAGCTGTTAAGGAGACGAAGTCGCCTCCAGGTGACGTGACCAACGCGGCTGTCGAAAAGCTTATCCAGGACTTGCTTCGAGTTTTCGTGCTGGATCGGGACCAGTACGTTCGAAGCATTGCTTATGAAGCGGTTGCTCGACTCTGCGGCGCCTGCGGGAATGCCTTCACAAACCAGGAGATCAAATACCTTGTCGACACCATCGTGGTGAATCGAGAACCTAGCGCCAGAGCCGGCTGTGCAATGACTCTGGGAACCATCCAGGCGCAGATCGGGAGCATGGCAGCTGGGTACCATTTGAAGACCGTCCTTAACATTCTCCTGTCATTATGCAACGACCCTCACCCTACTGTACACTACTGGGCGCTGGAAGCAGTTGCAAGGGTTTCTGACGCCTCCGGGCTTGGATTCGCAAACTACGTCTCGGCCACTCTGGGGATGCTGGCCAACCTCTACTGTTCCGAGACTCACAATCCCGAAGTGGCTTTACCTGCGACCATGAACCTTGAGGTCGAGTCGTCTACGTCTGCGGCCATCGCTCACTGCGTTGACTCGCTCATCAACGTCCTCGGCCCCGATTTACAGGACTCCACGAAGTCGAGAGAGCTCATCCTTACCCTCGTCGGATATTTCCAGCAGGAAGAGGATTCTGAAGTGCAGAGGGCCAGCCTCCTGTGCTTGGAGCACCTCTCGCTGTACGCTCCGGGATACATGAATTTTGCAGACTACGTCAAGACACTACAACACTACCTCGACTCTGAGCGCACCGCCCTTCGGGATGTTGCCGTGGATGGGCTGCATAATCTGATGAAGAGGAACCCGTACGACGTCATTGAGGCCGCGAACAAGGGGTTTGAGGACCAGCTGTGGTTAGTACTTGACTCGAATCCGAGCCACGACGGGATGCGTAACACCCTCCGGAATTGGATGCGGCACACGTGCCTTGACAATACGGCCGCCTGGCTCGCTCGTTTCCAGCATGTCCTCAAGATGACGAGACCCAAGGAGGCAGTCAAGGACACCACCAAGCCCAAGAAGTCGAGCACTGGAATTGATCTCCAAGATGAAGAGGTCGCTGGGTTTGCCGTCGCGTCTGCTGGCGCCAAAGACGAAAAGGACACCCCGAGCGGCTCCGACGTCGAACCACTTCGATGGCAGGTCATGACTTTTGTTATGGAGTGTCTGAATGACATTTTTGTCCTCGTGGCCAAGGACGTTGCCACGAACGGGGAGTCTGCGGCTCAGGCTGCGCTCCAGAGCAAGATCGCAGATGTCGTCCGGATGGCTTTCTCGGCGTCCACTGCCGGTGTTGTCGAGCAGAGAATATGGGGTTTGAAGATCATTGGTGCCGTTCTGAAGATGTTCGGTAAAGCGCCTGACCCAGATTTCGAGGAAGCTATGCTGCTCGAGCAGTACCAGGCCCAGATCAGCTCAGCTCTCACGCCCGCGTTCGCCGCAGACTCTTCCCCTGAGCTTGCCGCCGAGGCGGTCAATGTCTGTGCGGGTTTCATCGCGACGGGCATCGTCAGGGATGTGGACAGGATGGGCAGGATTCTCAAGACTCTTGTGAGCTCGCTCGAAAACTTCCGGATCGAAGATGAGAATGCCGGCATTGGCGACCTGAAGGGACTGAGCTCGAATGCCCGAGTCATGGTCAAGATGGCCGTGTTTGGTGCCTGGGCTGAGCTTCAAGTTGCGAGCTCCGAGCAAAAGTACCTGCTTGACGTCCTCAAACCCCACATCGGTACATTGACTCCTCTCTGGCTTGAGTCTCTTCGGGAATTTGCACGGTTACGCTTTGAGCCCGACATTTCAATGACCTTGGGACCGCCCTCTCTCTCTGGCAGTCTGGACACGGTCTACGCGGCTCTAAACAGAGAGACGCAGCTCAAGTTCTACCAAGATTCATGGCTGAAGCTGGTCGATGCAATCGCCAGCCTCATTGGGCAAGATAGCGACTTCGTCTTTGACGCGCTTGATGGCAAGGAGGTATCGGGGCCCAATACCAACGGCACCTCCAGCGGACCTGGTATCAACTACCGCGATGAGCCCGTGGCATTCTTCTTCGTGCTCTTCGGCATCGCATTCGAAGCCCTTGCCACCAAGCCTGGGCAGAGCGAGTCTCTTGCGACTCAGGAGCAAACGCTTGCCATTCTCAGCGCTCTAAAGAAGATCTTGCACCCCAGCGTGTCTGGGCAAGCAATCTACCGCGAGGCCATCTTCTCCGAGACGATGGATCTCCTGGACCGCCTCGTCCTTACTGAGGGCCTTGACGTCCAGGGGGTGATAGTCGAGATTGCGAGGGATCTGTGCTTAGCTCATCCGGCGGCCAGGAAACAGGAGGAAGCCGATAATGGGGAGCTGTCGGAGGATATCGAACAGCTTTTCGAGCTTACCCGCATCATCGTCCTCGTCCTTTCTGGCCTGCTGCCGAATCTCAGCGAGGCCCCTCAACCAAGCCGCCATCACATGACTGAGGAAGCCATTCTCCTCATCAAGACAGCGCTCCACGCCCTGGTGGACGCCGCAGAGGTGTTTCCTGCTATTATCAAGACGGATCTCTACGCGTGCATCATCCACATCTTCGCGACAATCCTAGCCACCCCTTCCTGCCAAGAGGTGATTGTGCCCCAATCACTGCCGACGCTGAAGAGATTCATCACAAGCGTGGCCGGCTCCCGAAGGTCACCTGAAGAAGGCAGTTCACAGACGGACATCCAGCTGCTAGGGTGCCTTCGCCGGTTCCTCTCCATCTACCTGAACGCCCAAAAGCGCGAGGGCCCCACCTCGCTTGCCTGCGTCAAGAACTGCCTGCTGGCGCTCACAATCCTGTTTACAGGCGGCAAGAACAACCTGCCGGCCAGCGAACCGCTCGTAGAACGCTTCTTGGATGAGCTTCTGGACTGCCTGACGGATTGCATGGTAAGTGCCCGCCTCACCGGCTCCATCCATCCACCCAGCCCCGCTATCCCGTTCACTAACCACGCGTGCCCTTACCCCCGTACCTTACAGACGGCCAAGATAGCCGCCAACTGCATCCGCTCCCTCCTCCTGCAGCCCAACCCAACCCTCGCGGATCAGTCGCTCGCGCGCCACCTCCTGCCGCGGCTCCTCACCTTCGTGACGGACACGAACCCAGAGGACCCGGAAAACGCGCGGGCGCTCGTGGCGCACGCGCTGTGCGGGTACGTGGCCACGCTGTCCAACAACGACGCGCGCGCGCCCGTCGCTATGGCGCTGGTCCTGCCTGCGCTGCTGGCGCGCGCCATGAGCGAGGGAGAAGAGGTGTATCGCGAGACGAGCGGGCGGTTGCTGGAGCTCGCGTCGGCGGACCAGAACGCGTTTAGGGGCGTCGTCGGCGGGATGAGTGAGGGGCAGAGGGGATTCTTGGAGGAGGTGATTAGGAGTGGGAGGCAGCCGGATGGTAGGGGCAAAGTGGGTGGTGAGGATGGGGTAAGGGAGCCGAGTATCGCGCTGAAGATGGATTTTGGGGGCGCATAGTTAGATGGTTGTGGACTTGTTGAAGTGAAGAAATGGCCAGTCTAATTCAGCCAAGTATATTTTTCTATGTTGGAATCCAAGATGGCGACTCGGGTCGGCCATGGATGTCATCTATGTAACCTGGCTCCGGTTCCGGCTCCGGCTCCAGCCCCTCGCGCTCGCTATGCAATCATGTCTATGTGTAATCCGGTGCTGATTCCGTTATTCTGGGCCGTCAATTTGCCGCCAAGATCTCGGCCGCGTCAGGCCCGGGCGACAGGTCCGACCTCCCGTCGTTCTTCTTCAGCTCCTCGGCCTCTTTCGCCAGCCGCTCAGCCTCCTTTTGCCGCTTGCGGCCCATGTAGGTGGTGTACCGGATGGTGCTCAGCGTGAGCACAGCCATGAAGATGATACCAAGGACCGATCGCCGGATCAGCACCCACCGCAAGCCCTCAATGTCGGACCTGGCGTCGCTGTTGAGGGTGACGCTGATTTTGTAGTTGATTTGTTGAATCTACCCCCTCTGTCAGCAACAAGACGATGGTAACATTATCAGACGAGGAGTAAAAACACACCCGACTCTCAACAGCCTTCTGCTCCTCGCGCACCGCCATCCGCCTGTCGTTGAACATGCCCCGCACGCTGTCATTCAGCGTCAGCAGCTCCTGGTTGAGCCGCTGCGCGAGGATGTCGACCTCGTGCTGCAGCAGGGTGCGCTGCTGCCGCAGCTGCTCATCGGCCACGCGGCGGTTATTGCGCACCTCGGCGCTCAGCTCGCTGCACGCCGCCCGGAAGAGGTATGTCTCGTTCTCGACGTCGGCCTTGGACACCAGGCCGGCCTGTGCCACGTCCAGGTTGGAGGCCAGGATGGTGCGGATCGCCTTCATGGCGAGGATGGCTTGTGGGAGCGTGTAGCCGCCGGCTGTGAGCTGCTTGACGAGCGTGTACGAGTCAAAGTGGTGGATGTAGGGGGGTGGAGTGAGGTGTGGGGGTTTCGTGTTTTTGAACGGGGAAGTGTCCGTGTCGGTGCCGGTGCCGGTGCTGCTCTTGTTGCTAGAATCCCTGGGCAACTCAGCGGCAACAATCGTGGGCGGCGGCGGGGGGAGAGAGTCCGGTGGAGGGCCTATGTGTAGGATTTCGTCCATTGGACTGCCTTTCTTGGTTTGGGTGACAGGGTCGATGTCTCCCGGCGGGGGTAGCTCGATGGTCTGGGGAAGGTCGAATTGGGGAGGAGAGGTAGACTGTCGGCTTCCATTGCCAGATGGTGGCGGTGTGGTTGGTGTCGGCTGCGTGGTGGCCTGCGCGGGATCTTGCCCTTCCGGCTTCCCTCCCTCACCCTTCGACTGCGACTTGGATCCATCCAGCGACAGAGGCTCTATGCCCTTCCCGGCCCGCTTGGCAAAGACGGCCTGCCTCCTTGCCGAGGGCGTCGTATATGGGGTAGCATGTTGGCCGCATAGGGATGTCGGGGACCGGGCCGATGGCTGTTTGCGACGAGAGCTACGCACGGCCTGTGATGCTGCGGGGTCGGTCCAACGGCCACCTCCTCGGAAGAGGTGCGGGTACAGGAAGGTCAGGCGGTTCGCTGCCATGGTGGCCGGGTAACTTGGGCCGGAGACGGGTTCTTGTGGTCTGTCAACTCACATGCCGTGCTGCTGAGTGCGTATTGAAGGTTTATGCGGGAGCGCGGTATTTCTCGGTCAGGAGATGGGATGCATCGGCCCAGAATGACGGGTCCGTTCCAGAAGCTGGCAGCTTGGCAGCTCGAATCGCTTGGCGGCGGCTTGATCCGGGCGCTGCTGGGGACCAGGTATGCAACTAAAGGAGCTGCTACCCGTTACTCCGTACTTGGTCACAAGTAGGCATCAGTCATAAATGTCTCGGTCATGTCTGCACTTTGCAGGACCACTCCATGCCTGTCTATCTGAGAGACCTCAAATAACCTACGCAATCTCATATGTGAATGTTCTCATCTCTGGCGGAATACGGATACTTGGGTGCAACTGGTCAACCCAACACCGTCACCTCGACTTGTAAACTGACGGGGACTCAAAATCGCGGCTAATTACATGTCTGAGGCTTGTTTTGACGCCATGTCCAATGAGAGAGCTGACCCCGGGCACACTGGCCAGGCGATGATGGCCGTTGGCCATCCTTGTCATTTTCGGTGAAGCTCTGACCTCGCACGAAATGTTGCGGTTGGGAACAAAAGGCCTGGCGTCGTCCATCCATGTGCGGGCGAGTTGGGCCCGTCAACAAGCATACATCTCTCAATGTCTCTGAAAGCTTCCAGTATATACTTGTGGAACACCACGACCTACGCTAGGCATTGCTCATACACCAGCACAAATTTGCACCCGGTCATTTTGATCTTTGCTTCGTCTCTCTTCCATCGAGCTTCCGTACGATAACACATTCTTGAACCCTCATTGACTCACCAAACCTAATCTTCATCCGCCACGAGTGTTTTCCATCTTCGCCAGCTATTCTTTGGTCGATTAGAGAAAGCTAGCACTTGGATCGCTGGGGCGGAGGCCTCTTTATTTGGGAGAGATAGTATATCTATCTTTGTCTCTACTTAGGAGGTGACCTCACTGCGAGCTCCAAGGTAGGGATTGCAGCTCTCACGTCTTTCCGTCTTTACAGCATGTTCTCACTCCCGTGGCCGGCTGCATATGGGGCTTCTGTTGCACCATACCTCTCGTCGCGATCAACGTCAGAATCCATATCTTACACTCCATCCACAGGGTCTTGTTGGCCTCTTTGCTTGCCATCTCCTCGGCCCTCGTATGCCATCTCCGTTCCGCATGGCCTCTTCTCGTTATGGTACGCATATCATATGATCACAAAAGCTGATAGATCGTCTAACATGGTGAGCAGACGCCAAGTCCAACGACCCTCCTCTCATCGAGCGGAGCTCCAGCATAAAGTCTTACACGACGTCTCGGGCCGCGTACCCGAGGCTCCGTGTCTTTTACAGGAAGCATCAGCACGCCGACAAGCTGCCTACTTCGCCCGCTCCTGTACCGCTGCTGGTTTTTGTCCACGGCCTTGGTGGTTCGGTCGCGCAGTTCAATGCTTTGCTCACCAGCCTCACTCCCATCGCATCATGCCTGGCGGTTGACCTCCCCGGATGCGGCCTCTCCGGGTTTGCCCCCCAACACTGGGATGCTTACTCGGCAGATGCCCTCGTTGAGCTGCTTGAGACGGTCATCGAGGACCACCGTGATGCGTCGGCCGGCCAAGGAGTGGTTCTGATTGGCCATAGTATGGGTTCCTCCCTCGCCGCCCTGCTCGCCAACCCACGGAAACCGAAGACCGGACTTCACGAGCACGTTCTCGGCTTAGTGGCTATATGCCCCACTGCAGGGCACTTCACTCCGGACCGGGTTCGAATGATGCGAGCGGCTCTGTATATCCCCAACTTTCTCTTTAACCTCTGGAGAGCCTGGGACAGGCGAGGAGGTCTTGAAAGCCCCAGCATCCACCGTTTTGTTGGGCCTGGTGCGGATACGGAGACGAAGCGGCTTCAATACATGTACAACTTCCAGAGCCGGACGCCTGTCTGGCGGCGAATGGCTTGGGGCGCGCTACCGACATACTCCAACGGCGTGCCTTCGAACGGGATAGCATCACTTGACGTTTGGGCAGGGCTGGACATCCCGGTATTCCTGGTCGGGGGGACGGACGACCAAGTCGTTCCCCCGGGAGAGGTCGACATGATCGTTTCGGTACTAGCAGACAAGAAAACTGACTCTGGCTTGGAGCCCGACGGAGCCACTAGTAGCACCGAAGAGATACCGGTTGCGAACGGAACAGCAGACATCCCACATCTGCCTCAACGCCCGAAGAAAGTGGTGGTGAGCATCAAGCTTCCCAGCCCAGCTGGACACGGGTTGCTGTACGCCCCACCAACTGTGCCCATCCTCGCCGGTCTCATCTCCGATTTCCTCTCGACCCACGTCACCGGTCGTCTCTCACTAGGCTGGCAGCTGCAGTACCTCTGTAGGGACGGGAAATGGGACGTCAAGAACCTCGAGAAGTGGCGAAAGGTCGCGCCAGTGTCGGAGCCGATAGGCAGAGTGTTTCGCGCTATCAAGACCCTCCGGGAAGTGGACGAGGAGCACTGTCCGCGGGTATTCGTTGAAAAATGGGGAGACATCATCAAGGACGTCATTGACATATCCCACGACAACCCAGTCTACGACCCGCGAGGCCTCGAACAGGGCGGCATCCGCTACCACAAATTTGCAACCCTGTCCAAGGTGCCGCCCAATGACGCCGAGATCAGAGGGTTTATCGATTTGGTGGACAAGATCCGGGCCGATCAGGAAGAGCGGGCCGAAGGCAATGGGTGGAAGGACGGCTACGCTGTTGGCGTTCACTGCCATTATGGGTTCAACCGGACTGGGTTCCTGATCGCGTGTTATCTCGTTGAGCGGTGCGGGTTCACCGCCAAGGAAGCCATCGAAGCCTTTGCCAAGGCCAGGCCGAACGGGATCAGACACGAGCATTTCAAGGATCGGCTATATGTGCGATATTCGGGGGTGAAGAGCGAGGCATGAGCAATCCGTGTTGGTATTATCGGTTGTATGGATCTGTTAGCGGTTTTATAGAAGGTTGGGGGCAGTGGAATGGTGGTGGCGTTGGGTCAACGGCTTAGAGTTTGGTCTCGGAGAACCCCTTGATGTGACTGTTTTCGCATTTTCCTTCACTTAAAATTCTCGACGAGTATATATGATTTAGTTACGTGAATGTTATGTCTTGCCCATCAAATCCCATCACCACCACACGACTCCTGGCAAGTCCCTCCTTTCGTTAACCTCCAATAATAATCTCCCCACGACTAGCCAACCACAAAGCCCCAGAATCGGCCCATATCTCATACCTCTCCACTCTATCATCATCCTCATCAAACCCCAGTACATAGGTGAACACCTCGTCCCAGCTCTGCCCCGTGCTCTTCCACGTACATCGTGCCTCGCCCCTCAGCGAGACCTTGCGCACCTCGGCGTCTACAATGTACTCGCTAAAACACATGTTTTCAAAACTGAGGCATTCGGCTATGGTGGAGAGATACTGGAGTAGTCCGTCGGCGCCCCGAAAAGTGCGACCTAGAAAGGGAGCTAACTTGGCAAGGCCGTGCTCGTGCACGAAAATGGCGGGGTGGTTGCGAGTGAAGTGGGTCTCGAGAATTGTCGAAGGGCATTCGGAGCGGGAAAAGCTATCGCAGAAGGACATGGCGGCGGTTAGGAGGGCGGTGCGGGGGTCGTGTTGTGGCATCTTTTGGGACTGGTATCTGACTTGGAAGTTGACTGGTTTAGATTGGGATCAAGCTATTGTTGAGATTGTATGAATGAGGTGGTCATCAGCGTGCATCATGTGGGCGGTTCAACCCGGTTAGGCAACACCGCGCCAGACCCCTGTCCAGTCGACGTCATGCGGGCGGGCGCCAGGGGTATAGGGCAACCTCGCCGCTGATTGGGGCCTAGTGGACTCTGCCGGTACCTAAACTCAACGTCACACCCCAAGCTGCGGCTCATCAGCTCTGAACCTCCAGACATGTACCTGCCTGCCAGCAACCATCCCAACTTTCCACGTTACCTTCAGAGGCCAGCAACAGTTCGGTAATCCGACACCAAACGCGATGGTAAGTCCGTGCGCTTCATTTATTTATACAAGAAAGAGAACAGTCTGACATATTGAACACGGCAGTCCCCGAGGTCGGAGCGGACACCGCTCCTCGCGGACCGCCCGCGCAATTCCGAAGACTCAACTCTCCGCGCCGAAGAAGAAGATGCCGCCCTTCACAGCACCGCCATTCCACCAATTACTCGCCGCACCAGCATGCGTGAGGTGGTCCTCTTTGTATGGGCGCTTCTCGCAACTGCCGGCGTCATCGTCCTAGCCGTAATCCTCCAGCACCACAACTCAACCCACCCCTCGCCCTCAACCCCTCCTCCACCGCCCATCGCCCCAGGCGACCCCTCCGCCGGCGGACCCTACCACATTCCCACAAACCCCTCCAAGAAGCCGAAACGCAACCTCATCTTCATGGTCTCGGACGGCATGGGCCCGGCCTCGCTCTCCCTGACCCGCTCCTTCCGCCAATTCACGTCCTCCCTCCCGATCAACGACGTCCTGACGCTCGACCGCCACTTCTGGGGCACGTCGCGAACGCGCTCGACAAACTCACTCGTGACCGACTCGGCCGCCGGCGCCACGGCCTTCTCGTGCGGCCGCAAGAGCTACAACGGCGCCATCGGCATGCTGCCGGGCCACCGGCCCTGCGGCACCGTTCTCGAGGCGGCTAAGAGAGCCGGGTTCCTAACGGGGCTGGTGGTGACCACGGACGTGACGGACGCCACGCCGGCGTGCTTTGCCGCCCATGTGGACTCCCGATGGCAGATGGATGAGATTGCGCTGCAGGAGGTTGGCGAGGGGCCGCTGGGGCGGAGCGTCGATTTGATTTTGGGTGGTGGGCGGTGTCATTTCTTGGGGAACGGCACGCAGGGGAGTTGTAGGGCGGATAATGTGGATGTTGTGCGGATTGCGCAGGAGAAGCACGGCTGGAGTTATAAGAGCGATCGGAAGGGGTTTGATGAGTTGAAGTTGGGGCGGAATGTGACGCTGCCCATGCTGGGTCTATTCGCAGCGACGGATGTGCCGTTCGAGATTGACCGGCGGCACATGGCGGATGTGTATCCGAGTCTGAGCGAAATGGCTACCACGGCGTTGACGGCGCTGGAAGAGGCGACCAAGGATAGCGACAAGGGCTTCTTTCTGATGATCGAGGGCAGCAGGATCGACCATGCCGGACATTTCAACGACCCTGCTGCCCAGGTGCGGGAGGTGCTGGAGTACGACAAGACGTTCAAGATGGTGGTGGACTTTTTAGAACAGTCCGACACGGAGGGCATTTTGGTGGCCACGAGCGACCATGAGACCGGCGGCTTGGCCACTGCTTGGCGTAAGATCTTCCCCTCACTGCCTGTTTCTTACGTGATGCTAACCCCCCTACAGAAACACCCGGCGAGCTTCCCGTCTACAACTGGTACCCTACCGTCCTCGCCAAAGCCAACGCGTCGGCCGAGTACTGCACCTTCCTCCTCCGGCAGCACATCGCAACTTCGCCTTCGGAATCCAAGCAATCCCTTGTCGACTGGATCAATCAAGAACTCGTCATCCGCCGCCTCGGCATCACCGACGCCCGCGAGGTCGAACTGAGCGCCCTCGCCACAAACCCCGAGGCCGCTAACCCCATCTTCTGCCGCATGGTCAGCGAGCGCGCTCACATTGGCTGGAGCACCCACGGCCACAGTGCTGTGGATGTGAACATCTACAGCTCTGGGGGTGCGGCGGCCGAGAAGATCAGGGGCAATGTGGAAAATACGGATATTGGGCGGTTTCTGAGCGGTTATTTGGACGTGGATGTTGAGGAGATTACGAAGGAGCTGGACGATAAGCTGAAGGGAAACTTACCGGTTGAGGCTTTGGAGAGTAATGTGCTTGAGACGGGCGGGCATCCGGCAGAGCGGCTGAGGGACGTTAGATTCTAGACTTCAGCGTCTGAGCATGTTGCGGAGTTAGGGGCTTGTGGTTATGGTTGTATGATGTGTGGCATGTGTTTGTTTTGATCAGTTTGTTCTGCATTGGAGCGAGCTTTGGCAGATATTTCGGTAGCTTCTGTATCAGGTAGATGTCGTCGGACCGGAACTTCTCACGAGCATACCTTTCGCCTTTTCGAACTGCGTGCTACGACTGAGCTTCAGCCGCGCTGCCATGCTTGCCACTGCCAGGTAGTATATGAAGAAGGTCTGGACCCCGACTTCATCGACCACCGCGAAGTGGGCTAACGGTCAATGGCGTTGATCGCCCCCCTGTGGCTTGTTTGGGATTCATCGGTCTCATACCGAGAGCTCACCAGTTCGACTTCAAGCCCACCTGCCGCCCGCGAAGTAAACCCTTCTGAGGGTTTCTTACTTGGCTATCTCTCTTCGACTGGCGGAGAAGGTCAACCGGTGAGCTTTTTGCTCTTTTTTTTCGTCATTAACCTCCCTGAAAACCCGATTGTTGAGGTCCTGGACGCCCTGAGTTCGCCCCTGGGTTGTGCAGGCTGGGCAAAAGATCGCATTTGGAGCATGCGGATCCTTAGCCTTGACTGTGCTGTAAGATAACTACTACTGGGCTTGGTGTTCCAACGCCTATGGCCTGTTTTTGCTACTTGAGGAACAGTGTAGCGAACGCAAGTTGAGAGCGGTTGACGCGGTTGATCCAAATTGAAACTACTCGAACAGAACCACGGAAGATATCATCGGGACCATCAACTTGCTGAGTCTCTCAACCTGTTATATCCTGATTTAGACCTCCTTACGATACAAACTAAACCCCTATCGTGGGAGGAGACAAGCCTCGCCCGTCTGAACCGGTGCCGGGGGTTTATCATTAGGTAATTGCTTCCGAGAGCCGCTGGGCTCAGCATTGTATTCGCAATGAACACGTTGTTCGAGAAACAGGATCTGAGCGATGCCCATAAAAGAGCCAGCATGTGTGACAAAGAGGATAGCTGTCTGAATCCCAACATCCTCAATGATCAGCGCGAGCGCATTGTATTGCACAGTGATGTAACCAGCATCGCCTCCTGTTGTCCAAATCGGATGCCCAGAATTATCTCTCCAGATACGTCAAAGATCCGTTAATCGTCGCCAGGCGTCCTCTATCGCGGGAAATGGACGAACCCCTCGTTGACAGTGGGATACACCCATTTAACGCGAAACAGAGATGATCCCGCGTCTGGACAGACGACTTCCACGCCCATAACCCACTCGTCGACGCCCATCCACTGTAGTGGCGTAACCTACTGGGAATGTGCCCATTTTGCCCAAGAACTCTTCGTTCACGACATCTCCTCTGCTCTCAGCCTGGCCAATTACTGGCGGCGCACCATCTCCTTGACGCTACTTTACAATGAACTCTGCCCCGCTTTTGCGGTTTCCTTTTCTTCGGCATGATCCCGCGCCATAAGAGAAGCAGATGCGGAGACGCAGAGGAGGAGGGGTAAGAACCTCCCAACCAGCATTTGAGGTGTTGAGTCTCCGGGTGACGGGGTGTGTCTGTCGGATCGAATGCGACAGAAGTGGGAATCGGGCACATTCTGGATGAACTTCCCAGCTGGTAGATGCTGGGAAGTCTAAACCTCTCCTCCGGGGGATTTTAGATGAGCCCTTCTCGGAAGAAAACTTGTGAGAGGCTAAGGCATGAAAGGAGCATGCACCTGCTGCCGGAGGCGGTGATGGGCTCGGCAAATTTGTCTGTCGGGAAAAGTTGGATGCCGTGGGAGGACTGAATAGTGGATTGAGTTTCCGAAGAAGCCATGCCCTATCTAGCTGATGACGGGCAGTCCTTGACTAGTTGTTGTAACTCTAGACTGGCGGTCTAGAAGTTGCCAACAAGCTGCCCATGGATGGCATGCCCTGTCCATAGCTAGGTGGCATTTAATCCGAGAAGTCAGACTCGTGCAGTTCGTCTGGGTCCATCTGGTTATTGATGTCGAACCGCCCCTTGAACCGGTTGTGGAACTCTGTGCCTAGCCAGGCCTCCTCGTCATCCGTGAACCTAAAGTCGTAGTTCTGGTTGGCGATGTACACCTGCAACCCTTCGTGCTCGCCATCAGGGTCTGCTTCGAGCTGATCCAGGAAATCCATGAGCACGTGGGGCGAGATGATCGAGGAGCCGTATACGTTGAGCGATTTTAGCTTGGAGAGTTTGGCAATCGGCCCCAGGAACACGTCGTCGATGAGATCTCCGTACATGACGATACGTTCCAGCAATGGCAGCGAAGAGCACATATGGTTCGTGTTGTCGAAAGTGAACAGCTCGTTGGTATCAAGTTCGCGCAGCTCGTGACAGCAGGCGATGGAGTCAGCCAGGGGTGTGCGTCGCTCTTCGCTCAATTCGATGAGCTCTTCATCGAATCGGATGGACAATTCTTGAAGTTGGCTTTGGTTCTGTAATGCAGCACAAAACTCATCGTCGAAGTCGAGTGTTTTGAGGCTGAGACTGAGAAGACGGACCGTGGGCGATTTGAGGACATCGGCAAGGATCGTGGTCGAAGCCGGAATGACCCTGAAGTCCAACTCCTTGAGAGAGGCACAGTCCTTCAGCCATTGTACAACCTCCTGGAAGCTCTGTTTGGATTCGGTTTGCCAGTCGTAAACCTGAGCGCTCCAATCGCCCTCTAGTTTGAGTGACTCCAGGGAGACGCAGTGCTGAAGCTCGTTCAACGACTCCAAGGCCGGTCGTTCGAGGCTGAGAAGAGCGAGGCTTTTTAAGGAGCGGGAGTGATTACAGAGAGCCTTGAAGGTCTTCCTTTGGAGTTCATTCATGCTTAGAACGGTGAAGGATTCTGTGGAATGTTAATGGACTCGGCTGCCTCGGCCATCCGTATGGTTCACCACGTACCCAGTGAGTTGGGCTCCAGGTTTTTAAAGAAGCCGGCTATCTGTTCATCAATGTCGGTCCCTCGACAAAAAAAGCATTCTCTGCATCACCAGTAATGGGCGGGTGATCAGCCTGGGATCACACAGAAGAGAAAGGAGAAGCAGACGGGGCTGGGGTTAGGGTTCACTCACACCTCTCGGAAAGCTGGGCAGTGTTGTCGGATAGCGCGAGCCACGTCGCTGTTGAGCACGGAACCGTCACGGGCGACGAGCGTTGTTAGGCTGGAGAGACCAGATAGCCAGGTGGGCAGGTTGGCGGTGGGGAGGTAATAGCCTTCGAGGGTGGTGATGCCCATGCGCTTGTCCTCCTTGTCAGCGGACGTGCGAATACAGTCGGTCACTAGGCTAGCCACTTCGACAATAATGGCGTCGAGGTTGAGTGCTCGCCCTCTTCCACTTCGAATCTGAAGCTTCTCGAGCGGTGAGCTGAAGAACTGGGCCTTGAGAATTGGATTATCGCGGGCGAGATCCTCGAGCTGGGAGTGAAGGTTGCCGAGCTTCAAGGCCCTGATCCAACAGCAGTAGGGGAAGAGCGTCTTGCCAAGGCTCGAGGCGATGATGGAGCGCCAAAGACATATCGACGTCTCCATGTCGAGGATGTGGGCGTTGATGGCAGGCGACTGATCGTGGATGGCGTACAGCTCTGGCAAGGCCAGTCGGGCGATCCCTTTGCTCAAACGGGCACAGAGAAAAAGCCCGCCGAAATCGCGGCGACTCGAAAGCTCTTGGGCGATGAGCCACCATATCTCTTGTGGGAAACTTAGACGACTCTGGTCGTCCATTGCGGAAGGGTCAAGCTTGGCCCTAGTGTCCAGATGTAGCGAGACCGCGTGCACGGCCTGTGACAGAACCGGACGCGAAACTGGGCAGATTTCAGCAACGTAAACTCAGCTGATGAGACAGAAAACGTGCAAGACTCAGAAGGCAAATCCTAGAAGACAAGGGTATTTTGAATTCGGGCGGTTATGAAGTGTTGAACAATGGAAGTGGACTGCAAGTCAAGTTGCGGCTCGTCTCCACATTTGCCTTGCACTTCAGTTAAGGTACGGAACGCCCCTAGCGCCCCAGCTTGCTGCTAACAGCGCAGTCGGCAGTCATCCAAGTCGCACCTTCCACTGTAGCGAGCCGCCCGTCGGACATTATGCCTCTCCCTTGAGTGCATTGGCTAAGTGCAATCAACAGATGGCATTCGACCAGAACCGATTTTTTTCCAACCCATATTCCAGGAATTCCTCGGCCTAGTCATCTTTGATCTCAGACACAGCACACCCGCATAGATCTCGGCATGGTGATTTTGAACTTCACGCTGAGCGAAGAGGGGGTGGCTGTGCTTCACGATGCTCTGGCTTGCATGTTCAAGTTCAGCGACGATGTCTGCTTGGAGGCCAGGAAGGACAAGGTACAGAGCTGCCCATGTCCCCGCCTTCGTTTAGTTGTTTATCTCATTGCAGTCTTGCTGAACTGATCCCACTTCTCCTCAGTTGACCCTGACTACGCTCAATATCTCAAAGTCGGCCTATGTCTGCTTCTCCTTCGCCGCACACCGTTTCTTCTCGCGTTACAGCTTCGAGGGCACCCCCCAGTACAGGGACCGCTTCTTTTGCCAGCTCTACATCCGCGTATGTTTCTTGGCTTGCTTCTATGTATGACGTCTAGACCAACACAACACAGTCTCTCCTTACCATCTTCAGAGCACGTCAGGGGAGTGCAGAACAGTCACGGGAGAGGGATGCATCGATAGAACGCTGCGATGTGGCAATCGACGACGGCGTTGGCAAGAAGAGTCGCCTTGTTGCGAGGGTCTCGTTCAGGAACGGTAGGATGCTCACCGACGTGACTGCCGACTTGGCTTCTCACCAGCTTTAGGCATCACGGCATCGCACTCCCTGCCATACGAGGTCAAGCCCCCAACCCATGCCAAGTTCAACAGAGACGAAGCAACAAATCGGTGGGTTATTTCGTCGCGGACATTGCGCCAGCTTATGGATCACTTCGGCCCGGGCATAGAGCTCCTCGATATCAATACAGACGATGAGGCCAGGGTTGTGAACTTCACATGTTTTACGGAGAAGGTGCAGAAGCGCGGTGCTGTCAGCAACGAAGGTAGCATCACTGCTCCCATTACGCGGCCAAGGCTAACCACTGTCCAGCTGTCCTCAAAAAGCCCCTCCACACTAACATTGCGGTTGAGATGGACGAGTTTGATGACGTCGAAGTCCAAGACAAGCTTCACATCATCATCAGCGTCAAAGACTTCCGCGCCATTCTCCAGCATGCCCAAATGACCAGCGGGGCGCTGACAACAAGCTACTCAAACCCTGGGCGTCCTATGAAGCTGTCGTACAACACCGACGGCGTCCTGTGCGAGTTCATCCTCATGACGGTTGGTGAACAGGATGCCTTGACCAAGAAGCACAAGAATCCCCGGGCGACTACTGCAAAGACCGCCGAACCGCAGCTCGATTCAGCATCGCACCGGGGAAGCTCTGTCGCAAATGACAACCAGCAGGGCCCGCCGCCGCCTGCATCTCGGCCTCCCCAACACAAGACTCCGGCCGGGCATCGCCAGCCAGCATTCGAAATTCGACCATCTCCCATGCCGCCTCCCATGACGGCTCGATCCGACTCGCTGTTTGTTGACCAGGCCGAGGACGACGAGCAGTGGGAGCCCGTTAACCCAGACGAGGAGGAAGAAGAGGAGAATGGAAGACTGGAGTGGAACACCACCAACGAACCGGTACTGTAATTGCCTCGTTTTGTATATCCGGGGCTGGCCGCTAATAGGACTGTTAGAACCCGTCGTCCCTGCGCATCGGAAGCTATCTTTCTCGACAGACCGAGCCTCAGGAAGGACCTCCCGAGCGCCTCGCCTCGGGCCTTGAGCCGACCCAGCGACTCTCCGAGGTATGCACGCACCATGGCCCAGGCTGTGCTGAACGTCGTGTAGCTGACTGTTACAGGTCCGCCGTTTCGGCTTGTTTTCTCCCTGATCAAGGAGCAGTCGCCATCGTGTGGCTTGCTTTGCATAGCTTGGGCGTTGGTGGTTTAGGATTTGTTGAATCATTGTGAGGAGTAGCGCGGCGTGATTCAGGTTTGCTTGCCGATGGCGAACCAAGTCGTTGCGCAACCAGCACCGATCTTTGCGATTTTTATCCCCTGTGCAGTTGAAGCAATTTTACTTCGCTCGCCATTCTGGCCAATATGGTTCTGAATTGGCCCACAGTTTCCATGCTCGCCCCAGCCCCAAACCATGAGATCGCCGGTCTCGGTCAATGCCACGGCATGCTCGCTGCCGACTGCGATGTGCTCGACACGCCCAAGGTCATCGCGCGCAAGCTGTCCGTGATCATCCCTGCCCCAGCTGAGCAACGTCCCGTCCTCCTTCAGGACGAACACGCTCCCCCAGCCGGCGCCAACCTCCTTCCACCCGGCTACAGCCTCTGGGGCGTCTGACCGTGCACCCCACTTATCTGAGCCCAGTACTTTCATCTCCCCCGTTTCTGGCGGCCCAAAGAGACAGGTGAACTCCCTCCCACAGATGGCTCTGACGACATGGAACCCAACACCCTCAATGCGCCGCGGCGAGTACAACGCCGCAGCCGCCGGCTCCCCGAGCTGCCCTTTCCGCCCGGCCCCCCAGCCCCATGCTTCTCCATTACTGAGAACAGCAACAACGTGTCCCATACAGGCCGCTATATCCACTACTCGCGTTCCTAAGGGAGGAATGTCCGGTATCTGAGTTGGGTCGGTCACGCGGAGCGTCCCGTTCCCGAGTCCCAATTCGCCTTTGTAGCCCGTACCGAAGGAGTAAACCTTGTCAGTATAGCCGCCGTCTTGTAAAGAGGTGGCGATGATGCTGGCTGCCCAGGTCGCAGCTACATGCTTGGTTTGGCTGCCATCCGGCAGGGCGGTGAGATCCACGGGGCGGAACTGAGGGGTCAGCTCGGATGCACCATCCTTGTCGGCTGCTGGTACGCTTCCGCATGCACCGCTGGTGTGGTCCCCGCTCCAGAGGAGGGCGCCCGATGAGAAGAGGAGGAGGGTGTGGTTCCCTCCGGCGGCTATGCAGCGAAGTCTGAGATCGAAGTTGGGGGTGGTGGTGAGAGAGGGAGGAAGGAGGACTGGTTGAGGGGTGGAAACGTCTTCTTTGTGGCCGAGACCAAGCTGGCCGGAGCCGTTCGAGCCGAGGGCTTGGAGGAGGAACATGGTAGATTTTGGCTCTGCTCCGGGTGAGGCAGAATGGGAGCTGTACACAGTAAGTAAAGCTCAAGACGTCGTGTGAGAAAGACACCGGACGGTGGGTGGACACAATTGGCTGTGCAGCGTGCTTTGTGGGGCACCTACTTGAGTGGCTCGAGTGGGTCAGTCACCCAGGCCCCACCAAATTTTGACTGCTTAAATTCCGATTGACTGGAAATTTTCTTTCCGATTCCTGCAACCTCACTGGCAACACCTCTCGAGCAACTTGAACTCTCACTCGGAAACGTTGAGAGAAGCAGTGGTCATCCGACTGACGATGTGATTTAATAACGAGGAATCCGTCTAATCAGCAGTCCGTCAATCAATCAGCAGTCGAGCGAGATGGTGTCGGAAATGGCGCCGTTTTCCGGTGCCGAGGATTTTGTTGTCGGCCTCATCGGCATGGGCGACATGGGAAAGATGTATGCCCGCCGGTTGAGCAGTGCCGGTTGGAGGTAATGTCTGAGAGCTTCCATATTCTGTCTCAGCTGCCGGGTCGCCAGCGAGGCAGAAATACCTGTCAGTCGGTGGTTATTGCTTATCACCCAGCTTCCGGAGCTGTTGACTTTGGTAAGTCGTTTCTCGTCACATCTTTCCTCGACACGCAGCATCCCCTTGCATGATGACTTGAGCGCATTTGGCTAGAGTATCGTTCGTGGCACATCCGGTCAGCCGTCATGGCCCCGGTGACTGCTGCGGGCTTTCCATGATGAAAAATCTCAGCTACCTAACATTCTTTGTCTGAAGCATTATCCCTTCCCACACGAAATCTCAGCTTGACCTCGCTCTGTACGCCGGCTGACTCGAGACAGACTTGTTGATGACCGCATGGCGTAGAGGCTAATCAAGCGGGTGGGCTGCAGGATTATGGCCTGCGACCGAGAGGAAAAGTACGAGGAGCTGGTCAAGGAGTTTGGCAACCATGTACGGCCGTGCATCTGACCTGATCTCCGCTGCGGACCAGTGCTGAGATCATATCTATAGAAGAATGTACAAATTCTCCGCAACGGTCACCTGGTGTCTCGCGCCAGCAACTACATTATCTACAGTGTTGAGGCGGCGGCCATTGGACGTGTCGTTGCCCAATACGGTCCTTGTGTGTGCCATTCCATGACTGCCCAACCTGTCCACACGCACGCTCGAATGAGCAGAGCTCTTACCAGTTCCTAGCAACGCGTCTCGGTGCCATTGTCGGCGGCCAGACCTCGTGCAAAGATCCAGAGATCAAGGCATTCGAGGAGCACTTGCCCAGCGATGTCGACATAGTCTCCTGCCACTCCCTCCACGGACCCAATATCGACCCGCGGGGCCAACCCCTCGTGTTGATCAAGCACCGCGCCTCGGACGCCTCCTTTACCAAGGTCGAGGCCGTTCTCCGCTGCCTCGGCTCCAAGCACGTCTACTTGACGGCCAAAGAACACGACCGCATCACGGCCGACACGCAAGCCGTCACCCACGCCGCCTTCCTCTCCATGGGCAAAGCCTGGCACGCCAACCAGCAGTTCCCCTGGGAAGGCACGCGTTACGTCGGCGGCATCGAAAACGTCAAGATCAACCTAATGCTGCGCATCTACGCCCAAAAGTGGCACGTCTACGCCGGGCTCGCCATCCTCAACCCGGAAGCGCACAAGCAGATCAACCAGTTCGCCAAGTCCACCACCGAGCTCTTCTACCTCATGCTCGAGGGCCGCCGCGACGAGCTCCGCGAGCGCGTCTACGCCGCCAAGGAGAAGGTCTTTGGCCGCGAGGACAGCCCCAAGTGGGAGGGCAAGCCGCTGCTGCCCGACGGCGTGGTCGACCGGTTCAGCCTGAACCCCAACGCCAAGGGCAGCACCCCGCCCCTGCCGAATAACCACCTCTCGCTGCTCGCCATGGTCGACTGCTGGAGTGCGCTTGGGATCGTCCCGTATGACCACATGATATGTTCGACGCCGCTGTTCAGGCTGTGGTTAGGTGTTACCGAGCATTTGTTTCGCACGCCGGGGTTGCTGGATGAGTGTTTGAGGGTGGGTATCGAGGATAACACCTTCCGGCGGGATGATTTGCAGTTTACGATTGCTGCGTCCGGGTGGGCAGAGTGTGTGGCGCTGAGGCAGTTTGAGACGTGGAGGGAGCGGTTTGCCGTGACGCAGAAGTTCTTTGAGCCGCGGTTTGAGGGGGCGGTCGAGATTGGGCAGGCCATGATTCGGGCGGTGTTGGAGAGTGATAAGGAGTGAGCGTCGTTAGGGTGTGTGCTGTTTTCAGGGGCAAAGAGGAATTCCATCAAGACAGGAGGCGGCGCGGTAGTTCAGCATGCTACTGATTCTACGAATGCAGTCGACACACAGGTGAAACCTGGTGTATCTGTTAGCATGGAACTTACTCCTCTCCTATGTTCTCTTACTTTATAAGTTGTTCTCTATCTTCCGCTCATCCTTCTTATTTATCTCTTTTATTTACCTTCAAATTTTCCATATAACTATCTTGTTTTCTCTATTTATCGTCTTTTCTTTCTTTCGTTTTATATCTCATCGTCCTTGAATTGCTTCTTTTTCTTATTATTTTCTACTGCCTTTCTGTGTGCCATCTAACGAACACACCGGGGTCGTTACCGTTCCCGCTATTGCCGAAGCAACTCTGCAATCTCCCTCAGAAGCGTACTCGTGTCATTCGAGTCACCATTGGAGGCAGGTTCCTTCCAAGCCTTCCAGGCAACCCAGACTTGGATACAACTCAAACCCAGGCTGAAGATGCCAACCGCAACCGAGATGAGGGGAGCGGCCAAAGCCACAGCAAAGGCGTTGCTTTCGGATGTTTGCCACTTCATCCTCCGCTCGAACTTGTTCCGTGTCGGGCGTTCCTGCGTAAACTCGTGCAGAGCTGCAAGCCGCTCGCCCCAATACCATCATCAAGGTGCTCTGCATCGTCAAATATCTTGTACCCTTCAGGCTGCGCGCAGTCTTCGTCAAATCCGTCTTTGGTTCTCAAGCGCTCGGGGATGCAGCTTGACCTGTGGTCGACGAAGTGGAAGAGATTGGTTTGGATAGAATGGAGGGTCTCTGCAAGGAGGCGCGGCGGGAGGCAGCCGCTACTGAAGGTTAGAGGTATGATATGACGAGGCTTGCGAATGGAAGTGTAAGAGGAAGAGGAAGATAAGAAAGAGGAAGAGGAGGAAGAGGAGGAAGAGGAGGAAGAGGAGGAAGAGGAGGAAGAGGAGGAAGAAACTTGACACCCTCTTGAGACAAGCCAACATATTAGCGTCCTTGTTGAGTTCCTCCCTTCTTAGACGGTCTAACTGTGCCTTGATAAGGCTATATAGTGGAATAGATTTAAGGTCTGCCCGTCAGGATGCAAATGGTCCAAGAGCTGATGGTGAGCGATATTGTCGGTGCCCCTGAAGGAAAGGTTGCATCTTGACTTGAGCTTCCATGCTTTATCGACTTTGTGTCCGCCATGGCCTGCTTGACGGCAGCGGATATGGATGAAACCTTTGGGACGCATCTCGAAGCAAGGTCGACGAAAGACCCGGTCGGCTGCCACCCGTGGGCCGGCGCAGTGCAATCCAGCATGAGCATGGCCCGCACCTATATGAGCACTGTTAGTTCCAACTGCCTCGTCGAGCAAGGCACGCTCATCCTGGTCCTGAGTTGCTCGCTGACCTGGTCTAAGGTGAGCCTGGGAGCACTGCGGAGGATCTCGGCTGTAAGAAGGATGTCATTGTGTGTGATGGGATTCGTATGCTCGGAGTCGGATTTTTCAACCTGCAGAACGTAGACGTCGCCGTCGCGTGCGATCAAGCTGTCGTACACCCTGAAATATCAAGCGCGTAAGCGGAACTTCCCACCAGCTCCGAAGCAATCTGGGTTCGATACGTATGGTTTGTCATGATGGTCTCTACCCCTTCGCCCTTCATTTGTTTGTTAGTTCGACATTTAGCACATCTCGGTGAAGCTGACAAGATACAGCAGCAGTAAAGAAAACGCGAATTGGGACGATGAAAAAAGTGAAAAAAGGAGAAGGAAGAAGGAAAAAAAGAAGAGAAGAGAAACGAGGTAAATATAGAAATGAGAAAGAGAAACAGATAAAAAAAGGATAGATAAAAAGAAAGAAGAACGGAAGGAACTTAGGATTAGAAGAAGGAAGAAAAAAGGAGAAACGAAGAGAAAAAAAAAGTATAACTTGGGGGAATAGATAAAAAATAAGGAGAATAAAGAGATAGAAAGATAAAGAAAATATAGAAGAAAGAAGTAAAGGAGAAAAGAAGAAACGTAAAGTAAGAGAATACCTTAAGAATGGAAGATATATAGGGAGGAATGTAAATAAATTGAGGGGGAAAGAACAAAGAAATCTTAGATCACCAAACCGAGCTTCTTTGTCTTAAGTCAGGTTGTATGCTACCTGAGTAAAACAACCAAGGGAGCGTTGGGTTAGAGTGTACTGATGGGTAAGGATGTCTTTCAGAAGAAAATCTGAACGGCAATCTCTATAGAGCCGGCGGTGCCCATATGCAGTCCTCAGCCCTATTCGCCCCTCGTGCATGCAGAACTTGAATCTTGTTAGGCAACGCTGTGGAGGGCTAAGACTGACTGATGGCTTGCGCAGACACTGGTGCTTGAAGGGAGGAACAGAGGTGAGCAAGTGTTTCTGAAAAGCCACAACTACGGGAAGTCCTTCACCTCTTCTATCCCAAAATTCGCCTTCAATCCAGCATGAATAGATGCACCCAATGGCTCAATTCTCATGACGCTGCGCCGGTAGTGTGCTTTGGATCCTCTGCCAATCGGACAACCATGAGCGCGAGCCAGGGGGTGTGTGTGGCTTGGTTCAAGTTGTGAGGCTTCAGCTGAGAAGCAGGAACCAGCTTTGCAGAGCACCGCCAGGAAGAACCGCGCATGAGGTACTAACGACCAATGTGCGGGCACACCCGCTGCCGACTAACCGCCTGATAACTCCATTATACCAACTAGTTCCTTTGTTAAACCCCCTCTACGTCGACTACCCGTTTTGGTATTCGTTCACACCTCACTAGTCTTTTTCTTTTATATATACTCTTCCCCTCCTTTCGTTCTCTTTGCACCTCTTATTCCTTATTATTCCTTACTAATATTTTCCTATTATAATCTTATGTTCAGTTTATCCTTCTCTATTTTCTTTCCCCCCTTCGCCCTTTTTATTTCTCTCCCCTTTCCCCCCTTTTTTCTTGCGTTTCCCATTTGCTTGTTTTCTCATTGTCTCTATCTTTTCATAGTCTTTTCGCATCATCAATATTTTATGGTGTTTGTTGTCTATAGTAAATTGTTCTTAATGATGCTAACTATGCTGTTGTGGTGTTGTTAGGGGGCTCACTGACATCAACACAGTTTCCCCGACTGTGTCCTGGCGGCGATACCTCCAGAACAGTCCAAGGTATTCCCACATAGATATGTTAATATGTTTCTTCCACGGTCGTTGAGGTTTGTGTTCGTAATGTTGATGTCACTGTTGGGTTGGAGATATAAATTGTAAGGTAAACTAGTCATAGTCAGATTCGTCACAGTTGTCCCTGCACTTGGCAGGTGAACTATGAACTTGTGCTTCTGTATATCAGGAATAGGCAGCCATTTCCAAGTCTGAATTTTGAAGAGACGGGAATCGACCGAGCTATGGAGGTCGGGGCATTTGAGTTTCACACCAGCACCGCATGATAAGGAACTTGGAAAGCTTCTACACCACTTGTACTTGATATGTCGAAGGCAGACCAGGCTTGCTACAACACAAATCTGGCTAAACAACTCAGATGAGATCCCTCTGAGAACCTCTAAGTACCCTCAAGTGCCCCGTTCCGCGCGTGCCACCTTCAACGCCGCAGCAAACGCCTCGACGAACCCAATGCAGTCCTCAAACGTATTATACAACGGCGCTGGCGCAACCCGAATCACATCTGGCCTCCGCTCGTCCACAATCACAGCCCTCTTTTCCAACTCGCGCATCACCGTCTCCAATAAGCCAGGCTTCAGCATCAAGCTCAATTGCGCGCCCCGCTGTTCCGGATCGCGCGGCGTGATGATCCTAAACAAGCTGCTCTCCTCCTCCCCGACGATCCCCTCCTCACCCAGGAGCAATTCCTCTAAGAACGCCGTCAACCTGACCGACTTTTCCCTCAACCTGCCCACCCCACCAGCCTCGTGAAACAACTCTAACGACGCGCTCAAGCTGGTAATGTCCATAACACTCGGATTACTCAGCTGGAACCCCGCAGCCCCCTTGACCGGGTGGAACTTGTTGGCCATGACGAAGCGCGTGCGCTTGTCGTTGCCCCACCAACCCGCAAGCCGGTTCGTGTAGCCCTCTTCGGGCTTCTCGTCGGTGATGGCGCGCGTGACGGTGCTGTTGCGTGAGTGGACAAACATGCCGGCGATGCAGCCCGGCCCGCCGTTGAGGTACTTGTAGCTGCACCAGGCGGCGGCGTCGACGTCCCAGTCGTGGAGGTGCAGGGGCACGTTGCCGACGGCGTGGGCGAGGTCCCAGATGACGAAGATAGAGTGTTTGTGGGCGTGGGCGGTGATGGTGGGGATGTCGAGGAGCTGGCCGGTGTAGTACTGGATTCCGGGGAGGAGGAGAAGGGCGGTGGACGAGGCGTGGGCGGTGATGGCGGAGATGATTTCGGACGTGGTGAGGATGTTGTCTTCTGGGGAGGACGCAGAGGTGAGGGTGATCATGGAGGTGGAGGGATCGAGCCCGTGGTGGCGGAGTTGTGTTTCTACGGCGAACTGTAGGGAAGGCGTTAGGTCTGTCTTGAGTATGGGCGAGGCCAAGTACTTACGTGATCGCTGGGAAACGCCTTGCTCTCGAGCATGATTTTGTGTTTGCCGTTGATGTCGGGCCGGTAAAAGGCAGACATGAGAAGATGAAGGTTGGCTGTCAGGGTCTGCATGACGGCCACCTCGGCCTCGGAGGCACCCACGATGGGCGCGATGAGCTGAGCTGCGCGCTCATCTGCGTCAAGCCATGTCGGAAGCGGTGACCCCTCCAGAGGCTTGAAGTGCCCTTGCACACCCTGGGTAGCCCATGTCGCGAGATACTGGTTGAGGCGGGTTTGGGTCCGCTTGGGCTGGAGACCCAGCGAGTTCCCACAGAGGTACACGCACTTGTCTGTGGTGCTTCCGCCAGACCCAGCATCTATGGTAGCTAAGGTCAGGAGATGTCATGATTAGCCCCCTGAACGTAGAGTAGAGTTACAATTCTGCCAGAACGTGGAGCCTTCACACCTGAGTCGGGCAAGCGGGTACTCGCAATCTGGTTTACGGTCGGGATGTTGAACTCGCTGCACGTAAACGTGAGGGAGTCTTCCCGGTCCAGGATCCGAGCTCTCTCCCTTGCGCCCACGACGGCGGAGGCATCAGAGGAGCTCATCTTGCCACGGTACGGCAAGTTAGACAAAATGGAGATACCTATACAGTTGGGTATCTTTGGAGGCAGGTACTCGGTAACAGTCGAAGACTGGTCTTTGGGTTTTTCTGAACTTTGAACTGGCCACTGACAGAAAGCAGGAATAGGTGCGTTAGCTAAGCAAACCAAATCGAAGGATCGAGGGAATTTCTCGATGCTCTGTAACTACCTGACACTGTGTAGTGTACGCGTACAAGGTTCTCCAAATCCATCTCTGTGGGTAACGCGCGGTCGATGCATGGTGAACGTGCGGGGCAAAACCACCCCACCAACAAAGCGGCGTCATCGGCTTTGCGCCGTTGTGCCGATCTTGTGCCGCTGCCAAGAGTCGGAGCGGCAAGCAGCGGGAGCCCCACCAAGTGGAATGTTCCAGGCTGGCGTCCATTCTTTTCCGCCTCTCGTTATGTACAGTATCAGGAGGATGGCTCCATTTTCGCCAGCCGCCGTTGGCGTCGTCATTGTCCGGTTGAGTACATTTGTATGGGAAGGACGAGGAGGAAACGGATCTCTTCCTCCTCACCACCCTTTCCTCAGCCCTGTGACGCGAAAGGACCGAGGCGGGGCCGTCAACCTCCGACGCCACCCGCTCAAACGCCCCACCCCCCATCCGACCCGGCCGGAAGGAGTCCCGGCCTGAATCACGCCATCCCGGCACGATGCGGCGGCATCAAAAGCCAGGGGTGCCCATTTGGTCGTCTCAGAGGGCCTGTTGGTGTGTTCTGCGAAAACACAACACAGCGACATAAGGAAGACAAAGAGAAACGAAGTCAAGAAAACGCTTGACCTGCGTCGGCTTGCAAGTTTCTGGATGCTTTGACTAATCGGAAGCATGGGGAGTTCTGCCTTTTCTGGCAAGATCTATCGTGAAGACTTCCATCAGTGTTCATGGAGATACCACTTAGGTCAGAGCAGCGCTCCCTTCTCCATGTTTATGGCCAGATGCTGCAGCCCGATGATGCCCGTCTGCCGTGATGGCCGACAGTTGGAGTCGGGTCGGTCTGCAGCACCCGAGGACACCTCTCGTCCTCTCGAGACCGATCTGTTAGGTCGCCCTGAACCACATGGCGTGCTCCAGGTGTCAATCAACGGTTGACAAAGGGGAAGGGGGTGGGAAGCCACTTTGATCAAACTACCAAGCGTTGCCTGGGCATCATTACGTATAAGGTAGACCGCAATGCGCAAAGTCCTTCCCTCAGGTTAGGTACCCAAGGTAGTCTCGGCCAAGAAGTCAAGGTACGTCCGTACACGTACACGTACGAGGGTCTGAAAATCATATCTGAATCCAGTTGTTTATTTTTGTTTTGCAAAGCGGACCGTAGCTGCTAAGACGCAGGTCAAGGTGCCGAATCATGGCGGCGCAGCCCCAAAATGGAGTATAATCAGGGGGGAGTCTGGAAGGGCTTGGCAGGAATGGACGCTTGCAGCGGCGCGCCGAGCGCCAATTGCACGCAAACCCCGTGACCAACCCCCCGTCATTTCAATTCAGCGTTGGGAGTCTGGCTGCCGGCACGAGGACAACAGAGCCTTTCCACCGATCCATCCGGGAATCGCGATCCGGAACGCGCTTCTTGTCCGGGGCTGCAATTCGATGCCCGAGATTTCGGCCGGCACAGCAGCGGTCAGTTCATGAGCCCGGCCAGGTCTCTCGTGACGTGTTAGGCTTGCCCCTTGTTCCCCTCGAGGTCCCTCATGCAGCAGCGCTGTCGACCCAGGCATCCCTTCTGGCTCCAAGAAAATGCGTTTGCTGGATTTGCGAGGCGGGCCGGCCCCGTGCAACGTCAGGAACAGGTCTGCGGACATGCATTGCGAGAAGTGATTTCCATTACCCCCATTTTACTTGATGAGAGACGCACTTTGTCTGGCATTAGGGGACTTGGAATGACGGGGCCAGCTGATCAACCACAGCGGAGTTGGGTTCTTGCGTCCAGGGCCTGTCGCTTTTACGTATTTTTCTCAATCACGGGACCAGCTCGTGCGCCGAGACCCCTATTCGGCTGGGACACTACGCGACACGTGTAGGTGTAGGTTCGTTCAGAACTGCCGTTCGTCTCTGGCTGACGAACTGGTGATGAGCCCAATCCGGTCGTCCATACTACCACGGTCATTGAATTGGGATCCTCCCCCGTTGATGAAGGCGAAAGAGCGGTAAGACAGGGCGATGGGTTACACAGCCAACGATCTCGTTACTTTCTCATCTCAAAATACGGGTTGATGATGGGTAATGGATTGGTAAGAAGCCGAGACAAGCGCAGAGCCAGTTACTGTGTTGTACCGTGAGCTACACGTCGCTTTCTCACGCTCTGGTCAGCCATCATTCGAATCTACCTAGACAGATAAGAAAGGTAACCGACCTAGATAGCTTGCTTGGTCACCGCCGGCAGCTCACCTCGGTGGGGTTCGATCCTCGGTGTAATCCCTATATGCCAAGTCCGCGGGGAGCATCGAACCAACACCCCCTTATGAGGCCTTCAAGAATGTGCGACGAGGTTTGTCCGTTCCTGAGGCTCAATGTAAAGTGTTGCCTTACCGGAGTAAGGAGCGTTGATTTTAGGTACTGTGTGATTAGCGAATCAGCTGGATTTGCGTGTGCAGGTCTTGGAGGAAACGTATGGGGAAGAGCGCAACTCGCAGTGAGTCTGCGACAATGGAAACGGGTCGATAACTGAAGATATGGGGCTGACAGAGACCAGGATGCTCCGTTGAGGGCTGAAAAACCCTTGAAGTCCCGAGCACACTCGATAGGTACCTCGTTTCTTAGTACCTCTAGAGCCTCGATATTTTTGCAAATCAAGTAATTCCCGTCTTCAGCGAGGTACAGTACTTGACGGACAAAGTAGCAGAATCCACCTCATTCCCATGTCAGAACCTCGAATAGCCGCTCTTCAGGTCTGGCAGTGGCAGTGTGGCACCAAGGTACGTACCCTTTGGCTTAAAATTCAGGTACGAGTCTCGTGACCCAATCAGCAGAGGCTTTTAGTTGCCCGATCTGGCCTAGGCGCCCGGATTCCGTTTGTCAGAGCGCCGCAGAATGTCATCACAACACCTGGCAATGACAGGCAACTCCTTCCCTTTGGGAATTGCCGTTCATGGATTGGCAGCGGAGACGACGGGCACAGTGCCAATCCGCGAAACAATTATTCAAAGCATTCCGTCGTCGTCCGAGATGGAGAATATAAATGGGTGGCGTGCGCTTCCCATCCGCTCAGATGCCGTATTGCGAGGTTGCGTCCATCTTCCTGTCCATTCCAATACCATTAGTCTATAACTTGACTCAACGCCGCAAAAGGCGAGACCCAACACCCTGAGCCTTGTTTCGGACACTCCTTGTCGATTTAAGTTCTGCAACCAAACACCACGGACGGCGTTATCTCCTGTGCAACATTCCGCTACCGCAAAAAGGTACGGCACCTTGCTTTACCCGGGACCTGGCCGGTGACGTCGAGCAGATCGATCCACCCAAACCAAGCCCTCCCTCAACACCGTCCCTTACATCTCCATGCGCCCCTGCTCCGTCTGAACCTCAGCCTTCCCGGGTGAGGCGAAGCTGCTGGCCTTATCAGTCAGATGCAAGGCTGTCTCACCCCGGGACACTGCACAAGTCCTGCACCGCCGTTGGAGATGGCATCATGGCGAAATGGCCCATTTCAAAGTCAGAACTTGCCCAATTGCAATGCAGTTCTTGCATCTGGGCAAGTTAAGCCTTGGGATGGCAATGCCTTCTCGTATTGTGGATCTGGCGGCTGCCCAAGTGCCAATTCCTTCCAAAAACGGCAGGCTGACGACATATCGCAGGCATTGCTTCTGGTTTCAGACAACAGCTGAATCCGCTGTCTCGTAACCTGATTCTTAGCTTGCTTTCGACCGAATCGCGGTCTTTGACTGCCAGTTCTTGGCCCGGTGCAGTTACCGCGCTTTGTTCAACTGGACCGACCCCTGGCTTGTCCCGCCTTCGCCAGAGGTAAACGAAGAAACTCCCTCCTTGCCTTATCGCGTTGCATTCTGTTTCGGCAGCAGCCAACTCCTTTTCCGTGCCTCCTTCATCCGTCAGAAACTAATTGCTTTGCGATAGTCAAAGCAAGCTTTCGATTCGATACACACAACTCGCACACACCACCAGGCACTGCCAGGGCATAGTCGTCATCAAGCTCATCTCCAGCCGAAAGCAGGTACGTTGAGACTATCAAGTGCACCGCCAACCGGCACATTGCACATCCAGCAGATACGAGTCGAATGGCTGGGACACCGAATTATCTTATCTCCCCTTATCTCGCGGGAGTCACAGCCGAGGACAGGCACAAACGGCCCGGGAGCGGTGAGCAAGTGCGGAACCTGCTCTCCCGGAAACAAGCAACCGCGTCACTCTCACCACCGAGTTGCCCATGTTCCGATTGGCAATTTGGCGGACGGATGTCGACGCCATGTTGACCCGTGTCACTCTCCATTCCAGTGCCACGGCGCTCGTGGTGTTCCTGGATCACCCGATTCCAACGGTAACGGTGTGTTGACTTGATAACGGGGGGCCAGGGGACGGGGCAGGTCGTAGCTGACGTCCTTGTCCTTCCCGCAATGTCAAACCTGCTCGCTGCCGTCAGCCATCGGGGTCTTGATAAGGGCCAACTGCTCGCCGCTGCCGCGAGCAAGCAGCACAACACAGAGCACAGACACATTCCCCGTTTTGACAACGATATTATGTTCCCGGGCCTGTTGTCCCGCTATACAAACCCAGCATTTGCACCTCCCAGGAGCCTCCAGTCTCCCCATTCCCTTCCTCATGCCGGACCAACTCATGCATGTTCAGCATAGTTGCTGGTGGCACTTTCCCGCTTGCAGACATCCTAGCCTTCTACAATCATCATGGCCGGCGTTACAGTCCAGCCGCCCCTCCGCACCCCTGTCGGCGGCGTCGGCAGCGGGCGCCCCATCTCTGGCTTGATCATCAAGACTGACTTGCCCATGTCTAGCTTCCCCGAGTACGTGGATCCATTTGCCTCGTCCGACGAGACCGTGATGGGTTCGCCCACAATCATGAGCGTCGCACATCGGCTTGTCGAGAAGGTTAAAGCCGATGACCCTGGGAGGCACCCTTCGCCCCAGCCGACACATGTCAGCTACCCGGGCATGCCAAAGGTGAACGGCAATGGCCACAGGGTTTTGCGCTCCGCCACTGTTGGTTATGTCGCGCCGGAGTTCACAGGCAAGAAGGAGCAGATGAAACTCGGTTAGTACTTTTGAGACAATAGGTGTTATTCTGGGTTGGTTTTACTGACGTTGCTGTACAGTTAAGGAGTACATCACAAAATGCGGGTGGATCCCAGAAGCCCTGATCGACGAGCAGGTGGCCTGGTTTTACAACGAACTGGGTATCGACGATGTTTACTTCCAAGTTGAAAACCCAGAGGTCGTTGCCAAGCACATCACCTCTCTGTATGCTGCCAAGATCGCCGCCTTTTCGCGCGAAGACAAGCGTGAAGAAATCCGCCTGGACATGGAGGCGTCGGACCACGCCATCTACATCGACACGAGCGAGCCCGGCAAGACCGCCATCGACGGCCCACGATATGAGCACCGCCTCGAGTCCAAGTACTTGGACGGCAGCGACACATCAAAACGCTTCCGTGTCGAGACGTTCCGGTCGCCCGGTGTCATCGGCCACGCGGATTCTAAGGCGACGTTGCGCTGCTATTTCGTCTACCAATGCCAGTTCGTTGAGCCGAATGCCGATCCTAAGGAGACCAGGCTCGAGGTCATCAGCGACCGCATGTTCCTTGCCAAGGCAACCAAGAACACGAGGCAGATCTACCAGGACATCATTGAAACCTCCGTGAGCAGGACCGGCCCGGTCATCGAGGTGTTCGACATTGAAGGATCGCGTGAGAAGCGGTTGGTCGTCGCCTTCCGGTCGAGGACAGCAAGAGGAATGTTCAGCGCCCTGAGCGACCTCTATCACTACTACGGTGTTACGAGCTCTCGAAAGTATGTCGAGCAGTTCTCCAACGGCATTACGGTCATGAGTATCTACTTGCGGCCCGCACCGAACCTTGATTCGAAGTATCCGCCAATCGAGGAGTCAATCCACCAGATTACCAAGGAGGTTTCGCTGCTGTACTGCATGCCCCAGACCAAGCTGCACAACATGTTCGCTTCCGGCGAGCTGAGTCTGCAAGAGACCATCTATGCGCACTGCGTGTGGGTTTTCGTGCAACACTTCCTGAACCGTTTGGGGTCAGAGTACGCTTCACTGATGGCAGCGCTTGACCCCAAGAACAACGGCCACGCCGAGATTCTCTCAAAGATGAAGAAGCGTCTGCGCACCGAAACATTCACTCCCGACTATATCCTCGAGATCATCAGCTCCCACCCGGAGCTCGTCCGTGCCCTGTACGCCTCGTTCGCCAACGTCCACCTGAAGGTTGGGCCCGGCTTTGACCGTCACTGCATCGCGCCCACTCCCGCCACGGAGGTCCTCTCGGATGCCAAGCTGAAGGATAAGATTACCAAGGATGTCTCTAACGAGTACGAGGAAATGGTCATGACGGCGTTCCGCGTCTTCAATAACGCCGTCCTCAAGACCAATTACTTCACCCCAACCAAGGTTGCCCTCAGCTTCCGTCTCGACCCGTCATTCCTCCCTGAGATCGAGTATCCGAAGCGGCTCTATGGCATGTTCCTCGTCATTACCTCAGAATCACGAGGCTTCCACCTGCGCTTTAAGGACATTGCTCGAGGGGGCATCCGCATCGTCAAGTCCCGCAGCAAGGAAGCCTACTCGATCAACGCTCGCAATCTGTTCGACGAGAACTATGGCCTTGCCAGCACGCAGCAGCGCAAGAACAAGGACATTCCCGAAGGCGGCTCCAAGGGCGTCATATTGCTTGATCCTAAGCAGCAAGACAAGGCTCGTGAGGCGTTTGAGAAGTACATTGACAGCATCTTAGACCTGCTGCTCAAGGCCGAGACACCGGGCATCAAGAACCCGATTGTCGATCTTTATGGCAAAGAAGAAATCCTCTTCATGGGACCGGATGAGAACACGGCAGACCTCGTTGACTGGGCGACGGAACATGCTCGCAACCGCGGCGCCCCCTGGTGGAAGTCATTCTTTACTGGAAAGTCTCCGAAGCTTGGGGGTATCCCTCACGATACCTATGGCATGACAACTCTGTCTGTGCGCGAGTATGTGAAGGGCATCTATCGCAAGCTCAACCTGGACCCATCAACGGTCAGGAAGATGCAGACGGGTGGCCCGGACGGCGACTTGGGAAGCAATGAGATTTTTCTCAGCAACGAGAAGTACACGGCCATCGTTGACGGCTCGGGTGTCTTGGTTGACCCTAATGGAATTGACAAGGAGGAGCTGCGCCGCCTTGCGAAGAAGCGCCAAATGATTGCGCACTTTGACCTGTCCAAGCTGTCCAAGGATGGCTACCGGGTTCTGTGCGAGGACACCAACGTCGCCTTGCCGACTGGAGAGGTTGTCAACAATGGCACGGCTTTCCGGAACACATACCACCTTCGAGACACGGGTCTGACCGACATGTTCGTGCCCTGCGGCGGTCGGCCCGAGTCGATTGACCTGGTGTCAGTGAATAAGCTCATCAAGGAGGGCAAGTCGACAATTCCGTACGTGGTCGAGGGTGCCAACCTCTTCATCACACAAGATGCCAAGCTGCGTCTCGAGCAGGCCGGCTGCATTGTGTACAAGGATGCCAGCGCCAACAAGGGTGGTGTGACCAGCTCCTCGCTCGAAGTGCTTGCATCTCTGAGCTTCGACGACGAGGGCTTCGTCAAGCACATGTGCCACGACGCTCAGGGTAACGCACCCGAGTTTTACAAGGAGTACGTCAAGTCGGTGCAGGAGAAGATCCAGGAAAACGCCCGGCTCGAGTTCGAGGCCATCTGGCGCGAACATGAGCAGACGGGGGTACCACGATCTATCCTGTCAGACAAGCTGTCATTGGCCATCACGACGCTTGATGAGGAGCTGCAGCACTCGGACCTGTGGGAGAATGAGACGGTCCGGCGCGCCGTGCTGGCGGATGCCCTGCCGAATCTGCTGATCGAAAAGATCGGCCTCGACACCATCATCCAGCGTGTGCCTGACCCGTACCTCCGGGCCATCTTTGGCAGTTACCTGGCCAGTCGGTTCGTGTATGAGTGTGGCAGCTCGCCGAGCCAGTTTGCGTTTTATGACTTGTGAGTTTCACTCCCTTTTCCTGGTATCAATTCTAGCGGGCGCTGATAGTGTCAATAGCATGTCCAAGCGGATGTCCCAGATCCGGTCGTGATTGCGGGCGTGTAGGGTAAGGAGCATTGTCAGTTCTTGGTTAGGCGGTTTGGCGTACAAAACACCGCAAGCAGCGTTAGAGAAACAAAACCAAAAAGAAACCATGGGCGCCGAAGCACCCTTGGTATGGGAAGGCGTTCGAGCATGTGTTACATAAAACGATTGGCTTCATATTTTCGTGCTGCGAGGTCCAACAACCGCGGGAGCAAGCCAGCGGATTCGGCCAGGATAGACATTTAATACTCAGAAGTTCTGTGATGACCAGTCACCGGGATAGATGATTATCGACGCTATATCTCAACGACGATGGGCTCGTGGACCATGTCATTATTCCGCCCTCTAACGGCCGAAGCGTTGACGAATGTCGTTGTCCTCTCTTTCAAGTTAGACCTTACAAGCACCCGCTTCACCTTGGCCCACAGCACCAAAAGTGCCATAACGACGAGCGTGTCCCATCCGCCCCAGCCGATCTGCACTTGGTCGTGGGCCTGGCGGACATGGTCAAGGACAACGTCTTGTCGGCCGGGGGCGACGTGGATGTGTCCGAAGACGTGCAGGCGGGGGCGGAAGTGGGAGATGCAGGAGAGAAGGTGCGGGCAGCCTGCCTGGTGGATGTCGCGGCGGTCGAGGTAAAGCTTGGGCGGCCGTGGGTTACCATTATGAGGTCGGTGTCGGTGTAGCTGTAGGTGGTGTCGCCTGTGCTGGCGTGGTGGCTGAGGAGGGAGGACCAGTGGGTTTCGCCGGTCGACGGTGGGTATTGGAATGCTGAGATGCCGTAGCGTGGTGTCCAGGGCTGCCGAAGATTGTTATTCTTCTGGTGGCTGTATTTGGTTGCGCGTGCCTAGTGGCAATCCGGGTGGCGGTGGTAGGTGGTTGCTGGACTAGGATATCGAGAGTGATGCTCGAGTCCTCGAGGGGATCACGTCTCCCCAATCTAGGTCCTCCTTCGTCTTAAATGAGCCGTAACGACGCTCTGGGTGTTTTTGGAGGAAGGCTTCGTCGAGCAGGACGTCATGGTTACCGGCTATGAGGAACTTGAATGGGTGTGGTTGCGAGGAGAGCCAGGTAAGGCCGGCTTGGACCTCGTCAAAGGATCCGTTCTCGGTCAGGTCGCCGGCGTGGATGAGTATGTCTCCCGTTGGTAACTCTGGTTGTTTGTTGTGGGTGTCGGAGACACAGACGACCCTGATGGCATCTGGACGGCTTGTGGGAAGCGGTTTGGAAGAATGCCGCGCCAGGATCGCACGCGCGAACTTTCGTCTCTGGTAACCTGGCGATTTGATGCTTGTTATAGGCTGCTGCATGTTGACAGTAGATATAGTCATGAAACTGTGACAATGGGATGTGAACGTTTCCACACCATGGCCCCTGGTCAGCGGTGATGAGTGCTTACACAGTACTTAAAGGTGTAAGGAATGCCGGTGTTGGCGGGTTGTCGTGCTATTCAACCGACAACCACTGACCAGAGAGAGGCCAACCAAGGCCCGGCGGCTACACAAGCCATCTCATCAAAGACAAAATCCCGACGAAAGGCCACGGGGTGTCATAGATATGTCCACCTTACTTTTCACGACATGGTGCTCGCTTGAGCCTTGCATTGAGGAAATTGTATTGAGGCCATTGAAGAGAACACCATCTCTCGTCTTGTCAGGTATTGAAAGTACGGACACGTGCCCCGAGTACCAGGCAGACCCGGGACGGCATCTTATCATAGCCAGCTACACCAGCCCGAGGTTTGTGGTTAAGCGCGACTGGAGATGGGGATAGGGAATACTCAAAATGAATCTGAAGTCAACGTTCGTATGATGAGGCGTTTTCATGGGTGCGCGTATGCGTCGTACCCTTGATTCCGTGGTGGTATTGCCAGACCACAGCCTTGGTTGGTGGTTTGAAGCTGTAAGTTCACGGATGAGACGGACAAGGATCGGAGGAACCCAGGACCACACAACTCGCGAAACCACTGTATTGTCCGTCATCATGGTGCTGAAGCTGGCGTCTATCACGCAGACCCGGGAAACAGGAAATAAGGTATTCTTATGACTGCCCGTCCCAAACCCATGTCATTGATCGTGATATCCCGGTTGATGTCTCGATGCGGTTCGCCAATTCATTCCCGCTCAGCCTTGGAAACACCCTCCTTCCAACGCCCAAGAGAGTCCCGCAACCCGAGGCCAGCTGCTGCCCATATGACCGTGGCGAAGGAGGCTGCAATTGTATTCACTAGCTCAAGTGGATGCTAGGCAATCGCAGACAAATAGCAGACCTTTCCCGAAGACCGCCCGAGATGCTCCCAAACACACAAAGAATTCGCCCAATGGTTGTTGCTCGCCGCTTAAACCTCCGTCGTGACCTTCGCCTTCGCGTTGGTGACCTTGACGCCTAATTGCTTCGCCCGCGCGATGATGTCGATCCGCTTCCTCGAGGAGACATTGTGGGCGATCCTGAACAATGGGGTTAGTCTCGCGCTGTCCCAGTGTCCATCCCATCCGCCAACGGCGTCGCTTCGCTGTAATTTCGGGTAAAGAAGTCACGTACTCTGCGGCGTAAGTCTTGTTGTGCATCAGGAGGAGCTCGACATCCTTGACGTTGCTGACAAGGAACGCTTTGTGGCCGGAGGGCATCATGTGGCGGGTCTTCTTGTTGGAGCCATAGCCGATCTAATAGCGAAGAGTCGCAGATTGTCAGCCTTCGTTCATCGTTCCCTGCAGAGCCCGTCCCTTCTTGTCCCCATTGTTTATTCCCAGTCTCTTTGTCCGAACTCTCCCAGCACCCAAGAAAAGCGACCACGTACCGAGGGCATAGCAAGGTTGCCCTTGAACCGTCTCCGAACCCGGTTGTCAATACCCTTGGGCTTGCGCCATGCCGAGTCCAAGCACTTGAATCGGTCGCTCTGGTGGCGCATGAAGCGCTTGGTGCCTGCAAGCCGACATGGTCGTCAACAATCGTGTTCTCAGAAAGCGCAATTTCCCAGCTCAGACGACGAGGACGGTTGGGCAAATGTATAGGAGTATTCAATCGGTGGGTGGAGCGGGAGCTCGAGGAAACGTACGCTTCTTCACGATCGGGATGTGCTTCTTGGCGGCAACCATCTGTGCAATTGTTAGGATCGAGCTGAATTTGAAGAAGCAAGCCAACTGCAGCCGCAGGAGGGAAAAACTTTACCTTGACGGTATTGTTGGTCGGGTGATGGTTGATTTGGCGTCGTCACAGTCCGGACCTACCTCTGGGAAAAATTCCAGAATTTGGCAGAGTCGGTGGGCTTAGGGCTGTGCGGAAAATGTTAAGGCGGAGTGGCCTGTGCGCCTGTCCCGCTTTTGCTCTGGGGCCCTGGGCTTGGCGGCAGGTGCTCTTATCGATAAGCCCAGATACAGCCTCGTCATGGAGGGGTTCAACAGCTGGTCCAGGGAGCGAGGGTGAGTTTACGGGAGGGGCCATGGATGGCACAGAACCATAAGATATGCACGTGGCGTTTACAGGTCATTTATCCGTGTCATTAACTATGGAAGAGCGGTTGCCAACGATCGACCCCGCGGTGGCCGGGGGGTTCCTGCTCTCTGTATCTGCTGGCGAAACGAAGCCATCCTGACCTCATCTTGGCGGCAAAACGGGGGAGGGCACTCTAGGACGACAATCCCTTCCGGCATCTGATTATAAATGGCCGCTTCAAAGTTGGTGGATATGTGGGAGTGTTGGGTTGAGTGATCCGCCACCCCGCATTGATCATGACGATGTATGCTCGTAGCCAAACGTATCTTGATCGACCGTCCGAGAGCTTATGACAGACCTATGCTCTCCCATCGACGCGGCCCGCCCGCTGGAAGACGCCGGTATCATTGCGAAGTAGCCATTGAGCGGCGCACCCACTTATTGTGTGGCACATTGCGGGCCTTCACCATCATCCTCATTCTCATCCTCCCAATCGCCACCATATCGCGGGTCACCCTGGTGAGCACCCATCTGCAAGGTCTGTTAGTTTTGATACCGCGTGCTGTGTCATAACTGGAAGGTACTCGCCTTCTCTATGTCAGCATCCTCTTCATAGTCAACTTCATCCACCTCGTCTGCCTTGATAGGTGGGGCGGGAGGAGGAAGGAGTTTTTGTAGGGCGTCGTAATCGCTGTCATTGGACAGCCAGCCATCCTCGGGGAAGTCGACCTTGACAACGAGGTACAGATCTCCCTTTGCCTCTCCTCTCTTAAGAGGCATGCCTTCATTCGGGACCTTGAGCACATCGCCGGGCCGGAGGATCTTGCCGCGGGGGTGGTCAATGTGAATGCCTCTGCCATCGAGATGCTTCAGGATAACACGCGAAAAGCCCGACAAGGCCTCGGCGAGGGTGACATGCAGGTCGGCAGAGAGATCGTGGCCGATGCGGGTGAACTGCTCGTGAGGCTCCTCGACGAGGTGGAAGATTAGGTCGCCGGGCGTCATGTCGGGCATCTGATCGGCCTCGCCCTCGAGCACGATGCGCTCGCCCTGCATGGAGCCACGCGGGATGTAGAGCTCCAGCGCCTTGGTCTCCTTGACGGTGCGCTTGCCCTTGCACTTCTTGCAGCGATCCTTCTCCTTGTAGTACATGCCGGACCCCTGGCAATGGTCGCACGGAATGACCTCTCTGCGGACGAGCCCTGGGCCAACCTGACGGAAGGCGTCCTGCACGCCTCTGCCGCTGCAGCGGTCGCACTTGTTGGGCTTGACCTTGTCCTTGGCACCGCTGCCCTTGCACTGGCCGCAGATGACCTGTTTCTCGGCGGCAAATTTAACCGTCTTGCCCTTGTACAGCTCTTCCAGGGTGACCTTGTAGGGTTGCTCCTCGTCGGGGCTCCGTCTAGGCCGACGCGGGCCACCGCCGCCAGGCATGCCGCCCATGTTCATGCCAAACATCTGGGACAGGAAGTCATTTAGGTCGACTTCGGCGCCACCAGGCCCGCCTCGTGAAGGGTCAAAGGCGGCCATGCCATGCGTGTCGTACAGGTGGCGCTTCTCCTCATCGCGAAGGATCTCGTAGGCTTGTGTGATGGCTTTGAACTTGGCCTCGGACTCGGCGCGGATCTCTTCGGGGACCTTGTCGGGGTGGTGTTGCAGCGCCAACTGGGTCGGGTCAGTGCCTGATCACAGCGGTGCGTCTGGGTCGATGAAGCCAACCTTGCGATAAGCCTTTTTGATGTCGTTGGGGCTTGCGGACTTATCTACGCCGAGGAGGGCTATATCGCAGTGAGAGGGATTAGCAAGAGAGGATGCGCTGCCGCTTCTTGAAGCGGCAGAGGCTCGCAGGCCAAAGACTGTCGCGTACCGTAGAGATCGATATCCTCGTCTGCACTGCTGCCGTCCATGTTGGCTGATGTTTCGGGTTTGTCTCAAACGGAGAAAATACCCAACGCCGGTGAATCCAGAATCCGCACAGCAACCGGAAGGCAACCTGCAAAATGATGACGGGAGTCGTGTGCAGAAAGGTTGCTATGTAATAAGCGGGATAGCCTGGGCGTGTTGGAAATTTTAGGCGGTGCTGAGTGTAGCAGAAGGCGACGCCCCACGTTGAAAAGGCACTAATAAACCTGAGCGAGAGCAGGCGGGAACGTGGGAGCCGTGGCAACTAAAGTTGACCGAGTGGCATTTATGATACCGGCCTGTTGCAGTTCATCTAGGCTCTGGGCGATTCGCCTACATTGATTCTTCGCTATAAGACGGATAGGCGCAGCCATGTCTGGTTTTCACGACCTAAAGCCCTCGGTCATTGCAAATGCGGCAACAAAGAGCTAATGAGCGTTCCCGTTGTTGCAGCCGAGATTTTGTACACCATCTTCAAGACACGATTTAGGCCCACACATCGTAAGAAGCCATAGGACTGAGGCAACGCTCAAAGAAGTAACATCTTTCTCATCCATTGCAGCGCCTTTGACCTGTCTGTGCAACAGAGTTTATTTTCAAGTCGGTTCTTGAAACACAAGCCATGTGATGTTATCAGCAAGCCCCACCTAGCTTCCTATCAAGGCAGGGACCGGTGGGCTGCACCGCCACCATAGCAGCCACCTGAACCTCAGCTCTCATTTTCGAGATGTGGCTCAACTCACCCTCCAACATCCGACCACCAGACCAGCAGATGCTTCACCACGGGTCCGATTTCTCCTTGGAGAAATGGAGAAGCTGATTCTTAGAGGCGGTCGTCTCTGGAGAGGGCAGTTCTACCCGCCATGTGTGCCTCGGCAACGACTTTTGTCCTCTTACATCAAGGTTGTCCCTACGACTGATGCAAGCTCCGTTACGGCCCCTCCATTACGAGACAAAACTGCTCTGCCCGAAACCCCCTGCCGAACCCGTTTTGCGCCTTCACCTACGGGGTACTTACATTTGGGCTCACTGCGGACTGCACTGTTCAACTACCTCTTGGCCAGGGCAACAGGGGGCCAATTTGTCCTGCGTCTTGAAGACACAGACCAGGTGAGACAAGGCTGCTTTTGTTTGTAGGCGTCTTTATGGAACCCGCAATTGACTCATGATGGTGCAGTCTCGCCTGGTAAGAGATGCCGAAACAAGGTTGTACAAAGACTTGAAATGGGCCGGGCTGTTATGGGACGAAGGTGAGACAAGAAGTGTGAATGCAGTCAGCGTGATCTGTAGCTCACCATCTAGGCAGGTCCTGACAAAGAGGGACCATATGGACCCTACAGACAGGTATGGGCTTTTCTGTCCTGGATTGTATGCAACCGAGGAATGCTGACTTCCTCAGTCCGAAAGGCTGCCTCTGTACCAAGAGCATGCAGACAAGCTGGTGCGGGAAGGCAAGGCCTATCGATGCTTCTGCTCTCCAGAAGCACTCGAAGAACACAAGATGGCTGCCCACGAGTCTGGGCAGTCCACCCTCTATCCAGGCACATGTCGCAACATCTCCCTTGAGGAGTCCGACGAGCGCGCTCACAGGGGCGAACAGTTTGCCATACGCTTCAAGAGCGGCCCTGAACCCATCATGATTGAAGACATTGTATACAACCGTTTCAAGAAGAAGGATCCCGAAGATGACTACATCATCATAAAGCGAGACGGATTCCCAACCTACCACTTCGCCAATGTTGTTGACGACCGCCACATGAAGATCACACATGTCATCCGGGGAGCGGTAAGTGTGATGTATTGCCTTCCTGGGTGGCCCGAAGCTGAGCATGTGCCTCTCTCGTGTAGGAGTGGCTTGTTTCGACGCCAAAACACGTCGAGTTGTACCAGGCATTCGACTGGCAGCCGCCACAGTTCGCCCACCTCGGCCTGCTTGTCGACAAGAATCGGCAGAAGCTGAGCAAGCGCGACAACTCGGCCAACCTCGACTTTTATCAGCGCGGCCACATCCTCCCCGCTGCTCTTCTCAACTTTGCCGTCTTGCTGGGTTGGCGGGCCCCTCCTAGCACAAAGGAAGTCTTGACCCTGCAGGACATGGTCGACAACGTGAGTGAGCCAGACACTGTCTCCCCCAATTCTCCCGCTCTGACACAAACAACCTTCAGTTCTCCCTCAAATTCAGCAAAGGCGATATTATCGTGTCCCTGCAAAAGCTACCCTACCTCCAGGAGAAGCATGTAGAACGGCTAGCAGGAAACAACAACAGATCCCCCGACGAAACGCACCTCCTCCAAAGACATGTCCTCCAGCCCATCCGGTCCGCCATTGAAAATATCCAAAAAGCCAAGACTGACGGCCTCCTGTTGGCTCCCGGAGGCTACCTGACAGGGGAGATCGGCGACCGGCTTCCCGTCCTCCACATCCTAGACGAGCGCTTCCACATGTACCTCGCCCGCATGCTCCGCGGCACCATGCGCAACACCGACAAGCCGGCGAACCGGTTTGCCGAGACGGCGTGGAAGCTCAGATACCTGATTTGGCGAGTGCCGGAGGGGCTTTTGGAAATATCGCTGCAAGAGGGCAGGCTCTACCCCATCGTCCCGGCAAAGAGGGCCGGGCGGCTGGCCGAGGCCATGACATACCTAGTTGAAAAGTTCCGCGCCGTGGACGAACCCTCCTGGGGCCACGAGATGGTGAAGAAGGCGTTGGGGGAGGTGTTAGCGGACGACGAGTACCAAGATTTCTTTGAGACCGAGAACCCGGATACCAAGGATCTGCAGCTCAACGTGTATAAGCCACTGCGGTGGGCGCTGCTGGGTACGGACAAGGGCCCGCCCATAACCGATACGATGGAAATTCTGGGCAGGAGTGAGTCCTTGCGGCGCCTGGAGGCGGGCAAGCTTGCTGCCGAGAAGGTGGCTGCTCAGATGCCGCCTCCTATCGTGAAAGAGTTGGCAGTCAAGGGGAACCAGCCGCTGCTTCCCATAAGTGATTCAGCATCGGCTGCCGAGAGTGACCGGATGCAGTAGGAACCCGTGCTGAACACCGCTTGGATGTATCATAGTCTAAATAGACTCCTGTGTGATGGATCCAGTGTACAGACCCCAATACCCCACCCCGCCTTTTCCATGCTCCCGAGCAATCCCGCGCCGTCTAGTGCATCATAAATTCGTATTGGTATCCCATGACGCCGTCTCAGTAATGCATCTCTCTTAGCCCCCTCTTTTCTGCTTACGCAGTTCAATTCCCGCCGCTGAATATCTGCGCCTTCACCTCGGCCGCCATCAACCCGGCCCTCTCCTTAGCTGCAATCTGCGCCACATCCTGCACGATCCTCTCAATCGCCTGATCACTTGCCTTCGCAGGCCCACCACTTCTCTCCGGCCTGCCGCCATCACCACCAACACCACCACCAAGCAGATCCCCCACACTGCCACCAGCCCCACCCCCCAGGCCACCACCGCCAAACAAGCCCATCCTCATGCCCACACCCGCCGCGGCGGCCGTGCCCTTGCCCAGCCTCGACACGCCGCCGGCGGCCTCGAGCACGCGCTGCGAGACATCGCACATGCGGCTGCTCGCGTACTCGCGGTTCGTCAGCAGCGGGTTCTGCGCCAGGGTCTGCACCCAGTACTTGTTCCACAGCAGCTCGAGCAGCTTGCCGTCGAGCGTCGACCGGTAGTGCTCCACCTCGAGCGGGTAGTACTTGCTGGCGTGAGCGCCGTAGTCGTCTGCTTTTGTTAGCGGGACTGAAGTACTAGTACTTGTTAATGTTGTCGTGGGTCCGGCCGTGGAGGAGGGGGTTGAGGCGGGGTGAGACGGCGGGGTGTAGTTATCCGGGTAGGTGCGGAAGGCGCCAATGTCGACCTTGTTGGCGGACACGGTGCGGTCCGGATCGATGACGACGGCGACCATGGGGCCTTGGAGTTGCTGAAGCTGTTGGGTGGCGACGTCGATGCCTGAGAGCCAGCAGCCGTAGCCCGGGTGGGAGTGGTACCAGCCGATGACGTTTTCCTGGCGCGATTCTTCGCGGCAGAGGCTCAGGTACTCGACGAGGTACTCGTCGGCCTCGCTCTGGGCGTTGACGCGCGTCTCGGTGCCCTCGACGGGCAGGCGGAAGGCGTCGGTGACGACGAGGGCGGTGCCGTCGACGTAGCCCTGCATGATGCCCATGACCTCGAGGGGGCAGCCGGAGCGGGCGTGCATTACCATCTTGACGAGGGCAATCGGCGAGATGCGGACCGTCTTGAAGTAGGTCGGATCTCGCATCCACGGACGCTTGGCGCTGATCTCGGCTTGGGATGTGGGTGGCGGGTAGTTGAAGAGGGCGTCGCGCTGGCGGTCGACCAGCTTGTCGGTTAGCGGAAGCTCTGCGACGGCAAATTGTTAGCTGCCGTTTTCCTGTGATGGAGTAAACTGCTCAACATTTATTGAAAGAACCGCTACTTACCCATATTGGCGCGCAATTCTCGGCCAGTGATCGAGAGTTGCTGTGAGGTGTCTTAAGGTAGTTGATGGATGTGGAGAGGTCCGGTGTTGTGGAAGTACAGGATGTTGACTGCTGGAAGTTGGAGGGGTCAGATGCCTGAGCTACGATAAGATAAAAACCTGCCGCCAAAGATGCCGCGTTTACTCTGTACATATTTATACCTGTACAAATCCATATTTCACGTCACTGCCAGCACGGTACTCGGTTCTGCAACTGAGTAGCGTTTCAGCGTAGGAAAATATGTTGTCGAAGTTGACAGTCTTTTAGAAATTAGACAGCTACTCAAAAGTAATGGCGCGCAGCGGTCTGCCCAGCGCGCGAAACAGAAACCCTCCAATGCTCCGAAACAATGCAACAAGTGTGGGCCCTAAGGTGTTCCCCAACCATCTATAACTAGTTGCCCATGTTGATGAAGCAGAAAAGCATTCCATTGTATGCTCCCAAGCCATCCCTGTTCCGCCATATCCAGAATTCCCCTGACCTTCAACCCCTCACCCGGCTAGTCTTCCTCATGAGCCCGTTCTCCTCCCCATTCTCATCCGCCCCGTCCCCACCCCCGGCATGCACAGGCGTGCTCTCCCTCTCCTTCAGCCGGCTAGTCAGTGCATGAATCTTGTCTCTCAACCCTCCACTCGCCCCAATGCCAGCCGTCCTCCTCCGCTCCGGACTCTCCCTCTCCTCTGTCCGGCCCGTCCCCGACCGTCTCGGAGAAGATCCAGACGCAGTAGTCACTCCGCTACTACTCCCCGGCCTGTTTGCTCCTGCCACGCCTGCATTCCCTTGATTATGGCTATAACCGCCTCCGCCACCACCACCACCAAGCGGCCTCGACCAACCACTCGACGCCGGCCTGAGCAGACTGGTAAGCCCCGACTTACTGCTCCCAAGACTCCGCCCCTCCGGCGGCATCGTCGCCGAGGGGGTAGGCGGCGCCATCAGGAAGCTCGGCACGGCACCCGTCGCCTGGGTCTGCACCGTGACATGGGGTCCTCCCACCCCGGAGCGGTGCGAGCGCATCGAGGACGCGACGCTCGAGCTCCGGCTAGTTGACGAGGTCGGGATTGGGATGGACGTCTGCGAGCGGCGGATGGACGGCGGCGGGGAGCGCGAGAAGTCGACGGGGGAGTTGCCGTAGAGCGACGACGAGTCGTCACCGCTGTTGTCGCGCGACTCGGAGGCGGTCGGCGTCGCGAGGAGCACCGAGCTGGTGGCGAGCTCGCGCAGTTTGGACTGCTGAGCCGTGTTGGGCCGGTGTCTGGAGAACTTGTTCCCGATGATGGCGCCCGTGTGACTGATCAGCGCCTTGATGACGCGGCTCTTGAGGGCCAGGGCAAGGTCCAGGTTCGACCACGTCTTGTTGCGGTATTCGATGGTGGGCAGGCGGAAGACAAAGTCGTGCACGTCTTCAAAGTTGCGCTCTCCTTTGCCTTTGTAGCTCAGGCAGAGAACGACAGAAGGCATCTTGATGTAGGCAAACGTCATGTAGTTGGATGCTCGGTCCATCATCTTGGAAAGGTCGTCCGAGTTCTTGGCTTTGTCACCCTCACCGGATCTATGCCGCAATACGAAGCGTGCTGCCTTTTTGGACTCACCGCTGGTCGACACGCCATCCTTGGAAGACAAGCCAGTACCCGTCCTGCCAACTCCGGGCCGCGGGGCGCTGGCGCGCAGCGAGTCGTAGGACCGCTGCTTGTTCACCCCCTTGAATCCAGTACCTGCTCGGAAGAGCCGGATAGACGTCCCTTCACCCGAATGCACACTGAGCGCCTTGTGCTTGATGGACGCTTGGTCTGGATCCGATGTTAGTGTCGGGCGCAGTCGGAGCTCGAGAGACCCGGCCCGTGTCGTGAAGGGCGCATCATCTTGGTCTTTGTTGGCTGCGCGAAGCCGGATCGAGTCGGCCAGGGACTCTTCGTCCGCCTCGTCGTCCTCTTCTTCCGGAGACTGTTTGACTATGAAAGGGGAGTCGTTCTTGCCGCTGGATATCTTGCCGCCATCGGTGCCTGGGAAGATGTACTCGAAGAGCTTCTTCCCGATCTCGCGCTCCAGCTGGATTTTGAGCGGGAAGAGCGACACTTCGAAGTGGTCCATGACGGGGATGCCGGCAATGGCTTCGAGCATGTTCCAGTAAACTCGAATCATCGGCTGAGAACCAGTGTCGAAACCGCCACGGTCTCCTTCGACATATGGAGCGACCATGGCCGGATAGATGGCGTCGGGAAGAAGATTGAGACCAAGGATCTTGCCCACTTGAAGCAAGTTGATATGCGATCCATCCGAGTTGTCGATCCGGTCATACTCAACGTCCTTGAGCTGGAGCTCGACGAGCGGCTCGTTGTTATCGCGAACAAGCTGCCAGACGATTTCCTTGGCCATAATGCTCCACTTTAGCAGGGCACTGCTGGTGCTATTGTCGAACTTCCTCTGCGACGACGTGATGGCTTTCATCACGAAGAACAGTTCGTCTTCACAGGCTGCCAAGTCACGCTCCAAGACCAGCCGATCTTTCCAGCCCTTCTTGTCCAGGTGCCTGGAATGGATCTGGAAGTGCATCTTGATCTCCTCCAGCTGCCGGACGCGATCCTGGAGCTTGATGACCATCTCGGGAACGCCCCTGAGGTCACTGAAGTCGGAGGCCAGCAGAATCTTTTCGAGTTTCTCGTTTCTGGTTTTCTCTAGCGGCTCGCTGTACATGAGAAGGTCCAGGACAATGACGTAAACTGCGTAGTACTGCGAAGAGTTGCACAAGGCGTGCGCCCGCGGGAACTCAACCCAGAGGTTGTCCGTCCTGCTCTCGCTGTTCTCATGCAGGGCCGAGTTCGGGCCCTCACTGGTGTTGACCTCATCATCGTACTTGAGACGGAGCGTGTTGTACTTATCGTATCGGAGCATGGCCGAGGTTTTCTGCACGACGCGTTTGAAGCCAAACGGGTCTGACTGGAAGTCGAACATAACCTCCATCGGAACCCACGGCGGCCAGGACGAGCCTGAGGGGGTGCCATAGGTATTCCCCGAGTACATAGACACCAGCTGCGTTGAGAACCATTTTTGATGGGTGACAAAGAACTGCGTGCTGTCCATGTTGACGAGGAAGCGCCGCTGCACAAGACCGCTGACGTTATCCGACATTCTGCTCTTGTCGAGAACGTCAACTACCTTGAGCTCCATGCCCTTGGACGTGGAGAGAACCACGTGCTTCTTGTTCTTGTCGCTCTGCAGCTGAATCTGCGGTGCGATTAGGCGGACATGGTAGCTGTTTTGGGTTGTGAACACATCCGCAATGCCGCTTGACAGATCGGCCATGGAAGGATTTATGCCATCGGCATTGTCAGAGCTCGCAAACTTCTTGCTGTCCTGCAAAATCCTGCGGATGCGATCCTCGATATCCTTCTCCGTGTCTGGACCTGTTCCATTCGAATCGGGATTGCTCCCAGGAGCTCGTGGCGTGGGGACGCTACCGCCGTTGCCTGTCTTGGACTTGGATTGTTCTTCCACGAGATCCAAGATGAACTTGACCGCGGGACGCGACAAATAGTAAACGAAACCCCTGCGCTGGCTGACTTGGTGAATGTAGCGGAGGATAATGTTCCTCAGGGTGTTGTTCCATTTCAACTGCATGTTGTGGACCACGAACCGGTTCTTGAAATCGCTCGCAAACTCCGCAATGGCAGGGGTCGTCATACTCCTCTGAAGGCTGGGAGCTGGCCCAAGAGATCTCTCTGGGGCTGTGGTCTCTTGACTCTCCCCGTTTGATGATTGCGGCGTCATTTCGTCCAACATGCCCTGCAGAAACACCTTCTTCCCGGCGAGGACTCCCGAGTGCCGGTTCAGAATCTCAAACTCGGTCCTGAGATCCGTGTCTGCTGGATCCTCGCGCACAAGACGAAGCTCAATCTGGCCCAGGTTTCGGTTGTGCGCCTCCATTTGCTCATCTAGCTGCTCCAGTCGTCGGCGAATGAGTTGGCATTGCACCCTTCTAGGGTCGTCGTCTTGGCTCATGATACAGAAGTGTGTAGGTTCCTTGCCAAATGGACTTGACCTATTCGGATCCCCATTAATCATGCCGTTGATGTCCGTCTGGCGGAAGTATGTAACTCGAGGGGCAAATGCGAGTGGCAAGATCTTGGTGTCAGGGTTCGGCTCGGTCGGCAAGATCCAATCCAGTTCAACAAAGTCGTCCATGTCAATCCACGTCAGATCGTTGTCGGGGATCGTGAAGCGGGAAAGATCCGTGCCGTCGCCTTCCTGATCCGTGATGAAAGTCGAGAGGGATTGTCTCATCATGGCGTCCGCTGTTGTGCCCCGGATGCTAGCCGAAACAGCACGGACGTCCGCTGATACCAGATCCAGCTGACCCGCGTGTATTTTCATACCTGTTGTTCTGGACTGCGTATTCCTGCCACGGTCCCTGGTGTTGAACTCCTCCCGTCTCTGGTGCAGGTCCAGCATGAAGCTGTCCAGCCGGACTTTGATGCCGGTCGCCGAAACCGCATTTTCACAGTAATCCTCGGCATCTTTGTGCTTGTAGATGTGACTGACAAACAATGGGGCCAGTAAAACGTTGTATTTGATGGTGGCCAGATGTCTGCCGAATTTCTTACTGTTCTTCTCCCGGCCAGGCCAAAGCGAGCCCTGTCGAATGGGGAGAGACAGTGGCCCGGAGAAAAGCGACCACCACGCAAAAAAGTGGGTGAAGAAGCGAGGCGTGAGGTGAATCGTGTTGTAACTGCGCGACGGTTCGGTGACGGAGCCCGACCATTCTCGGTCAAGTGGGGCGCGAACAGCCAGGGAGAGGTGAATGTGCTGGCTGCGGAACCCGCGGAAAGCGTCGTACGGCAGACCATCTTGGGGTTTAGCATGATATGGGGATTTGAGCACAACTTCGTAGTGAGGCTTGAAGTCGAAGCTCCGGTTCCCTTGCTCGATGGCCCGCTCAAACACAAGGCCGGCAAGCCACTGCACCTTGCCGGAGAGCTTCATGACGACCTTCCTGAAGGTGGCGCCGGATTTCAGGCTGGAATCGCTCCTGATGCTTTCGTCCTCGCCATGCTGACGGCGTGCTTCGCGGAGATGGTGGCTGTAATCGGGGATGGCGAGTACATACTCACCACTGTCGACTGTCATAAAACGCTTCGGGTCATCAACGCTATGGATGCTCCATATCACATCGCTCCGGAAGCACATGAGGAAGCCCGCACCATTACCCGTGACCTGGTAGGGGTCTCTGCTGCCTTTGAGAGCCAGGTGAACGTCGCCATCACCGCGCCAGGCTACTCTGATCCGAGAGTGGAAGTTGAGCCGTATCTTATCCCAGAAGCCGACTCTTTCGGATGGGTCAAGCTGTGGCTTCGTCATGGACTCGATCGCCATCATCATGTCCTGAATCGCGGGCTGATACGACGGGCCCCAGGTGATACGGGTTGCGTTCGCAGTATGGATGTCAATGCTTATGTCCGAGAACGTCTTGACCGGCCCGGTAGTCCTTCGGACGTCCACGGCAAAAGAACCCTCATTCGAGGATGCCGGGTCCAAGCTTCGCGGCGGCACGATGGGGACTCTGACCTTTCGGGTTGACTCCGGCCCACGATATTCCTCTGCGATGACAAAGTCCGTTGTCATCGCCAAGGCTGGAAGGCGAACAGACTGACCAAGTTTGGTTGGCGGTACATGTAGTAGAGGCAGAGGGTAGTCGCGGAGAGATATTCTCGCTTCTCCCATGCTGACCTGAAGGCTCATTGGGACGAGCAGAGCGTACTTCATGTCCCTTGGCATGCCCTTTCCAACTTTGTGCAGGAAATCCGGAAGCTCCCTGATCGGGAAAGATGGCTTATCCACGACGATGTGCAAGTCGTTGATGAGAGTTGCCATTAACGCGGGCCGTTGTGGCACCTCCAGGATCTTCTCACTGTCTTCCAAGTCGTCTGGAATCTCGTTCATGCCCCAGAAGTGTGCGCGCATGTCCTTGACCGAGTTTCTGGCAAGGTCAAACTGCTCGTCGATGCGTTGCTTCCAGCTCCTCGCATTGTGCACATCTAGCATGTGTCTGGCTTCGGCAATTGGGATGCGAGCATTCCCGGTGATTGTTCGGGAGCCGCCTTCTGGGTCATATCTTGGGGCCCGGCCCCGCACGCGCCCTTCACTTGCGGACCGGCGTCGGCCATCGCTGCTTCGAGTTCTGGTCTCGGGCATACCGGGCGTGGGGGGTTCTTCTTGAGGAGCCACAGACCGGGAACGGAACTTGGACGACCCTTTTCGGGACTCTCCCTCATGGATCTTCTTGACTTTGACGCGGAACGCCTCTTCACGCGCCTGACGCTGCTTCATTTCAACTAGGCCAGCGCGGTATATGACGCCCAGCTTCCATTCAAAAGCGCCGTCTTCCAGCTCAAAGAGGAGACTCTTCGTTCGAAAGGAGAGTTTTGGTACGTTTTTGGGTGCTTCGGGTCCCTTCTCAAGAATGTACTCGTTGGTGCCCGTCTTGAATCTGTGGTGAAGTTGTTGGACGGATTTGAACGTGTTGACAAGGTTGTCTGTGATCTTGTAGACTACCATCTCGTGGGGTACAGCCAAACGGATGTTGTCTGTGGCGACATCAAAATATTGTTCTTCCCGCAGTCCACCGCCGGCAAGCTTATGCCGTGATTCGCGGTAGTCTAACCGAATACTTTTCACGCTGACAATCCTCGCCCAAACCCTGCGCATCCTAGGGCCTTCGGCATATAGGCGGATGAGCTTGGCCTGGAGGAACGGAGGGGACCATCGATGGCGTCCCGCTTCCACATTGTAGACATGAAGCATCAATGGAGGGTCCGAGGGAAAATCGGCCTTGATCTGGATGAGAGTAGCCTTGAAATCGACAGCGACGAGCTCCGGTGTCGCCCGCCAAAAATCAGAATCGCCAATGGTGAATTCGGAAGAACTGCCCATGGGAGGCGGCGAGAGGTGGCCCACCACCCGTCGTTGAGGAGACATTGGCGGGGTCATGGTCCCTGTCCTGGCCGTGCTCGTCCTCATAAATGCTTTCCGCAAGGCCGAAACAGCTACCCCTACGGCGTAGTGGCGGTAAAGAGAGTACTGGACGAGAAGGGACCTGATGTGCGACTGGATGTGGAAGACCGGCCCCTGGTGGTCGCTCAAGGTGGAGAAAGCGACCTCGAGCCTGGGAATCTTTATAAACGGCTCAAACTCCCATTTCTCAGCCGACTCGACCATAAAGACCTCAAAGCCCCGAGCTTGCAGGGAGACTCGGCGACCGTCGCCCTCGTGGTAATACCTTTTCCTTGGAGACGCGGGGACGGCCCGCAGCAGTTCTGTCTCAGGGGACATTATACTGCGGCTGCTGGCTCTGCGTCGGGAAGGCCGCCTCTGCAGACCGTCCAGTCGTTGGGCGCGATAGTCGGCTGACCATGAGTCCAATTGAATGGCAACACCTCTCGAGTCTTCGGATATCTCCATGTCCACTCCCGCAACTTCGATACTGCAGTCGGAGCATTGCAGCTGGAAATGCAGTAGCCAGTCGGGTAGATCGCGCAGAAGGTTGGAGTGTTTCGCTGTCTTCGGGACAGCAAATTTGTCAGGTTCAACGTCGAGACGCAGCTGGCGCACGATTTGGCGCAAGCCATCGCGGATCTCTTCCCTGACCATCTTCAAGGTGAAGGTCTCGAGGTTTCCAGTGGCAATCACTTGAACGTTGGGCGAGGCATTGAGCTGCACTCTAAGGTCAAAGGTCTCCGTTTCAAGAAGATCAAACCTGCTTCCGGCGGAAGTTTGGTAGTACAGATTGTGCGTCTGAACTCTCATGGTAGCGGCCAGGGAGTAATGGAGCTCTTCCACGGTTGAATGGAATGACTCCATGTCCAAGGAGATAGACGATATTGATGAAATGATCAAATCGAACTCATCAGGGTCCGGCGACTTTTGGACCGGCGGGAGCGCTATCCTCAACACAGGCTCGTGCATGGAGAATTTATAGGTTGCTTTGGGAAGGAGTCGAGATATGAGCATGTGCCGTCGCTGGGGACGCGCCTTTGCTGGTTTTGGTTTCCGCCTTAGCATCGCCAGAAGAAGAGGGAGATGCCGTGGGTCAAGGTCGACAGACGGTGAGGTCACGACGGAGTTTGCAAAGAGGATATTGGCGTTCCGCTGCTCGGCGGTGCCCTCATTGGCTAACTCGACCGTTTTCGAAGGGAGCGTGGTCCTGGCCGTGGTAGTAGCCATGGGTATGTACATGATGCGCTCAGGTTTACTGTGCCCGTCGTCGAGACCGACGGATATCGAGAGCGCAGCAGCTAGGGCCTCATGAGCAATGTCCGTGGAAGGAAAGTACATCCTGTGTGCCGCTGACTTCGGGTCAAGCCGATGGAGGTCGATGCCCACTTCTTTCATGGACGCTGTGAGAACAACCGGAGTGCCTGCAGGCTTGACAGACTCGATCTTTTTGCTCAGCCCGACGAAGCTGACAGCAAACTGGACCTCCTTGATTCCCCTGAGGACGGAGCTTACAAGCTCCTTGGAGTCAGAAACTGTCTGCATTAATTCGTGATCTGTGGTTCCCGGCGCGTCGATTTCCTGGATCACTCGGTCGACGACCACGTCGACAGGATCTAACTCGGCGAAATTCTGGTCTGTTTGCGACCTAATCCTCTTGTATTGAGCGAAGCTGTGACGGACATCGTCGTACGGAATATGGAGCCGGCCGAGCTTAAGGGCTATCGCAGTGTCGCGAAGGCCATCGAGTGCCTCGTACAGATAACCGTGGATGTTCAGCGTAGCGCTATCCAGTACTTCCTGCGACTCCCCTCCTTCTGCCATGAACAAGACACTGCGGAGCGTCATGATCCACTCGGCCTGTTGGTTCTGATGCCGCCTCTCGGAGCTTCCAGACAGGAAGAAACGGGCACGGTCAACCATTTTCCGACGAGTGTCGACTGCAACAGTGAAGCTGCCCATTTGTAGGTTTCCAATACCCGAGAAACAGACAGTTGAGTTGGTGGCCACAACGTCAACCATGCGAAGCCAATTCACCCTCCGGTGCAGGCGCTTGATGCGCTCCTTGACCCTTGTCAACCGCTCCCATGTCTTGCTCCGTTCATCCGGGCTGGTATCGCGCCGAACAAGCCTCGGTGTCTTTGGAGGCTTTGGTGTGCCCGGTCTGGGATCGCGCTCGGCCACATCCGAGTCGGAATCCCCCTCTTCAGGCGCAGCCTCTTTTGCCTTGGCCCTCTCGAGTTCTCCAATGTCCACCGTGACGGCGAGCTCGTCCACCACGATACTCAACCAGGTCGGCTGGGCGAAGGTGGGGCGGTGGACGTTGAGGCCCAGACCCCTGATTTCAATCCGGACGCCATCGCGGGGAGTGTAGGCGAGCCGCCGGAGGGAGAAGTACCCGATTCGCTGGATGGAGATGCCCGTAATCACGCGGACGACTGCGAAGATGACAAACGACGAGAGGTACAGGAGGACGACGATGCCGAAGATGAAAGTCGGGTTAAGGAGGGCCATTTCGACCGAAAACGGGCGACAGGTACCAGTGACCGGCCGGTGCACCCATTAGTAGGCTGGCAAAGCACATGCGATCTCGAAAAATCGAACCCTCGCCTCGACCGGGCTATCCGGGGTTGAGAGCCAAACAAAGGGCCCGGTCCGTCGGCTTCAGTCGCGCGGCATGCTGAGCAATCCCATTTTCGAATCCGTTCGTTCGTTCAATGGCTCCGGGACAGTCAGTCGCTGCAACGCTGTGCCGTGGGTGATTGTCGCGTGCTGTCCAACACTGCGGCGAAGCCTCGACAAACGAGCCCCAAACTTTGGATGTTGAACGCGCTTCAGGAAATCAAGCTTTCAGTCCGGAATATTAAATGTATTGCACCAAAACGGAGCAAAGCTGTCACCAAGTCGCGCCAAGGGAATTAAATTGATTAGCAGCTGTGGGGTTCTTTTGATAAGCCCCACCAAAGCAAACAAGCTCCGTCTGTTCGTGGACAGATTTCTGACAGGGGTGCATCATCGGGACTCGGCGTTTACAAATGCGGTTCGCCTCCGACTTCCAATGTTCACCTTCATTATCTTACCTACTGCGTATGCAGAACACTTGATAACTGAGTAACTGCTGCGCATCAATGCTCAGCCAGCGCGATTAGCCAACAAGCTCACTGCCCGCTTCCCACTGCGCGATTGTAGGTTTCAAAGGTGTGGCATTTACTGGATCTCCAAAAACCCTATCTGGCTCGCCACCAAGGAAACCACCAAGTTAGTACTCCGGGAGTAGCGGAGTGAAGAAGGCGTGTGTGTTGAGAACGACACCAAGGGTTAGATTCGAGTAATCCAACATCTTTTGACATTTCATTCAAGGCCATGGCTGGCGGCTGGACGCCGTACAAGCGGACTTAGTGAATCAAGAATTGTGATCACATTCTATGCGCAATATTTGGTCCGATCCGCCAAACACCGTTTGCCGTAAATCACTGGCCGCCGTCCCTGGTCTCTGAGGTGACTGGAGGGTAGCCTGGAGGCCAAAGGTAAGCGGCTGTGATACTGAGGTTGGTAGCAGGTCAGGACTTGGCGAGCGTCTGCTGTGCCGCTGTTGAGCGGCGCCAAAGGGACCCAACTAGAGAGCCACCAAGGGAGCGTTACTCGGTCGGATACATGAAGATGTATTGTTAGCGGATCGATTCAACCCTCGCTCTCTCTCTCACCATCTTGCTTTTCGGTTTTTTTTTTTTCAGTATCCTTCTTGTCTTGCTGTGATCTGTTGCGGATGCCCCCATGTTGGTGCGCTCAGGGGTAAGGGGATCTGTGGTTCCCATCGTTGTCCTGCTGCTGTGCAGTTGGCTGCTTGTCTTTCGAGGCCACCGCCAATGGGGCTGGTTCCCATCCGTAGAACCACCACTACCATCCGTCGAGATAGTCGTCGCCAGCCGCTCAACCGAGAATACCTCCTGGGTACATGAATATCTGCCGGGCTGGTTCCGCAGTATCTATGTGGTTGACGACCCCTCCGCGAAGCTCACCGTGCCCCAAAACAAGGGCCGCGAGGCCATGGTCTACCTTACTCACATAATCAACTCCTACGACACGCTAGCTGAGACGACCGTCTTCGTCCATGCCTCGCGCTTCGCCTGGCACAACGACGACCCAGATTACGACGCCCTGAGCACTCTCCGCAACCTCAAGCCGGACTACGTCCAGGCCTCGGGCTATGTCAACCTCCGCTGCGTCCAGATCCTTGGCTGTCCCGTCGAGATACGGCCGCACGACGACGCTGCCACCCAGGGGGAACGTGCCCCTGGTATCTCAAACTCTGGCCGTCCGCTCACCACCAAGGAAATCTACAAGCAGGCATTCGAGGAGCTGATGCCTGGTGTAGACGCCCCAAAAAAGGTGGGCGTCAGCTGCTGCTCACAGTTTGCTGTCTCGCGCGAAACTGTCCGGAGCCGGCCCAGGAAAGACTACACCCGTTACCGGAAGTGGCTTCTAGAGACGCCGCTCCAGGACGACTTGAGCGGGAGGGTGTTTGAGTATATGTGGCATAGTGAGTGACCCCTTCCACGCCTTACGCCTCCCCATAAGATCGTCGTGGATAGTCCAGACACTAATGGTGCATAGTAATATTTGGCAAAGAAGCCGTGTTCTGCCCGTCCGCAGCCGAGTGCTATTGCAAGCTGTTCGGTCTGTGCGACCTGAGATGCGATGAGATGCAGTGCGATGGGCGGTATATTTTGCCGAAATATTCCAACCTCCCGGACGGTTGGCCGAGAGTCGGTTGGTCAGGAGAGGCAAGGAACTTCTCTGGCCCACTATGAAGCCCCGGAACGTCGATGGCGTCAAGTCCTGCTGGATGGCTTCTTGATGACCGGCCTGGGAGTGCTGGTTGCCCAAAGTCCGTTTCGTCTTTTGAATGTGTGTTGCGTTCGAACAAATCACAGAGGTAAGAGTCAACCCAAAACCAGCTTGTTCTGGCTGCAGCTGACTGGGTTTCGTAGAGATGTCTTTGTACGCACGCCGAGTATGTAAGTCGTGGATCGTGGAGACGAGAGTGAGTGCAGCGAGCTTGCTAGTCCAAGGGCATTGATGGGTGTCCAGAGCAGCGAGGGCTTTTTCTAGTATTTGTAACAGAATCAGTCAGATGGTTGCTAAAGTGATGCAAGCAAGACCAGATGAAAACAATCACCTTGTGCAGCATCGCCGCCGCAACCCGAGGATGGCGGTTCATGGTTTCACATGCAGTATTATCCTACACTATGCTGTACAGAATTCCCGATGGCTAACCTATCAACAACCTCGGCTCTTACCTTCCGTCAAGCTTTGCTTGACGGTGCCGAGCTGGGTTTCTCACTTCCGGGTGCCTCGTCCTTGGCTTTCTGGCTTTTGGATTCGCGTATCTCCTTGATACGGTCGTCTACCAATGCAATGTCGGCTTCCACTCGGAGGAGCTTTTCCTCGAGTATCTTTTCGTAGTCCTCGTCAGACAGTGGAGTGATTGGGCTCCATTTTGACCAGAACCCGCGGCCGGACTTGGGTGGTGTATTTGTGGCACTCGAGAGGGCAGCCTTAGCACTTCGCCAGTTGGCGATGGCTTGACCTCCCGCTCCGAACAATGAGAACATCAAAGCGCCTGGAATGACATTCCGCGGGCCACCTAGGGGCTCGGTCAGTACCTAGATCAGGACGCCAGAAACTGATGTGCCAATACGCACGCAACAGGCCGCCGAGGGTTCCAGCAACACCGCCTGCCACGGTGCTTGCCTTCAGTTTATCTCCTGGAGTAGGCTCATCTTCTGCAAAATGCTTCAGGCTAACCAAGCGGGTCGCTGGAAGCAGTCAGAACGGGAGACCAACACCTGGGAAATGATGGACAGTGCATCTTACCAGAGTAGCTGGTAGCCAAGGTAAACCACTGTCCTCCCGCAATGACAGAGAAGAAGACTGTAGGTGCAGACCGGACAATTCCGGCCACCGCCCCGGCGAACAGACCACATGCACCTGGCAAAGGTGTCAAAGGGTTTGCATATGTTGAGAGTCACCATGGTTGCGTCAAGTATCATACCAGCAGCTGCACCGACCTTGAGGGAAGGGACAAGGATCTCCATCAGTTCGGGTGGAAGAGACTGCTTCTGCTGCCGTACTGTGCGTTGCATCCGAGTGTTTTCTACTGGCGGTGGTGATGATGGTGATGTCGACGAGTTGCTCTGAGTGCCATCCTCTTGACTGGAAAGCACTACGCGCTTCATATTTTAGGGTGAATTGAAGGAGTGTGATGGTACCGGCTGTATCTTCTGCAATAAATAGGAGATAATCCGCCCGATAGCTGATTTAGATTGCGAGATATTGCGTAGGAGGCATCAAGTTAAAATTCGAGGTATCGGGGATTTGCAGATCACGATGACAACCAATTGGTCCGAATCTTTGCTCACTGATCGACTTTGAAAGTTGAACCGAATGCAGCGTCGGCCTGGGCTTGCCCCGGCTGAACTAGGCTCTTTTCATGCTAGGGTGGGATGCGAATTGACCCACACCAAAATGCCCCGTCAAAAAATATGTCAACCCTGATTCCTCAATCGACCTATATAATAATTTTTACTTCCGCCGCAACCAACTCCAAAACCACGTTGAACAGACCACCTGGTCGCGAAATTCACGTCTTTTCGCGCCACCCCATTTGTCTCCGCCTGCACAACATTTGGAGCAAAGCAATTGTCCAGTCTTTCGACAGCCTCTCCATACCGATCACCAGAGGCTAACGCCGGTTAGACAACACTCTCTTACTGCGCGCTTCGGTGGTACATCACTGCGCGCCCACTCTCAGAAACACCGCAATCATGGGTGAGCATCACCGTCGACCTTGCGCTTGCCTCCGCATCACAAGCATCTGGCCCTCCATGTCATCACCTGCTGACCTAGATACACAGCTCCCAAGAAGAAGGAAGTCCAGAAGCTGTCTCTGGGCGATTTTTTGAACGACACCTGTCAGTGCCCCTCCATGCCAAGGCCGCTGCCACCAATTGCCCCCAGTGCCATAGCCTGCTCATGACCCCATGCTGACCCAACTGTATAGCCTTCGGCGGTGGCGGATCATGGGCTGACGAAGTTGAGGACACCTATGGTGAGTACCACCCCGGTTGAAAAGCGTAGTTGCTTTTTCTGCGCCGATATGTTGGCTTCTGGTGTACATTGCAAGCAATTTGCTTTGGGAACAATGATCTGACTGCTGCTAGGCACCCAGCCGCTGCCCCCTTCTGACCGTCGAATGCCCACGTCCTCATATGGCGCAAGCAACGATAGGGGTATGTCTGCTCTGCGTGTATGGTCCAAATCTTGGAATCTGACATCTGTCCTCCCAGGTTACCACTCCCTCCGTGACAATCTTCCCCAGGAGCTCCCGAAGAAGCCTCCTTTCACCGCCCACCTCGGGAACCTGTCCTACGATGCCACAGTCGAGACTGTCACCGAGTTTTTCGAGGACTGCAACGTAGTGAACGTTCGCATCATTGAGGACCGGGAGCAGAATCGGCCTAAAGGTTTCGCATATGCTGAGTTTGCCGACCTTGAGGGTCTCAAGAGTGCCTTGACCCGCGATGGACAGACATTCCAAGGCCGGACAATCCGCATCAAGGTCGCCGATCCCCGTAAGTGCGCCTGGCTTCATCTGCATGTCCATTACCTCGGGTAGCTGACCAAGGCATTTAGCGAGGGGCGGCTTTGAGAGGACCGAGAGCCTCCGTGAACTCGATTGGGGTTCTGCCCGCAAGGGCCCTCTGGCCGATCTCCCTGGCCGTGGCAGTGATCGTCGTGGTTCCGACTTTGGTGAGCGAAGGCGCGAGTTCCAGCCGAGCGATGACGGGAAGGTTCGGGATTTTGGTAACTGGGAGAGGCGTGGCCCACTGTCTCCGCTGCCCCAGAACGAACGGCCTGTGTCTCGCGAAGGATCCCGTTCTCGTACCATGGATACGCGCTCCGAGTCCTTCCGTGGTAACCGGAGAGACGCTCCTGCTGCCGCTTGGGGCCCGGGTGAAGGCCGTCAGGACGGTTCCCGTCCGCCTCGTCGCGAGTTCGCCGACCGTCCGGAGCGTCCTGAGCGTGTGCCTACTGCCGCCGAGAAGGACTTCAACTGGCGTAATAACATGCGTCCCGTTTCCGACGTCAAGTCACCTGGCCAGTCTCGTGAGGGCAGCGAGGCACCTCCTTCGCCAGCTCCGGCCGCTGCTCCCCCTGCTGCTCGGCCGAAGCTGAATTTGGCCAAGCGGACAGTCTCTGAGGCAACTGAGACTGCTGCTGCACCTACCCCTTCCGACTCCAAGGCCAGCCCGTTCGGTGCGGCACGCCCCATCGATACCACTGCCCGGGAACGTGAGGTTGAGGAGAGGCGGAAGAGGGAAAAGGCGGAGGCTGAGGAGAAGGCAAAGCAGGAAAAGCTTGCCAAAGAAGCGGCCGCTAAAGACGCGGCTGAGAAGGCTGCAGCTGAGGCGGCAGCCAAAGCCAAAGAAGAAGAGATAGCCGCAGACGAGGCAAAGGCGGCTCCCAAGGAGGCCACAGCAAAGGAGGGCGGTGCCAAGGAGGGCGCTGTGAACGAGGTCACGAATGAGCAGAAGGTCCCCATCCGAAGCCGTGAGCCACGGGAAGCCCCCAAGTCGCGGGCTGTCGAAAGCGGCAACTGGCGATCGGCATCAGGCGAGCAGCGTGCTCCGTCGCGGGGTGGCCATATCCCCAGCGGTCCCCGCCGTGGCGGCCCCCCGCGCGGTCCTCGTGAGAACACCCGACCTCCTCGTTCAAACGGTCATGGCCCCGCCTCGCAGTCGCAACCACAGTCACCCTCCACCGAGCAGGCGCCGCCGACCCCGACTGTTGATGAGGATGGCTGGACCACCGTCGTCGTTCCAAGCAAGGGCCGGCGGGGACAGAGCAATCGCCCCTGAGCTCGAAACTAACGCATGCTTACACTTGCCCACCCACTCCATCTGGACACTTTGATGTTCACCCAGGGTCTGGCGAGTCTCTTTGGCTTCACCACTGCTCCGACGTGTTCTCCTTTTGCCTCGCTACACCACATCGACATTGTCGAGTCGTTGGCTTGGATAGCCCGGAATCAGCCCATCGGCTTCAACTAAGTTTCCTCGTTCACGTTTCGGAGTCAGCTGGGATTGCTGGGTCGTCCTCTCCTAGCACGCATCACGATCCTCTCAGGCCTCTCAGGATGACGACCTAACTACTCACTCCCTTTGCGTCGCCAGTCAACATATGCCCCACCAGGTGACTGTGGCGGACATGACGGAGCGATATATACCGACATGATTGTTGGAACTCCATGAAACTTACGCTTCTTCACAATTTCCGAGTCATGACATTTATGCACGGCGATGCGGCGAGGGTTTTCTCTACTCTAAAACAAGGGGCGGCTTTCTCAAGGGCTTGTTAACGGCCAGATGATAAGGATACGGAATTTTCTCTTAGTCCTCATGGTGGGTGTTGTACTTGATTTGGGCGAAATCTCGACTTTAAGGGGGGCGGATTGTCAGATAGATATAGGGGGACGGGTAGGAAGGCAGGCTCCCTCCGCATTTCAAAGGATTATGCCTTTTCTTGTCACCATTCGGTCTCTCCCGTAACCTGCCTGCTCGCCCAGCCACGATTGACTTGGGCAGTGCTCGAGACGTCGAGGCGATGACATGCTTTGCGGGCTGGGCTAGAGCGGGAGCTTGGTTGAGTCTGGAGCACGGTAGTCACTCAAGTTCAGCCGAGGAATAGCAAAACTGAATACGATGCAGGTTATGAATCTTTGAAAGTACTTAGTGTGATGAGAGGTCCTTTCGCGTCTCAAAGTGAATCGCAATTGCTAAATTCGAGTTGAACCTGGACTGTACCTGCACAGTCTAGATCTCGCGTAGCTATCAAGTCTGACAAAGGGACCCCTTGAAAACTACCGCTTCAAGGTCTTTTGCTTCTGCGCATCCGTCGCGACGTTCCGGCCCTCCACCAGCAAGCCCTTGCGCCGCCGCACCCCGTCCATGTACCGCTTCGCCACGTTCTCCTTGTCGCCGTACTCGCCCAGGTCCTCGAGGTCGTCCTCGGTGAAGGGCACCCAGAAGGGGTCCTCGTCCAGGATCTCGAACCCGGCAAAGATGAGCTGCGGCTGCGCCGCGCCCGACGTCCGCTTGCGCATGTCGTCGGCGAAACCGAACGACTCGGCCACGGGGAGGAGGGCCTGGATCGTGAAGAAGGGCGTGCCCTCGTTCATGGCCTCGGATTGTACGCGCCCGCGCCGGCGGGTAAGGACGTCATAGACGCGGCCTAAGACTTCGGCTTGAGGGAGGGGAAAGGGAGTGTTAGTAGTGGGTTGGTGGGCCAAAAGGGTGGACGGCGGAAGGGAAGGAAAAAAAACTGCTTACTGGAGGCTTGAATTTCGCACGAGTACATGGCTAGCATCAGGCGCGGCGACCAGTCGAGGAAGGCCTTGTGGATGGCCTGTTGGACTGTTTTGATGACTTCGCCCGTTAGACGGCCCAGATGGTCGCGCGCTAGGATGGCGGCGTCTTCGCTGTCGGTTGTTGTTGAGGAGGAGGAGTGCGTAATAGATACGTCCTCGATGAAGACGGCTATCCCTTGGACCGGCTCGAGGCACAATGGGCCCTGGTGGGTGGCCAGCTGGAAGGCGTAGATAATCTTGTCGGAGAAGTGGTGCGGGTTGATGGATTCGTTGGCGGCCGGGCGGCTGTTGAGATTGGCGGCGGAATTGGGAGAGAAGGCTTTGGGGAAGAATTGGTCTTTGGTGGCGTCGATGAGGATGTTGGGTCCCGTTCTGCGCGGACCAAAGGAGACGATGCGGTCGACGATTCCCTTCCAGGTGTCGAGGCGGCCTTTTTCGCTGTCGAATTGGGATTGGAGTTCTCTGCTGAGCTCCTCGGGGGAGAGAGCTTTGCGGGCTGCGGAGAGCTCGTCGTCGGCCTCGGCAGAGTCCTCTTGGGAAGCACCGTTTTCTGAGCCCAGCCCAGGGGGAGGAGAGTGAGACCCGTCACTGCCTTCCTCGGCAGCCTTGCGATCGGAATACAATTGCTTGACACCAGCCGCATTTTTGACTAGGAAGTCGGTGACGTCTCGGGGCAACGGCCGCACCCGCAAGGTGATAGTTACTTGCTTAGAGCTTGTAACGCCTACAACCACGCCACGGCCGAGTTCCTTGTTGGCAGGAGGGCGCATTTCCTCCGCGCGGACAATGGTTTCCCGGTATGGCACGATTGGAGCACCCGCTTGGATCTCGCAACCTGCAAACCGCTCTCGCAAGTCTGTCAGGCAGCGCTCCAGATGCAGTTCACCGGCAGTCAGTAGGACGTGCTCGCCACTGGCAAACTGCTCATACTCCGCACACGGATCGCTGTGGACGAGTAGATGAAGCCCCTTGATCATCTTGTCCAGGTCGGCCGGGTTGACAGGCTCTAAGGCGACGCGTACGATCGGACGGCCCTGTAAGTTGGCGATGCCTGCCAGGTTGACTGCTCCTTCTAGCTGGCTGCAGAGAGTACCTGATTTGAGGAGATCGCTGTCCTCGAGCCCACGGATGCCAAAGACCACGCCAGCCGGAACGGAGTCAAGGGCCTCCAGATTTCGACCCATCAGCATGTAGAGGGCTGTCACCTTCACCTTCTTGGGTACCGGCTGGACAAACGGGTGAGCTGGTGAGAACTTTGGTGGGATGACGTAGATCTCGTCGCCCACAGATAGCGTGCCGGAGTAGATGCGTGCAAATCCGATCAGGTGCTCCGGCTCCGCCTCCTTCTCGCCATCCTCGGGAACATCTTGTTCTAGCGCCGCCCCAGATAAGGCTGTGGTCAGAGCATCCATATCATTACCGCCATTCATGGTCCCTTGTGCGAGCGCCGCCTCGGCGCGCTTTTTCCTGGCGAGTTCCCGTGCCTCCTCGCCACTCATGGGTCCGCGTCGCTTGTTTTCGGGGAGTTCGCTCTCCTTGACGGATACCATCTTGCTCACGTAGGCTATGACTGGATCTGACGGCGCCTTTCCGAACGAAATGATGGCATCTTTGACTTTGTAATCAATGTGGTCTGCTCCCGGTACGTCTTCCAGCAGCAGCGGGAAGCGCTCAGCCTGCGCTGCCCTTGGGGATGGAAGTGATTCCACGACCGAGACCAACACGGCAACAGAGACGGGGAGCCACGAGGCGAAGACGGTCGTAAGAAGGAGTTTGGGGTCTCGCGAGCGGAGGATATGAGGAGGAATGGTGATATTGAGGGATTTGGTGATCTTCTCGAGGAGGTTGGCGTCGCCCTTTCCGTTGTCGCCGCCAACGGTGGCCTGATAGACGGCCCATATCTGGTCGAGAACCAATTGGACGAAAAGGGGCTTCAAGGGCCGGCCCTTTAGATGCTTGGCCCCAAGCACCTTCTTTGTCTTTGGATCCAGATAAAAATTTCCCCAGAGAACCTTTTCCAAGACATTGCGTTTGATACCCAGTTTCTTTTCGTACAAACTGGCGAATTGCCGTACTGTGAAAGCCCAGCCGTCGATGGCGCTGCCGAAAATGACGTTGTTCTTCTCTGGGGCAAAGTAGAGCTCCTCATCATCTCTCTCGTGAAACTGGAGTTCCCCAGAGTCGGTCAGCTGGTCCGCAACCCTGGCCTCTTTTGCAGCGGCGGCAGCAACGCGAGCCTCCATCCTCTGACGCCAGTTGAGGTCTTCCTCCATGCGTTCGCCCTGGAAGAAGCTGCCCAGCACGGCATTGACCTGCTCGAGAAGCTTGCTTAGATGGATGTATGCCTCCCCCGGTGTCATCTTCAGCTCCGTGACGAGGCGGTCGATTTTGTTGATGACAAGTAGTGGCTTGAGTTTCTCCGTCCAAGTTTGCCTCAGGACTGTGACTGTCTGGCTGCAGACGCCCTCAACTGCATCGACTAGAACAACGGCACCGTCACATAACCGGGAAGCCGTAGAGACCTCACTGCTGAAGTCTATGTGACCAGGCGAGTCGATGAGGTTGATAAGGTATTCTTTTTGCTCCGGGGCGGCCTCAGCGGTTGACCTTCGAAGCATGGAGAAGTAGAGCGAAATGGCTGACGATTCCATGGTGATGCCCCTGAGCTGCTCGTCTGGCCGGGAATCGAGATACCGTATCTTGCCGGCCAATTTTGGTGAGATGATGCCATTTGTAGCGAGGAGGGCGTCGGTCAGTGAGGTTTTGCCGTGATCCTAATCTGTGAGCTTCTGATCTCAAAGTCAACAATACAAGGGCGAAGATATTGTCCACGTACCACATGAGCGAGGATGCAAATCTGTGGAGACTAGTCAGCTTATATTCGTAAAGAAATATCTCTTTTGTTATTTATTTTCTTTATTGGTTCCCTGTTAGGGAAGCCGAGCCCTTACATTTCGTACATCATCGGCGTTTTGCTGGAGCTTTGCCAGCTTCTCTGGACTGACAACGGGCATGTTGGTGGTGTTGGGAGGCGATCAGGGAAGATTATGTGCAAAAGATATTGTTTATCCCAGAGAGTCTGTTGAGGGTATAAAATATACAGATGTGTACTTTGGTAGGGCGGCAAGGGGGGCGCAGGACGTGATGGCGGGGTGATTGTTCGGCCGGACTAACACCTCGATGACAGGAAGTGGGATGTTTGGCGGGGCAATGTCTGAACTTTATCAGAAGACGAGGATGCGGATATAGTGGTATCGTACGGATAGAGTAGGCAAATTATCAGAAGTGGATGCAGTTTAAGGGGCAGGACACGGAGGAGGAAGAGCAGCTTACTTCTCTGGAAGCATCTCAGAGGAACTCACAGATGGTCATTATGAATCATCATGACGGGCGAGACGAAGTTATGCTGGCCTGACCACCTCAGCTGCAGCTTGTGCAGTTTCAGGTTCCATCTTGAGCTACAGATGCAATTAGTGAGGCTTAGCCGCTAAGAGATTTCCATACACCCAAAACCCTAAACCGGTGCGGCATCCTCGAAATTTCACCACTTGGCCCGAGCCCCCCGACCACAAAAATCGAGCCCCACCGAGCAAAGCATTTCTGGGTCTTTGCGACGGCCGAGGACAAGCAAGCCGGCGATAACCAACTGCTCCCCCGTCCACCGAGTTCCTTAACGCTGGATTGCCCCGATCGATTGTCAATATGAGTTACCAGAACGGCATGGCGGCCCCCCGCGCCATTGAGGACGACAGCGATGTCGAGGAGGAGGCCCTTGTCGCCGACTACAGGGAGCAGGTCCAGTACGAGGGCGGTATGGAGGAACTCGACCAGGCCACTCTCGCTCAGCAGGCCGACGAGATCCAGTCTCGCCTAGTTCAGGCCGCCCAGCCGCTGGACTTCCAGGCGACCCTTGAAACCAAGTTTCAGAGCTACGACAATTACTGTGCCCTGTTCCACTACATCCTCAACTCAGACGGGCCCGTGGATCTTGAGCCACCATCGGTAAGTTGCCGGCGCTGCCCCGTCCACTCTGGCCGGGTTACTCATCATGAAACAGTACTACTGGGCGTGGGATGTGATCGACGAGTTCATTTACCAATTCAACACATTCTCCTCGTACCGGGCGCGGATCGCGAGGCAAGCGAACAATGAGGAGGAAGCCCAGATTCTGCGCGACAACCCGAACACGTGGGGTTGCTACAGCGTGCTCAATGTGCTCTACTCCCTGATCCAGAAGTCGCAGATCCTCGAGCAGCTCACGGCTATGAGGCGGAACGAGGACCCCATGGCGGTGGCCGGCCCGTACGGCGCCAAGAACCTCTACCGTATGCTGGGATATTTTTCCATCATCGGACTCCTCCGCGTCCACTGCCTTCTTGGAGACTTCAGCCTCGCGCTTAAGACGCTCGACGACATTGAGCTGAACAAGAAGGCCATGTTCGCCCGTGTCATGGCCGCCCACTTCACCACCTACTACTACGTGGGTTTCTCCTACATGATGATGCGCCGCTACGCCGACGCCATCCGCATGTTCAGCCACATCCTGGTCTACGTCTCGCGGACCAAGAATTTCCAGAAGAACACGCAATACGACTCAATCTCCAAGAAGAACGACCAGATGCTCGCCTTGATCGCCATCTGCGTTGCCTTCCACCCCACCCGCCTGGACGACACCATCCACACCGCCCTGCGCGAGAAATACGGCGACCAGCTGCTCAAGCTGCAGCGCGGCGGCCCTGAATCGCTGCCCATCTTTGAGGAGCTCTTCAGGCATGCCTGCCCCAAGTTCATCTCGCCGGTGCCTCCCGACTTTGACAGGCCCGAGGCCAACATCGATCCCATCGACCACCACCTGTCCGTGTTCATGGAAGAGGTCAAGACCAACATGTGGAGCCCGACCCTCAAGTCGTACCTGCGCCTCTACACCACCATGGACCTGAAGAAGCTGGCTGGCTTCCTCGACGTCAAGCCCGAGGAGCTGCGCTCGTGGCTGCTCGTCAACAAGCAGCGGACGAAGCAGCTGCGCTGGACCGACAACGGACTCCTGGAAGGTGAGCTGGTCAACATTAGCGATCTTGACTATGCGCTGCAGGGGGTAAGTGATGAAGAAATACCTACTTTCGTGTTCGCGCCGAATACTAACCCTATTCGCAGGATATAATTCATATCTCAGAAGCGAAGATGGGCCGCAAGCTGGTTGACTGGTATCTGCGCAACCTCTCGCGCACTTACGCATGAGTTAGACGGGGTTTGCTACGGAAAACGACGTGGATCCTGGCAACAAGACTGGGCGAGAAGGGTTCAGTCTGCTCCTCGCTTTGATCCTTTTAGTCATGTTTGTAATCTTGGGGTTTGGGGAGTCAAGGCTACGCAGTTGCAGCGGCATTGCATATTAGGCGTCGAATGGTCAAAGGGTCAATCTTAGGAGGATGACTTCGATGGCAGGCCGGCGGAAAAGTATTCATGACCGATATCAGAGAAGACTCTTGGCTCTGACGATGCCTCCCCTGAGCTGATGTGTTAGTGGGAGGCTGGTCGCTTCGCATCGAGTCGTAAGTATTTCATTGAGACAATGGGACATGGGGCTGGAGAACTGGAGGATGGGGGGTAGCAAGAGAACGTGAAGGATAGGGTTAGGGGCTGACGTGAAATCGGCGCTTTCAAAGTCAAGGGCGCAATTCCAACCGCTTTACTCACGCAAGACTTGACCTTGACCATGACGAACATGACACCTCCGCCGTCGTCCGCGGAAGGCAGCAGGAGGCCCCGCGTTATTCTACTCAGCTTGCTGGTGTGAGAGTCATCCTACCTTACGTCGGGTAGGAGTATTGGGACCTTGCCGAGCACAACGCAACTTTTTTCTTGTACGGATCCGTACATCCGGTACGATATATTTGAGGCAATTCCACGTTCTCTGTACTCCGTACGTACGTTGGAGCAGCCAATCCCGGTTCCAGACCCCGCAACGGGAAAGCTTCGAAGAGCGCTGCCAAGGACCGATGACAAAGTCCATGTCATCAGAAGCGAAAAACGTATCCGTGGGAAGCCTGGGAATGCCATGGCCCTTGTTCCCCGGTCTTGGGTTGCCCCGGCTTTCGGGCTCGGTTCGGCAGGGTTTGGTCCGAAAGTGAGGCCTCCGACCCGGACTTGTGATGTCGTGTCGACGAACCGGATGTTACGGCTTGTGCTTGGCAATGCACGCACCTGCTTTGTTGCTGTTCGCTGGTTGCTAGTCGATGACGAGATAGTTACAGTGAGTTTTGCATGCATGCAGTTGTGTAGGAATGGATGGTGTTGGGTGGGGTGCAAGCTGCTTTTTCCACAGAGCGGCCGCCTCAGCTTGTTTAGGCCATCAACGTGCGATTGATGCCCCATGCAGGACCTGGAAAGGCTTCAGTCAGGGCCGGGGCATGATGGTGGGGGGAGCTCAAGTGAGATGATGTGAACCTCGGCAGGTGGGTTGTCCAGGTCGAGCTGTGAGAGCCGAGACCCTACTTTGATAGTCTAGTTGATGACCATGAAACTATTTCCGAGATGATATTGCTGTTTTCTGGATCAAAGATCCTAAGAGCCAATGCTATACTTCGACTTCGTTCATCGATAGTTATACCGAAAATCAAATAGTAAATTTATGCCATGGTGTGACTTATGGCAGCTAGCAAACCAAGATAAGTTTTCAATATTGCAGTTCTGATTTCATTCATTTTTTCTCGGTCTCTGTGACTCTCTCTTTCCTGTTAGTATATAATTTTCTTCCCCTTCTTTTCCTCTACTGTCCTAAGTTACCTAGGTTGCTGGGACCCTGCCATATCATGTGCCGCGCTAAGAAACACACCAGGTTTGGGTTGTAGCTAATGACCATGCATGTCTGAGGTGGCTGGTGATACCCTGAGTTGGAGATCTTGCCTTGAAACTGTTTTTGTGCGGCACTCTTTATCAACAGAGATGACGGAGTTACGACGGACCCATACCCAACTTGCTCGGCCTCCAAGCGATGCATGTGAGACAAGAATCGTCTCACCGGTTCCTGTTCTTCACTGGCACTGCAGACCGCCTGGCAATCATCATCCGTCCTTCGCCCTCTTCACGACTCTGACAGGGGCAATTCTTGGGCTCGGCTGGCGAGCAGCAACTCCACCGGTTAGCAGTCCTGGCGGGGCTACGGGACCCGAAACTTGTCTCCTCCAAGACATCAGATTCAGGATACTCAGCTCGAACGGTCGGGCTGGCTGGGAAGGTAAGAGTCTCTGGGGAAAACGAGTTGACGCGCATATGGCCGTCAGAAGGGGTCCAAGGTTCGAAAAAACGGTCCAGACTGTGATCTGTAAGCTTCCTGCAGTTCACCGCGGTTGGGCCAGAGGGTTATCTCTGGCCCAACAGCGGGTTGCCAAGGCTCTCCCGCTTGAAGCTTGGCCTATTGTGTCTCACCGTACCATGTTCCCTGATCGTTGCTGTGTTCTTCTCTGGGTTGCGAGGATAATACCTATCCGGAACGGGCATCGGAACACGGACATTGTTGTGGACGTGTGAATGCAAAGCAAGCTGTGCGAAGTTTGCCTCTTGTCAGTTCTGGGCCACAATTCCCACATCGTGATCGACCTTTTGAAATGCGCTGATCGCCCGCTTCCGGGCCGGACCCCAATCTGAGTCTTTACGAGACATCCTATAGATTGAGACAGACGACAGACGGGAGCGATGGGAAGATGATCAGAAGCTGTTAACGGGACATCAAGGACTGACAGATGTAAAAGACTGAACTCAAGTTGCGGTCCTGGCGGCGGCAACTATATTGATTCTCTTGACCATTGCCGTAGCCGTGGTGCGGCTAAACCCTGTCATGTCAAAGCTTACAAGGGTTCAGAGTAGCATCCGCCCGCTTGCCAAGAGGTAGGGCGAAAAATATGCAGGAAGACTGACATCCTTTCGGAGCTCGAGACGCGATTTCGAAGCATTGCTAGATGGGGGCTCAGGTGCAGCCAAGCTTCGGCTTATTACTGCCAGCTCCCGCCCGCCTGGTTTCATCCTTGACCTTGTTGCTTTTGCTTTGCAACAACGTGCTCGTGCTTGTCCAACAGGTTCGGTTGCTTTGGCCTTGTGCTCCCGTTTTTTGTTTTCTTTCAGGTTTTGATTACGGCCAGAGCCGTCCAAGCTCCCAAAGCTTTGAGCTCCTTGACCCATCGACGCCCCGCGGGAAGCTCCTTCTTCCGGCACTCAACTCAAGACGCCGGGCGAGAGTGTCAACTTGCACCTGCCACCGAACCTCCCCTTTCATCATCATTTCAATTCGGCCTCAACCACGGCGCAACTCGAGTTTGCCGCTCAAATTCCCGACTTTGATACTCCCTGCAACCAATATCGCTATACTCGACAACCGAGCGAACTGTTCGTCGCGGCCCTCGATTCTGTCGCCAACACTCGCTGACACAGGCGCGCCGGCTTCTGCGTTGACTGGCGTCCCAACGTCAGGCTCTTCGAGCACACCCGAACCCGCTTCAAGCTCCATGCATGTTATCGCAGGATAGCCTCTGCTGGCCTCTCCGCGAGGCCGAACAAGCGCTGGCATAGCTTCAGGAGAAAATAAAGAACGACGGCGTAACAAGCATTCCGCCCTACCATGGACAAGACCATTCAAGATGTGAACGAATCAACTTCATCGCCGTCGGCCGCCAAGAGCCCCGACTCTGATGTGTCACCGGGCACGAAAGCACCTTCGGTACCTCCCGATTATTTCACAGCCCAGTCTCTCGCCAACGGCAATTGGAAACGTGATGGACCGCCCCGATCATTTGTGAGGGCATCGACCGATGCTAGCACTGTCACGTTGGCATCCATCTCGGAGGAGTTCCAGTTAGACAGTTCACGGCAGACGTCAAACGACAGCGGCCGCCCTTCTGTTGGACATAGGAAGTCCTCAACCCCGTCTATCACCTTTCGACCGCCGCGTAACCCGTTGCTACCCCAGGGTAACCCGCGAAAGACGGACAACCGACGACTTCGTGAGTCGTCGCCATCTCCTGTGAGGTGAGTGTGGCCATTTATCGTATTCTACCAACTCTCAGCCCATCACCTTTATGCTTCCTCGACTGCAATGCAGATTGAGTGGTGGTGCTCGATGTGGCAAGGGCCCTCGGCTTTGTTGATGATTCTGTCTGCCGAGGAATGCCGCAGGCCCTTTGGCCCGCCTGCTGGGGAGTGCCAGGCGAGTGCCAAGCTGCCATGCAGTACACTAGCTCCAGAAGGGCTCAATAACCCTTCAAGATTCGACGCCCGCTGCCAGCCTTTACTCGTCTCAACATCTCCATGGAGACTTGGCCGGCCGAAAAAAAGCATGCAGCGTCTTTCTAATTTGCAAAGGATGTGATTGGGAGCGGCTTTTCACCTTCATAGTCGCGAGGGTGGTCTGCGGAAACAGCAGCATTCAAGAGGGCGCCATCGGCTCGACTCACGCGAGCTCGCCATGCGTTTCTGAATTGAGACAGATTCAGCGGCAGCCCCGCCGAGCACCTCCAACTTCAACCCCGCCACCCCACCGCTTTGGGCTGGACGATGTCATGCTGCAAGCCAGTTTCGCTAGCTGGAGCGGGCCACCTCGATGCCTTTGTTGTGGCTGTGCCGAAGGTCGAGATCGCCATCGGCCGATGGGCATGTGCAAACATCACGTTTCCCCTCGCCGCAATCACAGCTTTCCCACCAAGTGGCAGCGTTCATGCGCCTCAACTTTAATCTCCTGCACAGCGTCGAGCTTCTTAATTGTCATTCTCCCATTTCGCGAAATTGTTTTAAAACCACAGCTCGTCGCATATTCATATGCCCGATTTAGAATATGGCAACGCTAACCGCAACCCCGCTGCCACCTCACAGGTTCGAACAGCATGTCGGGTTTGACAACCTCCCGGTCGGAGAGGCCACCAAGAACAATCCCTCGTCTTTTACTCTACAAGCGAGGCACCAGGGCTATCATGCGTCACGGAGATCCCGCACCTTTATGATCGGCGTTGACGAGCACACCTACTCCCAGTATGCGCTGGTATGGTTGCTTAACAACATGGTGGACGACGGCGATGAGGTGATTTGCGTGAGGGTCCTGGAGAGCCCTGTGCGGCCCGATAAGAATTACCAAGAAGATGCGAAGAGGTTGTTGGAAACTATCAAATCCAAGAACGAGCTCAACAAAGCGATCAGTATTGTGCTGGAGTATTCGGTGGGGAAGCTTCATGACACATTCCGGCAGTTGGTGAGTGTTTTTAGCGGTGGAAGGTGGTTGTCGGTCTAATTGCTAACCAACACTGATATTAGCTCGGGATTTACAACCCCTCCATGCTCGTAGTCGGCACTAAGGGACGGACGCTGGGAGGATTGCAGGGGTTGATGAATGCGCGAAACTCATTCTCAAAGTACTGCCTGCAATACAGCCCTATTCCGGTCGTTGTTGTTCGGCCAGACGACAAGCGACTTAAGAAGAAGGAGAAGCGGTCACAGGATCCGACTCGACAGAGCTATGCTGCCATGCTGGCTTACAATGCCGGCAAGCACGAGGCGGACAGCGAGGCAAGCAGCGTTTACGAGTTTGAGAAGGGAATATCGCCCGACGAAGAAGCGCATCGAGTCGCCGCAGCCATTGGGCTCCCTGCGAGGTTCGATCCGACCATAAAAGCATACAATCCCCGCGATTCACTCCGCGATTCGCATCGTCGGCGGTCTTCGCCGTCGACAGCTGCTTCAGGAAGATCGACATCCCTTTCTCCGCCTCCGATGCCCCTTCCAGGCGAGAGCGGCGACGAGGAAAGCGGCGACGAGGACGACGAGTTTGAAGTTGAGGCTGTCTCGGCTCGCCAGATTACGCCCGGTGTACGCAAAAATTCGGGGCTCGAGGAGCAGAAGGAGCGACTCCACGCTATGGAGGTTGGAGAAGCAGCTGCGCTGCTCAAGTCTGGAAAATCGAAAGAGGTGGAAGAGGACGACGATGACGATGAGTCGCAGGAGCGGACGGCGGAAGACGCTGCCAAATCATAGTGGCATGTTCTTTTGGGCCCCAGCGTGCTTGTTTCTCGGGACTGAGGGGTAGGTTTCTTTGCGGCCCGTTTGTGTTTCGGTGCAGGGGGGGCGTTACAGGCGCATATTGGGATGCTCAGACGAAACGGCAACATGGTTAGACAAGTTTCGATGTCCTCATAGGCAGTGACTTGGAGGACCCTGATGATAGTTACCTATCTTCACTCATCGTTCTGGTTGGGTCGGGATCGATCCGGGGAGGGGAGTTGAAGATCTTGTACTGTACGGCACGGGGTTGGCGGCAGTGTCCAGCGATGTTTTCTGTAACCAGGTACATTAATAGGACAGCTTTCCGACAAGAATGTCTCGCCTTGGATATGTTTGCGCAGCTTTGCCAGCTAAGTCGCACCCGTGTTACGCAAGGACTGCCTGACGTCAGGTTTGAAGGGAAGGGTGAGAGGACATGGCGCTGCAAGGGCCAAACAGGGGTTATTTGCGGGACGGCTTGTGGGGTGCTTAGCGTTGGATCGGTAAGGTGGTCCAAGCTCGATTCCCAGGCCCTTGCTGGGATCCGGGGTCACTTTTAGCGCTGTCAACTCAAGCTCTCCCTCCTACTTCACTTCCAGCAACCAACCAGTGACAGACCACAGACTTGGGCTCAACTCGGACCATGACACGAGAGTCTCGCATCCCATAGCACCTGAACGCCTTTGTCTCGGGCACGAACTTACTGTATTATGCTATCGCCATTTGACCGCACCGACAACGCTGCACATTCAACCTCGACTTGGGCCCTCTTCTCTCACCACCGTCAACATAAAAGAAACCCACAATGCCACCACCCTCCGCCAATAACCATGACAGGGAATCCGCCTCATGCGGGCCCTCTTGCGCCCCGACATCGCCTTCCTCCCTCTTCGCAACAACCCTAGCCCTCACACCGGTCCTAGCAACCTTTTTCCTCGTCGCGTCCTTCTCCCTGACCCGCCTCTTCCCGCGCCTCGCCCGCCTGCAACAGCAGCAGCCACAGCTTCATTCCTCCTCCTCGTCCTCGTCACAACAATACGGTCCCGGGATATTAAGCCTCGACGACGGACAAGACCACTTCCTGCCCTCGTCCGCCCCGCCGTCGCTGCGCCAGGCGCACGCCGAGCAGGCGGCGCGGTCGCCGCGGCATAGGATGGCGGCGGTCGCGTTTGCGGTTACGGTGGGGTTGGCGGCAGTTCTGGCGGAGCTGATACTAGCCGAGATTCTCGAGGTGGAGGGCCTGGTGCTGGGCCAGAGGGCCAGGGCGGTCGGGTTGAGGTTCACTGTGCCGACGCTGATGGTTATGCTGGTGGGCGTGGTGCCGTTTATCGAGGTGCAGAGTGTGCTTGCTTCGAGGGGGTGGCGGTTTGGGCGGGATGGTAAGGGGAGGGTTGTCTCGAGGGCTGCGTGGGGCTTGCAGGGGGTGGTGTTTTCGGGGTGGTTGATGGGGTTCTGGTTTGTGGGGAGGGCGGTTACGGCGCTGGAAAGGGGGTCGGTGGGAGGGGAGGAGCAGATGTGGCTGTTGGCAGGTATGGCTAGTGTGAAGGGGGGTGACGGGGGGTTTGACAGTACTGCGATGACGATCGGGAGGGCGGAGATCGGGAGAGGGGTGTTCGGCGGCGGGGCAGGGGATGGTGGGCTGTCGAGGGCCTGTTTGGAGAGGATTGGGGTGATAGGAATTTCGTTGATGGCATTGCTCTCTGGGTTTGCCAGCGTGTCGAGTCCGTGGCATACGTTTGTCGATGACAGGATGTATCGGAAACGGCCGATCACAGACGCTGATATTGCGAGGAAGCAGGCGGGCCTGGATGCGACGAGCGAGTTGCTGCTCACCAAGCGGCACCGCTTAAGATCGCTGCAGAGGAAGGCACAAGCGGCGGCAGAGGGGATAGGAAGCGGAACCCCCCATGGTGTGTCAGCAGGCGGGGGTGGGCTGATGGGAAAAGTCTTTGGTTCTCTGAAGAATATGGCTGGCGGCGGAGAGGCTGCCGAGATCAAGGCACTCCAGGTAGAGATTTCGGGCCTCGAGACCATGGAAGCAAACCTCGCCGCATCCCTGTCCTCGCTCAAGTCGCGTCAAGCCGCCCACGCGCTGGATGGTACCGCCCTTGGCCGCCTGCTGACGATCCCGCGCTACATCTTTGCCAGCTACTGCGTTTACCGCATCCTCGCTACGACCCTCACCACCTTCCGACGCATGTACTACCCCTCAGCCTCGTTCTCCTCCTCAGACCCCATCAACCGTTTCCTCGGCTTGCTGGCCAAGCACTGGGATCCCAAACTCGACCAAATCGCTTGGGCACGCCAGATCTCGTTCTTGCTGTCCGGCGTCATTCTCGCCGCCAGCGCAAACTCGGTGTTGCAGACTTTCCGGCTGTTTTCCAAATGGGCGCCAGGGCTGCTCCAGCAGGCGCAGGCGAACCTGGCGCTGCTGGTTGGGCAAGTCGCGGCGACGTATGTCATCAGTGCCGCCCTGCTCATGAGGAGTAACTTGCCGAGAGACGTAGGACGAACCGTTGGGGACGCGCTGGAGAGCGCTCTGGAGCCCGTGTTTGTGGACCGCTGGTTCGAAGGGTGGTTTCTGCTTGCGAGCGCTGGGACTGCGGCGGGGATCTGGGTGGGAAGGAAGTTTAGCAGTGGGTATGGGGAAGATTGGGACGAATTTGCTGGGGAGGAGATGGGGCAGAAGCGGTCCTGATGTTGTTTTGTACAGAGCTGCTCCTCTCCTCTCAGAAGTGTATATATTCTTTCTTGTAAAATACCCCAACATTGCTGCTTTGTCCAGCGTGGAGTTGGAGTGCGTTGTTGTCCTTTCTTTGGAGGTTGTTCGTCAATGTTCTGGCATTGACCAGGAATGGATGAAGCGAGGCATCTTTCAGATTCGACGTACTAAGGAGACACTGCTTTGGTTGGTCCAGTAATGCTTCACTATATGGTCAAGAGAACCCTGATGGTGGGATGTTCTCTGCTTGCCGATTATCGCCGAATGCTGCTATACAGTCCATCCCGTCTGTCCGTCTGGTTACTAGCAGGTGGCCTAAGAAAACAACGTTACATTAAGATGTTCAACTGCTTCTTTCATTTTCTTTCTCTTTCTCCCCTTTCTCTCTTTATATCATTCTCTCATTCTTTTGACTTCACTCCTCATTTGTATCTTCCTACCCCTCCCCAGCAAACAAGTTAGACCTGGGCTGTATATCGACAAACTGGAACCTGAATGGTGTTTTTAGGTATGTACTTGAGCTTTGGTGTTGATGGCGGGGTGTAACCAATCCCCTTGCCTGCTGAAAGTGGCTAACTCCACTTGAGTCCCTGCAAGTAGTGGCGCGTTGGCGTGGGCTCCCGCTGTGGGTTCGTGAGCGGACCAATCATCCCTGTGTCAGGGGCTCATCTGGGGCTTGTCTCAAACGCCAGCCTTGTTTCGTTTCGAACCACCTGCTCCTCCAGTCCAACCACAAGGACTCCTTTGGTCACCAGAAGACGGACTAGGTCAACGCCGCTGCTCTGTCGACGCCTGTTTCTGTGTGCCCAAGCGTGACATTGAAACGCGGAGAATGCAGGGCACACACGTGTGGTGACAGGTCGCCGCCGAATCATGGCTTTTGACTGGCGAACAAGTCACCGCAGAGCCCCTTCAAAGTCATCTGGGGAACCGCAGCGAATCTCCCTGGGCCCGAGGGAGTCGGATGCCCGAGGAGGGTCATTTGTACTTGCAGCAAGTGTTGCAACGAGCATTTTAAGAATCGGATCGCTCAACTTCTGACTTGAGCTCCTTTGTGAAATGTCTGCGATGGAGAGAGAGCCTCGTCCGTAGCTCCGAGTGAGCCCCTCCAACAGCCCACCCGTCGGCTCGTTGCCGCATATTTCGAAATTATTTTCCCCCCTCTCTTTATCTTCCGTTTGCTATTGTTGTTTTTTTGAATAATCCACCACACGAAGCTGTGCTTCCTTTAATTCTTCTATTCGTGCTTGGTTGTTTGCGAGCGCAACTGGCCGCTTTTCGTTCGACCACACCATCACCGTCACACCCGATCTTCTCTTTTGCCACTCATCAACCTTCCTGCATGCGATCGGTTGCCTCGCTTCTCCTGCGCAACCGCGGTTATATAGAGCGACACCTCTTCGCCCACGGCACGTGCGAAGAGTCCACGGGACCACCACCTCAAACCTCCACCATCGGGTTGTTGATTGAGCAGTCTATCGGAGCTCCATTCCCAGGGCAGCCCTTTTCAGCATCATTGGTCGCCCCTTCACTCGCGTGCAAGGCAATCACGGTTACCCGACCGATCGGATCTCCCGCTGTCACAGCCCTCTGACACAGCCCACGTTTCGGGTAGTCACATACCGAGCAAATCGCTCCACCTGCTCGACGAGGACGTACCCGGCTTTCAGATTTGCCACGACGTTCCAGATCACTTCAACGTGACCACTAGGGGAAAGGAGGGAGCCAGCGATCTGTCGACTGTCTCATCCCGGAGAGGACCATTGGGGGTCAACGGTTGGAGACTGAGCTCACACTCACTCCTTGATCTAGCCCCTTTATCCTACAACAAACGTACCTGCCTTGCGGGTTGTGGAGGCCCTTCGCCATGGCAAGTCACGATAGGCGGCAATCGTCGAGATGGGTCGGATTACTGTCCATGATGGCTTCAACGACCTCGGCCCTGTCACTCACCAGTTTTCAACCCATCACCGCGACGACAGTCCACCTCGGCTGTATCCTGGCCTATAACTACCAAATTTCCGGCTGCACCATAGCCGATTTTACGCGTGGGAATACATGCTCGGTAGCATGTGTGAAGAGTCTCATCAAAATCCAGTATGCTGTACAGGCAGCCTGCCCCAACGTCAACGTAGACGCGGCATCAGTACTAGGGCAGGCCTTGCTGGGCAATCTGGTGGATTTGGTTTGCTCAGGTACCTCTTCCGACGCTCCAACCTCAACCTCAAAATCAAGCCTAAGATCGACCCCGAGTCACACCACCATCACCATCACGCGGACCTCAAGCAGGCCGGTGCTCACTCTCACCCCAGTTCGGCCCACATCGACGACGACTCCCGCTGCAGCGACGACGACGGAGACAGAAGAGCCTCAGACGTCCACCACGGAGACAGAGACAGAAGAACCGGAGACTTCCACTTCCACTTTCTCTTTGACCACCGCTCTTGATACTTCGATCTCGACCTCCGCCCAATTCTCCCCAACGACGAGCGCATCACCTCCATCTTCGTCCTCTTCAAGCTCTTCGACCATCACTGCATCTCCCGAGCCGACGACTGAAGACTCGTCGGGCGGCGGGAGCCCCTTTGACGTTGCAAGCAGCGACTCGCGACAGCTTACTTCTTGCTGGCCGCAGACGGTGGCCGTTGCAGTGGGGTTGAGCCTATTACTTCTGCACTAGGCCTGTCTGTGCGGAGGAGAGCTGCTGTGCTCTAAGCGCGCGAAAGGAGCGAATGGCTTGGCATGGGGCTGCATGGTGGATCTAATGAGATATGGGCGCACGACTTAGGGTTTTAAGACTCTGAGGGGAGTGAACAGGAATTACAACGGTCATTTGTCGTTGGGCAGCCATATTATGGAATACCGGGTCGGTCATGATGACAGAGGGCCCAACCATTGCATAAAGGAGCCGCACTTGGACAATGGATGGGATATGCATTTCTTTTAGAGACGCCCGTTAGACGATGGGAGGAGGGAACGCTCTTATGCTCGTTATTGGGGTTTAGCATTGACAGAGGGAATTGTTTGTAATTCAATGATACCACATGCGTTTCGATACGAGGGTCGTCTATCCTGAGGAATAGAAGACAAGTATCTACAAGTTTGGCAGTGGGACACATACCGGCTCCAAACCGCTCGACACCCTTGATCTTCACGCCGTTCTAGCAGCTCCAAAATACCCTCCCGCCGATTTAGCTTGCTAATTGCCCTCATCGCTTCTTGCATAGAAAATCGTTTCTCAGCTTATCCCCACCTTCCATCACATGACAGTTTCCTCAAGCCGTAGATGCCCACAGATCCCTCATTTGAATAACCCCCGGAATACTCGCCAGCAACCCGACCGTTGTCTCGCTGACCAGGCCCTTGTCGCTGCCCCAATGCAGCGTCAGCGGCGCCCAAGCGAGCTGCCGCGCCGCGTTCTTGGCCCACTGGCTCTTCTCCCGCGCCGTCCTGGCCCGGAACTCGGGCCCGAACCGCGCCGCCGCCAGTCGGCCCAGCTCGATACCCACGTAGGCGGCCCAGAACCGCGCGCTCCACTTGTACGCCTTGCCCTGCTGCGCCGGCGTCCACGACAGGACCCCGCGCGAGGAGAGGTAGGCGCCGTTTTCCAGGGATTGGAAGATTACGCAGAGCGCCAGGCGGACGTACTCGAGGAGGGTGCCGAGTTTGCCCGGTGCTGGAGGGGGGGGGAGTTCCTTTTCGCTGGGTTGCTTGGAGGAGTTGGAGGAGGAGGAGGAAAAGGTGGCGCGGACGAGGCGGCGCGCCCAAAAGTACATGCCCAGCAGCGCCCAGAGGCGCAGAATCATGCGGGCTTCGCTGAGGAGGGAGGAGAGGGCGGAGAGCCGCTTAGAGAGGACGAGCGCCAGGGCGGCGGCCGCCGGGAGGGCCGTCTTGCCGCCCGTGGCGGCGGTGGCGGCGGCCGGGGAGGAGAAGACGACGGTGGTGCCGCGGGGGAGCGAGCCCACGAGAGCGATCCACTCGCGGGCCGAGCGCCGCAGGGCGGACTGCGAGAGGGACGAGAGGACCGAGGCGCCGAGCTTAGAGGTGTAGCAGAGGAAGAGCATCACTGTGTCGATGCCGGACGGGGTGGAGAGGCACTTGTCGAGACGGGTTAGGAAGGCGTCGACGTTGGAGGGCAGGGCGGCCATCAGGGCGCCGAGCGGGAGAGGTTGGCGCTTTGGGGTCCTGGAGGGCGGCGCCGAGGACGGGATCGGCTCGCCCGAGGGCAGGTCGGCGACCGGCGCCGCAACAGGCACCTCCGGGTCCGGCGTGGGAATGGTTGCTGCTGCGTCGGCCATTGCGCTAGATGCCCTTGGTGTTGTGGATGATTGATCTGTGTGAACTGCAGCAGTGGATGTTGGGACTGTGTCGGCAGCGTTGAATTGAGTGTCTGTTTGGCGCGCTGCGTGGATTGGTGGAATTGAAATGGAGCGGGGGAAGTCAAGCCGTCGGGATCACAATCATGGACTCGGAGCGCTGGAATTCAACATCCGGGACAGCACGATCATAGAAAGGGAATTTGTATTGCTGCACCACCTGCAAGCTAATAAAGTCCCAGGGGTGCGTGAACCGCTAGCCACTGGCAACTGAAGTCGGTGGATTTGAGAGCTCCCCACTGTCGATGCTTGCTCGAAGGTCAGGTTTCGGGACTGCAAATGACGCCAAGAGTAGCCCAGCTCCACACGTACCTCGGTCCGCGGCGGCCAGGGCCGGCAGTCGCAAATGTGGGGCCCCACATTGTTCTGTAAGGAGCACAGAGCTTCGCTCCATCCAGGAACAGGACAGATGATTGCTCTTGTAATGAGCGCCTGGAGTTAAGGTATCTGGGCTTCCACCGTGTCTGGACAAAGTAAGTTACTGCGAAGGTCCACTGTCCAACATGTCCAAGCCTGCTGATGCTGGTATCATACTACACGAACTCAATGAAACAACTCTAACCACTTTTTGCCCATGCAACTCCGCCAGAACGCCAGGAATTCCCATTCCCCCTCATCACGCCGCCTCTGCCTGGTACCAACCCTTCCCTCACGCAATAATTATCAACAAACCCCCTCCCCTCTCCTCAAAACCCCCATCACCTCTTAACCCTCTTACTCTCCCGCCCTTCCCCCTCCTCCTCATCACTCAACTCCGCATAGTGCGTAACCGGCTGCGTCTTGGCCCACGCCCCGGTAAAGACGGGATCCTTCTTGGCGACGTCGGCATACTTGAGCAGCGCCTCGCGGGGGTCCTCGTGCAGCATGCGGCTCAGCGGAATGTTCTGCTCAATGTGCTTCTCGTCGGGCTGGCTGCGCATGAAGGGCGTGATCTGCTGCACCTGCGGGCGGTAGGGGTCACGCGACGTGCGGCCCGACGCGGACACGCCGCCGCCGCCGCGCTTCTTCTGAACTCCTAGTAGTGCGCCAGGCGCGACGATGGCGTCGCCCGAGATGCCCAGCTGGCTCTGGTCCATGGTGAGCGAAGGGTCGTCGTCGATGTGGCGCTTCTTGGGGGCGCGCGACATGACTTCGAGCGCGCCGCGCGTCGAGAGAGAGGGGTTGTAGAGGACGTGGGTCTCGGCATTGGCTGAGCCAGTGAGGATTTGGTTGAGCTTGGGGTGCCAGTCGACGGCGATGAGCGGGATGCCGGGGGTGATGGGCGTAACGTGTTCCGGCCGGAGGTTGGCCGGGTTGAGGATGTGGAGGTGACCGGATGCAGACCCGGTGATAATGAAGCGAGAGTCGGGCGAGTACTTGATGTTGCTCATGGCGTACCGGTCCGAGGTTGAGGGATGCTCGATCTTGACGAGCGGTTGCTTGAACTTGCGCGTGTCCCAGAGCTTGATCAAGCCGTCGCCTCCCCGCGTCACCACCATTCGGCCGTCCGTGCTGATATCGATCCCTCCGGTCCAGGTATCTGGCCGGTGCGCATCCTTGACTTCCGCCGCCGGCCTTGTAAACGGGCCGTTGCCGCCATACATCACCAGCGAGCCATCCAGGGCGGCCGATATCAGCACTGGACTATTCCCCTGGGATGAAACTCCCCATGCGACTGCCGTCATCCTTGTGCGCCCTGCTGAGCCGGCGGCTTTCGACTTGAACACAATGACGTCCTTTTGACTCCTCTTGTTGTTGATGTCCCATATTCTCAGCGTGCTGTCCGACCCGGCGGTTACGCAGAGGTTCTGGTCCGTGGGGTGCCAGGTTCCCGTTGTGACCTCCCCGACGTGCCCCTTGGTGTTGTGCATGTCTCGGAGGTACATGTCGCCCTTGACAAACTCGGTCACAACGCCGCCATCCCTTGACATGATTTTGGCCTGTGGATGTGCCGTAACGCAAAGGAAGACGCTGCCCGAGTGGCGGCTGAACTCGAGATGCTGGATGGGGTGCGAATCTGACGAGGCGGACTTCTTAGTTTCCCACGGGTCGACCGTCTTGAAGGCCCTCAGCGTTGTGGGGGTCATGGCTGCGAAGTCGTGGAAGTTGACAGTGCCGTCGAGTGAGCCGGTGAGCATGCGCGACCCTGCGGGATCCAAGGCGATGCTGGTGACTGCTCGCTCGTGCGTCTTGAGCACCATCTCGTGGGATATTGGAAATCTTTCCGAGTTGTCTTCATCGTCGGATTCTAAGTCGTCCAAGTCGCTATCGTCGCTGTCGGAAGCGACCTTTTTCTGGTTCTGTGGCGCTGGCTTCTCGACCTGGCGCTTCGTCTGCTCGATCTGGGCGGCGACATTTGCTTCTTTGGTTGTCTTTCCAAAGGACTTGGGGACGAACGCTCGCATGGGGTCATCGTCGGCAAGGACGGGTTCCTCAACTCGGTAATCGTCGCCGTCACTTTCGCTGCCGCTCATTATGGCAACTGTTCGGTTTGAGGTTGAGAATGGAGAATTGGGATGCCAGCCTCGGGACTCCAAACTGCCCCATAGGTATCCCAGCAAGCAGAAGCTTTGGAAGGTCTTGGCATGCATACAGACCTGCGAAGGCTAAAAATCTTGGCAGTGTTGTATTCTTGGGGAACCTGGCTGGACTTTGAGCCTGTGAGACAGAGAAAAACCAATTCATTGTGTTCTCCCATTTTGGAAGCAACTCTACACTGATCATTAAAACGTGCATCTAGATGATTTGTTGCCGACTACTCGACACAGGCATACCATTCCGTCATTAAGCCGCCGCAGTGACAGCCTGCTGACCCTCCTTCGCCTTCCGCTCCAGATCGGCCAACCTCTTCAGCTCCTCCTGCTTCATCCTCTCGGCTTCAATCAACCGCTTTGGCACCACCCTCTCTCTCGGCCCGGTGGCCTGCCACCCGGGCAGCTTATCCTTGCCGAGCGCGCGCAGAGTCACCTGCTCCACCAGGCTATAGTTCCCATCCTCGCGATCAAAGCGGTGCGGTTCCCTCAGCGAGACGGGCGGGTTCGTGATGATGCGCACCCTCCTCAGGGCATTACTTGACGGCGCGTGCAGCATGAGCGGGTGCATCAGGTAGACGTCGCCAACCTCTCCCGTGGCCTCAACGAAGTTGTCGCAGCTCTTTGCGATCTCGCAGAAGAAATTGAGATCCTTCTCCTCCCGGAAGTCGGGCTCCCCGCGCGGCGTCATGCGCGGCGACACGCCCTCCGGGTGGTCGTGCAGGTGCTTGGCGATCTTGGGGATTGCCTCAGGGCAGATGTATGTGCCGCCGCCGTTAGGGACAATATCTGTGAATAACGGCGTCACTAGTAGTGCCTGTTCGGGACTGTCTAGGTAATGGACCTGGAGGCTTGGTGGTTAGCAGCTCGAGATATCAGCAAGGAGTACAGCGCAGCTCTAACTCACAAAGAAGTCGCCGTCGACATGCCATTCGGGCAGCTCCTTGGGCGGCACGGGCTTGCCGCCGTGCTTCTCGTCGCCGAGGTTGACGATGAGGGCGTCACGCCAGTACTTGGTGCTCGGGTCCACGCGGTCTTCGCCGCCGCACAGCTCGAGGATGGCAGCCCAGGCGCGCGGGGCAAACTCGGAGGCGTCGAATTCCCTGTGATGGGGCATGTTGATGCGCAGGCGGTTCCAGGTCGACTTGTCGTTGGGATCCATGCCTAGGCGTGTCCAGACGTTGGCTGTGATGGAATCGGCTTTCTCTTTGGTGAAGGCCTTGGGGATTCTTTGAGAGGAAAGAGGGAGTTAGGAGGTGATTTCGAGGTGAGTATTTTACGGAGATGTGCTGCTTACTTGACCCAGCCGTGCTTGAGGAAGTGCTCCTTCTCCTCCGGGGTGAGGACTGATGTGGACGACATGATGAGGGATGGTCTTGACTTGTACTACGAGAAGACTATGGCAAGAACAGCGTTTGATTATTTCTTACACTCGTCGGCTTGAGTAGCAAACTCAGCAGCCCCTTTTTATAGACGTCGTCGCCAGGCTCCGATCGGGCTTCGACTGGGCTTCAAGCCAAGCTTCGAACCTCGTGATCGCCGTACATGTGTATGAGCACGCCCTAACGTATTTCCGGTGCGGGGGAGGCTTTGTGGTTTAACCAGCTCCATCTCATTGGACGCCGGGTGGACGCCGGGTGAGCCCCGGACATAACGGCGCCGTGGAGTTTCCTCAATGAGTGGTAGCGGCCCCTCCTCTGGTACCCACCCGTCCCGGGTTGCAGGCCCGGAGGAACACCCGGAGAAACGCCGGACGGGTCGTCATGGGTAAATTGCCCTGGCATCAATTGGGAGACACTGAAAACCGGGTTGCTGGAAACTTTGCCGCAGTTCGGAGGTTCAGGTCACGCGGAAAGTTTGGCTGAATAGCTGCCTCCATGGGCCCCTCTACGACCGTGTTGCTTTCGAACCAATTCTGTTGTCAAGCTGGCCATGAATTCCCCGAATTCTCTCATGTCCAATATCTCACCAAAGCTACACAAAATCCATCTAACGTTACCTTACCTACCTAGATACTTGAACACTTATTAGGTTCTCGTTCTTGCAGATCTGGGGCGAGTTCCCTGTCATCCTGCCCCGAGCATCCGGAGCCGAAGCGGGGGTGGGCCACCCTAGCACAGGCTCCACCCCTTGGTCCCGGTCCACTTGAATCCCTTCTTCCAGGCTTCTCGGCAAAGCAACTCCGACAAACCCGACGTCAAGCTAAACCCCCCCACGCGTCACCATGTCTGCGGAGCTGGTGCGCGATGAAGACTACCTGTCGGAAGAGGACTCCGATTTCGCACCGGAAGAGGCGCCCGCAGAGGAGTCCTCCGTGTCGGATGACGACGAGGCCGCCGATGCTGAGAAATCAACCCAGGGCAAGCGCAAACGACAAGACGTCGAGGATGGCGCAGAGGATGCTGGCTTTGAGAACTCGGGAGATGAGGCAATCATAGAGAAGGGAAAGAGGCGGCAGAAGAAAGCCAAGAGGAAAGATGGCGAGGCGGACGAAGACGAAGGAGGTGAAGGAGGGCTGATCAAGACGCGCCGGATGCGCGCAGCCGAGTATGTGCCCAGGGGCTCCGAATAACCGCCTGGAGACGATCACTAATACCGCCACAGAAAAGCCGAAAAGCGCGCAGAAGTCGCCAGCGGTCCCGTTACTATCGACGTGGATGCCCTCTGGGCTCAGATGACGAGCGAGCCCGTCGGGAAAAAAATCCAAGCCGAGCCCGCAACCACACAGCCAACAGTGGACGGCATCAAGCCTCCTTCACAGCCCCAACAATCCACAGAAAATAACAAGGCTGACGAACTCGACCTCATTCGCATAAAACGAACCTACAACTTCGCCGGCAAGGTCCACACCGAAGAAAAGCTCGTCCCCCGCGACTCTGCCGAGGCGAAGCTCTACCTCGCCGAGAAGGGCGCGGACGCGGCCGCCTCAGACAATTCATCCTCTCCGACACAGAAGCGCATGCCCCGCAAAGCCTTCCGCTCCGCCTTCGAGCCCGTCGCGTCCGACGGACCGGCCCACCGCTCCGATCTCAACCTCGCCATGTCGGAGCGCTTGCGGGCGCGGGAACTGGCCAAGGCGGACGCCAAGAAGCTGAACACGGTCGAGAAGAGCAGGATGGATTGGGCCGGGTTTGTGGACCGTGAGGGCATCAAGGACGAGCTGGAGCTGGCGGGCAAGTCGAAGCACTCGTTTGCGACGAGGCAGGACTTCCTGGCGAGGAGCGAGGCGGTGCGGGAGCAGGAGGCGCGGAGACTGCGTATGGCGGGGAAGGCTTGAAGAAGTTGTTTTTGAGGCGTATGGTGTACTGTTACTGGTTGGGAAAAGGGACGCGGCGTTTGGGCGGAATACCCGTTGGGATAGAATTCACAAACTTCATCGCAAAATTTACAAGAGGATCATGCCATCCAACTACAGTACAACTCCTCCAGCGCCCATCAGAGCTTCGCCTTTGCTCCGGCTGCCGGCAGCAGCGTGACGTCCGTATACGGCAGCCCCAGGAATTTGTACACAAAGTGAAACCTACACTCCGCAACCGTCAGCAACCCTGCTCCCTATATTCCCCACATCCGAGAGACAGAACGTCAACACTCACCGATCACTCCCGAAAAACGGCTCTCCCCTCCCCGTCCGCTCATCAACAACCCACAGCCACGGCGCCCCAAACGCCCCCTTATCCAACGCCTCCTGCGTCGTGCTCTTCAACCCAACCTTGATCTCCTCCGACAAGGCACCCTCCACAATCTCCCTCACCTCCGCCTCCGTAAACAATCTGCCCCCCTGGCCCTCCCCTATGCCAGTGCCAGGCCCCCTGAATCCCCTCGGGACCGTCACAAGCGCCTTCGCCACGCTCTCCGGCGTCGTCAGGTCCATGTTGGGCGGTGACCAGAAGAGATGAAACAGATAGTGCAGGACCGCATCAAAGACTGCCGCCGGGTAGCGGCGCTTGATGTACAGGAGGCAGCGCATCGGGACGACGGTCATGCCGCGCTGCATGAGGTCCCGGGGGAAGGAGATGGGCGGCGGCAGCGGGTCATGGCGGGCGATGGAACGGCGCGCGTCGTGGGCTAGGTACTTAGCTTTGGCGCGGACGGTCCAGGGCGGGCGGTTGCCTGATCCGGCGTTTATTCCGCCTAGGAGGAAGGGGTGATATCTGCGCTGGGTGGTCAGTGAGTGAGGGATGGTTGGTGAGGGAAGAGAGAAACCAAAGCGGGGGGGGGAGGAAAGGGGGTTGGTTACTCGACTTGGACATTCTGAGAGGCTAGGAGGTCGCGGTTCTTTTGGAGCTCGAGGAAGGCGAGGTAACTGTAGAGAGACGCTGGCGAGAGTGTGAGAAGAGGCTCGTGGTTTGGATACATACGGATAGCATGTGATGAGAAAAGGGACAGCCGTACCAATGTCCACGTAGCAGTCGATCTTGCCTCCCATTCTGTTCTGGGATCAAGTAGATAGGCGAGTATTGGCAATATTCAGGCACAATGAGGTGATTTCTTGAGCTGGTATCCATAGGGAAGCGGTATAGAAGAGTAGAGGGTTGAAGGAGGAATACCTCGGCTGCCCCACCCCGGCCCGAGTTCCGGTCCGGCGGATCAGTAATCCACAGCCCACGTCATGCCGAAGGGGTCCACTCCTCCGACATGCCGGGTTCTCTAGAGATACACTCCTCCGCCGGACTGACCGCGGAGAGCGGTACATGAACGACCTACACCCGGCGGATTCACATCCAAAGTCCCATAAAGCCCATTATGACACCTACTAAACACCCCCCAAGTAGCCCTGGTCGTCGGCGAATCACTGGTGTCGATCTTCCCTTCATTCCAGGTTTGCTCCGGGATTAGGGTTCATATCGATGGTCAAGTCATTGGACCATTGAGCAGTGATGGGACAATGCTGGAAAATGGGTTTAGCAGGTTGTCTAGAACGCAGAAGGTCAGTTCTCCTATCGTATCAGATTCGGAAGGTTTAGGAAGCTCAAGCCGCCCTGAAGGAACCAGCCTCAGTGCAATCTGCGAAAGCCAAAGACGAACCATGCATCCATGCTCCAGTAGTTGCAGTGACGCCAAGATGATCGCAGCCCATGTCTAAGCCAGCAAAACCCTATCAGCTTGAGAGCTCACGGTGGGTGTCTGCTGTACGGAGACATATTCGACGTGATAGCCCGAGATCCCCGCACTCTTCCCTTCCACTTCTACTCCTCGCCAGCCGCCTTTTTGTGCTTCAAACTTGGCCGTTATTGGGCTACTTGGTGCAAGGTAGGATTGTGTGCCATGAACAACAGCCCCAGTCTTGCAGCTCGTTTCTATTGGATGCCATGGACCAGTCGAAGCTGCAGTTGCGCCGTCGTGTTGGTCAGGCAGTACTTAAAGCCCGGCGCAGCGCGTTCAGCAGCCAGCTTAAACGAACATCTAAGTTCCCCTACTATACGGCTAGCACAGAACCCAAAGCTGGTATGGATATCAGCAGGGTCAACATTACCTTGCCCGAGGGCGCCAGCAACCACGGGAATCCGAACATGCTTTGTCTGCCCGTGAATTGGTACGAGGACATCAGATTCTAATTCACCAATTATTTCGCGCACGCCCTCAGAGGACGGTCCGGAAGCAGCGGCTTAGGCGAGCCCAGGCGGACATGATGGCCCTGTGGTGGTTCAGCATGTTGGAAGAACCGACGACCCAAGAGAGCTTGACGAGGGCGGGAATCCGCCAATTATCGATCGGCGCCTTCCGGCGAAAACCACAGCTCAAGCACATCCTGAAATCAGAGGAGAAGTGTGTTCACCTGAGTCATCTCCCAACCGTTCATGAGTGAGGAGAATGCCGAGCTGAATTCTTGATAACCCAATGCAGTTCGGTCAAGGTGCCTTCTTCAGACACTGTACCAACGCTCCAAGGATGCGGCTGAGCGGAGCGGCGGTGGTTTCTTCACAGGGGCGATCCTCATCAAAACCCCAGAGGCCGACAGCTCTTCTACGTACCGTCGGACTGCCAAGGGCGGCAGGTTTGATAACGCTGTCAATACATGTATAGTGCCCGTGGTAAAACTGACACCGCTTGCCATTGTCGGGGCGCGCCTTCCCGCTTCCAGACGGGAAGGAGCACATCCGTCCAGCGTGGCTTCACATTGTCCTAGCTTGTGGTGGGCATGGCGGTGGGGCGCAGCTTCTTCTTGACGGTGGCGGAGAATATCGGCAGGGGAATACGGCACCGTGGCGGTTCCGAGATATTCGGATCGCTCTTATCCGTATTGATGGAATATCTACTCTACGGAGTCTGTTCACAGTCGGTGGAATGGTGGTGGTTGGTCTTATGATTCGAGACTGCGGGACTTGCACAAGGATTGACTAGATAACCGGCGTCAAGTTATAAGCGGCATTTCTGCAAACGACGCCCTGTCGACCGAGAGCCGAGACGACGGCCCCCCTGAGTTGATCGGTTTACTGGGCGTATTCCAAGAAGTCAGCCAGGCTGTAGGCCAAGACTCCGATCGTATACCATATGCCGGTTGAGCTGTCGGAGTCGATGGAAACAGATAGGCTAGGAAGGGGGTAAAGACTGAGACTTAACAAGTCTCTATTGGGGGTGAAACCGTCTGACAATGAGCAGTCATAAGAACAGGGCATCGGCTCCCCATTGCCATTGAAGATACCTCGGCTGCCCCACTCCGGCGCGGGCTCCGGTCTGGCCGGCGGATCAGTAATCTACAATCACCCTACCGAAAGGGGCCCACCCACTCCGGCATACGAAGCTACTGTATCACCGGGCGGCCGGGCTTCATCAATCATATACTTCCTCGGCCGGTCTGACCACAGCCGAACATACTCAACTCACGCACGCCCGGTTTCAAATTGGGAAAACACATGTCCCATCATGACACCCACTAACACACGCAAAGTAGCTCTGGTAGTCGGCGCGTCACGGGGCATCGGCCGGCAGATCGCTGTCGATCTGGCCAAGGAAGGCTATGCCGGTAGACAGACCCATTTCCCTCCCTACCCCTTTCGTTCTCAACACAGAAAACTAACTTCACCTTGCTGCAGTGGTTGTCGCCGCCAAATCCACCACCCCGCAACCCGACCTAGTCAATATCTCTCCCTTTCCCCCGGACCCAAACTCTCCGCAATCCACTATCGCCACCGTCGCCCGCGAAATCACCCTCGCCGGCGGCGAAGCCACTGCCATCCCCGTCGACACAACCGACTACGCCAGCATCCAGCGCCTTGTCGCCAAAACCATCGAGGCAAGAACCCCTTCTCATCCCCTTCCCAACCCTTCTTTTTTCTATTTCTTTTCCTTCCCTTTTCAAACTCAAAAAAACTCATCATACAGCGGAAAGAGGTACTAACATGAAAAAAAAACCTCAGGCCTACGCCCGCCTCGACGTCCTAATCTACAACGCTGGCGCGATCTATTGGGCGCCCGTCTCCCAGACGCCCATGAAGCGCTTCCGGCTGATGCAGCGGGTCAACGTCGAGGGCCTGTACGGGACGCTGCAGGAGGCGCTGCCGCACCTGACTACGAAGAAGCCGAGTCACCATCCTCCTCCTCCTGAAGCGCCAGAAAGAGGAGGAGGGGGAGGAGGACGGATCGTGGTTGTGTCGCCGCCGATATACAGTCGCTTCTTTCGCGGCAAGACTGCGTATGCCGTCGGCAAGGTCGGTATGAGCGTCTTGGTCAAGGGGTTGGCGATGGATCTTGAGAGGGAAGGGCTTGTTGAGAAGGGTGTGAGTGTTGCGGGGTTGTGGCCTGCTACTGTGAGTGGTTTGTCTTCTTCCCTGCTGTCTTGTTTCTCTTTCGCGGGTGGGTAAGATACGGAGGGAATGGGGGGAAATAGGTAGGGAAAGGAAGGAGACTGACATGTCCATCTCCTCAGGCCATTGAATCCGCTGCGACTGACCAGTTCACTCGCAAGGACCCGTCCTACGCGAGGGATCTGCGCAAACCAACTATCTTTTCAGATGCGGTGCTCGCCCTGCTGAAGGCTCCAGCGTCGCTGATGAATGGCCAACTCGAGCTGGACGAAGACTTCCTCAAGAAACATGCGGGCGTCACAGACTTTTCGAAATATGCTGTCGTCCCCGGTGCCTCGCCAAGGAGGATCATGCCGACTGAGCTGCCCGACCTTACGGTCAAAGAGCAGGATGATGAGGGCATGAGGCTCGACAGCTCCAAGCTTTGATTCCGGCTGAGAAAGATCTGGCAACATGTCATTCGTGTTTAGCTAGCTATGTCTGCTGACTCTGATATCCGCTGTATGCCATCAAGTATCACATACGTGCTCTCATATGGCAATGTGTTGCAGTGTCCTTATCTGCTCACCGAAGGCTTTTGAGACGGTCAGCTTGGACCTGGCCTCTGACGTTTGGCACTCTCCATGCTGGATGACATGTGCTTCCGTTTTGTTAAGACTTGTTCAGGCTCAAGACCGGATGGCGGGACCAACTTCTCCGCCAACAATCTTGCATGGATGTGTGCCTTCGGAAATAAATCTGCCTCGGCCTGTTGGGGGGCCATGAAATGGGCCGACACTGTGTCACTCCTGCCTTTGCCCGCTGACATGGCCGTAAGATCTTCGATCACCGGAACGCTGACCCGCTGAGGCTTCCAGGAGAGAGCGTTGTCGGCCTCCAACCGCTTGAACATCTTTCTGTCACTCTTGGGCTCTTGGAGCCAGCCATGGGAGAAGGCCTGGCTAGCCGTTGGTCTTCTTGCGCTATCGTAGCCCAGACAGCCGTAGATGAAGCACTTGGCTGGTTCGGATATCCGACCTTGAAGGCGAGAGGTCGCGAAGACAAAGGTCAAATATGCGTCAATGTCTTCTTGGCTTCTGAATACGACCGAATCGATGCGGGGAAACTCTTCAAATCCCAGAAACAGTTGCAGTGTGAGCATGCCAACTGCCCAAATGTCGACTGACAGATCGTGACCGTGTCCTGGAACATCGCACTCGCTGATCATGGTCAGACGCTCATCTGCGCGCAGTGGTGGGATGACTCACGGTGGGCGGTAAAATGGGGTGCCAACGGAAGACCTTAGCCTTCGACGGCCGGGGAGGCCGGAGGCTCCAAAGTCCGAGAGCATGATCCGGTAGGGGACGTTAGGGGTTATGCCACAAAGAATGTTCTCGGTCTTGATGTCCCGATGGGCTACGCCTTTGCTGTGAATGTAGGCCAGACCGCGAAGTACCTGACGAATAATGGATCGGATCGCCCACTCATCGAGTTGGTCAAGTCTCATCAGAAGCGAGTAGAGGTCGCCTCCCGTCGCCAGTTCTGTGATGACGTATCTGCTAGGGAGTCAGCTACTGGACTTGTTCTCCACCGGTGCACCAAATCCGTACATGGTCTGCTGTGTTTCGAACGCGGCCTTGATGGGCAGGATGTTCGGCTGCACTGTCAGTATCTGTAGCAACAGAAACGGCTCGTGATATGTCTTACATGGTCCAATGTGCTCAACAGCAATGCTTCCTGGCGAGTTCTCTCTACTTCCTTGGATGTCGGAGAGAATCTGCTGATATCATGAACTTTGCATGCCACGTGTCGACCTGTTTCGACTTCTACCGCCAAGAAGACGACGGCATGACCGCCATCGCCAATGGTGCGGTTGGTGACCACATAGCGGTTGCTAAAGAGCTAGGGGGTGTCAGAATGGGGGAATGTTGTGAGGTTTGAACAGTTTCTTACCTTGACTTCCTGCTGCTGGAGATGACTGAGAGTGTACGAAGGCTGGGGGTTTGACAATTGGGTGTAAGTGAACATCAAGTGAGGATGCGGCCCGATGGTGATGGTGTCTCCATCCTCAAGCAGCCATGACGGGGAGATTTGCGGTCCTCTCCCAATGAGCTCGCCGTTCACCGCGGTCCCGTTGGAGGACCCCCGGTCGCGCACAAAGACAAGAGGCGGGTGCTTGTATTCTTCGTCCGTGATGATGCAGAAGATTTCTAGCTGACACCTCGATACCACTGGATCCGCAAATGATACATGATTGCGGGTCTCATCACGGCCGACCAGAACAGTCTTGTTGGGGAGGATCAGAAACGAACCTAAGCGGAGGCGTCAGATTTGAGCAGACGCCTACCCAGACATAAATCTTACCTCGACTCGGTGGCTCTTTGCTTCTATCCTCCCACAACATCTTTCCGACAGCTGTTGACGACATGAAATAACTCTGCTCGAGGTCGGGAACTAAGGGTACCTGGGTTAAAGAGCCCAACGAAGGCTTGATGTTGCCAGCTCGTGAAACCACATCGCCGATCACCTCATGGATTGTTTCGTTGTACGCGCCCAAGTCCTCGTGGAATCAGATTCTAGCTTGAGGAAAGAGCGGTGCTTCCTAAGCACAGAAGCTGCCCCGAGTTGCCGGAAGGTACATCGGCTTACCTGCCGAGTGTCATCGTGTATTTGGGAAGGAGCAGCCTGAACAACCATAGGGCCCCTCGGCACTCAGCCGAAATGGAATGGAGTCGAATGCTTCATAGCGCATGGTAAACCCATTATCATTCATGGAACCGCCCGGAGAGGCGGTACCTATTGAAGAGATCGCTTATGCCCCTTACGGCGAGCTGTTTCTACCTTTTCGACTTGGCGAACGCGGTTCTCAAATGCCGAGAGACTTTTAATCTTGGATCTGGAAGTTCGAAGTCGGTGCCCCACTTTTGGCGACCTCGCTTACGACAGTGACAAGAAGGAGCTTGGGCCACGGTAAGCTTAGCAGTTGGCAGGATCACATGACCTACCCCACAGGGCTGCTGCCCTTCCTGCCCTAGTTTAAGTGATTCCCCTCCCGAAAATCGAACTTGATTCTTTTCCAACACCATCACGCAAATTCTCATCACGAAGTTACATGTAGGTGAACCCACAACAGCAACATACTCTGCCTCATCCTGACCTTGCACAGTCAAGATGAGAGCGAAGTGGAGAAAGAAGCGCGTTCGCCGTCTCAAGCGCAAGAGAAGAAAGATGAGAGCGAGATCGTAAGTTCCGCCACCGGGCTCGGGAATTGGCCGAATTGGCGCTGACAGCTCTTGCAGGAAATAAACGCCCGGTCGACTCGACCTCAACCAGTCCCCGGCATAGCGCCGGGTCACCCTGCGGATTGAGCACTGCGGCTTCGCCGACGCGCCCATCGAAGCTCCTCGCGGTCTGACACCGTCCGTCGTCCAGCACACAGCAAGCCTCGGCAATCAGAGTCTTGAACGATCATGTCTTTTCTTCACGACAAGGCACTCTCGACAATTGGATGAAGCGCAGGGCACCGAACGGTTCGGTGGTATCATGAGTTATGGGAATGACTGGTTGCCTGTCAATGAAGGTTGAGGTGGGATACAGGCGTTTACTGGAACTCGAGGAAGCTATGCCTCGATAGGATTGCGAATCCGGAACCATGATTTGCAGGAATTGACGATGCTTGGCTTCGAACTTGCTATGCCGTTTGTGCCAACAATGTTGCGACGGTGCTAAGCTGTGTTCTTTCGGGAGCTCCACCTTCTACACTGAGATCGAGTCCCATGCCACAATTTGCTGTTCAAGTCCAGCATAACTTGGTTGTCGATGCTCGGCTCGGCGTCGCGTGCCAGGTGGTACGATAGACCTTGGTCTACATGCTTCCATTGTCACGGGATTGAGACACTAGCAACTATCCCCGGGCACAGTCGGAAGTAGACATAAGAAATTCGCGGATTGCACACAAAAACATGCTTTCAAGCCCTGTACCTCGGAGCTGCATCCAACGCTTGAAGCTCGAGGCTCATGGACGACTCAAGTGATAATGGTATTATAGTGGGGCTCGATAAACTAAAGGCGGTGGCAGAAAAAAGTCGCCCGGTGCCGTCCCGTCCGTCTTTGGAACCTTGAACCAGCAGCGTCCGTGGGTTTGACAACAAGATCGGATTTACACCATCACGGACAGAAATTGACCAACAATCACCATGCCTGGATCGGCGATGAAGAAACGGAAGATTCCGGAGGTCGAGACGCCTCAGACAAAGAAAAAGAAGGTCGAATTTCGAGACGACAAGCCAGCCGTTGCAGCCTCGTTCTCGGTAACAACAATACAGAAGCCACAGGTCTCTCCCCCGGTAATAGGTGAGACTTGCGAGCGACCCGCCAGACCAAAACCACGGCGCTGATCCTTAGATACAGCGCTTACGCCTGGGATTTCCCTTCCTGACTCGTTTCCCTTCGATGTCTACCAAAAGGATGAGCAGCCGACTGCCAAGCGGCGAAAGAGTGGCGGCCTGCCTCCGCCCGCCGAGATGGCCCTGCACTCCTCGGCGCACAGGACAATAGACTACACCGCTCGAGAGGAGAGGTTTAGGAGCGTGGACACACTACTCAATCACTTTCTGGCCATTATCGATCCGCAGACTGGGGATATCGAAGTCGTTCAGGCGAAAAAGATGGTTGTTCGGGGGATGGTTCGGGCAAAACAAGCACCAACTGAAGCGATGGAGATCTCGACTGCTAAACCAGTATGGCTAATATACTACACCGCACAAAGGCTCAGGACTCGGTACTGATGGATATGCAGACTCACTCGGAGATGAGGATGGAGCTTGGCGAGACATTCGGCACGAAGAAGGCGAAGAAGGCAATCCAGGCCGTCGCGGAGAACGCCATGCTGGCTGCGAAATCGCGCGGCAAGCTAGGCGAGGACGACCGGGCGCTGGTGGTTACTATCAGGGACTCCAGCCAACATATGGCGACGCGGGAGGAGCTTCAGGCTGCTGTCGACATGGCGCGGCCTGTGCCCCGGGGCAACTTTGATGCCGATGAGATCCAGGATGTCTACGTTCCAGCGGAGATCATCGGCGCCGAAGTACTCAACGCGATACCGGTCCTGGACTGGCAAGAAAAGGTCAGGAAACTAGAACCGGTGCAGGTCCCGGCTCGCTTCGTTGCGCACCGCATTGTCCGCGTGGCTGGTAACGAGGATGGCGTGCAGAGGCTGAAGCTGTTGCGATATCTCCTCTGGGTCATCGTCTTCTGGTCTACGACTAGACCAGGGAGGGAGCGCGGCACCAAGAGCATAGCGAGGAGAGACGACTTGCGGGAGGCGCTGGCGCCAGCGCCCGAGGTGGTGATTGAGAACATTCGCCGCAAATTCTCGGACAACGGGGTGATGCGCAAAGCGCACATTGACCTGCTCATGACGCATTGCTGTGTGTTTGCGAGCATCATCGACAACTTCGAGGTCGATACGTTGGATCTGCGCGAAGATCTCAAGCTGGAGCAGAAGGATCTGAACCAGTACTTTATGGAGATTGGTGCGCGGGTGCGGCGGGCCAAGGCTGGCGATAAGATTAACCACATCGCCAAGCTTGCTCTGCCGCTGCAGTTCCCCAAGATGCGGCAGGCCGCAAAGCGGAGGTGAGGGAGCCGACGGAGCAGAGTGAAGGGAAAGGAAGTACAATATCGTCGGTGGTGTTGCATCTGTTGGTGATGGTTTCTGTTGGCAGAACAGGGCTGTCAAGGAGCAAAGTCGCATTCAGGTAGAGTGCTCGGACGGCCGGTGGATCCGGAGACAGGGTATCAGCCCGCCAGTCTCGGCAGCAGACCTCATATGCATGAGCAACTAGAATAGACTACTCCAAGCCAGCAGTTGCTCGATAGACACCAACATGAAGAACGGATGGTATTTCCTGACAAGACCCCAATTTCCACCTGTTTGGAATAGGCGGAGCAAAACACGGATATTACGGAGCGGTAGAAGTTGGGTGGGATCCGGCGGTTGCAAGTTGGCCTCCAGAGCCCCTCGTCTCCCAAACAAGGAGCAGGACCAAAGGCACTGCAAACCCTGCCCTCTTGACTGTCCCCCTTCTTCAGCCTGTTGGCACAGACCACGGCAGGCAAAAGAAGGGACCGTTGCTGGCCGAGGGCGTCGTAGGGCTGAGGTAAAGGCCGGCCTGCCGGTCCCCCAACCCCTGACAGCGGCAAGTTGAGCCGCATCGGCCACGTGGGAACTGGGCTCTCCACAACCCGCCCGCCGCCGTCAAGCACACCATGACGCCATTGATCTTTTGGCGAGAACCACGTTCGCGATGCGCTTCGAGCGCGTTTCCAAAATGGATTTGCGACGGCGGATTAGGACTTGGCTGGTTATGCGCTCAAGTCGCCAGAGGTGGAAAAATAATCATCAAAAGCAGGGTGACTGGGTCTGTTCCATCAATGCATATATTGTGCTTTTTCATGCATCGCGGCTCAACAATGGCTGGATTTGTTTTCCGACGCGGTCGCCGTGACTGATCTTTGCCAGTCGTGGACTGCGATTTTTTTGGTGGTGAGGAGCCGTTGCTGCCTACAAGGGGCGTCAGACCCACTTTAGCTAATCTTCTCACGCTGCTAATTGGCTGATTACCGGGGAGCAAGCAGCCAACCGGGCCCTGCGCGAAGCGAAGTGTGAAGAACGCGCGAACCTCACTCGCTCGTTCGCTCTTCTGGTTGTGCTTCCAAGACAGTTCCGTTTCCGCTCAATCCCAGACGATTAGATGCACAAGAGTGGGCGTCACGTCTACACCAGTCCCTTCGCTACCTAGGCACTTTGCCTGTGGCATTGTCCCCTTTGATCGACGTTGTCGTGCTGCTCTTCCGTTTTGACGACTTTCACAGCGCCGGACGACGCCTCTGCGGTCTACTACCTTGGAAAATCAACTCCAGTGCGCCATCTCAACCACGTTTGCCTCTGTACTTGCGAGCAATCGAACTGCTTTAGCAAGTCATAAGACCATAAACATCGCCCATGCGCTTGATTGACGCCAGCATCGAGAACCTAGTGTAGGTGCTGTCCTCTGTCGGAAGCACCCTTAAACCCTCCCCGTATCATTTACTCCGTTCGCGCCATTCGATGTTCGCGTTAACAATCTCTGGACAGTTTCTGCCTGTATCTATGATACCCCGATCTCAGCGTTTTTAAAGACATTCCTTGTGTATTCGGCGGTACCGGCGACGGCCGATTTTTGAGCACGCCTGTCTGTAGCCATTCGACCTTGTTTATTCGGTTTTGTTACAACTTCTGAACCATGCCGTCGAAGCGGAAACGCGACATTCTCGAGGGCTTTGACCCCAATAAGTCGGACTCGGAAGACGAGAACTTCGACCCTAGCGAAGAGCGCCCTCCACGGAGCGCCAAGAAGTCGCGCTCATCCAGACCCAAAGCCAAAAGTTCCCGGAAGCGCTCTAACCGATACAGAGGGTCCGATATTGAGGAAGATGATGAAGAACTTTCAGACAGCGGCAATGACGAATCGTTTGGTGAAGACGAGGATGACGAAGAGGAGGACGAAGATCTTCCTGTTGGTGCGACCGGCAGGAGAATGAGAAAAGCTGCTGTTAAACACCAATCCTACAAGGAGAGTAGTGAGGACGAGGAAGAGGATGTGATCAAAGATTCGGATGGGGATGAAGAAGAAGCTGAAGAAACGACCCCGAAGAAGCAGCCAAGCCGTCCCTCGAGAATCGTCGTTCTGAAAACAAATCCGCGGGTGCAGCGAGCTTCGAAACGCGGGAAAGACGAACCTGCACCGCCTGCCCCGCCAGCTCGTCGGACCAGAGCTCGCACTGAAGAAGTGGAGGAGCCTCTGGTGGAGCTGTCAAATTCCGGAAGGCACGCGCAGCCAGCCCGCGCTTCGCGGAGTAGAAGCCCGGAATCCATGGCTCGATCGACTCGCGCTACTCGGGGAACAAAAGGCCTCAAGAAGCCGCCCGCTCCCATCGAAGAGGCGACGCAGGAGACCGACCCAAAGGAAGACGTTGACCAGTTGATGAATTCACCAGATGAGCTTGCCCTTACTAAGGTTGAGGTCGAGCCTGGGAATCAGGAAGAAGTGGACAATGCTGCGCAGGAAGAGGAGGTGGCCGAGCCTGCCGCCATGGATGACCAACGAGAAGAACCTGCTCAGGTTGAGGCTCCGCCAGCGGCGGAAGAAGATGACGACGATGATGCGCCCATCACGAGGCGAACACGGGCCTCGAGAGCAAATGCTGTCGCCGCGTCCGTTGAAGCGAATGAGGCTGAAGCCGAACCTGAAACCACAAGAGGCGGCCGCCGTCTCCGGCCGAGATCCGGACTTCGGAGCAAAAAGAATACTCAGGAGCCGAGCAGCGATTTCGAGCCTGGCGACGAGTCTGGCGAAGACCAGATGTCTGGTTCCGAAGCCTCAAAGAATGGCGATGCCGGCGGTGATGGTGAATCCACCCCGACACCTCGTGGCCGTGGTCGCGGTTCTCGTGCCCAAAGCCGAAGGAGCCGCCGCAACAGGCAGGATTCTGGCGACGAAGAAGTGGAGCTCGACAAAGATGAGATGGCCGAAGAGCTTGAAGAGCTTAGGGAGAGCTCCAGGTCGCGTCCACGTCGCACTCGCCGCCGATCGCCGTCAATCCAGTATGAGGAACGCATTTCCAAGAAACGCCGCACCAAGCCTGTCAACTACAGCATTCCCGCCATTGACCCTGCAGCGCTCGAGGTTGAGGAAGATGACGACGAGCCTGCTGCAACACCCGCGAGAAACCGGAGGGCCGGTAAGGGTGTTAGCAATCAGGCTTGGGAACGTGCCCTCAACACCACTTACGGCCCCTTCGGCGGCGGCGGCGGAGCTGGGGCTCTTCTTGGAGGGCCCTGGGGCACTGGGGCGACAGGTGGCGTGGAGTCGGACAGCAGCGACGACGAGTTGGCGCAGCGATCTGGAATTGGAGGCGCCCTCGGCATGACACCCACGGCAGCTGCGCCATCTGTCGGTCTGTTCAACCCAGTTGGCCAGACTCACAACGCTGATGGCGTCGGAGGCATCGGAGGCGCCACGCCACAGGTCGGCAAGGTCAAGAATCAGAAGGCGTTTGCCGATGCCGATCCCCTCGGAGTGGACATGAGCGTCGACTTCAGCAAGGTTGGAGGCCTGCAAGGCCACATTGACCAGCTCAAAGAGATGGTTCAACTCCCACTCCTTTACCCAGAACTCTTCCTGAAGTTCCATGTCACGCCTCCCCGTGGTGTCTTGTTCCATGGACCGCCCGGCACAGGTAAGACTCTCCTTGCTAGAGCCCTGGCGAACTCAGTTGGCTCTGGTGGCCGCAAGATAAGCTTCTACATGCGCAAGGGAGCCGACGCTCTCAGCAAGTGGGTTGGCGAAGCCGAGAAGCAGCTGCGTTTGCTATTTGAGGAAGCACGGAGGACGCAGCCCAGTATCATCTTCTTCGACGAGATTGACGGCCTTGCGCCTGTCCGGTCTAGCAAGCAGGAACAGATTCACGCAAGCATCGTCTCGACATTGTTGGCCTTGATGGATGGCATGGACGGCCGTGGCCAAGTCATTGTGATTGGAGCAACGAACCGTCCGGACAACATCGACCCTGCACTTCGCCGCCCAGGGCGCTTCGACAGGGAGTTCTACTTCCCGTTGCCTGACTTCGAAGCTCGACGGTCTATCCTGGACATTCACACCAAAGACTGGGGTCTCTCAGACGAGTTCAAGAACAGCCTTGCTGAAAACACCAAGGGCTATGGAGGTGCCGACCTGCGAGCGCTTTGCACGGAAGCTGCGCTCAACGCCATCCAGCGGACATACCCGCAGATCTACAGCTCAAAGGAGAAGCTGATTGTGGATCCGGATAGGATCACGATCCACGCCACCGACTTCATGTTCTCAATCAAGAAGATGATCCCGTCGTCCGAACGGTCAACGTCGTCGTCGGCTTCACCGCTGCCTCGCGTCGTTGAGCCGCTGTTGAGGAATCAATACATGGCCATTCTGAGGGTTTTGGATAATATCCTGCCCCGGCCTAAGAAGACGACGGCCCTCGAAGAAGCCATGTACGAGCCTTATGAGGATGCGGACCATGGATTTGGCAGAGAGGCAATGCATCAGGAGTTCGAGCGCTCGCGCATCTTCCGGCCCCGTCTACTAATATCCGGCGTCCCGGGAATGGGTCAGAATTACTTGGCGGCTGCTATCCTGCATCATTTGGAAGGAGTGCATGTGCAGACTATGGACTTGGCTACGCTGTTGGGTGATGGCCGGGTAAGCATTCTCTTGAACGCTGTTATGGAACTTGTGTGCTGACTGGCCCACAGCCCATGGAGCAGGTAATTGTCAGCCGTTTCACGGAGGTGAAGCGGCACAAGCCCAGTGTCATCTTCATCCCCGGCGTCGACATCTGGTGGAATAGCCTTACCGACTCGGCAATCACGACTTTTACCACCTTGCTGAGGAGCATACCGCCCTCTGACCCCGTTCTTCTCATGGCGACCGCCGACTGCACCCCTGAAATGCTGCCGCCCGAGATCCTGAAGGAGCTGTTTGGCTTTTCCAAGAAGAACAGGGCTGTTGTCGAGCGTCCCGAGCGGGTACGTTGCGAAGTATCATCTGGTAAAACTTGGTCTAAGCTAACACGTACTAGGCAAACCGACTCGAGTTCTTTGAGAATATCATCACTCACTTGAGGAAAACACCAAACGATTTCCCAGATCCTGTGAATCGTAAGAAGCGAATCGTCGAAGATCTCCCAGTTGCGCCCCCGCCGCCGCCGAGGACCTTGACCAAGGAGGAGATTAAGGCTCAGCGCAAGGCTGATCTGCATCATCTGAACCTTCTGAAGATGCGTCTGCAGCCGATCATGGACCAGATTAACCGCAAGTACCGGAAATTCAGGCAACCCGTGATCCCCTTTTCGCAAATCGCCTACCTGTTCGACGAAGCCGACCCCAATTTTGTTCGGCCTGATCTTGCCCATGGCCAGCACAGGCCTTTTGAAATTGCGAAGGACAAGGAAGGCACAGAGGGAATTCGGGAGACGGCCACTGGCAAGTTCTTCTACAACCTGGAGACGACCACGATCGAGGAGCGTCTGGCAAACGGTTACTATGCTCGACCGATCGATTTCTACAAGGATATCAACAGGCTGTACCTCGATGCGAAGAACATTGGTGACCGGGACAGGACACTCAAAGCCAATGAGCTACGTACCAACGTTGAGGTTGATGTGCACGACATCGCGCAGAGCCTGGCAACCTCGGGCATCAAGTTTGAAGAGATCTATCACCGCCAGCTGCAGAGGGCCAAGGAAGCCGAAGAGAAGGCCCGCAAGAGGAAGGCCTTGCAACCCATGGTTGATTTGATCCAGTCGGATATTCCAGGCGACGGCGATAGCGACTCGCAAGGGCCGGTGGGTATTGGGCTCCCTCTGACCCGGGATATGCGGACAACCACTGCGGCCAGGTTCCAGCCGATCATGAGTCCACAGTATAATGGACATGCGGACACAGCCGACTCGCACTGCTTGACAAACGGCACATCGGTGCCTTCGCGATCGGGTGGTGAAGATGTCCACATGGGCGGATTGGAGGACGGTACCCAGCCGATGTCTGGTCCCCGACCGGACCTGGTCTCGCCGCTTCAATGGCCGCAGCTGGGACGTCGCCCGCCGCTTGGAGACTCGAGCAGGGCAACCGCTGGGACACAGTTCTCACAACGTTCAGCAGTCACCTCGATTCCTCCGGGCGTGTCTCCGTCTGCCATCCTGAACGAAGCGTCTACGACCAAGACGTCGGAGCTGTCCACCAACCGTGGTTCCGGTAACTGGAGCACACAGCGTACTGATACGCAGCGTACCAACGGTTTAGCACGCAATGCAGACGAGGCGTCGCAGCTCCTCGACACACAGCGGAACACACAGGAACTGGATCAACAATATAGCGGTCACTCCATCCGGTTGAGCCAGTCAAGCTCGAGCGGCAAGGAATGGGCGCATTCACAGGCCGCTGCCATGGCCCAGGGGATCCTCCAGCCCCGTTTGGGGATGGCCATGCCAATGGGCCCGCCTCCGGGTAGCGGTTCTGCGTCTGTTCGGGTTTCAGAAGACAATATCCCATCCTCGTCGCAGCGTCCGCCCCGCAAGCCCTCTGCCAGCAGCCTCGGCAACATCCTCAACGAGGAACCCAGCAACCGCACATTCTCAAACAACGGCAGCAGTGCGTCCGGCCCGGGCGCGCACACCCCCAATTCCGGCTCCGGTTCCAGCTCCGGCCCCGGCACCACCTCGGCCCGCAGCGGCCCCCACAACAACAATAACAACAACAACAGCAACCCCTCCCTCCGCCAATCCGGTTCCAGCACCGGCTCGCAGCAGCCCGTCATCCATGAGGGCAGCGTCTACAAGTTCCTCCAGTCGCTGGCTGACCGCACGTCGGGCTGCAGCGTCGAGCAGCTCGAGCAGATATACCGTGAGCTGATGGACGAGATCTGGAAGACGCGGGACGAGTGGAACCGCATGACGGTGTTGAACCGGCTCATCTCGGTGTTCAATGATACCATTGGGGATATCGAGCTTGTGCAGGGCGCGCTGGTGGATAGTCAGAAGCAGCAGCGGAAGAAGGGCGGTGATGGTGGTGAGGAAGGCGCGGATGGGGATGGGGATGTGGAGGGTGAAGGGGAGGTGTTGGAGAGCGTTGAGGGTGTTGGACTAGGTGCGGGGTCGGTGCTGGGTGGGAGTCAGATTCAGAGTCAGAGCCAGAGTCAGGGGAAGGGAAGTGTGGAGGAGCCGTGGGTTTATCTGAGATGAGGTGGGATCTCTGTGGTTTGGTTAGTGTCTGAGAAGGGAGGCGTGGTCTGCAAGCTCAGAGGCGGTCTTTATGCTTTCCTTCTCCCTGCTGTCGTTTTCTGGTTAGGAAAGGGTGTGCCGGCTAGTGGTAGACTGCGCTTCCATTTTGCGGTTGTTTCTCGCGTTGGCTCAGAGCCTCTTGACTGATAGGCCGAGCCATGGTTGCATATTTGCATGAGTACCGATCCGTACATTGCTTGCTTGGTCTCGATCCGGGTATTTATCCTGGACACGCTAGTATCCATTGTGCCGTGATGTGGCGAGATGTAGTGAGCATCCTGACTTCTACCGGTGTGAACATCTGCTTTTAGCCTCATTCGCCTTGCTTCTTATCTCTTTTTTTGTACTTTCGTACCTCCTTTTGCTTTCCCCCTGAACACCTGCGAAGGCTGTCACGCAAAGGGGAAAAGACCATGCAGATTGACTGCTTAATTCGAACAAACTGCTGCTTCTAAGCAGCAGAGCGAAAAAGAGTGGCGCAGATGGGAATCGGAAAAGAGAGGGAGTCGCTTCAGAGAGGCGGACAGTCTTGCGTCAAGCCGTCATGTTTGATAGTTAGACCTCTGATCCACCTGCGCTACACAAACGGAGCGTCCGGTGGTTGTGGTTGTTGTTGTTGTTGTTGTTGTTGTTGCAGAATGTGTGCAGTATCATGCCTTATAAGCCCTCCTACTCAGTCCACCACATGTCGAGATTCTCCTCCATCCATCTGGGTCTCAGCCTAGATATGTTTTGTACTAGAAGTCCATAAGGAAAAAAGGCAACCCTGTATGCCGGTGGAAGCCCTCGTACCAAGGAGGACCTAGACAAGCATGCCAATACCCATCCAGATCACCTTCACTGTCTGCTTTCGCCACGAGCTCGAGCTTGCTTCCCACGGCGACGGAGAGGCCAGACGAGAATAGATACTCCAGAATGTCAACCGAAATCTAGGCAGGTTTGAGTCGGGTGTTGTCAATCTCGTTGCTGCAAGACAGTGTTGGAGAGTGTGCTGGCTATGAGCTAGTTATCATAACAGCGGAGCGATATGAAGGGCAACCTGAAGGCCTGGAGCGACGTACTTCGTCTAGAGAAATCCCACTCCAAGGAGGGAACCGGATCACAGTATGGGATAGTGTGATCTAAAATAACATTCTCTTGATGAAACTAGAATCAAACTTTTCCTGTCAAACTCCAGATACAATCTGATACAACGCCGAAACGAACAGAAACAAAACTCAAGTCTATATGCACCCACCTCCCTAAGAATTAACCTCCGCAAACCAAGTCCTCAACAACGCCGCCAACGCCCCAGGCAAGTCCTCCAGATGATGGACAATCAAATAGTACGGAAACGGAAACGAGTCGAGATACCGGTGGATAACCGGCACGCCATCGGGCCCAAACCTCGCCTCCTTCAGCTCCAGCACACTATGCCCCTTCTTGTTCTCCCTCGCATCGTCCATGACAATGAATACGACCATGACGCGCTGCTCCATAGCCTCTCGCAGCAGCGGCCGCAACCGGGCATGATCCCGGCTCTGGACGAGCCCGTCCGACAGGATCAACGCCAGCTGCCACAGGTCCTCGCCGCCGGGCGCCGATGCCTGCATGAGCCGCGCCTCGCGGAAGTGGTCGATGGTCTTGCGCAGCAGACGCACCATGTCGGTGCCCTGCTGCCGGAACGTGAACCTCTGCAGCACGCGAGCGCCCGCGTCCTGCGACGTGAAGGACGGGTCCGTCAGCGCGTGCGCCACAAAGACGTCGGTACCGAAGCCCAGCACGCCGATCTGTCCTGTCTCGAGCACGGTCAAGGCCCGGGCAACCATGACGAGGGACTCGAGGGCGAGGTTTCCCGACGAGGAGCGGTTGTCGTCCGACATGGAGGAGCTGTCGTCGACGCAGAGGAGGATCTGGTACGCGCGCTTGGAGGGGATGGCGCGGCGCATCCAGATTTTGTCGCGCTTATAGCTGGAGGCGATATAGGGGATGATCTTTTTGATGTTGAGACGCTTGCCGGTGCGGAAAGAGCCCGAGAGTTTGGTAGATTGGGTTGGCGTAAGGATAAGGCGTAGCTGAGACGAGAGGGATTGTGAGAGAGCCTGAGTCTTGGCTTGGAAGGCTGACCACATTTCGAGCGCCTCGGAGTAGTCACGGAGCGGCATGGCGTTCTCGTCTTCTCCGGTGATGTGCGTGGCCAAGAGCTGAGTGGATGTCTCCTGGATTTGTTCGTCATCGGAATCTTCTGTCGCCTCGGTTCGCGGCATTCCGTCCTTGTCGTTGGTCTCGTAGGCTCCCTTGCGCGTAGCCACCCCAGAACGGCCATCTTCGCGGTCTTTCTTGGAGGCATCTTGAAGCTCAGCTGGCTCGACGTCCTCCATCTCCACGTCTTTCTCAGCTTCCTCTTCTTGTTCATCCTTGGGCAAGATCTGATTGTTGCCTTCGTCCATCTCGGTGTCCACCGCCATGGCGTCGTCCATTGGACGGGCTTCTTCGTTCGTGGCAGTTCCCAAGGCTTGGGTATCCGCCTCGGCAGTCTCATCCTGGAGATGTTGAAACTCGGCACGCGCCATATCCTCAGCTGACTTCTCCGTCTTGTCTTGGCTCTCCGAGGCAGTCTGGATTTCCCGCTGGTTACGATACCAACGCTCCAATGCGTCGCCAAGCTTCTTGAATGGCTGTGCATCCTTAGAGTCGGCGTCTTCGGCATCATCAGACGGACCTAGTACTTGATCCATGCTCAAGAGGGCGCCCTTGTTGCCAGGAGCCTTGTCCTCGTCGGCTGATTGCTTGCCAAGCGCGCCTTGCTCCCTTTGACCAGCCTTGTTGTCGACTTCTTCGTCCCGCATGTTGGGATCTTCGGCTTGGCCGCCCCTGTTCTGAACATCGCTGGGTGCCACATCGTCCTGGTTAGCGCCTGTCCCGTCGGTCGGCAGCGGCGGCTTCTTCTCGTCCTTTTCCTCTTGACCCTCTTCTCCTTGGTCTTCTTCTTGCATGTCCACGTCCATCTCCTCTTCTCTGTCCCCAGCTGCGTCAATTTCTTGCTCCTCTTCCGCTTCTTCCTCTGCAATGTTCTTGTCCTTTTGGTGCTCCTCTTCACCCTTTTCTTCCTCCTCACCATCCTGAGACATATCCTGCGACTCTAACTGTTTCTCATCCGGCTTCTCCTCATCTGACAACCCATCCAGATCATCCTCATCCCCGCTCTCTTCCTCCCCATCATTTATCTCAATATCCATATCCTCGGGCAATGCCAGCGTCTCGTTCTCCTCGACATTTTGATCCTGCCGATTCAGCTCCTCCTGCGGCATACCCTCCTCTTCTTGTCCCGGCTCCAGCTCCGCATCTTCATCCCCCTGCTCCTCCCCAACCTCATCAGGCGGCGCATTCCCCTCATCCTGCTCATCCCCCTTCGGCTGCTCCTTCTTCTGGCCCTCAGCAGCTGCACTTTGATCATCCTCCTTCTTTCCCTTCTCCTGATCCGCCAACTGGTCCTTCTCGGCCTCGTCCTCACCGCTTCCATCCCACATCTTCTCATCCACCGCCGTCGGGTCCAAATCATCCACATTCCCCGCCTGCTCCTCCATCTCATCCTCCTCGTCCTTCTCCTCCCCATCTTTATCCCCATCCTTCTTATCCTCCTCTTCATCCTCCCCAGCAACACTTCCCAACTCCCCCTCAAGCTCGTCCTCGCCCATATCAACGGCATCTTTGTTCTCCTCAATCTCACCCTGCGTCTTGTTGTTCGGGTCTTGCGCGAGTTCCGACAGGTCCTCGTCGGCCTTGATGTCTTTGCTGATGTCCTCCGCGCCCTCGCCCTCGCCGAGGCCGGTTCCGCTCTCGACGTTGCCGGACTCGCCCACTTTCTCGTCGCTCTTTTCCTGCGGCGTGCAGAAGCCCTGCGAGGAGATCTGTACGAAGGAGGAGGCGAGGTGATAGCCTAGACGGCATGTTGCGCGGTGCAGGGAGGAGAATTTGGTGAGGTTCTGCGTGCAGAGGGAGGAGAATTGCGACAGGACCGGGTGGATGAGCCGGAGGAGAGCGGATATAGTGGCTGTTTGTGTGGAGGGCAATGCTTTGAGTTGGTGAACGAGGGATTCAACTTCCGAGGTGATCCTTGGCATCCGGAGGGCGTCGATAGACTTCTGAAAGTTGTCGGTGTAGCTAAGAAACCAGCCGGCATCTTCTGTCGTCGAGGGCAGGGACTGAGTACCCTTCTGAAAGTTTTGCATCGCCACAAGGATCTTGCTCGACAGCGTCAACGCTGCAGCGGTAAAGTCGTTGATGTCGTCGTTGGAGACGCCGTCGATGGCCTCTGTCGCTTGTAAGCTGGTCCAGAGCTGGACTTGCTGCACAATGAACGCCAGGTCGGGCCTTGCTTGGCCAATTTCAACTAGATCGGCCCGGAGAACGTCAAGTTCCCTCTCGACGTTCCCTTGAAGCTTCTCTTCGGCGGCCGAGCTGAAACCATCAGGAAGGCGAGGCAGGCTTTGGTGCGCGGCGTCCAGCTCCACGAAGATCTCAACCCAACCCTCAAGCCTGCCATGAACCTCAGCATTTCCCGCACCACCAAGCTTGCCATGGACTTCGACGAGATGAACTGCAAGCTTCAGTATCTGCACAAGCCAGCGGACCACCTGCGCATGGTTTGTCAACCAAGCCCGCGGTTTGAAGCTCTCGTCTCCTCTCGTGGAAAGGTCTTTGACAGTCTCGACAGCTCCATGAAGATTGCGCTCATCCCAGGCAACTCTGGCCAAGAATTGCCGCTGGCGGAACATGACATGCAGCACGCCCTCCAAGTAGCCGATACTGCGATGCGCCACCTCGCGGTTCAGATCCTCGGAGTGCTCGAACGCGGCGCCACGGAACCGCGGGGCCAGGTCAAGCGTCTTGTGGTAGAAGTACTCGATCGCGCTCACCGTGGCACCATCGAGGTGAGGCACCGACCCAGAGTTGACAAGAACCGCGGCGGTCGAGCTTTGTTTGTCGAGGAGGTTGGTGCCCAGATTGCGGCTGAAGCCCATGGCGCGGAGCGTCTTGAGGGTGTCGCTGTACAATGTGACCTTGCGAGTCTTGAGGTGGCGGACGAGTTCTTTGTTTTCGTCGGTCAGTGTATCGGGTGTCTCTTTCCTCAGGGCGGAGATGGACGATGCGAGGTCGGTGATGTAGCCATCGAGTGTCTCCGCGGCGTTGATTGTGGCAGCAGGCAGAGACCCGTGCTTCGACATCGCCCTTAGGACTGCGGGTAGGTTGGACATCCTCGCCCAGTGCGGATGACTTGCGATGCTCGGGAGGATTTCCTGACATAGGGCAATCGCCTGATGGTCAGCTTGAGCCTCGGCAAACTTCACAGCTCCTTCAGAAACAGTGTTGCTGTGATCCTCTTCCGGGATCCCTTCATCCGTGATGGTCTTGACCGGCTGCTCCAGCACGGCACGGAACTTGCGCACAAGCTTGAAGAGCTTCTGATGAGATTTTCGCGCGCTCTCCCTGAGCGCATCAATGTTCTTGTCTCTCCACTTCGACATCAGCAAGACATCCTTCATGCTTCTATCCAACGGCGCCCTCCCAGCGTTAATTATCTCGCTGACCTTGCGCTCGTACCGGCTGTAAAAGGTGATGAAGTTTTGAACCGCATCACGAACCAAGCCAAGAGCAGGCTCATCCAGCATAAGGAGATCCAGCTGGTTCTTGAGCTGCCTGAGAAGATCCAGACGGGCGCCAAACTGCCCCACACTCGCGCCCGTAAAGTACGACTCGAGTATCCCCAAGAGCTTGACCGCATGGTCCTTGACGTCCAGACCCTGCTGCAGGATTGAGCACGGCTCGAGAATCACTGCCCCGTAGGCGATAAACCACCACGACTTGGCATCCTCGTAGGACTTCTTAATCTCGGCGTCGAGCAAGCGCGACCAGCTCGACAGCTCCAGGCGGCGCCAGTCACAGATGGTATCTCTGAGCTTCTCGTACAGCGCCTCGGCCTTGTGCGCCTTGGTGGCCCAGCCGCCTTCATGCCACTCATAGACGTGCGCGTGCAGCCGCTCAATGGCGCTGATGATCTTGGCGAGAGGATCGTCAATCGCCATCTCCAACACCTTGTCACATGCCATGACCACGTCGGCCAGGGTCTGGTGATGCCCGATTTCATCGATTGCTTGCAGCTCAAGGAAACGCTTCTTGATGGAGTTGACCAGCCCAAGAATCTTGCGGACCTCGGCGAGGTTGGCGTCCGTGTAGAAGTTGTAGTCGGATGTGTCGACCTTCGAGCTGAAAGCCTTGACTTGCTCGTCAAAGATGAGAATCGTCGCGGGGAGGAGGATGCTGTCTAGCTCAGGTTCAGCAACAGCAGTGTCACGCTTCTCGCGGGCCACCCGGCGCGCGACCTGCGTGCAAAGACCCTTGATGCTCTGCTGCGCTTCGTGCGCCGACAGGAAAATCTTCTCATGTGCCTCGGCCAACATGACCGAGAGCTCGCGGCCGCCACGTCGTGACTTTTTGTTCTTCGGCACGCCCTCTTCGTCGAGGGTGTGATCGGGGAAGAGCTGGTCGAATTCCTCCTGGTCATACTCTTCTTGATCTTCCAGGCTGCCCTTGAAACGGAACAAGCTGGTCTTGGCCTCTTCAATCTTGCGGTCTGCCTCAAGCTTCTTGGTCCACTCATTGTGGAAGGCGGCGAACGATTCGTAAACTGATCGCCGGAGGGCAACAGGAAGATTGTCAAGGCCCTCAACCGCAGCAACCGTCTGGACGAAGGAGAGGAACTCGAGCGTGCGAATAGGTAAAGATGCAGTATCCACCTTCCAAATCGTTCCACTGAGGAACGGCGTGACGGCAACAAGGGCCTGCGAGACGCCCTCCTCAACTCTAATGTTTGATCCGACACCCCTGCCAAGGGACAATCCCATCTTGACACAGCGGAGGAAGCTGACCAGCGGCATCGTCAAATCCTGGTAGGCGCCAAATCTGGTCGTTAATCGAGCAATCAGTAACGACACATTCTGCTCGACAAGCGCCAATTCCTCGGCAACGTCAGTAGAAGACGAGATAACCGAGCGCAGATGCATAGCCGCGACGTCATTCGCGATCAGCGCGTTCAAAACATTGTTGAACTCCCCCTGCAGGCTGCGAAGTTCGCCGCCCCCAGGCCGATAGATTTGCTGAACCGCCGGAGGTTCACCCAATCCTTCCGCCTCTTCAGTCAGGAGCTGAGAACGGATACTTGTGCGTTGGCCGGTGAAGGCGAGTTCAAACGCCTCAAGCGCAGCGATTTGGGCCTGCAGGCTTTGGTACATCTCCTGGTGCTCCTCCGCTTCGACCTGTGCGCGGTGGTGGGGGTCAAAGATCTTGTCTGGCACAAACAGATCGACGCAACCGAGGGCGAAGCGGACCCAGGCGATGGAAGTCGAAGCAGAACGCGGCTGGAAGCCTTTGGCCGATGCTGCCAGGGCTGACAAGGCCTTAGTAAAGTGTCTCTCAAAGACGGCAGCCAGGTGTTGGGGGAAGCGGTCTTGTGGAACATCAAGCAAGCTGACTTGCTCAAGCAACGCTCCAAGCTCGGCATCAGGCGGGATCAATCCAGCCAAAAGACGTTGATACACAGCGGTCACCTGCCCCCTGAAACACTCATCATGTGCCGCCACGACGTCCTCCATCAGCTTGAGTAGCAACCGTTCCGCTTTAACAAGCGGATCCGTCGAGAGGGCATCCGTCGCAATTGCGAGCGCCTTACCCATGATAGGCATCTCGATCTCAAGCGAGCGGAACTCGTTCAGGCTCGCTGAGGATGCCGCATCATACCTGAGCAGCAGTGACTTGGACAGAGCGCCCTCCCAGGGGCGTATTTCACTGCCCTCCTGGACAAGCATGTAATCCACCGCTTGGAGAGCAGTCTCTCTGAGACATTGCAGACGCATCAGGCTAGCGGTTGGGATGCTTGCGAGGACGTCCATATTCGAGTAGCCGGATTGCATGGGCGCGTCCTGGGAGACTTGATGCAGGACGAGTGCTTGTCTGATACCTTCGAAGCTCGAGGCGAAGAAAGGCTTGTGGGTGATAGCGTGCTCCCCGATCGTGGACTCGAGGGTGGTGATCTCAGATTGGAGATCCTTGACGAGACTGACGGCATCTCCCTTGCCGGTACGGACTACCACATACACCCGCGTCATGGAATCCTGGATGGTGCGCAAGGTAGAGATGTTGACGTCGACGCGCCAACGCAGAGAATCGAAGCGGTCGGCAAGACGCTCCAGTTCCATGACTTGCTCCAGTGTTTGTGCATCAGAAATCGGGTCCGGACGCAGGCGGCGCCAGAGATCCTCCATGCTGAGGCCACTCGAGAGCTTGAACCCAACAACATAATCGCGCTCGAGGAGCGCAAGGAGTGAAGAGAGCAGCTTGTGGTCACCCGGTTCCTGCAAAGTAGACATGCTATGCTGCAGCAAGTTCGACCCCAGAGTCACGTGTGCCTGGAAGCGGGCTTCCTCAAAGGAAGCAGTAACCAACGACTCGAAAGTCCGCTTCCAAAACAACATCAGCCGTCTCAACACCGAGCGGCGCTGCTTCCAGGCGCCAGGCTTGTCTGCCTGTTCACGGAGGAACGCTTTGACTGTTCTGAGCACGGCAGAGAGGAACCGGACAGAATGGACAGTCGAATCCCTGGAGAGCGAGGCTATCTTGTCCGCAACATAGGATCGTTGAAGCCGATTCAGCGAGGAGGGTTTGCTGACATTGACTTTGCCGAGTTGAGCTTCCATGGCTGTTTCCGAATTCTGGATGGCGAGGTAAAACTCGTAGCAGCTGGCCAGCCAGTAGGCCAACTCCTCGCGGCCCTGTTCCAGAAGGGGTATCATAAGTGAATTGAGCAGAGGGTGCAGTGGCATAAGCATACTGTCAGGAGACAAAGCGTAGATATTGGCAAGCGTCTGTCTGAGGGGTTCGGCGTCTTGTGACTGGATATAGGACAGCATTTGATCCAGGTGTTGGATCGCGGCAGGCAAGCGGATGAGTGATGGCGACGGATTAGCCAGTCCCTCGCGGGTAGCTTGAAGGTAAGCATCCAGTTTGGAGCTATCACGAAGGGACAGAACGTCAAAAGCCAGCCGTTCAAGCTGTCCTTCAGTTGCTTGCTGCTCCAGAAGCCTAGCTGCCGTGTGAAACCTCTGCAGGGCTCCATCGACGGGGGCAATCCGTTCCACAGGCGCCGTACCTACGGGTAAGGCATCGAGGTATATCTCGACAGAACGATTCCTCATAGCCCGCGAGAGTTCGCCATACCGCGGATCTACAGTCAAGAAGATTCTGAAATCTGGATGCGGCTTGATAATCCTTGGCTCACCCCCTGGTCCACTGTGTTCGTTGATACTCAGGATGCCGTTGGGCCGCTCAAGAAGCGAGTTGAGTCTGTCAAGCACGGATGCGCTGCACAGGTTGGCGTTGTCCAGTACCAGCCAGGCCCCAGTTTCCACTGCACGGACGATGGCACCGTCGAGCCATTCAAAGCGTGGGTTCTCCAATGTGAGCGGCTTGTGCAGGACCTCAGAAGCCTCAGAGAGCCGGGTGGCAAGGTCTTCTGGCATGGACGTGTCGTCCCGCAAAGCCTCGAGAAGCGGCAGGATGCTCTCGTATTGATGGGTCTCTCCTGTCAAGTAGTTCAGAGCAGCCATCAGGTCTACCACAGCGTTTGGGACAGCGGTAGGAAGGGAGCGCAGAATTTGATCCTGCAGCGTCCGTTGCAGTTTCGACAGGCAAGCCTCAACCTCCCGGTGAGGATCTGCCTGCTCGAAGCCGCCAATGAGATCCATGGCGTCCACGTCGGCATTAAGAGGGAAAATGACGAGCGACTTGCCGGCAAGGGCAGCAACATGCGCAAGAAGAGCCGACTTGCCGCTGCCGGAGGGACCAACCAGGATACACGGCAGGTCCTGCTCAATGGCAATCATGATCGATTCGATCTCCTTGAGTCGCGGCACCGGGTCGATGGCGGGGAACGGGGTTGGCTGGGAGAGTGCGTTCCTCTTGATCATTGCTAACCCGACCTGCCCAAAATGGGGGTTGATGTCGTGGTAAAGACCGTGTTGTTCTGGCGCTCGCTCAAAGATCTCAGCGAAGAGTTTGTTCACCTCCTGTCGATCCTGCTCCGTCCTGAAGCGCTGTCGAATAATGACGTCCAGGTAGTCATCCGGCTTCCGGCCAGCCAAGAGAGCGTTCTGCGAAGTCAAGAGATCGCCCCATCGAAGGGTATCTCGGAGGTTAAACTCCCAAGGCGACCCCAACGCACCGAATGATCTCCGGCCGACAACCTCGTCATCAAGCCTGGACATGAACTCAATGAGCTGCTGCTGAGTTTTGGCTCCAATCTGGTCAAACTTCTTGGCGGTGATGTGAAGTAAATCCTGCTTGGTGAAGACATCCGAGTAGACAACAATAAAGCGGTTGACGAAGGAGCTGGGCAATCCCTTCCGGCCACCGCCCTGGTGATGAGGGTTCTGGGCAGCAAACAGCTTGAAGTCGGGATGCCGCTTGAAAACTTGGTCAAGCTCTGCAATGTAAACCTCTCCACGATGGTCGAGACAGGCATTCAGACCTTCAAGGACCGTTTGAGAAGCCAAATTCATTTCCTGTTCGAATCTAAGTCAGCCACGCCGTCCAACCAGACATTGGAATGCAACTAAACTCACATCAAGCAACACCCACTCGCCCTTCTGCATCGCCTCCAGAAACGGTGCATTCTGCCACACAAAGTTACCTGCCTCGGCCCCCTCAACCGGCACGTCGGTACCAAACAGATCCATCAGATCCGTCTGATCCGACAAATTGATCCTCGTCAGCGGCCGCCTGCAGGCCCTTGCCAGCGCAGTAATCAGCGTTGTCTTGCCCACGCCCGGGTTACCCTCCAGCAGGATCGGCTTGCTCGTCCCCTGCAGCGCCCTGATGACGCGCATGGCATTCATTTTCGTAGTTGGAACGCTGAACTCATGACCCGCATCAATGCTGCCGCCTGCCATCGGCCGGTCGATGCTGAAGTCACCGATGGTGAGCAGATTCTCGTCGATTGCGACCTGCGGCTCCTGGAAATAATGCTGCGCGAGGTCGACTCCGCAGAGGGAGCTCAGCTTGTCGAGGCACATCTGCCGCTGAGAAGCCATTTCGCGCGGGTCGACTGCCACGAGGGCCGAGGGGTTGGCGCCGATGGTGTCGATGAAGACCATTGCGGCGCCGTGGAGGAGGGCGAGTTCGGCAGACGGGAAACGGCTCGTGTTGATGAACTCGACCCAGGCGAGGATATCTCGAACTGAAAAGGCCGTGGCCGACGATGGACGAAACGTCTTGCCAAACCATGAGGCGAATTCAACGATGATGCGAGAGATGGATTTCGCTTGCTTCTTGTTGCCGACGCGCGGCTTGAATCTGCTGTCGAGCTTGGAGACGACAATGTCGTGGACATCATCGACTTCCGAGAACGCCGGCACCCAGACTTCAGTGAAACGGTTACGCAGAGCTGGAGAAAGCTCCTTCTTGCCGAAGTCACCACCAGGATTCATGGTGGCGAAGAATTGGAAGCCCTCGGTCGCTTGGACGAAGGAGTCAGTGACACCCTTTTCGGCGAGCAGCAGGCTGCGGTGTGGCTCAAGGACCGAGTTGAGACGCTCCAGGACAGAGTCGTCCGCAAGAGATATTTCATCAAGGAGAAAGTAACTGCCTTCTTTCATGGCTTGGACGAGACTACCGTCACTCCACTCGAACAATGCCTTGCTTCTGGTCGTGCCGGCGTGGATTTTCGCCTTCAAACTGTCTGGTAGCTTGGCCAGAACTTCGGGAGTCAGGGAGCGGTACCACTCCTGCAAACCCTCCAGCGAGTCCTTGCCTCTCCCCAGAATCACAGCAGCCTCCTCAAGATCCCGGAACAACGCGTCCACGATAGCCCCGCGGTTTCTCACCGGCCGCTGCGAACCGATGAGATCTCCCGTCTCGGTGTTTTGATGGGCGTTGACAATATGCAGGTCCTTCTTCTCAAACTCAGCCAGTAATTGGCAGACCGTAGTTTTGCCACACCCTGTCTCGCCGACAAGCAACACGGGCTCATTGTTCTTAATGGCCCGTTTCACCAAGACGTACAGCCGCCGCATAGCCCTTGTCCAGATGACGCCCTGACTGTTTCTCGCCCGGACGTTGCTAAGTTCAGGAGCACGCTCCAAGTCGTACAAACGCTCGGAATCGATCGTGGCCTTGAAAACCTCCTCAATCACCTTCTTGACCTCATCGCGCTCCTCCGGCTTGCGGACACGCTCGGCGAGCAGCATGAACCCGTGCTCTGCGATCTCTTGACGCGTGTCTGCCTCGCGCAATGCCCAGCGGAACAGGTCTCTGAGCGTGGCAAAGCTGTTCTTCTGCTCAAACACGCGGCTCTCCTGGCGTAGGCGGGTGAGCTGCTTGTATACAGCCACGATGCGGCGGCAGTCGGAGGGCGCAGTGTTGCGGCTGCGCTTCTGCAGAATCGTTTCGAGCTCGCTCTCGGGGATATCGTCGAAGTGCAGCTCGAGGAATCTGTTGCGGAAGGCGCGAGACAAAATCTTTCTGCCTCCATACAACCCTGGAGGATTCTGTGTAGCGAACAGACAGAAATTCTCGGCCGGCCGCACAATCTCCTGTGTTTCGGGAATCAGAAGCTCCCGGTTATCGTCAAGGAGGCGATTGAGAGCTTCCAAAACGTCCGTAGGCGCCAGGTTCAGTTCATCCAGCACGATCCAGGAACCTTCCCTCATTGCCTGGACCAAGACGCCCTCCTGGAACTTGAGTTTTCCTTCAGAGTCCGAGACATATGTCCCCAGGTATTCTTGAAGATCGGTGTGCTCGTGGTTGTTGATTCGGACGAACTTGTTGCCAGTGTAGTTGGCCAGGTACTCGATCATGCTCGTCTTGCCGGCCGAGGTTGGCCCCTGGATGAGGATTGGGTATCTGCGGGTGGATGTTGCGCGGACCAAGTTGAGAAGATTCCTTTCCACATATGGTGTGATGATGTAGTCGTCCCGCTCCTTCGGCATCTCATTTCCTTGGAGCAACCAGTACTGGTGGTCCTTGTTTCTGTTCTTGAACGAGACGTAGTTCTTCCCGTCAATGGGCTTCTTTGGGGGCTGGGTCAGGATATTGGACCGCTTCAGCAGATGCTGGTGAATCAGGGGCAAAACAGTCCGCTCTGACTCCTCGCTGAGTAGTGTGGTAAAACACATGCAGAATCCTTCGTAGAGAGCCCGTTCGAGACCGTAGAAAGGAGCGACGTCGTTGGCATACGTCAACACTCGGGTCAGGGTGCGAAGACTGAAATGGGGCACTTCGTTTGCCTGGTCAACCAACGTCTTGAGCTCTGCTCGCTTCTTGATCTCTAGGTATAGATCAGCAACATCGTCGGCCAGACGATCGATGCTGCTGCTGTTTCCTTTCAGATATGTCTTGATGATGGTAAGGAGGTCTTTCTTGTCTCGATCCGGACTCGCGACATAAATCTCAGTGAATCGAGACCTCAGCCCGAGTGGAAGATCACGTTTGCCGACGTCTGTAGCCGGGTTCATGGCGCCGAATACCCGAAAATTGGGGTGTGCCTGTATTCTCTCAATCTCTCCTGTCTCAGAAAGGAGGAGGGAAGGTGTGGCTTGAAACAGCCCAGCTATGCTCTCGAGGGTGTCAGGAGAAGCCAGGTTGATTTCGTCGAGAAGCACCCAGTCGCCGTTTCTGGCGGCCTTGACGATCTTGCCCTCGACAAAGGCAAAGGCGAAACCAGCGGACCCGCTCGCAATCTGTCTGTCGAACTGGTCAAGACTCTGCGAGAACATCTCCCAGCGTGGCTTGAGGTCGTGCAGATGCTGTAGCTTCGTCGACTCGGTCTTCCGGCGTTTCGTGGGCTGCCCACCCGCGTCTTCTTTTCGAGTCTGCGTGCTCTCAAGTTTGGCCAAGATAGACTCGAACATCTTGGGAGCCTTCCGCCACTCCTTCGAGACCTCTTTCCAACGGCCCTTGGCAAACCGCTTGGAGACGCGTTCCAAGTACTCCTTGTTCTTTTCGGCAGAAACGCCTGTTTTCTCGAGCAAGTCCTCGAACTCCTCCTTCAGGGGCATGGCAAGGCTCTGCGAGCTGACGGGCTTGAACCCACCCAAAAGATCGCCAGCCTCGCTTTGCTGCGACAAATTGACTGCGACCAGCTGGTGTCCGAGAGACTCTGCCAACTGCTGAATCACGGTTGTCTTGCCGATACCAGTCTCGCCGACCAGCAGTAGCGGCTCGCGGTGTTTGACAGCGACAGCGATCTGCTCAAGCAGCCTCTTGGCATGGACCGTTGTCGCGAAAGGCCTCTTTGACCTGCCGACCCTACTTGTTCGTCTTGGTTTGATGAACGACACACGCCCTATTGTCAACCTGGTCTCGCTGTCCTCTAAGTCAGGGATGTAGCTGGTCAGGTAGTGCTGCACTCTCTCGAATGAAAGATGCATCTCCTTGGCAATCGCTGTGATCAGTATCTTGCGGGCCGAGGGCTCATGCATGCTGCTGACGAAGCAGTCCACGGCCTCGAGGAACATTCGATCTCTCGTCGTGTCCGTGATGGGCTCTTCCCCGGTCTTGCACCCGGCCGCACGCAGTATGTCGTCGAGTCTGCTGCACCACTTCAAGAGGTCCCTGGTGCCGATGGGCCGGTCGAGGGCCGTCCGGCCGAGGGACAGACGAGTCGACCCGCTGGTACATGCGAGGAGCTGATCAAAGACAGCCAGCACGCCGGGGGTGTACTTGTGCAGCAATGGGTATCTGCCATTGATGACTTCTTTCAAGTCATCGCGAGGCAGCGCCTTGACATGAAGGAGATTCCAGAGGCGCAGCCCGATCAGGTTTGGCAGGTTCTCTCTGTCGTTCATGCCGAGCAGGGTCCGAACTGTAGCAAATATCCGGAACCCTGGAGACGCCTGTATCCTCTCCCCCCGGCCAGGAATCAAGAGGTCGCCTCGCTCAAGGAGCGGCAGTAAGGTGCTCATGACCTCGGTCGGGGCGCGGTCAAGATCCTCGATCAAGACCCATCTCCCCTCCTTGACCGCCGTTGTCAAGACACCGGGGCGCCATTGGAAGGAACCGGGCTTTGAGTTAGTTGTGTACAAGCCGAGCAGCATCTTAGCATCGGTCTGTTCGTTGAGATGCAACGTCACCATCTCCCTTTGCTTCCCCAACTCCCTCGCGACCTCGTGAACCAGTGATGTTTTACCGGCACCGGACAGACCATGGAGCAGGATGGGGCCCGGTTGCTGCAGCAGTTTGGCGAGATGCTCAAGATTCTCGATGGTGGTAGAAGTGAATGCTAGAGTGCTCGGAGTATTCACAGGGCCCAGAGGCCTGGGGAGAACTGTCGTGCCATATTTGACAACAAGAGGAGTTAGATTTTGCATTGGGATGCGCGGCTGAACAGGTTCAGATTCAGCAGACCCATCTGCCTGAAGACTACTGCGAAGTCGCCGAAGTTCCTGATTCCTTGCGTCCTCGTACAGAGTCAGTAATGCATAATCTGCCCTTCTCCCGTCCAAATCCGCAACGAGACCGGCGTCCTTCGGGATGTGCTTAGCCAGCATGGCCTCTATCTTCTGATCCGAGGCATCATGAAGCTGGCAGAATATTCTGACGGCGAGGTATCTGACTGTAAGATCCTGGTGGGCGAAGAGCGATTGGAGTTGGGATGGTCTTGTAAGCGGGGAGAAGGTCCGTTTGTCAAAGTTGTTGAGCCTCCATAACGCGAGGAGGGCGATGGCGAGGTCCGCATTATGAAAGGATGCCAGATCAAGGGGGTCGAGTGCCTTCACACCTCCACCTCGTCCAACTCCTGCCCCTCCTCCACCTTGGAGGTGGTGTATGAGAAAGACGGACAGGGAAGGCGAGAAGGGGAGAATCCGGGCAAAAGATGCGAGGACCCGGACACTGAGTATCGGGTTGGCCAGGATCCATCTGGCGCAGATATCTGCAAATGCCGTCTCGAAGTGGGCGAATATCCTCTCTGTAGCCGGGGTTATGAGGGCTGCATTGGCGATCGCCTCTAAAAGTTGTACTGAGCTGTGGTCTCGGATGAGAACCAGCAGCTCCTGCGGCAAAAAACGTAGTGTTGCCGCATCGCCAAGCAGAGAATTCCTCTGCCGGCTAACATCGATCGTGGCCATCCTCGACAGCGGAGACGGCGTTGTTTTGTCGATGTCGAATCATGTAAGTTGCAACTTGCAACTCGCCGTCTTTCCTCTCTCAACTTTTTTCTTTTACGGAATTCGAGGTGGGCCTCTGGAAGCCTCACCCCTAACCCTTGAGATTCCCCAGCCGCTGCCACCTGACAGTGACCCGCCAAACCAGCCAATCAATAGCGCGCGCCGGTGGGAATTTCGAACGACCAACCGGCCGAAAAGTTCTCCGAGTTCACGACAGCAGCAGCACACCCCATCGCAAGGCCAATTCCGAACACCCGACGCCCCAACAGGCCTAGCCGTCCTTTTCCAGGCCCCGTTGTCTACGACTCTAGTTCTCCCGCCATGTCGCTGCCCTGCCGGTACGCAGCGCAGTGCTGCGCCCGCCAGCTCCGTTCCGCCCCGATCCGCGCCTCGAGCTCGCTCCTCCAGCAGCAGCGCATGACGCGGAGGTACAACTCGACCGAAGCCGCCGCCGCCGCCAACCCCAAGATTTCCGCCATTGTCGACCAGATCAGCCAATTGACTCTGCTGGAGACAGCAGATCTCGTAGCGAGCTTGAAGGTGCGGACCTGCGCAATAGCCCACCAGGGGAATATGACCTACCAGTAACCAAGCCCTCATTACTAACATAACCGTGTCTCTCTTCCTCCCAAAAACAGTCACGCCTGAACATCCCCGATCTCCCCGTAGGCGGATTCGCCGCCGCCCCTGCCGCCGCGCCGGCCGCCGCGCCAGCCGAGGAGGAGGAGGCCGCGCCGGCGGCGGCCGAGAAGACGCTCTTCACCGTCAAGTTGCAGTCGTTTGACGCCGCGTCCAAGCCCAAGGTCATCAAGGAGGTCAAGAATTTGTTGGGTCTCAGTTTAGTAGACTCCAAGAAGTTCGTCGAGAGCGCGCCCAAGCTCATGAAGGAGTCGGTACCCAAGGACGAGGCCGAGAAGATTGTGGCCACGATGAAGGAGCTGGGTGCTCTGGTGGTGATGGAGTAATATGCGTATTAGAGGGGGCGATGTGGAACATGTGCCATAGAGGGGCTTGCTGGCACACCCAGCAATGGTCGTCTGGAGGTAGAGGACCAAAAGCGGACGGGCAGGACCGGCATGTTACGGTTAGAATCCAGCCTGCGGCGTTTTCGCTGCATGTACAAAGAGCTTGTAACACTATAACTCGATATACCAGCCAAAACATGTATTGCACCGGCATGACTGCGGACGACGCTGCTGCAAGTGACTCCCTGTTCGAGGTAAGTCACGTCTTCGAAAGATCCTATCTCGCCAAAACCAACCGACACCCATGGTACCAGGATACCTAACACCCCCTTTCCAAACGCCACTCTGTCTTTTCCCTACTAACCAGCCCCATAAGCGCCATGCAATGCAATGCAAATCCGTTCAACACAACCCTTCACGCTGGAAAACGAACCCAAAGGTCTCCTTATTGCGCCCCATTCCTCTCCGCCTCCCTCTGATGCAAACACTTCCTCGCCTCAAACTCAGCCTTCCACTCGGCCCACTCCTCCTCCCCCATGCGGTGATCATCTTCCCCAAGGTCGCTCGTCTCCTCCCACAGCTTGTCCATCTCGGCGTCCTCGCCCGGCGGCACGGCCCATATGTTCTCCCTCTGCCGCTTGTGCCGCTCGCGGTCCTCTTCGATCCGCTGCTCGATCTGCTTCTTGTCCAGCTTGGGCGGGGCGTGTATTCTCTTGCTGGTGGTAGTGTGATAGGGAGGTAGGGTGCGGGCGGGGGGCATGTTGTCGTCGCCGAGGTTATCGGCCATGTCGTCTCCGTCGGCAGGAGGAGGGGAAGACATGGCGATGTCTTGGGCTGAGGCGTCACGGTCTTTGAGGACTTCTTCGATTTGGGTGACGGTTTGGGCGTCGAGGAGGGACTTCGTTTGGAGGGCTTGGAGGACCTGTAGAGAGGGGTGTGGGTCAGATTGATTCCCAGGAAAGGGAGGACGAGGGGGAAAGTATTGGTCTTACCTTACGAACAACCTTGACGTTTGCTGCCCCTGACCCGTCGTCTGGCGCTACAGCGTCCACCACCCGGATAATATCTCGCTGCATCATGCGCACATAATCGACGTAGCCATCCTTATTCGCCATGTCGAGAAAGTGCTCGATGAAGTACATGATGTTTGCCCGGGTATTCATGTTGTTCTGTTTGCATAGATCAGCCCACCAACTCCACCAAACAACCTAGCGCGGGAAGAGCAGCTAAACCCACCCTCTCGAGCTGCTCCAGAATGCACGAGTGCAAGTCCTCAGCCATGTCCCTGTATTTCAGGGCATATTGCGCTGCCTTCTGCGCCGACGTCACCGACGCATTGAGCTGTCGAAGCTGGTTGGTGAAGCGCATGCGCACCTCGAATGGGTCTGCCATAGTGTTGTTGGTGTGGTGGTCGTTGCTGACTGTATTGAAGACGAGAGCTTCGACATTTGCTGAGAGTAGTCTGGGGCTGAAGAACTGCTGTTTGACGTAAGTTGTATATGTGAGTGACGCTTTGCAGATGTGCTGTGCTCTTGCCGCGGGCACCCCAAGTAATTGGGCTCATTCTTGGCTGGACCCACTCTGCTCAGCCAGCCTGGGATACTCACCTCGGAGCTCACCGAAATTGCTGTGCAAGTCAATATTGACATATAGGTGTATATCCGTCCGGGGGTACTTCCAAGGCGATTCAGTATGAATCTGCTGGAAAGGTTAAACCTCGGGCGATTGGCTTTCCCCGTAGGTTGTCCAAGTATAGTCAGTTGCCGAACTTGACCCACTCCATCTGAAAAGCCAAGGGGTCTTCACTTACACGTCAAACTTCCCTTCTCCGAGAATCGGTGCCCATCTTCCAACCGAACACGATTAAACCATCAACCAGCAGACGGCAATATGAGTGCGTTTCAGAGTTCTAGCGGCTCTTCGGAGCTCACAATGACCGTCTTGGGCTGCGGTAAGCTCTGCGCCTGCATTGTGCAAAACCAAACCTGGAAACTGACCCTTGCAAGGCACCATGGGCATCGCCATCCTCTCAGGGATCCTCGCCTCCCTTGATGAGATGCAAGACGGCAACACCAAGCCCTCCTCCTCGGGCACCTCGACCCCGCTCTACGAGACGTCCAACACCACCCGCCTTCCCTCTCGCTTCATCGCCTGCGTGCGCCGCCCCGAATCCGCCAAGAAGCTCAAAACCACCTTCGCATCCCACCTCAACGCCGTCACCATCGCCCAAAATGCCAACGTCCCCTCCGTCCAACAATCCGACGTCATCCTCCTCGCATGCAAGCCCTACATGGTGCAAGAAGTCCTCTCCGAGCCCGGCATGGCCTCGGCGCTGCACAACAAGCTCCTCATCAGCATCCTGGCGGGCGTCACCGAATCCCAAATCACGTCCACCCTCACCGCCGCCAACGGCGGCTCCCCCGTGCCCTGTCGCGTCGTGCGCGCCATGCCGAACACGGCGTCGCTCATCCGCGAGAGCATGACCGTCATCGGCATCTCGAACCCGCCGCTCGACCCGGACACGCTGGGGCTGGTGACGTGGATCTTCAAGCGCATCGGCGAGGTGGTGTATCTGCCGCCGTCGACCATGGACGTGTGCACGGCGCTGTGCGGGTCCGGACCGGCCTTCTTCGCGCTGATGCTCGAGGCCGCCATCGACGGCGCCGTGGCAATGGGTCTGCCCCGCGCCGAGGCGCAACGGATGGCGGCGCAGACCATGAAGGGCGCTGCGGGGTTGGTGTTGAATGGGGACCACCCTGCGCTACTGAGGGATAAAGTCAGTACTCCCGGTGGGTGTACGATTGGCGGGTTGTTGGTGTTGGAGGAGGGGCGGGTAAGGGGCACGGTTGCGAGGGCGGTCAGGGAAGCAACGGTGGTGGCGAGCCAGCTTGGACAGGGTGTTCAGGGGGTGAACGGGACCAGGTTCCCGAGTAATCAGTTCCAATGATGCAGCGGGGGGTGAACGGGACCAGGTTCCCGAGTAATCAGTTCCAATAATGCAGCGGGGGGTGGAAGTACATATGGCCTTGTTCGGTTCCGCTGGGGGGCTTTGTAAAAATGGGTTGACACAAACACGGTTCTCAATGTCCACGGATAAAGAAAATCTTCTTTCAGCCGCAGATTGTCCCTTGCAACTCGAACGGCGTACCGCCCGAGTAAACCAATACTGCCCTCGCCAAACGCCGTAGTGTACACACAACCAGACGATACGTGCAACAATAAAGTACCGTAATCCGGAGTCAATGCTCATTACCGGTCGGGTAACCATAACGCCCGGCGTACCCAGGAAATGCCAATGACTAACTCCGAACACACCACTAGGCGTCCTCAACTCTCGCTTTTTTACTCGCCGACGCCTCCTCAGCATCCTCCTCCGCCTTGCGCTTCCCGTTCGCAGCCAACCCGTTCGCAGCAGCCTCCTTCTCTTGCTGATCTTCCGCCTTGGCGAGCAGGCGAGCGTAGTCAAATTCGACGCTCGATACCGTCTCGTCCAGCTTGGCAATCCGATCCGGAATCTCCAGCTCGCCCAGCGCGTCCCGGTTGTGCTGGTATAGCCTCTTCTTAAGCATCAACCTCCACAGCCGGTACTCGTGCTCCTGCTCCCTGGTGGCCTTTGCTGACGTGACCTTCTTTTCTTCCTCCGGGAAGTTGATCCCAGGCCGCACGGAGTCGGCCAGCTGTGACATAAGGTGCATCTCAAGGACGCGCGCGAACTGGCGCGGGGCCATTTTGGCCTTGGCGCGCACCGCGTCGTACGCGGCCTTCTTGACGATGTTGTCCGGCGCGGGGCCGGTCTTGGGGATGACGACGTCTGTGTTGATGCGCAGCTGCTGGAAATCGGGCAGCTGGCGCAGATACTGGAGGTCTGCGATGTCGCGAAGGTCGTCGAAGGCTTCGTTGGGGTCTTCAACGGTAATCTCGACCGTCTGCGGGTGGTTGATGTACTCCTTGAATATGTGGCTGTACAGCTTCGGACCTAGCCCCTTTTGCTGGAAAGGCGGGAGGATAATGAACTGGGCGATTCGAGTGCGGCAGGGGAGGCGGGATAGATCGAAGTCTTGGCTGAGCACCGCCTTCTCGACGTCGCTCTCTGACGGGGAGAGAGGTGGCGTGGGTAGCCGGAGGAAGAAAAAGCGATATGCCGTGGCGTAGCCCGCGAAGGTATAGGGGTTGCTGCTCGCATCACCGGCCGCTGCGCTCTTCTGGTACAGGAAGAAGACCGTCCACTGGTTCACCTCTGGGTCGTCGAGGTTGATCGGAGTCCCCGCTTCGATGAAAAGCGGAACAAGTATCTGAATGCGCTTGACCAGCTGCTTGACAGCGGTGTCGGCCAAATTTCCCTTCCAGACCTCAAACGTGTTGCCTTGTGCAAGGAAGGTGGCCGCCAGCTCGCCGGGAGGTGTCCAGTCTTTTCGGAGAGTCTTGATTGCTGTCTCATAATCGCCCTTACTTTGAAATGCAACATCCGGCATAAGTTCACGCAGGATGCCGTGGATGTCGGTCGGTTCTGCTTCTCCTACGGCGGGGAACTTCTTGCTGTAGGTAACTGAGAGGTTCGGCCGCATGTCGCTCGCATTGAACCGGAGGTTGATCTCGAGCTCCTGATACCCAAATATGATCTCATCCTCTCCAAATATACTGTATGAAAATTTCGGGTGGAAGCTGTGGCCGATGGTCTTGACGCCGGTGGGGGACGGAGCTACGAGCGACAGAAGCAGCGCGTCGTTGGACGGCGTCGACCCTGTGGAGGATGAGTGTTACGAGCCATGTATATTGAACCCTTTAGATACTCACAAGGATTGTCTGAAGCCATTTTCATGAAGGTTGACTAGGGATGTTCCAGTAAGTGTTGGATTTGCTGGAAGTCAAGTCGCAACTTGAGTGAAGATTGAACTTTCAAGTTTCCAACGTTTCGTGAATCGCGACGCGCTGCCAGCGCGGTGCAAGACCCTGGGCTTTATTGAGAGTGGGGCTGCTAGCCCAACCCATACGGTGAATTCCGGTGCTCCCGACGGCTAAGGCTCCATTCTGGCCAACTTGCGTCGCCATTTATGGAGTTCAGTTATATCCAGCTATTTGCACCTCTGGAAGAAATATACTTATCAAATCCCGTCATCTTGATCAGTACCAGGCGTTAACTTATCGTTGGCGGTCTCGCTTAACTTTCGCTTTCTTTATTCCTGTTCATGAAGTGGAAAGACGTCCGGTTTGCTACTATTACAGTGCGGATCTGCGGGGAACGGATTTGGTTAAGTGTGACGGGAGGCTGCGGGCACTTGCATGGGTCGGTTGATCTGGTTGCTCGGCTCCCCACTGCAGAGGCTGAAATAGAGGTCGGATCCAACAACTTCAGGCCACCTTTGCCAGCTTCGCGCTCCCGTCCCTTGGGAAACATCGACAGTATTCCCGACGCTGCTTTGTCGGACTTGCGCCAATGAGTTGACACTGGGACCCGTTACTTTCTAACCTCCTGGCAGTATCGTAGTCGAGCGCTGCCCAAATGGCGGGCTTGATTTTTTTAATTGCGACCTCTGTAAGTGCCGCTGCTGCATGCTTCCGCGACATTGGCAATGAGTTCCGGACACTAAGCTGACTGCGTGCTTGCTCGAACAGGTGGTCATGGCCGTTGCGTACGTCTGACTCCATTGTTTTGCATCTTCTTCCCCGGCGCAAGCTAACTGGCTGTGCGACAGCTCCTTCCTCGCCGGCGCGCTCCCGTTGTCCTTCTCTCTTTCGCAGTCGCAGCTCCGGCTCATTGCTTCTCTTGGATCTGGCTTGCTCGTAGGCAGCTGCTTAATTGTCATTCTGCCAGAAGGGATCGAGGCTCTTGCGGCGTCGGTAGACCACTCGCGAAACCCCGCGCAACATGGATCCCAAACGCACTCGGACCACATATCCGCAAGAGCCGAGGAGCACGGGAGGGAGAACTTGGAGCTACCGGCATTCAACATTGGTTTCGCTCTAGTTATTGGCTTTGCGTTGATGTTCCTGATTGACCGACTGCCCCGGCACGCAACCGAGAGGTTTCAGACAGCGCCAACGAGTAGACACGTCAGTCTGGATAATCTGGCTGGCTCAGGTGTGTCTGGCGACGAGGAATCTGAAGGCTTCTTAAGTTCTTTGACTCCATCACCCAAGCAAACGCGCAGCTTGGCTACCACGACCGGCCTTGTCATACATGCGGCGGCGGATGGCATTGCAATGGGGGCTTCAGCGACAACATCCAACCTGAACGTTGGGCTTATCATCTTCTTTGCGATTTTGGTGCACAAAGCCCCTGCCGCATTCGGGTTGACCTCCATCCTTCTGAAGCAGGGCCTCTCAAAGCGAGCTACGCGCGTGCACCTCATGGTTTTCAGCTTGGCGGCACCCGCCGGGGCGTTGGCCACTTACTTTCTCGTCTCATTGATAGGAGGCGAGACGATGGAAGGCGAGTCGGCACAGTGGTGGACGGGAATGCTCCTCCTCTTCAGTGCTGGAACCTTCTTGTGAGTAGACCGTGCCATTTTGTGGTCCGCATCCCTTGTGTCTTTCTGACATCGACCCCCCCTAGGTATGTTGCGATGCATGCGATGCAGGAGGAGAACCATTCAGCAGGTTTCGACCACCACTCGAGCAGCAACGGGTATGCCGACAGTGGCGTCCCTTCCAACAGGCGGCCCGGCAAACTGCAGATGCGGGATACGCTTGCGACCCTGGTGGGATTCGTGCTGCCGCTGCTGACGCGGTTTGGCCATCATCATCACTGATGTGTGTATGATTTGAGATTCTAGGCCAGGCGTTCTGGTTAGACTGGGAAAAACTTGGAAAACCTTGGAATTGTGAGGTTCTGGAAGTGCGAGGCAATTTGATTTAGGGCCGGGCGTTCTGGAGCACAGCGTTTCAGTCACGGCTACTAATACTTTAACCTGTTCACAACGATAGTACCTGACTTGATGTGCGGAGACCTTGGCCCCATGCCAACCAGGAGCACGTCGGTTGCGCTCTCAAGCTGTTTGAACTTACAGCCAGGGCGTTGTTGTCGGGGTGTCAACTGAATGCTTGATGACGCAAATCGTGATATCGGCTGCTGCTCCACAGCAAGTTCCAACTTGGATCAGCGGTGCGAAAACGGAGGCTAAAACTGTGAACTGCCCAGGCAAGTGGGGCCGTTTCAGGCACAATTCTACAAAAGCGGTCTGTTTCAAGCGATGGGTAGGTCGAGTTGCATCCAACATTGATTGCATTTCCGGGAGAGGCAAATGTAGCGACTGTTGGTCTCATGTCTTTATTGTCAGGATGAGGCTAAGCTATCAAACTCCAGTGTTCAAGCATTACGTATGACCCTGGAGTCAAATATGGTGGCTGAGATGTGAACCATCGAGCACGCTTCCAAGGTCCATTTGACAGCCCAGACTCCGACCACACACCATGGATGGTGCGACAATAAGAACATCATGTCTCCGTCCGATATGGGAACTTGAACAATGCGCAGTCACCAGAACGGATGGACAATGGTCTTATTTTGAAGCAAGAGCCGGCAAACTGGCTTACACTCAAACCGGCCACTGCAGTCAAGGATTTCTAAGGGATAGAGGACGGGAAGCAGGGTTGCAATCCTCATTAAATTCCTTGACAGTGGACACCTGTATCCTCCCATCCACCTACAATGTAGGTTGTCTCTCATTTTCTGGAAACTTGGGGCCACCGGACGGAACCGCTCTTCGACTGCAGAGGCCGGCCAGGAACTCCACTCGGGTTGTTCAGAAACGTGGATGCGGTTCAAGTACGGACAAATTCCACAAGGGGCGGCATTGACCAGTTTCCTAGCGGACTTCGTCGCCTTTTGAGAACCTGAGGAACGCCAAACGCTGCCGTACGTGCATGCGGCGGTCGAGGTCCCGTCCTCAAGTGTCAGTTGCCTCAAATGGTTGCTTAGGCACCTGGATATGCAGGACTTGATGGGTCGCACCAAGTTGTGCAGCTGAGTTTTCTTGTGAGACCGTCTTCTATTCGCGATTCGCTGTATGTACAGTAGTTACCAGGCTCCCGGTCTCTACTCGAGCTTACTTTGCCTCTATGCCTGGCCAGAAATGGAATTGAAGGAAGCATGAACAGCAGCAAAACGGTGGCCTTTCCGTCACAAAACAAGCTTCCGGTGACCGCCCACCGCATTGTCGTGGCTCCATCTGACCAACGGTGCTCAACGAGGGCCTGCGACAGGCGGCGGAAAAGCGCAGTCTTGCTGCTGCTGGGCGGCGCTGGCGGTGGGGTCTGTGCCATTGCCAGGGTCAGCCCGCTCCCTCATTCGGCGCATTGAATTCAGGGAAGGAACGCCCCTTCCCGCCTCGTCTTTCTTCCCTTCCTCAGCCCTCACATCGACCCCAAATTCGGTCGGCCTTTTTTGCACGACCTCCCTTGACGCCTGCGATTCCGAGCCCGACAGCACGGAAGTGCTTTCTGATGGATTAACAGGAATCCATCCCTATCCATTCTCCTATCCCTTCCCTGCCGTAACCTGCGTGCGTCGCTCCTTTCCCCCGATCCCCTCTCTTCCTCTCCCGGCCTTCTCGTCAGGCTCGCTCGAGACGTCCTCGAATACCGAGTTGGAGGCCGTGACCTCCTCAGTTCTCCTACTCTAGTAAACCGAACATCGAACACGTGCAGCGCATCTGTGACTTGGGTTGCTTTCGTGCGTTCGATTCCGCCCGTGACGACTCGAGCCGAATTATTCGGTCATCATAACATCAGCCTGCCCTCGACCCCGAGCGGTCATCTCCGCGTCTCTGGTCGGTGCAGCATAATTCTATTCGGTCGGCTCTCTTCGAGTCGAACTTTTTTGACCACGAATTCCCCGGTTCGCCACATACACAACCGAGATGCCGCCTTACAACCGGCCGCTCAGTTTCTCTGAGCGAAGGGGTGCCGTGTTCAACGAGGAGTTGTCGTTGAACACTCACAGTATGAAGCTGTCACAACAGCGCCCGAGAGGGCCGCCGACGCCGAGCATGAGCACACCAGCAGCCGATTTCGAACAAGTCACTGGTTCGCCCCCACCCCCGCCAACTCCTGCCGCGTCTCCCGGACCATCACATTCGAGACTGAATTGGAGCAATGCCGGAGAAGACGAAGAGGCATACTTGTCAGGGCTGCGGAAATATTTCGTGCAGTGCAATGGCGGGCAGAGGACCCGGCTGCTGGCGGACCTTTTGAACCTCTGCACCAGTGGGCAACTGAGTTTTGTGCACCAGTTCGTTAGTCCTTTGCTCAAAAAGGATCCCTTCACCACTCTTCCAGATGAATTGTGCCTTCGAGTACGTCCTCGACCCCCGCGCCAGCCTAGAGCAGAACCTTGTGGCTGACAGTCTGCAGATCCTTTCCTTCATTGATGACCCGAAAGTCCTGGCACGCGCCTCGCAAGTCTCACGGAGATGGCGGGATCTGCTGAGCGACGACATGACGTGGAAGAACCTGTGCATGAAACACGACTACCAGCGGAGGTTGTCTGAGGTCCAACCGCCGATTCCTCTAACTGCCACGGCCGGACCCGAGGCCCATCCCTTCGGCCAGCAGGATGGCGACTCCATGGGCCAGGGGGGTTCCGGCGCGCTTACTTCTACATCGCTGCCCGCGATGTTTGAAGGGAGCGGCAATGCACGACCCTTGCTGAGGTCGTACAAGTCGCATTTCAAACAACGGTACCTTGTTGACGCCGCGTGGCGCGCCGGCGGCCACAATGTGTCTCGCAACATCACTCAGGACGGCGGTGTCGTTACGAGTCTGCATCTCACATCCAAATACATCATTGTGGCTCTTGATAATGCCAAGATTCACGTGTTCGATACCGATGGGAATGCGCTACGGACACTGCAGGGCCACGTGATGGGCGTCTGGGCTATGGTTCCTTGGGACGACGTCTTGGTCAGCGGTGGTTGCGATCGTGATGTTCGCGTTTGGGACCTGTCCACTGGGTATGCTTGACTAACTTCCTCGGCAGAAACCATGTGACAAGACTGACTGAATTTCCAGTGCCTGCTTGCATACCTTGCGGGGTCACACCTCAACTGTTCGCTGCCTTAAGATGTCAGACGCCAACACCGCGATATCAGGCTCGAGGGATACGACTCTCAGGATATGGGACATCAGAACTGGACTCCTCAAGAACGTGCTCGTGGGTCACCAAGCGAGTGTCCGCTGCTTGGAGATCAAGGGCGATATTGTGGTGTCTGGCAGCTACGATGCCACCGCGAAAGTATGGAGCATTTCGGAGGGCAGGTGTCTGCACACTCTCCAGGGTCACTACAGCCACATCTACGCCATCGCTTTCGACGGCCAGAGGGTGGCAACAGGGAGTCTAGACACAAGCGTCAGGATATGGAACGCTCAGACTGGGTAAGTCATTCTCAAAATCAAGGGAGCTTGGTGCAGGAGCTAACTGGGTGTCTCAGCGAGTGCCAGGCCATCCTTCAAGGCCATACTTCCCTCGTCGGGCAATTGCAGATGCGTGGCGGCACGCTTGTGACCGGCGGCAGCGACGGGTCTGTGAGGGTGTGGTCTCTTGAGAGGTTCTGCGCCATACACCGACTTGCTGCCCATGACAACAGCGTGACCAGCTTGCAGTTCGACGACACCCGGGTTGTCAGTGGCGGTAGCGACGGGCGGGTCAAGGTTTGGGATCTCAAGACTGGCAACCTTGTCCGCGAACTGGTTACCCAGGGTGAAGCAGTCTGGCGGGTTGCTTTTGAGGACGAGAAGTGCGTTGCAATGGCGTTGAAAAACGGCCGGACCGTGATGGAGGTAAGCAGACACCTAGCAGAGTCCCGCGTTTGTGGACGCTCACTGACTGTTTTCCTCAGGTATGGTCGTTTTCCCCTCCGGCCGAGATGCTCCAGGAGCGGTCCATGTTGCCTCCAAAACGCCGACTCGACGGTGGACCAGTCCCGGACCGACCCTTGAGCGCCTTCTCGCTGGACTACCGAGGGCCTGATTCCGCCAGCGGGATACAGGACGTGGACATGGTTGACGCTGGCCCTTCGACTGCGCCCCTTCAACAGACTGGCTCGACATTCTTCCACGACGAATAAACACACCGTCCCAGCCACACCGCGGATTCTCGGCAAACAAATACTTCTATTTTTATTTACTCGCACATACCCCATTGACCTGGCTCACACAAAGACAGGCAGACAGGCGTTTTCTTGTCGCAACAGGCGACAACGGCATACGGGAAGCAAGATACCAGGTTCAACATTAACGACAGAGGAAGAAAGACGAGAGCATTTCTGGGTTATCCCAAGACCGGGGGCGTGACACACAGAGTGGCATTGCTAAGGCGTTTCCGAGTTTTCAAACATTACGCATGGGTTCGGCACAGATATCAAGGATGCACAAACAGCAATTATGCATTGGGAGGGAGGTTCTCGGGTTGCGTTTCAAACGTTTTTGATATTTTGCAAGAGGGATCATGCGCCCTTAGAGGTACTGGATGGCCATCATCTGATGTCGAGAATACCAGATATGAGGGGCTGATGGGCGAATCAGTCCCTCTCCGTGTTGGGATTAGAGACCGTCGGTTGAGGTGTTGTTTCTGCAGTGACTGTATGGAGTATTTGAGTGTGTTAAGGCCGTGTATGTATCTCTTAATCGCAGGTTTCTCGAGGCTTCGCCGAGGCCGGATGGATTTCGGAGTCCTTGAGAGTTTCGAAATTTGAGTACAGAGTAGGTAGATTTTCTTTGCTCTCGCTCTCCAGGCCCTCAGGTGTCAGCTACGACTGTTCTCATCACGTCGGAATATGAAGATCATCCGGTCTTCAGAATTTCTCTTAGAGCCATCTCATTATCAGCATGTCACATAGCACTTCGACGACTAGCCTCATTCAAAGCTACGTAGTTCACTCAATTCGAAAGATAACAGTTCAAAACGTTCCCACTTGGGCCTCCCTCCTTACCAGAGCTGTCACACAAAATAGCGCGCGGCCAGTGGAGGTCCGATGGGATGCCAGAGCCCCATGTCAGCTGCCCCAAAACAGCTTAGCCCACGTTCAACAAGCATCATTCAACTGCCCCAACGCCAAAAAAAAACTGGGTCGCCCATTTTCTCAGACTGCCGCAGGGGCCAGCTTTTGCTCGCAAGCAGAACTCTGCGATCTCGCATCTCCCCGAGACTTATTTGCCTTGACAGCGGCGTTTTCTTTATTTCCCCACCTTGCCGTTCTGCCTTTCCGATTTCTTCACCACCCAGTTACCTATCGCACCACACACAATGTTCTCGCGAGCCGTCCGGATATCGCGGGCAGCGCCGATCCGTGCGGCTGCCCAGCGCGTTCATGCTGCCTCGATCGTTTCCCGGAGGACCGTCACGACCAACGCTGCTTCGGCGCAGGTTGACAAGAGCTCAATTCCACAGGTGAGCTTTGAGGGGACAGCTGATGTATTCTTCCGGATGCGTTGCTATTAGAGATTGGGTTGTGGAAGTTGTTTTGGAGGTTGCGATGTTTTTGGGGTGTCGGAATGCATCGGGTTTCTGCAGTAATGCATGGGGAACAATTGCTGACTTGGTTGCTCCAATTAGTCCGACGAGGAGCCTTTCAGCGTCAGGCTCAGCGATGAGAGTTTCGAGACCTACGAGCTCGACCCGCCGCCCTACACGCTCGAGGTGACCAAGAAGCAGCTAAAGCAGATGTACTACGACATGGTCGTTGTTAGGTACGCATTGACAGTTTCGAAACATCTATGAAAAGGGTTTTCCGGGGCTAACGGTTATCTGTTGGCTAAAGGCAAATGGAGATGGCCGCCGACAGGCTATACAAGGAGAAAAAAATCCGGGGTTTCTGCCATCTCTCTACCGGTCAGGAGGCCGTCGCCGTGGGCATCGAGCACGCGATCCAGAAGACAGACGATGTCATCACATCGTACCGGTGCCACGGCTTCGCCTACATGCGCGGCGGCACCGTTCGCTCCATCATTGGCGAGCTGCTCGGCCGCCGCGAGGGTATCGCCTACGGCAAGGGCGGTTCAATGCACATGTTCACCAAGGGCTTCTACGGCGGCAACGGTATCGTCGGCGCTCAGGTTCCTGTCGGTGCTGGTCTGGCTTTCGCCCAGAAGTATACTGGCGGCAAGAAGGCTACCGTCATTCTCTATGGTATGGATACCGGGTTGATGATTTCGAGTTGCAGCGCTGACAGGCCATACAGGTGACGGTGCCAGCAACCAGGGTCAGGTCTTTGAGGCTTTCAACATGGCTAAGCTTTGGAATCTCCCTGCCCTGTTCGGCTGCGAGAGTGAGTCCCTTGGATGATTGCCGAAACCGTTCAAGGATACTGACGATTTGTAGACAACAAGTACGGTATGGGCACGTCTGCGGCTCGCTCGTCGGCCTTGACGGACTACTACAAGCGCGGCCAGTACATTCCCGGTCTCAAGGTCAACGGCATGGACGTCCTCGCCGTCAAGGCTGCCGTCCAGTACGGTAAGCGGTGGACCGAGGAGGACAATGGCCCGCTGGTGCTGGAGTACGTCACCTACCGGTACGGCGGCCACTCCATGTCCGACCCCGGCACCACCTACCGCACTCGCGAAGAGATCCAGCGCATGCGGTCGACCAACGACCCCATTGCCGGCCTCAAGCAGCACATCCTGGATTGGGGCGTTGCGTCGGAGGATGAGCTCAAGGGCCTTGACAAGCAGGCACGAAACCACGTCAACGAGGAGGTGGCTGCTGCCGAAGCCATGCCACACCCCGAGCCCACCCCCAAGATTCTTTTCGAAGACATCTACGTCCGTGGCAGCGAGCCGCAGTTCATCCGGGGCCGAACGCCGGATGAGAACTTCTACTTCAGCAACTAAGGAGTGTGTTTGTGGCCTGAGTCTTGTCGATGGATATCACCAGGGAGAACGAATCCATGCTGGAGCTGCGAGGTTCTGAGCGTTAGGGAGTCGATTTTTGTACATTATCCTAATCTGCTATAGAGCCTGGGAAAGTCCTGAAATTGAGGTTTCGGGATGGGAAGCCTTGGTGTTTGCAATATCTGCTTGAATTTCTGATATTGTTCTTCGCCGCATCGGTCTTGCTGCGCTTTTTGTAGTGATGCTCCCTCCACGAACGGAGTAAGACGGGTTGTCGTTCGAGTGCGGGCTTGGCGCTCTTGTGACCGTGGCACTTTACGTGACCCCTGCTAGTTATGGCTGCCTTGATCAAAAGTCGCGTCCTAGCGCGTTATGTCACGCCAGGCTAGAGCTGCTGGACAATCCGACAGCGAATGCCTAGATCGAACTCTCAATTGCGCCTGCCTTTCTGCCTAATTGTTCCATGCGCTATCCTGCGCATATTCTCACCGAAATCTTTTCCTGTTCGACTATTTATCGCACCGTTTCTCCCCTACCGCATTCAACAGCCTACAGCCTACCTCCATGCCGAACTGAGCGGCTGTCATTCCCTTTCTTCAACTCCCCGCCATACCAACCTCCGCAAGAGCTAAGCCAAACTGGCTCTCAGGCTCCCCTTATCCTTCCCCATTCTCAGGTCCACGCGCCTCGCCAGCCTTAGGGCTTCAACGACTTCCCGTTGCTGCTGCTGTCTTCCCGGCATACCTGGCGGCCTGGACGGTCGCCGTCAGAGCAGGTTGACTGCGGTTACTACTCCTACCGGGTTGAGAAACTTGACGTTGGGTCCGCTGTGGAAGCTGAGAGAACAGGCGGCGGAAATGGCGCCTAAGCAGGCTACGCTGGGGTACGTCAAGTCTGGGCAGACGACCTTGGTGTGGGTGATGTGCATGCACCCCAGTGTATCATTACCTACCTGGAGGGGCTCGCTATCATCGTTATTATCATTAGATTTCGTTCTTTACAACACTGATATTGTCGGTCGAAGAATTGGAATTGAATCATGGTTGGCTGACTGGGGCTGTATACAGCAAGTTCTTTGGGCAGGCGAATGGGCCCAAGAACAAAGGGGCGCCGCCGCAACAGACCAAGTTGAGCTTCTCGACAAAGGCGGGACCAAAAGGGAGGAAGGAGGATGAGGTAAAAGAGGAGGTGGAGAAACAGGAACTTGAGGAGAAGGTTGGGTCGGACAAGGGTAAGTCTGACCAAGAGGTCGACGTCGCTCTGAGGTTGGAACTGAGCTGACATGATGGAACACCAGAAACTGGTAAGAAGAGAGGGCGACCTGTCAAGGCGGCTGCAGCCGAGCAGAAGACCAAGAAGGAGGCTGCCGATGAGGACGAGGATGCTGAGGTTGCAGCGCCCGCTAGTAAACGACCGCGGAGGGGTCGGAAAGTAATCGAAGAGGAGGATGAGGACGAGGACATGGAGGATGTGCCGGAGCCGGCGGCCAAAAAGACCAAGACGACTACTCCAAAATCGAAAACATCGCGGAAAACGGACTCTGAGCCAACATCGATTCTGAAGACAGGGGCTGAGGAGGAAACTCCCGTGTCGTCATCCGAGGTCGAAGAGGAGGAACTTCAAGACGAGGAGGAGAGGCCCGAGGTCGCGGCCAAGGCGCGGCAGAAGGTCCAGGCCAGCCTGAAATCGGACGTCAAGCACCCCTATCCGGACTGGAAAGCAGGCGAGCCAGTGCCGTACGCTGCGCTCTGCAGGACCTTCTCGCTCATCGAACTCACCACCAAGAGGTTGGAGATCATGGCGCACTGCTCACTCTTCCTGCGTCAGGTCTTGAAGCTCACCCCTGATGACCTCTTGCCGACCGTCCTCCTCATGATCAACAAACTTGCGCCGGACTACGCCGGCATCGAGCTGGGGATCGGCGAGTCCTTGATTATGAAAGCGATAGGCGAGACCACAGGGCGCAGTTTGGCTGTTATCAAGCAAGATCAGAAAGAGATAGGCGATCTAGGACTGGTCGCCGTCAAATCCAGGTCAACACAGCCGACCATGTTCAAGCCCAAGCCGCTCACCATCCGAGGCGTGCATAAGGGGCTGATGGCGATTGCCACCATGACCGGCAACGGCGCGCAGGGGAGAAAGGTGGACAGCATCAAAAAGCTTCTTTCCGCGGCGGATGCGAATGGAACGGGCAAGGTGGACATCACCAAGGACAAAGGCGGGCCGAGTGAGGCCAAGTATCTCGTTCGCTTCCTCGAGGGCAAACTGAGGTTGGGCCTGGCTGAGAAGACGGTCATTGTCTCGCTCGCGCAAGCAATAGTGGCTCATGAAGCAGCCCAGAAGGGCCAGGTGCCGAGTACGGCCGACATTGAGAAGGGCGAAGCTATTCTCAAGACGGTTTACAGGTTTGCCGTGTTCTGACTATCATCTTTTTGCGGGTGGGCCGCTGACAGAAGACAGCGAACTGCCTAGCTACGATGTCATCATCCCCGCGATGGTGGAGCACGGCATCCAGAACCTGAGAGAGCAATGCAAGCTGCGCCCCGGCGTTCCCCTCAAGCCCATGTTGGCGAAGCCGACCAAGGCCATCACCGAAGTCTTGGACCGCTTCGAGGGCCAGACCTTTACATGTGAGTACAAGTACGACGGCGAACGAGCGCAGATCCACTACGTCGCCAAGGACACGGACGAGGAGCTCAGCCAGTCGGCCATGAGTGCCACCAAGGAGGTCGGCAAGGGTGTGGCTGCCATCTTTTCAAGGAACTCGGAAGACCTCTCCAACAAGTACCCTGATATTCTCGCCAAGCTGCCGACTTGGGTGAAGGAGGACACCAAGAGCTTCGTCCTGGACTGCGAGTCTGTGGCCTGGGATGTTCAGGAGAAGAAGGTTTTGCCCTTCCAGCAGCTCATGACCCGGAAGAAGAAGGACGTCAAGGTGGAAGATGTCAAGGTCAAGGTGTGCGTGTTCGCCTTTGACCTGCTCTACCTGAACGGTGAGGCGGTCGTGGAGAAGTCCCTCAGGGAGCGCCGCGAGCTGCTGCACAAGGCCTTCCAGCCTGTCGAGGGGGAGTTTGCGTTCGCCACATCCATGGACGGCCAGGAGTTGGACGAGATCCAGTCGTTCCTTGATGAATCTGTCAAGGCCTCGTGTGAGGGCTTGATGGTCAAGATGCTGGACGGCGAGGAGAGCGGGTATGAGCCGAGCAAGCGGAGTCGGAACTGGCTCAAGGTATGCTACCACCCAAGCACATGCCCAGAACACCGACAGAGAACAGTTGCTGACAACCAGACTGCAGATCAAGAAGGACTACCTCTCGGGCATCGGCGACTCGCTCGACCTGGTCGTCCTGGGCGCCTACCACGGCAAGGGCAAGCGCACGTCGGTCTACGGCGCCTTCCTGCTGGCGTGCTACAACCCGGGCACTGAGATGTACGAGACTGTGTGCAACATCGGCACGGGCTTCAGCGAGGCGGTGCTCGAGGAGCTGCACACTTCCCTCTCCCAAATTGTCATTGACCGGCCAAAACCCTTTTACGCGCACAGCGCCGGCGGGCAGCACCAGCCCGACGTCTGGTTCGAGCCGCGGTACGTGTGGGAGGTCAAGACGGCCGACCTGACACTCAGCCCGCGGTACAAGGCGGGCATGAAGGAGGGGGTCGACCCGAACGGCGAGAAGGGGATCAGTTTGAGGTTTCCGAGGTTTATTCGAGTGAGAGATGATAAGAAGCCGGATGAGGCGACGACGAGCAGGCAGGTGGCGGAGCTGTATCGCAAGCAGGAGAGCGTGACCAAGAATAAGGGGCCGGCGGCGGATGATGATTTCGAGTATTAGGCTGGTCAAGGGAGAGAGTGGTTCGTGCCATGCGTGTATTGTTACTCTAGGGTTGAGTTGGCGGCGTTTACGACATCGCAGATCAAGGACAAATAGTTTGGGGCCATTTATTCCGCTCGGCCAACCAGTGGAATGTTTCTATCCACGTTTTGGAAACACATTCTCCACTGCAGCTCCAAACATATCACTCCCAGCTCGACCTCCGTGGCCCTCGTCATCAGTTGGGGTGCTGTCATGGCAACCCAAATGTGGCTGGACGCGTTATGTTTGCGGATTCTCAACGCCACGCCGTTTGAATCACCTCTCTCCCCAACGTGCCCACCATCTTCGGCCGCTCACCAATACCCATCAGCGCCAGGCACGGGAGGACATGGTCGTTCAGCAATTCACACCCAAAAATAAATAAATAAATACATACTAAAGAAATCATCCATGTTGAGAACCCTTCACCGCGGTCAACAGTGGGTCTCGCGGAGGAGCGGAAGAAGCCAGGACTGGTTCACCCACATTGCCCGCGCTGGGATGTGTACAGTATGTTGAGAAGTCTGACGAGAGTCGGGTGATCCGCTCCGACGAGGGAAGGACTTCTGGGTAGGTAAGTATAGGGAGTACTGTTACCCGGCCGAGTAGTCGCGCCTTTTGCAGAACTTCCCCAGCTGGCGCCCCTCGGTGTCAATGACAGTCTTGCTAAGTTTTATGGTGGGCGGGACGCTCAGCTCGGTCTTGAACGCTAGTGCTTGAGTATCTGCCTATCGCTTGATTTCGGGGTGGGGGGGTGTCGTGGGAAACGAGCCAAGTGCCGGTCATACTCCTGCTCTTCTGGCGGTTGCATCAGGTGGGCGATTGTGTTAGTCCCGCCGGCGCAGGTTATAACGATGACTAGGTGGAAGAGACGGCAATTGTGCGGCGGCAAATGTCCAACAGGTGGCAGATCCGCTACATCTACCGAGAGTACCAGCAGCTGGCTTGCCGATGCTCGCCTGTATAGCTGTCCATGCCAGCCATATCCGCGCGGGGGCGCAATGTCGCACAGGTCGATGAGCACACTGCTCTCCCAATTCTGGGCCAGCTGCGGAGCGTTCCGCCAAATTCGGCGAGCCAAGAAAAGATCAATACTTCCTGCACGGCGGCCGGGTCTTTTCGCCCTCGTCGACGTACTCGTAGACGATGGCCGTGTATTCCTTTCCGGGAGCGATGAAGCGCGTCGGTTTTGTCGACTGTGAGAACCGGTGGTCTCAGGCGACGGCTTAAGCCGGTGGGAAGTTCGCTTCTGATGGTCAGTTAGCCGTAGCACTTTCTCATGCGTGGCATTCTCGTAATTTGGGTGAGCCCGAAGTCCGGCCCTTGGCCTGCTGGTGGGGGCGGTGGCGGCTGTTGCTGCCGCTTCAGACGAGCCTCGTCAGAGATGCGGCCTGGTTGTCTAGGGCGTCATGCAGGGCCTTTAGGTTGGCGTTGACCAGGATCGGACGAGAGGCGGCAGCGGCCTGCTCCACGGCCGTCTCCATCTTCTGGAGAAGGGCGGCATTCTGGCACTCTCGCTGTGGCGCGCAGTAGTGGGCAAACTCGGGCGGCGCGTCATCCCACAACTGGTAGGACATTGATAAGCCAGCCGGCCTCGCACTGCAGTAACTGGCACCAACTTTTCACCTACCACCTTGAGGACAAAAGGTCCCTCATGTCCAAAGCGGACCTTTCAGGCGCAGCCATCCAGCCCCCCGCCCAGGGTCGCGTCCCAGACAAGGCCGCCGAGGTCAAAAGGGCAACGACGCAGCCTTGACGTTTCGAAGTCGGCGACGGTGCAACCGGGCGGACCGACCATCAAGCTGTCGTCGCGGAATGGTGTTTGCGCCGCTTCTATCCACGGCTTTCGCGTACGTACCCTGCGCTGGGCGCGCTGAAGCCTCTCCACACGAGCCGCCATCAGGATGAAGGGCCGTCGGCGGAACTGAAGCGTACAAGTCCACAATACGGTTCGGGGAATTTGACGGCATGTGCACTTGAGTCGGCTGGCTGCCTTGCGTTTCTAGGCAACAGCGGACGTCACAAGGAAATTGACCCTAACCCTGGGTACTCCTGGGCCACCAATGTTGGCTTTTGTTGCCAGCTATGTACCTACGTTGAGCGAAGTAAGTTACGACGGCGTATTCCGGGTCGTCATAGTAGAATGTCGAACCAGATGTCAACGACACGTCGGCCAGCTGCGTTTGATAGAGCGCAGCCCCCGCAGCCGCCGCCGCCCGAAACGGGCGTCCTGTAATTAGCCCCTGCTGCCTCGGTCCGGCAGCGGGTGATCCTCAAAGCGCCCAGGATATTGTCCGTGATGATGAAGCTGTACCTCCGGTGGCAGGAGGCCATGTAGTTCACAATTTGCGCGAGCACTCTTTGCCATTCCACGTAGTGCGCCGGTTCGTTGACCATTTCTGGTCCCCATTTAGAGTTGAGCTTGGTGTCACCCGGAAGCACATTCAGAGAGGCTCCATCGTCGTCGACGTGTTTGTCCGAGACCACGGATCAGTCGTGCTTAATCCTGTCGCGTATCGGGACCCGCAGCCAAAGTGACAGGCGCCCTCTTGCCTCTCCAGCGTGTAATCCACCTCGGGACTGACGAACCTGCGCAGCAGGTCCTCCAACGTCTCCTCATTCGAGATGCACAGATCTTCGGTGAGTGGCCTGGGCTGCGGTCCACCCCGGTATTGCTGGTTCAGTTCTCTCTCGAAAATCCTGGTCAGAGTGGCTAGTCTAATCCATTCCAGGGCCGCCAGTTGGCGGGGAAAATGTTGGTTTGGACGATAGTATTGGGACTTGGGACGGTTGCGTCGGCATTGATCTCGACGTTGGGCATGGTGAGAGCCTCCAGGAACTTGACCATTGCAACAACACCCTGCCGCTAATTGGGACGCTCGGAAGGGGTCAAGGCCGACTTCTGAGATATGGGAATTGCTGGCCGGAACCGAGAGTCGTTTATATGCTCGTCCCCCCTCTCCTTACAGACGGTCTGCGATGACCAGTCCCACAGCATTCGCATGCCGCGCGCCTATGATCTGCGCATCAGGGCCTGTCAGGACTTGGTTGGCCTAGAATGTGCGAAGAGCCAACCGGTTCAGCCTCAAGGATAGCTGTGTCGATCGATGGCAACCAACAACGCACCCGCTAGATGGGATGCGGAGTCCGGGCGAGTCATCTGTCATGGTCTTGTTGGGTGAGTCCCCGGGGGTCGGGGGGGGGGGGGGGGGGGGGGGGGGGGGGGGGGGGCGGCTAGGTTGGGCGGCCATGGCAACCTTCCACCACGAGACATTGACTCAACAAGGGTTCTCCTAGACAAACGGCCAACCACGCCAACCAACAATAACCAACAATAATATCTAATCACAAGGTAGGAGAAAGTGGGAGGAAACCGCCCTTCCCGCTTGCACGTTGGCCTGGAAAGGGGGGTTCAGGGACAAGGCAGACACTTGTGTCGAGAATTCACTGCGCCACAACTCAGCGCGCGATAGATAGGCAGTGACATGATACATGTCAGGCGGCCGAGTGAATCCTAGCTTGACCTGAGAGTAGCAGCGGGTATCATCCGGCCGGGCATCCCGCAGCCCCAACCAGGGAACCCTAACCAGCGACAATAACACAGAATACCAGACCCGCCGGCATAGAATCAAACATAGAGAAACCAGAATCCCATCAGAAAGAAGCCAAATCCACCCACCGCCTCCCCGGACCAACCGCCTGCATCTCCCTGGCCCTGGCTACCAACCTCGCCCTGAACCCCTCGCACCACATCAACTCGAGCCCTCCATCCACAATAACCAGGCCCATATTCATCCCCATGTCCCCGTTCTCCCGGAAAAACCGTTCCACTACCAGAAGCATATGCAACATCAGATCCGGCTGCACACACGTTTCGGCCAGCAGAAACTCCATGGCTCGACACACATTCCCCGCCACCTCCCTCGTCTTGGCCAGCGAGTACCGCATCGGATCGAGCGCCTGCAACCTCGCCGGGACGGGCAAGATCCCCGATCCCGGCACTCCGACGTCACGACTGCCCATACCCATACCCATTCCCGTCTCATAAGAACCCAAACCAATGCCTATCCCCTGCTGCTGTGTCTGCATATCTGCCTGTGCCAGCGGTGACAAGAACCCCCCGGCGACGTTGAGGTCGACATCGACAACTGGATCCAGCACGGCCGCAAAGTACAGCCGCCACGCCGTCGGGTAAAGCACCACCAGCGCGGTCCCTACCGAACAATGTCAGCGGTGGATTCTCTATCCCGGAAATGTCCCGAGGGGTTTCGGGGGCAAACGGCGCTGTCTCGGGGGGCAAGACAGCTCCAGAGACAGCCATAAAGGGTGTGTACATAGTCCCATGCACCAAGAAAAGTGTTTGCTTACAGTAGTACCCCATCGCCAGCGCGGCGCGGGCGGCGCGGAAGGACAGGAGCGGGGCCGGAAAAACGGCCGTTACTACTTCCCCTGGTGCTGCTGCTGCTGCCGCTGATGGATCCGCGAGCCAGAACAGCGGCTGATGGCCCCCCAGCGTTTGTGTCGTGGTCGAGTACCACCTGCCCAAGTCCAGCTCGAGGTCGAGGCAGTTGTTTAGCAGATCCTGAGCCATCAGCCGGCGGGCGAGGGTGCGTTGCTGCGAGAGGACCCGGTCCGCTTGGCCGAGCAGGGCGGGCAAGGCCGACAGGCTGTCGAGGAGGTGGTCGAGGGGCGATTTGGGGTGTTCCTCGAAGGGCGTTGTGAGCCATTGTGGCTCCGAGAGGTAAGTTGGGGTGCGGTTTAGAAGGGCAGTCATTATCTGTTTGTTGTTTTTCGCTGTCAGGGGTTGAGACTAATGAAGAGAGGGAGGGAAGACATACTGCGCTAGGGCGGTAGACGCGGACGAAAAAGTGGTGGGCGGGAAAGGATTGGAAGGCTTCTGGTCCGACCCGACAGATCGTGTTGGTTTGGGCTGACGAATCTTGCCAAGTAGGTTGGTTGCTGAGGTGGGAGGTAGTGTGCTAGACAGATCAGTCAGTCAGGGGTGCGAGCAACACCACAACTCTCTAGCACTCACCTCGTAAAGAAATAAGCAGATACTATCCGTCGCCTCTCTGCTCCCCTGCTCCCCGTCTGGCGTACCCAAGTGGACCAAGCATCGCCCCCTCATTCCGAACTCCTCCTCCCCCAGCCCCGACCTCATATCAGGTGACGCATATACCGGCAGTGAAATGAATACCCCTTCCTTCCCGCCTTCATCACAACCCCCTACTTCTCCCATGAGACGAACCTTTTCCAAATCCGTATACAGCCCAGCAACCTGCAACCGATACGTCTTCCCCAGGCACAAAACAGACACCAAGTCATCCCATGCCGGGCAAAGCGGTTGACTCGGAACGAGCTCCAAATTCCCTTCGTCCTGTCCCTCCTGGTCCTCGGCCGCCCCTGCTTTCGACGAGCTCGCCGACGCCGTCGCTCTCGCCGCCTTTTCCTCCCTGGGCTTGACCACCCGCGGCGGGTGCGACGAGCACCGGCCCTGGTCCTCAATGGTCCCGACGATGAAGACCGTCTCGCGCTCATAGCCGGCGCAGGTCCTGCCACCGTCGAGGCATTTCCGGCAGAATGGGCGCGTGTTGTCGCACTGGAGACACGTTTTTTCTTGTGAGTTGGTCGGGTTGTGGGAGTTTTCTTGCGGTGATCTGTCCACGTACCTTGACTCGGCGCAGACGGCAGGCTGCAGGGCAGAGGAACAGACTTAGCGAAGAAGTTGTTGCGGGCAGAAGGTAGTTGTCTGATATGAGAAATAGGGGGATATGAAACCTACTCTCGCAGCCTTTGTATTTGCCCGGGACTCCAACTTTTTTTTTTTTTTTCAGTATGTCAGTGGTGGACACGCAAGCTATCTCCTGATGTGGTAAAGGCCGGCTCGGGCTCTGTAGTCCAGAACGCTGCCGAGCAAAGGAACTGAGGAGAGTGGAAAGGCAGGTCTGTTAGCAGGGAGGTAGAACTTACCCATGATGCATGTAGTTGAGACTCGAACTTGAGCTTCTGCGGTAGAATTACGTAGTTCGAGCCACCGCTATGGTGATGGTCGGCATAGACAGCACTGGCGACTTGCATGTCGAGGCCCTGTCCCTTTGTACTCTTGTCGACTCCCTCGCCAAGTTCGAGAAGGGGTTTTCGCATCAAGGGCCGAAGCCGACCCCGGCCGATATGGAGTCACAGAAGGGCACGACAGCAGGCTTGCTGACGATCATGAGCGGCCTCCATACCACAAGCCTGGGTATTGGGATCAGATTCGCGAAAAGCCGACAAGAGGCCGCTTGAATTCTGCAACCATGGACGATCAACAGGCAACAACTTAACCTCCTCAACCATTGAGCCGTTGCCCGACCTCAGGGAAATGCCAACATGTGCTATGATCTTGGCATCTTGGAGAGAATTTCCTCGAGTGATGCTGGACAAGAATCGACTAAGACGGGGAAAATCCCTGGCTAGCTGAAGCATCGTGCTTACAATACCACGTGTATCATGAAAAGTCCCCAGATCAAGGCCAGCTGTGACACCTTTTGGGGAACCCAGGGCAGAACCCCCCATGCTGCTGAGTGTCAATGCCGGCGGAGGAGGACTGGGGACTATCCAGGTTCAACGGACCCGGCATGACTGCATGGCAGCTAGCGCGATGATGGCCCTTGACCTTCAAAGAGCTCCAGATGATCGGTAATCGAGTTTACGTCTAAGCTAGCGTCAGGGGGAAGCCCATCGAGACAAAGCTGCCACGAAAGAAGCAAAGTCTCGGCGCTGATACGAAGCCCTACCATAGGGCTGAGGAGGATTGAAGTGGGCTGCGAAATCATCCTAGCTCGGCCGACAGGGTACATCAGACTGCATGTGGTAAGCTGCTGCTCAATTGAGCATAGGGATTGGCCAAGATCGCGATGTGGATGTGCGGCGGGGAGGAGACCCCAAAAGTGTAATCTTCGCAACCCGTCCAATGGGAGCGTCGGATTCCCTCAACGGCGGACGAAGGGCGGACGAAGGGCGGACGAACAGGTCGGTGCCGAATCAAGGTCAGAAGGATGAACAGAACGCGGCTTGGTAGAATAACACAGTCTTGCAACCTCAAGGACAAGCGCTTTTCACAGGAGATGCCTCGAATCAGGGTGGGTCAACTGCATCACTTGGCTGCCTCACGTCGTGAGGAATCGGCGGAAGATATCGATCGTTGACTTGCCGCAGCGTCGAGGATTAATGGCAGCGCTGGCTATGTACAAGAAAGTTGGAAAGTTCCAATTCATAGACGGCAAGTTTCGCGGAAAGACCGGCAAGGTATCACAGCGTTAGAGATACTTGTAAGGGTTGAGGATGCCGTTCTGCGATGCACTGTCAGTCAGCTGAGATAAGAGATCCTGCAGTGAAGAATACGGATGCCTACCGGATCAAACGTGTTCTTGATGTTCTTCATCAAGCCGACGATGGTCGGGTTGCGGCTGTATCCAATGAACTTCTTCTTCATCACGCCGAGACCGTGCTCGGCGCTGATGCTGCCCTGCCGTGCGGCGATCCACTCATATACGAACGGCTCCAGTACCTTCTCGACTCGCTCATCAAACCGCCGCGTTGATACATTGAGGTGCAGATTGGCGTCTCCCATGTGGCCATACCCAACCACGGCGCGGACAGGATACTCGTCGGTGTCTCCCAGCAGGCCGGCCGCATCAACGCGGGCCCGCGTGTCCTCGACCAGCTGGTACAGCTCCTTCAGAGGAATCGACACATCGTACTTGTAGGTGCCGCCCAGGTGGCTCAGCGCTTCCGTGATACCCTCGCGCCAGGTCCACAGAGACTTGATCTGCGTCTCGTCCTGGGCTAAGGTCCCGTCGGACACGATGCCCTTCTCCATGACATCCTCGAGGAAGGCTTGCAGCTTCTCGCTGTCGTGGTCAGCGTTGGAGCCGCTCGTCTCGATCAGGCAGTAGAACGGGTATCGGCCCTCCAGTGGGCTCTCGTTCTTGGTGACCTGCCGGACGAGCGCCTGGCTGCCCTCATCCATGAGCTCAAAGGCGGACAGGATCTCGGACAGCTGGCCCTTTGCCTCGCGGAAGGCCTGCTGGACCTTGTCGAACGACTCGAGGCCGAAGAAGGCGACGTTCTGCGCGGGCGAGCGTTGGGGGCAGTGTATTGACACCTTGGTGATGATACCAATGGTGCCCTCGGCGCCGATAAACAGCTGCTTCAGATCGTAGCCCGTGTTGTTCTTCCGCAACTTGCAGAGATCATCCACGACGGTGCCGTCCGCGAGCACGGCCTCGATCCCAAGCACCGTGCCGTGCAAGCTCCCGTATCTCAGGAGCCGCAACCCACCAGCATTCGTCGAGACATTGCCTCCAATGTGACACGACCCCTTTGCCCCGAGATCTAGCGGGAAAATGTAGCCCTTGCTGGCCAGGAACTGGTCCACAACCTCGAGGATGCAACCAGCCTCGGCCACGAGCGTGCCACTGACCTCGTCAAACTCGATAATCTGGTTCATGCGGCTCATGCTGATTACGATCTCGTCAAAGACGGGAACTGAGCCGCCCACCAGACCCGTGTTTCCGCCCTGGGGGACGACAGCGAGCATGTTGTCGTTGCAGTACTTGAGGATCTTGCTGACTTCCTCGGTCGAGCCGGGCTTGAGCACCAGCTTGCAGTGACCGCGGTACTTGCGCATCCAGTCGCTGTTGAATGGCTCAATGTCGTCGGCGGCCCTGTCATTGGTCACGCCGTCGATGACGGCCGACTCGCTACCGAGCAGACTGCGGAAGTAGCCAACATGCTCTCCAGTGAGCTGGGCAAAGCGGCTGTCCCGCTTGATGTCTGGGTACGTCTCGCTCGTGAACTTGGCCTTGGCGGAGACTGCTGGTGTCGTATGGAAGGGTCGGGGGCGGGAGGTGCTGAAGCGGCGAGCCACTGGACAAGGAAGCGACTGCTCCAGTGCCGCTTGTCTGCTGGGATTCGCTGATATCCTCGCCAACCTCAACCGTCGCAAGACCGGAGTCAGTTGTGGACGGGCCGTCATGGTCATGCCAGGAGCAGAAACTGGAAGAATACAAAATGTATAAGAACGCAACTGGGTATATGAAAGACAATTTTCACCACCTGTTTATGCTCCAGAATACTTGGGAAGCAAAACCAAGGTAATTAATACAAATTGAGAGTGATGTCCTAGATCTTCGTAACGGCCGTCAAGAAGCAGGCGAGAAGTCTGCAACCTAACACAGTTGGCGGCTGGCAGAATCAAGACATTGACTGGCGGACACCTGGCGTCGGCCTGCGTGGCCCCTGCATGACCCTAACCCTTCATCGGTACCATCTGACCTCGTCGCCCAGAAAGAGACGCAAGGATGAAAATGTGATTCTGAGCAGAAAATTAGTGGTGTTAATTTGAAAGCCAGATCAGGAAGCAACGTTAGCCGCTGGCTTTCATGGACCTCGTCTCTTTCCCTCCCTCAAATGAGGTCAACTAGGAAGGAGCAGCGCGCTCTTTTACACGCAGCATGCTCCAAGGTACCGATCCATTCGGTGTGTTAGTGCAGCCCAGAATAATGTACGTAGAAATCATCCACTCGATTAGCCCTTTCAACAGATCGAATAGTGGGGGTACATCAGGTTGAACGGACGGGCACAAATTGGCCGGACTCTCCGATCTCTCTGACCTCGATCAGAAGGGCCCGGAAACTGAGCGGTCAGATAACTGAGTGACTGCACCATCAATCTTCTTTTTCCTTGGACAATGTTGGGTAACGTTAGATATTTCCTGAGAAGAGCAAGCATTCGGCTTCTCGCGGCGAAAGATGACGACTGCTTCTGTACTCCCGAGATCGCTCCCCCCGGCAAGTTGTGTTGGAACGTGACAGAGGCGCGAGTTGGAGACCAAGGTTCCATAAGGAATTCACAAGACGTGGCACCCGGGGTTGAGTTCAACGCAAGGTTCTAACGTAGCGTCAGACGGGGATGGATGGACACGCTGGATGATGTTGAACCTCGCTCGCGCGCGATGCAGAGCGTTGAGGATTTGAGGTTGAGGACATACGGGCTGAAGCAGCAGTAACTAGCATGTGATTGGCCCAAATCAGCAATGTGGGTCACCGACTGAGCTCGTCTTGGCAACCTGAGCTCGTCGTCACAGCTGTGGTAGCCTGCCACTGCAGCTCTAGCCCGCAGCAAACAACCGCCAACCGCGATCAATCCCCGCGACTGCACCACCACTACCTGCGCAACCCCCTTTCCTTTCATAATATATTTGAGCGCTATTACGGAGAACGCCTTGCGATTTAGATCCCGAACATGGCTTCAGGATACGATAGAGCACTCTCAGGTGAGTTACCTTGGGCGCGCTCCCCACAGCTCCACAGCTCCTGCTAACACAGCTTCCCTCCAGTTTTCAGGTCTGTCGCCGTCGCCCGCTCAACCCCTCCCGCAAGGCACTGACTTCTCATAGTCCCGACGGACATGTCTTCCAGGTCGAATATGCGGGTGAGGCCGTCAAGAGAGGTACCTGCGCGGTGGGCGTCAAGGGCAAGGACGTGGTAGTGCTGGGATGCGAGAAGCGATCGGCTATGAAGCTGCAGGACACGCGGATTACGCCCTCCAAGATCGGCCTGATCGATACCCACGTATGCCTCGCCTTTGCCGGCCTCAACGCAGACGCCCGCATCCTGGTCGACAAGGCCCGGTTAGAAGCCCAGTCGCACCGCCTCAACCTCGAGGATCCCGTCACCATCGAGTACATCACCAAGTACGTTGCCGGCGTGCAGCAACGGTATACCCAGAGCGGTGGTGTGCGACCGTTTGGCATCAGCACCCTCATCGTCGGCTTCGACAAAGGCAGCGAGCAGCCCAGGCTGTACCAGACGGAGCCCTCGGGCATCTACTCTGCATGGTGAGCTAGGACATTGCCGGGGGGAAGGGGAGGGGTGGGCCATGCAGCAACTGACATTGTTACCACAGGAAAGCCAACGCCATCGGCCGGTCGAGTAAGACTGTTCGCGAGTTCCTGGAGCGCAACTACAAGGAGGACATGGACCGCGAGGCGACGGTGCGGCTGGCGGTAAAGTCGCTGCTGGAGGTGGTGCAGACGGGCGCCAAGAACATCGAGATTGCCATCATGGCGCCCGGCAAGGCGGTCGAGATGCTCCCCGTCGATGACATTGAGAACTACGTCAAGAACATTGAGCAGGAGAAGCAGGAGGAGGCGGCCAAGAAGAAGACGGGCAGGACACCCGGGACAGGCAGCGCTGCCATCCTGACCCGGACTGCCCAGGACGAGCCTGGTGACCACTAGAGCGGACCAGAACCGGAGCTGGGAGGATGGCATCTGGCGGTGAGGTAGAGGGCAGCTTTTCTGTAAGAATATACCACGAATGCAGTCACGGCGAAGCAACATGCTCTCGATCCCGTCTTTCCATACTCGTTCCCGCTCTTTTGGGTATCTCTCGTCTAAGTAAACCTCACCAATAATACGCCCGCTTAAATCATTACCCCTTTTCTATTCCCTTTCTCCTTTCTCCTCATTCCAAGGGGAAAAGCTGTAGACCGAAATCAACCCAGCTTATCCGCCTCCTTATCAGGATCAAACACCGTGATCTTGTCCCCATTGCTCTTGACCCGCTCGTCCTTGATCATCCGGCTGTCGATCCGCGCGTCTTCCCCTTCCACGCTGATGGCCGCCTTGGGCGTGACGGCGTCCAGCACAAAGTGGTTGTCGCAATGCGGGCAGTACTCGTCGGCCTCCTCAAACTCGGACGCGTCCTTGCGGAAGCACTTTTTGCACTTCTTGCAGGCGAACGTCATCTCGAACCGCTGGAGCAACGGATGCGATTCCTGCTCTGCGTGGCATTCAGGGCAATCGAACCATTTACGGCCTGGGACGGGGGCATGTAAGACAGAATCTGCGTAGGGAAATAGGGGTGTGGGGATGAGAAGGGTGGTTATTACAGCATGGCGAGCGGATTGATACTTGGGCGTTGAGGATGTGTTTGCTGCAACAAAGGTGTTAGCTACCCTAGCTGGCGGAGAAAGGGGGCGAAGCCGAGGCAGAGAGGGTGCAGTGGACATACCACATTGTGAGGAAAAGTAAAGATCAGCTTCTTGTTTAGCTTTCTTGTTTCGGTGACAGCGATGTGCAAAGAACTCAAGCCTTTGGTGTCACTGTCACTGTCACTGCCTGTCTGAGTCGCAGGAAATGGACGTCGGTGAATCAATTCGAAGTTGAAGCCCGATCTGCGGGTTGCTTTCCCGCCCGTGCGGATCTGGCGGGGTAGGCAGATTTTAGTGGGACGCTATCCCGACTATTTGCGGCTAGCACACAATTAGTAATACCAGCTCAGACCGGGAGGCAAGGCTGCAGCCCAGCTAGTGGGGCCGTGGGCTTGTGTCCTTGGAACAAAGGCTCATCCATCAGCTGTAACTTCAACGGCCACCTCCCTCCTCGTTTCACCTCCCATTCACCTCCCATTCACCTCCCATTCACCTCCCATTCACCTCCGCCTGTCGTCACTACGCGAGGCCGCCATCTTCAGTCGTGCCGATTGCGAGTATATCGGTTTAAGGGTTGTTCTCGACTTGAACAAGCAGATTGAAGAGCTCGCGGGTTTCCGGGTTCGCGGCGTAGCGACCATGCCTCCAAAGCGAAAGGCGCCAGGCGGGCAGGCAAATGCAGCCAAGGCAGGGCGTGTCTCGGCCATGTCGACGCCAGGCCCGGCGACGCCCCGTAGCCTCGACAGCTCAGTCATGTCGGAAGCCGACGAGGATTTCGACGAAGACGTGTCTGAGGCCCAGAGGGAACGCGAGGCGATGCTGTCCAAGGAGGCCGATGAGTTTGTGAATAAGTTCACTATCGGCTCCAGGCGCATGCAGGGTCAGACGGACGACAAGGAGGTTAGGCGCTTCGATTCGGCCACGCCCTTCTTCAGGAAGCGGGACTTCTCCCACCTTCCGCTCAAGCCCGATCACCAAAACCGCCCGCTGTGGATAGACCCATACGAATGCACAGTCGTTCTCGAGCGCTTTCATCCGCTGGCCGAGCAGGCGACCGACTTTCTCATCACCATCGCTGAGCCAAAGTCGCGTCCCACGTTTTTGCACGAGTATGCCCTGACGCCGCACAGCCTATATGCCGCAGTGTCGGTGGGGCTGCGGCCGAAGGACATCATCAACACGCTAGAGCGCTTCCTCAAGACTGCGCTGCCTGACATGGTGCGCACCAAGATTGAGGAATATACGAGGAGTTTCGGCAAGGTGAAGTTAGTGCTCAAGCACAACAAATATTACGTAGAAACCATGGACGCCCAAGTGCTGCAGACCCTCCTTAAGGACGAGGAGATCGGCAAGCTACGCGTCCACGGGTCCGACAAGGTCACCACCAGTCATGCCCCGACCCTCGGCGGTCTTGTCATCCCGGGGACGCAGAACGCAGCCGGCGTCCACCAGGCCAATCTGAAGCAGGCCGGAATGAAGCCCGGTGAAGCAGCCGATGCCTCCAACGAGGCCGACCTCTTTACCGCTTTAAATGAGGAAGATGATGACGACGATAAAGAGGCAGTCCATGCCTTTGAGATATCGGATGCTGACGTCGAGGCGGTCCAAAAGCGCTGTCTCGACATTGGCTATCCCATACTGGAAGAGTATGATTTTAGGAATGACGACGTAAACCCGAATCTCGAGATTGACCTTCGTCCCAACACCCAGATCCGCCCGTACCAGGAGAAAAGCCTTAGCAAGATGTTCGGTAACGGCCGCGCCAAGAGTGGCATCATTGTCCTGCCCTGCGGCGCGGGCAAAACGCTCGTCGGTATCACGGCCGCATGCACCATCAAGAAGGGGGTCATCGTCTTGTGTACCAGCTCCATGTCGGTTGTGCAATGGCGTCAGGAATTCCTCAAGTGGTCCAACATCAATCCCGACGACATCGCCATCTTCACGGCCGAGAGCAAGAACAAGTTCTCCGGCAGTACCGGTATTATCGTTACCACGTACTCCATGGTCACCAACAGCCGCGAGCGCTCCCACGACTCCAAGAAGATGATGGACTTTCTGCGAGGGCGTGAATGGGGTCTGATGCTCCTCGACGAGGTGCACGTCGTCCCGGCCGATATGTTCAGGCGGGTCATTTCCTCCATCAAGTCGCACTCCAAGCTCGGGCTCACGGCCACGCTTCTGAGAGAAGACGACAAGATCAACCATCTCAATTTCCTCATCGGGCCCAAACTGTACGAGGCCAATTGGATGGAGCTCTCCCAGCAAGGGCACATCGCCAAAGTCCAGTGCGCTGAGGTCTGGTGCCCCATGCCGACCGAGTTTTACGACGAGTACCTGCGGGCCAACTCACGCATGAAGCGGACCCTCTACGCCATGAACCCGCGCAAGTTCCAGGCCTGCCAGTACCTCATCAACTACCACGAAGCCCGCGGGGACAAGATCATCGTCTTCTCGGATGAGCTCTATTCGCTCAAGCAATACGCCCTCAAACTCAAAAAGGTCTTCATCTACGGCGGCACCTCCCAGGCCGAACGGATGCAAGTCCTCGAGAACTTCCAACACAACCCCGAGGTCAACACCCTATTCCTCTCCAAGATCGGCGACACGTCGCTCGATTTACCGGAAGCGACCTGCCTCATCCAGATCTCGTCCCACTTCGGCTCCCGCCGCCAGGAAGCCCAGCGCCTGGGCCGCATCCTCCGCGCCAAGCGCCGCAACGACGAAGGTTTCAACGCCTTCTTCTACTCGTTGGTGTCAAAGGACACGCAGGAGATGTACTACTCGTCCAAGCGCCAGGCTTTTCTGGTGGACCAGGGCTACGCCTTCAAGGTCATCACGCAGCTCGCCAACCTCGAGAAGACGCCCGACCTGGCGTTCGGCACCCCCCAGGAGTGCCGCGAGCTGCTGCAGCGCACGCTGGTGGATAACGAGCGCGGCGCCGAGGACGATGTCGAGACGGATGACCTGTTTGGTAAGGTATCCCGCCGAGCGGGCGGGAATGGCGGTGGTGGAAGGAAGGGTAACGGGGTGAGGCGCACGGCGGGTATGCTGAGCGAGCTGGCTGGCGGGCAGGATATGGCCTATATCGAGCAGAACAAGGCTGCCAATAAGGCGCTCAAGGCCGCTGCGGGCCGGAAGAAGGGCGGTGCAGGGCCTGGGGAGCAGAGCAAGTTCTTCAAGGGCATACAGAGGGAGAAGGAGAAGAGCAGGGCGCGTGCTGGCTAGCGGCAATAGGCGCTGCTGCCTTTATTTACTCTTTTTTCTCCCTTTACCGGGGTTTTATAGATTCGCCAGGCGCCCTGATCACGAGCAATGACGTGAAGCGAGCTCGACAATTGGGTATAGAAATTGAACCAATATTCCTTCACTCAGTTCCCGCGTATCCGACGCTACCTGTAGACATCGGCATTGCAAAACGATGTTTGGCTGTTCCCATCAGCGACGAGCACCGTGCGTGTTTTTACCCAAATTATGTGGAACTAAGGTGAGTATATATGCCTGCTCTCCGAGAGCATCTGATTTGTATGTACAAGTGCCGACGCAAACCAAGCCGCAAGCTTGCGTGTTAGGTTCCGTCTATGTCCATATGAAATCCCGGTCTCCGTGCGCGCCAAGGTCCATGACCGCGCAGCCACGACACACCCCCAAAATGCCCGACTCTCTGATTTCCGTGATCCGTTCCAGAATGGAATGTCTATGTTTCCGATATCTATAAACTCCGTTCCCATCTCCAAATTGCCCCCCTGTTGCCGAGGTGTAATCCCTCTGCTGCAACTCAGACTGCCACAACGCCATACCCGAAAATCCAAAGATCTATCCCTTTGAAAAAAAGTCATCCGAGAAACGCCGCGATCCAACGCTCATTCCCCACCCCCGGCTGCAGTACGGGGCCTGTGCGAGAAGATTGGAGTATCTAGCCTCCGTGACACCCCTGGCTCCGTCCTCCGTGAGCTGACGCGGGTGGCGTACGGCTCACCCAGCTCGTCGACGGCGGGCTCGGTCGATCTCCTGCGGATTCCGGGCACGAGCGGTTCGGGGGGCACGTAGGGCCCAGGGTGCAGTAGGGAGGTCAGGATGTTGCCGTGATCGCCGCCAGTGCTCTTGTGCCGGCCGACGCTGGACCCGCGCGGCCCACCAGTCGCTGCCGAGGTATGCGACGGCAGCCTCCCCATCCTGGCATCTGCGTCCGCCGCTTCCGTAGCATTGAGTGCTTCGCTGGGAAGGAGAATGGCGCGATCCAATCCGTAAGGAAGACCACGGTGTCTGCCACGGATCATCATGGCGATGAGGACCAACTTCCCGACGACGGAGAACTGGGAGCAGAGCGATGCGTTGACAGTGGGGTAACCGAGACTCATCCCGACTGTGCCGTAGGCGCTGACAACCTCGAAGAGGACAGCAAACATGGTGAAATCGTTGGCCGCGAGCTTGGGCCCTTCTACAATGGTGATGATAAAAAACCCGATGACAATGTACCACAAGTCGAAAGAGAGCTGCCGCCGCAAATGTGCTCCGACGTAGGACAGGTCGCTCTGACCCGCTCGCTCCTCGATCTCGTTCCCACCGTAGATGCCCAGTGACTTCTCTTCGTACACGTTTGTGCGACGGACGGAGATGGCAATCGGGAAAACCGAAATGTACATCATGACCATGTACGAGAACTGAACGGCGGGGTGGAGCATGGCGATGTTGACGCAAGAAAAGCCGGCGGTCCTTGTGGCAACTGCTTCAAAGAGGCCGTTCAAGACCTTGAGGCCGGCGGGCAAATCGACGACCGGTTGGGTATTCAGCTATGGAGAATTAGCAGGACAATCAAAACTTGGGATCAGTGCCGATACTTACATCAAGCACGATGAAGAGCAAGACGTCAAGACCATTCAGGATAACGAGAAGCCAGAAGAGCCACCAGGTGGCACCAGAGGGGAACAGCAAGGTGAAGCAGCGGCGGGGGTGGTCCAGCAGGAACCTCAGCTCTTCATAGAGGCCTGTGCCGACCGGGACGATGTGTGACATGACCCAAATGATGAACCGGAGCATGACTGGGAAGCCTGTGTTACCAATGATAACCAAGAAGATCATCAACAAGAGCGGCCATGTAGCCGTATTGAATGAGTTCATGCTGTCAGGCGTGAGCGTGAAGCCCAAGTCCATAAAGGCCGAGCTCGCGGTAAAGAAAGCCCACCATGTCCTGCTCATGCCGGCCTTGTCAACAATCTGGCCGTAGGGTTCGACGTTCAAGATCCACGGTGCCAGCCCAACGACGCCGAGAGCAGAGTAGATCCAGAAGTAGCCTATCAGGATGAGAGCCAGCGTCTTCAAAGACCTGTACTCAATACCTCCGAGCTCTTCTCTCTGTTCTTCTGTCAGGTCCGGGAAAGCAGAGTTTCGGCCAATAGTCGGCTCCCAGCTGAGGTATGGCGTGCCATCAATCTTGTCCCTTGAGAAAGCTGTCCGCATGTTCGAGAATGATTGCCGCCTTTTGCCCTTCGAAACACTGCTGCCCGGTTCATCCGATTTGCTGTGAAGCTTCCTGTTCGTCTTGCGCAAGAACTGAGGCCTCCGGAGCTTCAGGAACGAGAAGGTGTGGGCAGCGGCCTTAGCGTCCTCGACAAAGTCCTCTGAGGCGGATTGCTGCAGCTTCCGGCGGTCAGGCTCTTCAATCGTGATAGCCTGTTGACGGTTATCGGCTGCGCTCGCCTGGAACTCTCCGTCAAAATTGGTGGAGAAGGTCCTGGCTCGCGGGGACGCCGCTTCGGGCTCCTCATCATCACCAGCCACTACGCGCTTCGGAAGCACGCCCCGTTCGACATCTCGGGGGTGAGGGATCCGCAGCACCTCGTCATCCCCTTTCCGCTGCCGCTCAAGAATAGCGATGTGCTCCTGGTCGGATCGTGCCTGCGGGAGCTTGAGAACATCCTCGCCCAAGCCGTCGCTTTTCGTGACGGTGCGAGCGAACTTGATTTCAGGCCTGCGTGGTTCCGGAGCCTCATCAGCACCATCGCTCCCAGACGAGTTTGAGACCTGGCGCTTGGGATCAATGTGCTCGCCGTCCGATGGCGGCAGATTGTCCTCCAGAAGCATGCCGTCATTTGTGATGCGCGACCTGGCCCCATTCAGCATCACGGTGATTTTGCGGCCATTCACGCCTGTCTCGGCATCCGCATTGTCAAGTCTCGCCCTGGTCTTGGTCTTGGAGATGGTGCCCCTCATTTGGCGAGCTTGGTGGACGATATGCCGGAAGCGCTTCTCAAACCAGTAAAGGCGTAGAAAGACGACAAACGAGTGGATGGTTATCGGGTTTGTCATCAGTGGCCACAAGTAAAGGATGATCTGCTGGAACGTGTTGAGCTGATTGATGTCGATGGGGTTCAAGCCTGCCTGGGTGCTGGCACCGCTGGCAAAGAATAGAGCATCGATATAATCTAGGTTCCCTTTGCCAGCGCCATAGACAAGAACGGATCCAAGAATTGCCAGACCAACGATATAGAAGTCTATTACGAAGAGTTAGACCCAATCTAGATAAGATAACTATAGGCAGTGATCCGCCCGATACCCGATACTCACAGTGGGCAGAGATGAAGTTGAAATGCGGATTCTTGGAGATGAAAGCCGGCTTAAGAGCCATGAAGTAGCCAATGAGCATGTCCTTGAGCCCGTCCATGGTGACCAGTTATGAGAATATACGGCTAAGTATCCTCTGTAACCAGCGAGGATGGTGGGACAGGACCGCAATCTTGAATGGGAGCCAATTGATTGTCGGTTGTTTCGGGGAGGCCTCCGATAGCAAGCGGAAATGCAAACCGCCTGCAAAGAGCAGGAATCAAAGAAGTTTGCGGCACGGTGAGGACATGGTTGTGGATAACCGTCGGAGAGTGCAGAGGTCGGACGAGGATGAGGGCGTGGGAATGGGTGAGATATCCAAACTTCCAAAGATGATCAAAGAGATGGATGGTCCGCTGCAGTTGCCGAGGAGATATCCCTTAGTGAGCGGCCAACCAGGGTTCCAAAGTTGGTTGCGTGATCCGAAATCAGGTGTTGATAAGGGTGCATTCGGCAATGCGATGCTGTGTAAAGCAGTTGGCGAGGCACGTCCGGGATGATGCTGCAGGTGGTACGAATCGAGAATGCTCGAGGCGATGCCAGGGTCAGACGACGGCCGACCTCTTTGATGCGCTCAATTCACTGAGCCAAGGAAAGTGGGAGGCCAAGAACGGCAAGGCGTCAGTGATGGCTGCGCCAAGAAAAGTGGCCGCAGGGTTGGCGAAAATCGAAGCGAAAAATGCGGGCCAGAACACCACGCCCTTGTTCAATTGATTTTGCTCTCTCAGCGTTTTCTGGAAAGCACGTGGGGCTCATGGACAACATTTGAGGATGACCAGGAAACAGCCGCGGTTGTATCCGTAGCCGTTTTGCAGAAGGGCATGCGAGGATTGCGACACCGCTTTTCTGCACGAGACATTCCCCAATGACGCACGCGAAAGATCAATATCTGACTGATATACGCCAAGATACAGGAGACTGTCTTCCTTTCACAAATCTTCGATGTGGCACAACGGCGCTAAACTAATGTACATATATGAACATGTACACTAATGCACAGAACCATCCCCACGGATCTGGGGCCCAATGTAACTGTCATATTGCTTGCTTACACATAGAGCCCAAAATGCTGAGTTGACGCTTCGAGACCAATTCAACCATTATCAGAGTTCCCAGAGGCTATGAAGGTGTCACAGCCGTGTTACACAACAGTCATTCAGGTGCAATACCACCCCTTCCTTCTTTTCTGTTGCAGCAGTACTAGAACAGGGGCCCCGGAGCAGCCAACCTAAAATCCGTCGATGAACTGGACGTTGCAGTGCAAAGCAAGCAGGGATGGAGGAATGCCGACGATCACAGCCAACCAACAACCGCCAAGGCCGAGTTTAAACAGTAGCGTCGCCCAGAGCTGCGGAATTGCCAGTTTGTTGTTGGGATGATCTTAAGTCATCTCACATCTCACCACAACATCATCAATCATCATCCCCAGGCATTGCACAAAACATCGCCAGTGGACGGTCTAGAGTGTTTTGTGCCCATGAACTGGGAAGGACAGGGAAAATTTTGGGCCGGAGAACCAGTGACAAGCATCGCCTTTGCACGCCGTTAGGTTGTCCACAGGCATGGCACAAGCCGGTGCTGCTACGGGCACCAAACGGCAAAGGATCAAAGAGATCATCCTCCGAATTCTTAACCCGTGTGAATGTCACTATCAGCTCTAGTTCCGTTCCAACCATCTGTCTCATCAAGGCCCTTGGACCTGCATATTGAGCCTCTATCCTTTGATGATCCGGAGCCCCAAGACACTGGTTCTGATGGCTACGTAGGCTCCGGCGTCATACCCTCATGGGCGAGACATTGAAAGCACTGAGATGGCCTGCCGATTCCTAGTTCCTAGCCATGTTGCGACAAATGTGTGCTTCGGTGTGCGTTGACTGTGGCAAAGCAGATATGCCATGACTGCAACATCACGTGCAGTTTGATAACGCCATTCTCGGTGATGATACAGCCGCAATCTCCAGCAGCGCACCAGATGATGTTAGGATATGGTGAGCTGATCACGGCCAATTTTTGAGGACGACGGCAGTCCCAGCCCAGCCAATACAATAAATAAACCTACCTTATGCTCCTCAGTATCATCGCATTCCCTTCCGATTGAGAATTCGAGTCGTCCGAACCGAGCCGTTCTCCTAGCCCCTCCGGTTTCTGGCACCCATACTGACTTTGTCAACACGCCCGAGGCGTTGCTGCGGTGTCGAAATTCGGATGCGCAGAAGGCGTGTCAGCCGAATTGAGGACAGGGTACGGGCAATGGCGATGGCTAAGTTGGGTTGCTGGTCATACTTTTGAGTTTGCGAGCGTTGTCCATGGGCTGAGGTGGATTGTATGGAAGAGATTCAGGTTTGACCAGGTGGCTAGAGGGTGACGATCTGCAGGCAGACCTTCTCCATAGTTCATAGAGGCGCGATCAATGACATCTTTCTTGGTGCCCGAGGTGGTCGCGGAGGAGGACTTCTGGGTCATATACCCGTGCCTTACAAGAAGGGGTCCATGGTTGGAATGGTTCGAGAAGAAACTCAAGCTTGCTTTGGCGTTCGGAGGGATGGTCCTGAGCTCAAGTCAATATAGATCACACAGGAAGAGTTGGAACTCAGAATTCGGCAGATGTTGTGGTTTCTCCGTATCATAACCCGTCTTCTCGTCACATTTGAAAGGCATGATAACACCTACTGACATGGTGCATAGACGAGAGAAACGTTGAGGGGATCTTCACATCACATCCCCTAGCTGCGATCCCAGACCTTGGTTAGATTCCATCTATACATGGTATACACGTGTACACGGTAAACCCTCCTCTTGCCCAACGCCATCGCCTTCCCACGCCTTCCCCTATCAGCCACCCTATTTCTTCTTCGCACCCGCCGTGCCCTTCGCCCCCTTCGCCCCCTTCGCCGCCGTTGCCGCCGCCGCCGGCTTGCCGCTCGAGAAGACCTTCCTCGACCGTTTCCAGGCAAACACCAAATCCTCCACACTACCCATGTCGTGCTTGGGCTTGCGCATGTACGTGAGGCGGGCCCGGCGCGCGCGCTTGGGCCGCCGCTTGACAATTTCGATGCCGGCCACGTTCTTGTTGTAGATCTTGAACCACATCTCGACGCCGACCTTGCCCAGGTGGTTGCGCAGCAGGATGGCCGTATCGATGCCGCGCCGTCGGATCGACAGGCACACGCCCGCAAACGGCTCGCCGCCGCGCCGGTGCGTCACCATCAGCACGTCGCCCACCTTCGCCGCCTCGCGTGTCTTGGCAAAGAGCGCCGTGCGCGCGCCCGTCGGGTCCATCTTTTTGATCTGGGCTTCGTGCAGCGACTGCAGCACGTTGACGGGCGGTGGGGTGAGCGCCTTCTTGCCGGCGACGGTGGTGCTTGGGTAGACGGCGAAGGCGCTGCGGAGGGTTTTTGTTTTGCGGTCGGTGAGCGGGACTGTCGGGGGTTAGTCAAGCCTCTTTCGGCCGGTTTGTGAGGAGGGGCAAGTACAGAAGTTGTGTCCTAGTAGTGGTCGTGGTGATGCAGTGGTCTGAGCTGCCTCGGTCGCCATATGTCGAGAGATTATTCTATGTTGTCGTGCCCGGCGTAGGCTGGCCTTGAGGCAGCTCAAGGGCCGCCTTGCCAGCGGTGTGGTGCTCATCGTGTAACGGTCGAGGTTGGCTTGCGGTTGCTGGCGAGCAGCGCAACGTTTCTCGCTCGCTATGGACGTTCGAGTTCGACATGCGACCTGGAGCGAATGGCTGGCTGCAATTGGCTGTGGTGGGTCTGGCATGGACTTGGGGCACACTAAAATGTCCGCCCGACCAACCAGATGCCGTTGCCGAATTTCGTACATCGGAATTTCATGGGGGTAGCGCGTGTACTGAGGAGCGAGCAGTCGCACTTCAACACCAACGACGGGAACTCTTTTGCCCGTAGTCATGTTCCTCGCGACAGCACCACCAAGTGCCCTGCGGGCCAGCGGAGGCAGGATATGGCTTCCCATAAGCAGTGGCGCTGCTCCATGGCACAGGTGGTTCTCCACATCTCCAACACATCGAGGTACGTCGGCCTGCGAGTAGACTTCGTTCAGGTTTTGCAAAATACTAACGTACAGTGCTCGACACAGCCAAACACATCATAACATTTGGCGAGACCTCATCTCCCGAACTTTCTAGACTTCTCGACAGCTTCCGCCATTACATCGTCCTCCCGACGTACTTGGCCGGAGAGCAGCGCAAGAAGATCTACAATCCCAAGCTGAAGGACATCCTCCAGAACGACCCAGTCACGATGGAAATCGACGGCGTGGCCTACAAATTCCGCTACATCAACAGGGTCACTGAACTTCCCAACACCCGCAAGATAGTCACGCAAGCCGTGAATGCCATGACAACCTCGAAGGACTTCCAGAACATCCCTCCCCTCCTCGAAGGTTGCGAGCGGGCAAATCGCACCCTGGGCACGCCCATCCGGAGTTCGATGATTAGGAGGGCCGCCATGCACAGGTCTCTACACATCATAATGGACTGTGTCAAAGCCGTGAAGCGGACCGGCTTCAAGCTCGACCACTCCGAACTCATCAACGAGCTGCTCATCTGGCTTCAGCTGCCAGCAGTTCAAAGCGGCTGGGACGAGGCCAAGACGAAGGTGGCCCTCAAGCAAGTCCAGCTGGTCCTGAATCTGATCGAGAGCGACGAGAACCACTTGCCTCGCAAGGAATCCCAAGGCGCCTTCCCCTTCTACCGGGACCCCCAGGTCTTGGCTGCCAGGCTGCACATGGCCGCCGCGCGGGCTGTCCACCACCAGGGAGGCAAGGATGTGGACGGCAAGGTGACCAAGTACGCCCAGGAGCTGGTTGCGCTGTGGCCCGAAGGCGCCGGGTTACTCGACCTCCAGCCTGATGAGTCGTACAGGGACAAAGAAAAGATGTCGTACCTGATCGAAAGGAACCATTATTTGTGGTATGCGTCGCCCGTGCTAAACGGCTTGACACTGGCGGCGCAGGTGGTGGACCCCGGCTTAGCCATGCAACTGCAGAACCGGGCCGACAGTGTGGAGACCGAGGTCAAGGCTGCTCTCGCTTCGGAGAAGAGGAAGCCCGGGGGGAGAGGGGAGATGATCTACAATTCACTCTTCAACCCTCAAGCAAACGAAGAGGAGCTGGCAGCCGCCGAGGAGACAGCATGAGCGGCCTAAGGGCACTTGAAGACGTTTTGTAGTGGGCTGAATCCTATGTACATGTATATCTCTATGTATTGTATCAAAATGCGCGGCGCGGGCTATGGCAGGACAATGTACTTCTGCAGATGCTCGGGGATGGCCGATAACAGGTTCTTGGTCTCGAGCCACTTCCTCGAGAACAACCTGTCTGCATACCGGTACGCGCCATCCGCGAGAATCGTCACGACCGTGTGCCCTTTGCCCAGCTTCTCCGCCACTTCCTTGGCCGCTACCACATTGAGCGCCGAGCTGGCGCCCAAGTACAACCCCTCCTCGTCCAAACACCTGTACACCATCTCGATGCTCTTCTCGTCGCTGATATGCAGCGACCCATCCAACAGTTCCAGATCCGGCTTCAGATTGTCCGTGATCCTTCCCTGCCCAATCCCTTCGGTAATGCTCGATCCGCTCCTCTCAATCAGCTTGCCCCCGGAGCTGATATACGAGTGCAGCACGCTCCCCGGCGGGTCCGCCAGGAAACTCTTGACCTTGTCCCCAGACACCTCCTTCAGATACCGCGTTATCCCCGCCAACGTCCCCGCGGTGCCGGTGGAACAGGTAAACGCGTCCACCTTCCCGCCCGTCTGGTGCCATATCTCGGGGCCGGTCGTCTCAATGTGCGCCCGGCGATTCGCCGTGTTGTCGAACTGGTTCGTCCACACGGCATTATCCAATCGCTCGGCATGCCGCCGGGCCTGGTGGTTGTAGTTTTGTGGGTTGTCGAAGGCGACAGCGGGTACGGGGTACACCTCGGCGCCCAGGAGCCGCAGCAGATCAATCTTGCCCTGCGACTGTGTGTCGGGCATGTAGATGACCAGCTTGTAGCCCTTACTGCGGCACACGTGGGCCAGCCCGATGCCCGTGTTGCCCGCCGTGCCCTCGACGACGGTGCCGCCGGGCCGGAGCAAGCCGCGCTCCTCGGCGTCACGCACGACGTAGAGCGCTGCGCGGTCCTTGACGGAACCGCCGGGGTTGGTAAACTCGGCCTTGCCGAGGATCTCGCAGCCTGTCTGTTCCGAGAGGTGGTTCAGGCGGATGAGCGGGGTGTTGCCGATGGCTGGAGCAAGTTAAGTTGTGTTAGACTTGTCTTCTTTTTGAGCGTGAGTGTGTATACGCGGATGGGTATTGGTCACTTGCCTCCTGTTAGCCCTCTGGCGATCCCCTGCGCCTTGGACACGGCGATGAGGTGCTGCGTGGGCTCGGCGGCGGCTGCCACTGCCAGGCGCTTTGCGCTTGTCGCGAAACTGCGTGCGCCGTGGCGGAACATGGTGAACGGGAGGTCGTGCACTGCTCGGTCGAGGGAGGACTCTGGTTTGTCACTCGGCGGATTGATCAGGTTCTCGACCGGCTCCTCCGGAACAGACGTTGCAACAACAAATTCCCGGCGCCGACGGCGTTGTGAAGGGACGGAAGCCGGGGAAGTGGGGCCTTGCATACTCAACCGATGGCGCAATCGAGCGCTAATCCACCCTGGAGGGTACTGTACCTGTGTACATTGCAGGGGCCATAAGTGAGACCCACAACGTTGTATGGTCCCGGTCTAGCTTGCCGCCGGCATCCTCGAACGAGCCCCTGCCACGCGACGGTCCCATCACGTTTTTCGGACGTTTCTGTCAGAGCGTGTCGACGTTAGCCTTGGCATCGATTCATCACCACCACCAGCTCATCACAATTTGACTAGCAGACAAATGTGTGTTCGACCGTTTTAAAGTTCAAACTGTCTCTAAGCCGGCCCGCCATGGCAAGCGACGCAGAAGAGAGGAAATCATCTCCTCTCGATGACTTGTCCGACATTGAGAGCACGAGCAGCACCGACGACGCAGGGCAACCACAGACGGTGGAATGGCTCGTCACATCCCGCGCGAAACGGGCTACAGCCGGAAACCGTATGAAGGCGATGCTCGCAAACGAGGAGCTGGCCGCCGAAGACTCGGACCTCGAACTGCTGTTCGCCGAAGACGAGAACGATGCAGGGTTCAGCGACGAGGAGCAGGATGACGCATCCGACGTGCAGATGGACTCGTCATCCGACGACGAGGACAATAATGATAATGCCGACGACCTGGAAGGGGAAAGAGAGCTGGAGCGCCAGGCGCGAGAGAAACGCAACGTCGAGCGTAAGCGGAAAGCCCAGGAGGCCATCCCAGCGAGATTCCGGAAGAAGGTTCGCATCGAGCAACCTGCTGCTCGCCCACCGCGGCCGAAGAAGAAATCAGAGAGGTCCAGCTGGCTTCCGTCACCGGCTGACATGCCCACGCGAGCCTCGGAGCGCCAGACCACCAGGATCAGCAAGCAGCAGCTTCATCAAAAGATGGTCTCGGATGAACTCAGACGGAGGAAACAGCTTGAGAGGATGGAGAAGAAAGCAAAGCTGCTCGAAGCCATGAAGAAGCCGCCAATGACCCAGGCCGAGCGTCTGGCGGAGGCCGCCCTGGTCGAGAAGCGGAACGCCAAGAGCTTAAACCGGTGGGAGGAGGCTGAGAAACAGAGGGAGGAAGAGCGCTTGAAGAAGATTGCCGCCTTGAATAACCGCAAACTCGACGGACCGGTGGTTACATTCTGGAGCGGCATTCAAGAGCTCCAGGAGGGACAGGGCAAGCACGTTGGGAACCTTGTGTCCATGGAGGAGAAAGCGCCACGGAAGAAGAGACAGTCCGCTGCGGCTGCACTGGCGGCTAAGGAAGCCGGAGCCGGAACATCGACGCCGACTAGCCCGGTGGAAACGCCTAAAGCGAAGACGCTCGAAGCACCAGACGTCAAGAGCGAGCAGATTGATGGTCCTGCGCCGCCAAGTATGAAGCCAATTCTGCCATTGTTTGTTCCTGATGATCCTAATCAGGGGCCGGCGCCGGCAACAACCCCGCCAGCGCCAGGACCCGCGCCAATGGCTCCGCCTCCAATACCCCCGCCGCCAGACACCAGATTGAGTAGCTCAGGAGTGCTGGCCGCTCCTATTCTTGCTCCACCAGCCGGCGTATCACCTCCCATGCTTGGGGGGCAAATGCTCATGCTGGGACTTCCGGCAGGAGCCAAGCCCTTCCTCGCGGCGCCGAATACTTCACATACGCCTTCGCCCCTTTCAATGCCCCCGTCCACGCCGTCTGATACCGCTTCTCCTGCGCCTGCGACGACCGTCCCGCCACTGGCGATGTCTACCCCTAAACCCAAGATCATAGTCCCTCCTCCTCCCTTGCCATCAACTCCCGCCACCACACTTCATACATCACAACCAAAACAACCGCCATCCGCGGGACCCCTTGACACACCGCAAGATGCACCTCCTTCCGCTGAGCCGGCCCGAGAAGGGAAGGTGACGCGCAGCTGCATCATCCTACAGAACTTTGACGACCAGGCCATCAAGGACAAACAGGTGCAGACACAGATCCTATTCGGCAGGAAGATGAACAAGTTGGCGAGTAAGTGTCCCGCTGCCCATGATACAAAGTAGCGTCTCGATGCTGACCCTGGCGTAGAACCCGCTCATCCGCCCCTCTGCGTCATCACCAACCACCCGGCCAAGTACAGAGATCCCAAGACGGGTCTGCCGTACTCCAACAGCTATGCCTACCGCGAGATCCAGCGTGTGTACCGCGGCGACTACAAGTGGAGTAGCCTGCTGGGCGCGTGGGTTGGGCGTGGCGATTATGCGGCGCGGGGAGTGCCGGAGTCGTTCCTGGATCCGTCCAAGGTGTCGAAGCCTGCCGAGCCGGTCCTGGCCCCCATCGAAGGGGCCGCGGAAATGAAGGTGGAGGATAGTCCAGAGAAGGCTGCGGATGAGCCAAGGCTGGAACCGATCGAGGGGGTGCAGGGAGCAGAAATGGCTGGGCCGCCTGCATTCCCGGTCGCGAGTGGTTAACCGTGTGCCAGATGGAAAACGTCCCGCGAACAAGCCGGGGACCGCTGAGGCGGATAATCTCGTCAACCCATGACCTCCCATACTTTACAACCTCATCTGATGGTATCATGGACAAGACCAAACCAAACACCGGTGCCACCCAATCGTGTCCCAAGTTCTCCAGCCCAACACCAACTGCCAGTACCACAAAACACATCATATACAAAACATCACGACTCGTCCATCCTCTCCCCCTCCTCTTCAACCCTTCCAAGCAAGCCAACAACCCTCTCCAAACTCTCCACTTCCCCCTTCGCCAACCTCCTGCCCCCACCATCCCATTCCCCGTCCCTGACTTCCCCATTCTGCCCCAGCTCCAGCCCGCGCACGTTCTCGAGGTGCCTCTTGGTCGCCGTCTCGACATACTCCAGCCGCTCCCTCCGCCAGCTCTTCTTCTTCCCCTTCCCGTCCACCTCATCCTCCTCCTGCTTCGCGACATCTTCGTCGTCTTCCCCGGGCAAGGAGGCCAAGCTGGGCATGGCATTGCGCAACGCCCTGGACAAATCTCGAAGGGCCTGGAGTTGGGATAAGGAGAAGGCAGTTGTTGTGGTGAGTGGGGTTGTCGCGTCGCCGTCTGTGAGGTGGCCTTTGGAGTGCAGGAATTGGAAGGGGGGTTTTTGTTGAATTTGTTTTTGTTCTTGTTGCTGGGGGTCTTCTTGCTGCTGTGGTTGTTGATGTTGGTTTCTTTGTTGTTCAGCCGTAGTAGTAGTGGTGACAGGCTCGGTCTTGACAGTTCCTGCCACCCGGCCGCCCACCAGCCGCCGCATCTCGCCCAATAGCGCTGCGTTGCGCGCCCGCTCGGCGACCAGCATGCTGTGCAGGCGTTGGCTCGCTTGCAGCCGGCGGCGCAGGTGGTTAATGCCCTCCGCGCTAAGCCGGTCATCCTCCTCCACTCCCTCTTCCTCCTGTCCGTCGCCGCCGGCCGCGGCTGTTCCTCCGTCTTGTTGTTGGCCTCCGGAATTTGGTATCCTGTTTGCAGCTGGAAAGACGAGCCCGTCGTAGTGCCCCAACCGCAGCCACTCCATCTCGCCCGGGCGCAGGCAGAGGATGTTGCGCATGACGTAGATCTCGAAGCGGTCAAAGTTCTTGTCAATGCTCGCCCAGAGGAGGGTTTCGAGCTGGTGCGTCCCCGTCTCAATCTCCTCGCGGTGTCGCCGCCGGTAGGTCTCCTCTTCGTCCTCGATCCCGCCAGCTCCGGCATTTTGCTGTTGGTGATGTTGGCGGGGGGCGTGCTTTGACGATGGGCGGAAACCGAGAGACACAGGTGGGGCATTCAATAGCCCCTGCTCAATCGAGTGCAGGGCGCGTTCGGCGAGGAAGTTAATTGAGTTGATTATCTCGTCGAGGAGGCTCTGCGAACGGTACATGTCAGTAACAGGATGGGTTTCGGGACAAAACTGTGGACGTACAACTGGTGGGTAGCCAAAGTGCTCAGTCAAGAGCTCTGTATCTGATCTTGAAGCCATCGTCCCCAGTTTTACCCTTTTTTCTCCTCCTATCTCAGTGGGGTGGAATGGGTAATGGGTGTTTAAAGAGATCAAGATCCGCTTGATCAGGTTCGCAAATCCGGCCCGTGAGACGCGTGCGGGCGCGTTGGGAAATGACAGCTGATCATGAATACAAGGGTTAGGGTCTAGCCCCGTTTGTCGCTCTGGCCCTCGAGGACGAGTAGGGCATATTTAGCACGTCGGAGCCTCAAAAGGTGCCCTCTCAGCCTCATGGCTCAGAGTTCTGCGCAGCCGCCACTGCCGCTGCGTTCCTCGGGCTGAATATTTTCTTATAAATCTGCAAGATGCTCGCCCAATGTCGTCCCGTCGTGGGAGGCACCGCATCTGAGCTCGCAAATGACAGTCATCGCAAAAGTGCCCCATCCCGTCCATCCAACCGACAACGGTGAATTCGTTGGAGTGTTGTCAGCGCCAATCATACTTAGTTCAGAGGTCGCCTGAGCAAGACGAGTCGAGAAGCGGGACCCCATTTCCCCCAGGTCTCTCAATGGAGACTCCGACAGAACGCAATGCACGGCAGCACGTAGAGAAGATCCGCCGGGACACCCTGGGCGGAGTCATGCCGGCACACGTTCCGAGATGCTGCTTGAGAGTTGGCTCGAAATTTGATGACACTATCCGACTCATACGGGTGAGAATAGTCCTGGCTAATACTGCTCCGTGCGCAGTTTATCCAGCCAGCTCTACGCAAAGTCGACGCACTTTCTGCTGGAAATCATCCAGAATGCGGACGACAACAATTACAACTGCCCAACGCCAACACTGCGCTTTTCCTACCGACCTGGGAGCCTCCGGATTGATTGCAACGAAGCTGGCTTTACCGAGGAGAAGGTCGAAGCTATCTGCGCCATCAACCGGAGCACCAAGTCAGGCAAGACGTCGTATGGCGAACATATCGGCGAGAAGGGGATCGGCTTCAAATCCGTTTTTAGGGTAGCCGATGTGGTATGGATCTCGTCTGGCGCATTCCGGTTCAAGCTGGATAAAACCAGCGCATTCCGGTTCAAGCTTGATAAAACCAAGCGCCTAGGCATCGTGACCCCAATTTGGGCCAACTTCCCCGAAGAGACTCTACCAGAATGGACCTCCATGTAGCTTCAGCTGACCAGAGGCGCCGAGGGCGAGGTCCTCATGCACGAGCTTCTCAGTTTCGACGTCAACCTGCTCATATTCCTCAGGAGGATCCAAGAAATCAGTATCTGCGTTGTTGGTCAGGATGACGAAGCCAGGGAGTAGCGGATCCGAAAGACAGAGAACAGGGAGGGCGCAGACCAAGTAGTCGTTCTGGAAACCGGCGAGAGCACGCTGCGGTATCTCATCAGAACTCACGTCAAAGACCTTCCGAAGGAAAGGAGGCGCCCAGGCTGGACCCAGACAAAAGTCCTACTTGCCTTCCCGACAACTGAGTTTTTCGAAGAGCCACGCCCCAGAACGTCTATGCCTTCCTCCCCATCAGGAACTACGGCTTGAAGGTAGATATTGGAAAATCTGTGCCCAAGAGCCTGGTCGCTGATTTCTCGACAGTTTCTTGTTCAGGGAGACTTCCTTCTCACAGCCAGCCGTGAGGACATTGAAAGCACCCTACCTTGGAACCACCGGATCCGTGGAGCTCTCGCAGAGGCATTTCTGCAATCGGTCGATCACTTCAACAAGGGCGCCTTAAAATATAGCTAGCCTTATTATCTGCCATCCACCTCAACCGCTGCGTCCACCTTTCTGGAGACGGCAGTCGCATCAATCGTAGCGCAACTCAGAGACCGTCGCGTATTGGAGTCTTGTGCCGGCAACATGGTGAAGGCTTCATCTCTGAAATACGTGCCAAGTAACGCGTTTGCGGATGAAGAGGGGCATACCCTTTACGTTGGGGCCGCTCACAGAGCCGGCTACCTCGCACTGCAATACCCTGCGTGGGCTATCGATGCAATCAGTTCCATTGGCGTTCGGCATTTTTCTCCGCAAGAATTCTTAACGGATCTCAAGTCAATGATTGCAGGAACCCTTCTTCTTTCAAGATAAGCCAGCCGCGTGGCATTCGCAGCTGGCCAAAGCCCTACTCAAACTTACTACAGACGCGAAATTTTTGTCGATGCTCAGGGTGATCGATCTGGTTCCCTTAAACGACGGCAACTGGACAGCGGTCAGGGGCCAGGAGATTTTTTTCTCAAAAAACGACGTCTCTGGGAGTTCCCAGCGGCATCAAGTTGCTCATCGTGCATTCGGCCGCAGAGTCCGATCTTTCTCGACACGCCTTGTTTGCAACTCTCGGCGTCAAGAACTGCGAAGCAAGCGAAATATGCCGGCTGATCTTGAAAGCACACGAGCTCCCAGAACTTGACCCCAAGACGCTGACCGTAGATCAGCTCGTTTCCCACGCTGCATTTCTGTACAAGGCTTTGTGGCAGCCGCCCAAGACCGCCAATCTATGGTGCGCGACGACGGTGAAAGACGAGCACTGCTTAGGCAGGAGTCTGTACATTCCCGGTGCTGCCGAGGCACACCTGGCAGCCGCCAATGTCTTTGCCCACCTTCAACGACGCTTCCCCGTCGTACATGGCGGTTACCTGAAAGCATTTCCCTCGGACTCGAACTGGCCCGGTTGGCTAGTCAAGAATCTTGGCCTCTCGATGGCCCCACGCATGATCATGCCACAGATAGACACCAAGCCACAGCCGGTAAAGGTGCTGGAAAACAAGGGGGTTGCGGCGGATGCTAAGCCTCAGCCACCGCAGACTTCGGGGCCTCAGGAGAAGCAGCCGGATAGGGCGGGCACTGAGTTCGTTTCCCACACGGGTTCGCCCCCGCAACTGAACGAGGGCCCCCCTTTTCGGTTTCGACTTTGACGCTTTCTTGAAGGAAGATGCGAGCGCCGGTATTCCTGACGCAACCCCGAACGGCCAAGTCGATCCCCGTCTCCTGGACCTGAACGTGCTGGCGAACCCGGCAAATGCGCCAGCTGACACCATGTCCGACCTCGATCGAGTCTGCGGCATGAAGCTCCCAAACGGAATTCCTTGCAAGCGCTCACTGACTTGCAAGTCACATTCCCAGGGTGCTAAACGGGCAGTGAAGGGCCGGTCTGCCCCATTCAATGTGTTACGTGCTGAATATGAAGCACGTAACAAATTTGCGGCAAGACGACGACTGGCCGGAGCGGGTATGGAGCGCTCCCAAAACATATATCGACGGTGTTTTATTTGGCAAGTGAAGCTAACGAGAGCTGAAACATCAGAAACAACACAGGTTGTTAATGACCCCGGACCCTCCAAATCAGAGGCGTAGACCGATCCTTCATCGTGGCCCACGTCACGTAACCCTCCTCCGCGATCGAGGTCTTCAAGTTCATCTCCGATATGCTCGGCCCAAGGCAAGCTCGTTGATGAACGTGGACTCTGCCAAACAGCGGCCTTGCTTGGCTCCTCATCACGGTCCTCAAGTCTATCTCGTCCGCGGTCACAAACCCCAAGTCCACCTCCTATGCGGTCAGCAGAGGTATAAGTCCTGGACAAAGGTAAGCCAGATCAGCTTCCCCAAGCTTCGAGCAGAAACTTAATATAGGATACAGGCACCAACGCCCAAGACACCGTTGCCGGCCTTTCACCGCCGGCAAATGCTGGTAATGTCTCGGCGATATTCAATCTGTCAGAGGAGTTCACTTTCATGTTTCAGGAATGCCATTCGTCCGACATTCTTCAACTCTTGCGAGACAACTGGAAGTACTATGCTCAGTGGGTTGACGGGCCTCACATGAAATGGCAGGATGCCGACTTCCTCGTGTTGAGTGACCGACTAAAGAAGGACATAGGAGCCCGCCTGGTTATGACTGCCAAAGGTGCTCTTCCCCTGCAGGACACCGTTCTGCCGATGATAGATCCGGATCTTGACCAAGGACATCTCATACCCGCACTGGAAATCGAGGATCCGCTGCACCCGGAGTGGGCGCTGTTGAGCTCCTTTGGCGTTCTTCTGAGACCCGATATCCATTACTATCTGCGCTGTCTGTTCGCGATATCAGAAGCGGCCGATCCCAACGTTGACGACGTTGCCTACGTCTATAAACAGATTGAGAACAGATACAACGGGAACGAAGGGCTTATTAGGTACGTCTCGCACCATGCATACAATGTTGCTGGTTACAAACGCCTTAACCTCGGAAGTATAGCGTGGCATTCTGGGAGAGAGACATCGTCCTGATACCGAGGCATTCACGATCAAGAGTGCCGGCAACATCGGTGGCCTGGACGAACATGCGAAATTGCGTGTCAAGAAACATCAACGTCGACACCGAGTATCCCAGTAGCGGATATCCTTTCCGATGCTTGAGATGTCCTGGGGGAGATCCCGTGACGGAACTCAACGCGAGTGCGGCCATGATCACCCGTTCCAGCAAGCTTCGAGCTATATCTGGTTTCCTCCGCGCACTGAGCGAGGCACTCAAAGCTGTCAGCGGCACCAAAGCTGCTCAATTGCTGAGACCTTCGGGACTAATCGATTTTCCCAGTTACTTACGGCGCTGGACAGCGGGAATATGACGCTCTCTTGAGCCTGCGCGACAACAGCTGGTTCATTACTGATCGGCCACTTATCCACGAGAGCATGCACAGCAAGCTACCCTTGCTAGCTTTGCCCGTCGAAGATCTGCCGGCGTTGGAAGATTTGTCTCGCCTCTTGAGACTCGACGCTCGTACCCTATCAGGACAAGTGACGAGCCAGACGCAACCCAGGGGTCGAATATCGACAGATTGGCAGTACACAGCTTCATTCAGGCGAGGTCCCAATTCATCAGAGCGTCAGTGCCCTCACCTTTTTCACCTCGAGCAACCGACAATATCCATTGTAAGCACACATACTACCCACGAACGTCCGTTGAGACCCAATTGGTCACGGCTATTGTTGTCTTTCATGAGCCTGGCCTCATACTTCGTCTACTAATTTCCCACCCTCCAGGTTGATTCCCAATTCCCGCCCCGACAAAGCCGCAGTTGCTCACCAGATCAGCCAGATGCGCATTAGCATCGCGGCAGAGACAACACTCACCTTTGTCCTGAGCTTGCCCCACAAGGATATATTCGGCCGCCCCGTTTGTGGTCAGATAGCACAAAGCACTACCGGGCACTTCCTCGACGTGATTATGACACAGGACTGTGCCGCTGCTGACTCCCCGCCTTATGAGCTCGTAACGTGCATAGCCGACCTTTGCGGCATCAAGGATCCGAGACATTCCCCGCTGCTGTTCACGGCGTTGAGCAACTCCAGCTTGCGAAGCATATCCTCCACGTTCATTCAGCAGGGCATCCGGCTTGAGGGACTCGTGCTTGGTAGGTCCGGCATATAACCTTGCCCTTATCGCAGCACAAGCTAAATTGCGGCGGCAGATGAATCCGGAGATAGGTATCTCAGCCGCCAGGGAGATTTACTTCGCATACCTTCCCCTCTTTACGGTAGTCGAAAGACGTTGGGGAGATGGTCCAGGGGTTCGTCCACAGCAGTGCGCTTCCGCTCCTTCCGGGGACTGAACATGGCCGGGCGCGGGGACGATCGACGCATACCGATGGTGGAATTCATGCGAGCAGATGGCTCAGGTTTCGGAGCTGCCCAACTTCGCCGCCTACGTTACGAGCCGTCTGCGATAGCCGGGTGGGAAGAAGTTCAATTCCTAGGCGAGCTCATGGTGCGCCCATGCCCTCTTTTCATTGCCGTATAGGATTGTTACAGCTAACGAACAAATGGTGATAGATCTCCAGGATGCTGCAAGCTCATCTGGGTCCGGACTACGATCCTGAGACGCACTGGACGAGCAGGTTCCGCAGTCGATGCGGCCATAGACTCTTCTCTGGCGTGGTGCATGAGATTTGTGCTGCCTTCACCATAGATGAGGTAAAGATCGTGGATAAGATGACTGCGTTTCTGATCGAGCACGGACGCTCCGGGAATCCCGGTTGGAAGGAGAAACTGAGAGCAACCCAGCCAGTCTATCACATCGATGTAGCTGTGAGCGCCGGTGGCAGCTCATCTTTCGTCATCACTTCGTCTCAGGTGGAAAGGGTTGGTGTCTGGCAATCTCCGCCACTTGGAACGGTTGCTAATCAACACACACCGGTGTCTCTAGATGCGGCAGCTGAGGATGCCGGAACATGCAGGGCGGTCGCTGAGGGGCATCCTTGTGCTGGCTCGAGTCAGCGACGTGTATTCCGCTGACCTGTTGTCCGTCGACCTCTTCATCGATCCCGGGTCACTGTTCCATTCCAACATTTTATCACTTGAGTCCAACTGGGTTCTGCAGGCAGCCCTTCAAGAGACCGATCGGGGATCTGCGAAAAGGCGTCGCAGGATGGACGCCCAATTTGCAAAATGGGCGGTGCCAACAACCGCCCAAACGCACGCAAGCGGCCTTGCCACCTCAAACGTGACAGTGAGTCGAGAAGCGTACATTTACAAGGCCCTGCGTCCGGGAAGTATCCGGTTGCTATATCTTATTCCTGGGGAGGGTGACGACGTGCTGCAAGGGGTCGTCTTGCATGTTCAGAACGACTCAGATGCAAGGTATCGCGCATTGTCGTACGTGTGGGGACCGGACCGGCGAACGCACGAGCTTATAACACCAGACGGCGCCATCCCCATCACTTCCTCCCTTGACAGAGCCTTGCGGCGCTACGAGACGGGCAGGAAGCAGCAATGTTCTGGGTGGATGCAATATACATCAACCAGCAGGACAGTAAGGAGAAAGCACATCAGATCCGACTGCTTCCAGATATTTTCCAGTTGGCAGCATCCACGTACGCCTTTCTCGACGAATGCGAAGGGAGCAACGCGGCTATTGAGATGCTCATGCAAGTACGTGCCATATCAGCAATGTTCGACAAACGCTCTAAGCGCCGAGCTCACGCCGCTCCCGAAGCAGACGACGACCACGACGACAGCAGTGGCACAGATTCAGAGTACGAATCAGAAGGGTCCAGACCACCGCGAATCAACCACCCCACAACACTCTCAGACCATGACTGGCCAGCCGAGTTGCCCAGGGTCCCTCCGTCGTGGTGGGACCGACCCGGGCCGCCCCTGTCCGATCCGGTCTGTGACTCAGTCCGCTCGTTTTTTGCGGGCGCATGGTTCCGCAGAGCATGGGTCATCCAAGAGACGGTGGCGTTCTCGAGCCTGCGCATCGTCTGCGGGAAGTGGCTGGTCGACTGGACCGACCTACATATGGCGATGGAGACAGTCGACCGCGAGGTCCAGCTCGCCTATGACGGCGACTCATCCCTGCGCTCGAGCTGGCTGCCCTTTCTTGCGCTCGCGGCGCTGCCGCTGGCCATTGCTCCTCCTGCTCGAGAACTTCCGGCATGCTGAGTCAACGCTCCGCCGCGACCGTCTTTTCGCGCTGCTGGGGCTGGCGTCGGATGGCAACGAGACCGAGTTCGAGCCTGACTATGACGCCCCGTTGGAATCCATCGTTCTGCGCTTCGCTCGGGTCTTTGTTCGTCAGGGCAAGGGGGTGCAACTGCTCTACCGGGCAGCCGGCCTGAACAGCCAAGCCCACGATCGGTTCCCGTCGTGGATGCCAAACTGGACCGCCCAGCGGCCAGGAGGCCTCCACGAACTGTACGAGAGCGGCAACCTGTTTCCGTCTTGCGGGGTTCACCAGGCAAGAATCAAGTACGTTCCCGATACGGATGAGCTAGTTGCCGAAGGTTACAGCATGGATGCTATCAAGGCTGTCAGTACCTCATCTAACGTGCCAGGTGGATGGCGGGAATACTTCAAGGAGGTGGACGCCATGGTTGACTCTGCGGTCCTGCGGCTTACCCGAGAATCGCGCGAGGATCTCAAATGGAAAGTGCCAATCGCGTGTGCGCCGTATCCTAAGCTGGCGACAGCCGAAGGTCTGGACTTGCGGTTGTCATATCAGGCTTTGCGTAAGCTTGTCGACAAGGATCAGCAGGAGTTTCGACCCGGAGATGCCTGCTTGCTTGACAAGAAGAGCGCGGGCTACGTCTCTGTGCTGCAGGACACGCTGTATGGATGGAAGTTTATTGTTACGGAGGGAGGACATGTTGGCGATGTCCCAAACGGGGCTCAGGCCGGCGACGTTATTGCCGTGCTGAAAGGTGCACGAGTCCCGTTTGCGCTGCGGAAGAGTTCAGCAAGGCCCGAGCTTTTCGTCTCGTTGGAGAGTGTTATGTCCATGGCATCATGCATGGTGAAGGATTGTTATTACCAGGGGTTGCTGAGGTTGAATACCGTCTACACTGATTAAAGCCTGCCAAGTCTATCGTCGAGGTAGGTAATATGCGAACCCAGTATTAACTCCATTTCTCCACCAACTGAACGCAGCTTGCCCAGCATTGATTCCCATCCCAGACAACCCGTCTTGATTTTCGGGCTCCGGTAGAGTGGTACCTCGCGCCCTCCGTGCTGCTACGCCTACCCCAGGGCCAGTGTTGCGAGACCGATCAGGGGGGTACCACGAACCTCTCCGAATCCAATTGCCCTGCAACCCGTTACCGTCCAGTGGCGCAGCTTTCGACTTTGGGCCCCGATGGACCACGTCCTCAGGGACTGTGTCTGATTATGCCGGCTCACTGTTTGAGTGGCTATCATCTAGAGCACCTTGGTCACTTGCGAGGCCTACCGGTATACGCAAGATACCAAGGTAGACACATAAACCTTGCACACGATGGAACTATGAGGTGTTATAAAACAATCCGACACTTCTTGTAGACCTGTACTCCTTAGGCTGAAATCCTACTACCTCATATCCAATCAACTGAGTCTAGTGTTTCACCCAGAAGCTGCAGTTGACACCGCAGCCCGTTTCCCTTGCCATGCTCGCTCCGTCCTGTACCTGTCCCTCCTCTCATCCAAAAACCTTCCTCAAAGCTGACCTCCTTGTCAACCACCTGTCCTTTTACTCCAGCCTCCTCTTTCTTTCACAGTATCGCCTTAGCCCTATTATCCAGCTACTCTTCCCCGCGAACCCTCCTTCGACAAGACCATCGCGGGACAAAGCGAAGTAAAAAAGAAACAAAGCATCCAAAAAGGGGCAAACATGATACATGTGAAAAAGGTGCTATTACAAGGAGCGAACAAGGTTGAACCAAAACCATCAGCGGTAAACAGAATAAACGGAAGCAGAAACATATAAAGGCGACGAAGAGCCCCAAGCCAAGATGAAACATTAACCCAAACAGATTACAACAACATACTCAGGTTGATTTTCTGTCCCGGGCATCCAGTCCGCCATTTACAACTCCCTCTTCTCAGTTGGCGACCTCCTCCTCAACCCATCCATTCAGATTCCCTTGGATCGCGAGCCCAAACCCAGCACCCATGCCGCCAAAACTGGCCTGGTACTGGTGCCCGCGGCGCGCTTCACCACCATCGCCGCCGCCGACGCTACCGTGGAGGCTGTTGGGGCTCGTGCCGCCGTTTTCAAACGGGGCAAACACCGGCAGGCTCACAGCGCGGCTGTGCGAGGCGCCGCGGTTGCCCGGCGCGAGGAGCCCGCCGATGGTAGTCGGGCCAGACGTCGTCGCCGGGTTGGTGACGAAGCCGTTGGAGATGCTGGCCGACTGCTGGTGGTGGCTCGAGATGGTGGGGCCTTGAGGAACCTCCAGCGTCAGGCTGGGCTCGTTGGGCGAAGAGGCCGCTGTCCCAAAAAGGGCGGCCTGCTGAGCAGCCAACACGTGCTGTTGCTGCTGCGCCTGCTGCTGGGCCTGCTGGGAGACGTGGTTCAGGTACATGGTGAGCGGATTGTTGTTCGTGTTGAAGAGGGCCGCAGCAGGGGCGCCGCCCTGGTTGCTAGGTGGATTGCCATTCTGGCTGGCGCCGTTGGCCGATGACGAGGAGACCTGGTCACCGCGAGGCGACTGCTGCTGCAACTGCCGGGGCGGGTTGCCGCAGCGGTCCTTGCCGAAATTCACCTTGAATTTCTTGTACTCCTCCTTGCCCCTGACTGCCTCAATCGCCTTGATCGCGTTCGCAATGTTGGTGAAGTTGACGAAGGCGCAACTCTTCTCCCGCAATGTGTTGACGAGCTCGATCTCGCCATACTCGGAGAAATCTTGCCTCAACCTGTCCTCGCTCCACGTCTCGTCCAGATTACCGATGTACACATTCCGCGATGCGCCGCCGCTAACGGCGAGGGCAATTGCGGGCGGGAGAGCACCAGAGTGCTTACCCCAGCCAATCTTCAGCCGACGGTTGTGGATCATCAGGCCCTGCAGATTGCTCAGCGCGTAGAACGAGGCAGCAGCTGTGGGATCGATGAACGTGACAAAGCAGATATGCTTGTCAGGGATATAGCGAATGTGGTGCAGCAAGCCGCCCCGGACAACGTTGCAAATCTCCTCGATGGTGGTCTCAGGGTGGATGTTGCCGAGGTAAATGGTCCGATTGCCCAGATTGCCGATACCGCCGGCCGTGGTGGCCACGGCAGCCGCGGCCACCGACTGCTGAGCCAGGGCGTTCGATATGAGATCACGATCCGCACCGGTCAACATGTGAGCGTAGCCAGGGGCAATTCCGAGATACTGGGCAGCATTTTGCTGCTGCGTCTTGGAAACATAGGCGCACCGGTCCTTGCCGTAGTAGACACGGCGGGGAGCCTGCCATTTGGCCTCCTGGGGAAGCTGAGAAACGGCCTTGATGGCGTTGGCGATGGAGAGAAAATGCACAAACGCAATGTTCTTCTCGCGCACAATCTTGACCGTGTCGATGGCGCCGAACTTACCCAGATCCTCCCGCAGCTCTTCCTCGGTGATGTCCTCGGGCAGGTTACCCAGGTACACATTCCGCGATGCGCCCGACTGTTGGACGGCCAGGGCAACTGAGGTAGGGACCTGCGAGGGCTTGCCCCAGCCAATCTTGATATCCTGGCCCTTGATGCAGAGCTTTTTCAAGATGGCATCAGAGTGGAAATGCGTGGCCGAGCTCGCGTCCAGGAACGAGATAAAGGCGCAGTTCTTGTCCGGAAGGAGACGGACCGACTCGATCTGGCCGCTGCGCACATGTCCCAGGATCTCCTCGGCAGTCGTGTCAGGAGGGATGTTGCCCAGGTAGACAGTCCGGCTGGTGCCAGTGACCATTCCGGGGCCCATGGACACGGGGGACGTGGGCGGCATGGGAACCTGGATCTGGCCGGCGACGTTGTTGAAGGAACCCGTGGGAGACTGCGGCGCGTAGAACTGGGGCGCCCCGTAGGCCGACGGGGACACAATGGATTGATACAGTTGGGGCGACAGGCTCCCCTGGACCGGGCTCGACGGGCCGTTCTGCTGCTGCTGGAGGTTCTGCTGCTGAGCCTGCTGGAAACTGCTCACGCTCTGAAAGTGGGGGCTCGCGAAGGCGGCAGGAGTACCAGGCTGGAACGGACTGCCGAGCAGCAGCTGTGAGGGCAGCAGAGGAGTGAACTGCATGTCAAAGGCGGTGCCAGGGGTTGTCAAATCGGCACCATTGGCGGGCGTCTGATGGTGATGCTGGATCGGCTGGGTGTTGATGGTGGGAATGTTCCCGCGCCGAGGATGCCTGTCAGCAAAACCGCTTATGTTGGAGGTGAAAGCGCCGTGAGAAAAGCCCGTGTCGCTGTTGGACGGCTTGGAAGCATGGCCGAAGCGGGCAGGGGCGCTGGGCCCCGCCTGGTGACCCGACATATCCTGCATCCCCAGAAGATGCGGAGGGACAAGGCTGTCCCTGGCTTGATGGGAGAGGACCGCCGTTTTGAAGGATTAGACGTGCCCGGTGACAGGCACGAGACAGAAGGATGATGCGTGCTGAAATGCACCGATGGTACGACAGGTACTGTCGTCGCCAAGCGATTCTCGAAAGCAATGTACAAGCAAAGTACAACCCTTTTAAACCACCTCAACCTCTTGTTGGAGACTCGGCCGTCACTATCTCTCGAGTTGTGTCGACCGAAAGATAACGGGGTTTGCCTGATCCGGAACGGAGGGCGGGTGCTCTAGGAATGTCAACTGTGGCTGCAGAGCAAACACGTCCAGGAACGCTTCGGGAATGGGATGGCGGCGGCTGAGGTCTAGAGAAAGAAACGGCCGGTAGACATGCAGTCTCTTTCACGACTCCTCGCAAAGACAATCGACAGGACGCGACGACGCTCGAGATTGGCTGGCGATTCAGACAAAAAAGGATGTCGGTTATTAAATTTTTATCGGCAACGGAGCGAGCGATTCTCATATAGCGAGTGTCGAGAAGATGCAAGACTGGCTGTGAGCACGTAAGCTCTCGCCCCGGAACCGAGGAAGCAGAAAATAAGGGGGGTCGCGTCAAAACGGGCGAGCCTTGTACCCGTGATTGCACCAAAAGAATTAATACCTATAAACGAACGATAGGAATGGAAAAGGCAAGGTGAAGGACTGAGGTCGGAGGGACACGGCAAAAAGTCCAACGAGCGATGGTGCGGGAAGCAAGAGAAAAAAAGAGAGGGAAAAAGGAGGTGAAAGACTGGGGTCCAGGGACAACCCAGCCCAATTGGGTGGATGGAGCTAGTCCAATTCTAATTGCAGCCGACAGGGAGCCGTGTCCGTTTGACGCGGTACCTCCGTACCTGACGGGGCAGGTCCCCTTTGTGCCTTGCAGGGAAAGCGTGTGCCTAGAACCTCCGCCATGCAACCTCGCAGCGGGTACCGCCGGTTACCAATCAGCAGCCACGGATGTTTTCTTTACAGGAAGAAGGTGTGCAACCACGAATTCCAGGGTTCCTTCCCATCTGGCGCAATGCGTGAGGCGCAAATCCTCAGGCATTTTCCTCGAACTGCTGACGGTTCGTTCCTGGCCATGCACCGCTGCGAGATGCGATCGAGCCCCTTATCTTTCTCGTGCTCCTTCAAGAGTCACCGGGCATTTTCGACTTGCTTCGTGGCCTGGCCAGCCCGGTTAGGCCTACGAGTCATACCGTGGGTTCTGCGACACCTCCTCAAGCCCATCTTGAATCTCAGGGGCATGCGTGATTCGGGTCCAAGACCAACGCAACAGAAAGCGATCCAAGGGCACAGGGCGGCCGGCCCAGACCACATATTGATCGACTCGGGACCATATCCTGTCGCTCTCACTCTACCGGTCTGCCATAACGTTACCGTCCCTTAAGGCGCTACTCCTCGCGTGAGGCTGATTCAACCGTGCCGATTTCGATTGCTGTACGTTACGTCCACGCATCTTCTCTCGTATCTACGGAGGAACATCCAATACTTCAGTAGTGAGAACGACATACGAGTTTGGCACTCCATATGTCCTGTACTCTACGGAGCGTCTCAAGGTATACGCGAAGACCGTTTTTGTTTGGGGCCTCATTGTTTTACCAAGCCCAGGCAAGGAAAGACCTTCAAGGCGACTGAACGGGAGAGTACTGAGCGAGTCAGGCCAATACCCGGTAATCAACGATCTGTACCTCAACTCCTAAGACTCCAGCCGAGCATTGACATGCCCTTCTGTCAGAGGCTAAATGCACAACTCTCGCATCAAAGCATCCCGAGCCGAATCAGCCCTTTTGGTCGTCAAGTTCCCCATCAATTGCGTGTTCACATACAACTTCTCACTCTGGAGCCGCGCTACCATCTTCCTAGAAAGCAAGAATAGGACCATTGTCTCCAAAAGGTGCGCATCTCTCGGCGCGTGGCCCGGGGTTGAGTCGGCTTTATAGTAAGGTCAAGTTCAAGCTGGACAGAATCACTGTGCTTCCAGCACGACCTCATCTACACAGCGGTTCCACGTGTCAACGGAGCAGCAAATTCAGGCTGAAACGGCCTTCACCGACTTGTTGGAACCCAAGCGAGATAATACCAGCGCGTACAGCCGCCCTCATCCCTCACACAAAGACTCCATCCGATTTTTGTTGCCCGTTACATCTTCACTCTTCCCACAGCACACAGCCAACTGCCCACCTCCCCCAGCGCGTGATGTATTCGACCAGCCATGCGAGCCATAATCTGCGCAGGGCACTGGAAGAGGTTGGAGTAGACAGTTGGGGGCTAGACAGCAACAGCCAACGCTATACCAGGCTTCATGCCTCGGCCGCCCTTATTGTCCCAATATTGGCATGTCCAGGTTGTATTAGATGTCTGCTCCACTAATAATCACAAACCCTAGATGAAAGGTGGTTTAGATAACGGCGATTGAACCTCCTAAGGTACGTTTCCAACCGTCCGGTCAACGACCTAACACCTGACGTTGTACAATTCATCCCCATCGACACATCCAAGATCTCCCACTCCACACACCCCGCCAACCCGGAAACACAGCGGTTCAGACCCGAGGGACGGCTCGGCCGCTCAGACGGATCGTTCGAGGGATCAAAAACAACCGCAGTCCCCGGCAAGACGTCGCAGAACAGGCCAAGCCCCAAAAACAACAACCGTGAAGTGCTGCGCCGTCCTACCATAGCGACCGGACCTACTCCAAACTGTGCCGCACGCGTCAAAACCGGCAATGCTTGAAGTAGAGCATATCCAGAGACAAACAAAAAACAGGACACAAAATACACCCAGAACTTCCAAACCCCCTAGAACATACCCTTGCAGTACGGAGATAAGCGCCGAAATCCTCACGAAATACGTCAAGCAAGTCTATATTTGTCTTGCGGCTACCTCTCCTAAGAAACCCGGCCATTCTCTTGAAATATAACCACCACTCTAGCAATAACCCGCTCGCTCCAGAACTCCTATGGCACACTCTGTACCAGGTATTCAGCCACCTCAAGGCTCCATCAGGGCTTGCACCGCCCCATGAAGCGCGAATACAAGCTGCACGTCCGGACGGTATGCTGGTTGGCCATCCAGGCCAGGAAGCGCTCCAGGCCGAGGCCGTAGCCGCCGTGCGGCGAGGAGCCGTACCTATGGAAAGTGCCGGGTCAGCCAGGGTCGATCAATGCCATGCCGGGCAACAAGTCGAATAAAGGGGAAGGAGAGGGCATAAGAAAACAAGAAACGCACTTTCTCTGGTCGGTGTACCAGTAGTACGGCTCGTGGGGGATGCCGTTCTTCTTGTACGCCTCAATCAGCTCGTCGTAGTCGTCCATCCTCATGGAGCCGCCGACAATCTCGCCGACGCCAGGCACTGAAAGGCACAGGGGTCAGAAGCGCGCTCTTCTTCCGGGGCGAGGAAAGCGGTGATGGGCATACTTAGCACGTCAACGGACTCGGTCACCCTCAGATCCTGCGGGTCCTTCTTCATGTAAAACGCCTTGATCTCGACGGGGAAGTGCGTGAGGAAGATGGGCCGGTTGATGATGTCGGTCATCCTGCGCTCGGCCGCCTCGGCAATGTCGTCGCCAAACACGTGCGGCTTGCCCTCCTCGTTGAGGATGGGTGGGTCCTGCTTGTTGAGCCACTCGATGGCCTCCTCGTACTTCATGCGCATAAACGGCCGCGACGGCTTCTGAAAATCGGGGTTGAGCGTCTTCATGTACCCGCGCATCCTCTCGTCCGCCAGCACCTTGTCCACCACGCGCGAGATGAGCTCTTCGATGTGGTCGAGCAGGTCGTCAAACTCGATGAAGTCGAGCTCGGCTTCCACGTGGGTGTACTGGGCGAATCAGCCTCATCCCCACAACCCCTTTTTTTCTAAGAATCTCACAAACACATACCTCGGAAAGATGCCGCCTCGTCAGGCTCTTCTCGGCACGGAACGACTTCTCAATGCAGTACACGTTGCCCAGCGACTGAATCACCGTCTCGAGATACAGCTGGCTCGACTGGGTCAGGTAGGCCTCCTCGCCATAGTAATCGTACTTGAACAGCGTGGCGCCGCCCTCGACCTGCGTCTGCACCATGGCGGGCGGCGACACCTTGCGGAACTCCATCTCGCGGTAGCTGTCGATAAACGCCAGCTCGACAAACTCGCGCAGTTTCATGACGGCCGACGCATTCTCGCCGCGCAGCACCAAGTGCCGGTTGTCGAGCATCTGCGCATCCCACGGGTCCTGCTGCATCGACACCCTGTTGGTGATGGCGTCCAGGTCGCTCGGCGCCGCCCCGAGCACCTTGTAGTAGTCGACGTGCAGCTCCCTGTTGTCGGGCGCCTTGACGCCCGCGGGCACCGCCCGCATCTCGCCGTACAGCACCAGCGCCGTCTCGAGCGCAAACATCAGCGCATCATAGTTCTTGGTCAGGTCGCCCGCTGGCAGGATGCACGACAGGTAGCCATAGCCGTCCTTGAGCGTTATGAAGGTGGTCGTCTTTTGCACGCGCAGCTCGTGAATGCGGCCGAATACCTTGACGCGGGTACCCTTCTTGCCCGCGCCATCGCCGAGCTCGACCGACTTGTTGTTGAGCTTGATGCGCACGGCCGGCGGCAGCGACGGGTCCTCCTTGAGCACGATCTTCTTGGCCTCCTCGAGATTCTTCAGCCGCTGCCGCCGCTCCTCCTCCTCCTGCCTGGCCGACGCCTGCTCCTTGGCGAGCTTCTTCTTCTGCGCATCGACGCGGCCGAGGGCCTTCTTCATGGCGCTCTTGGCGGGCTCCTCCCACGCTGCTGCCGTCGTCGCGTCGAGTCCATCCTTTGCAGCAGCCGGGCGGGTGAGGTAGACGGGCGCCGGCTGGTCGAGGTGCTGCAGCAGCGCATAGTAGAGGGACTGGTAGGGCTTGGCCTCGGAGCCGTCTGCCGTCGAGTCATCCTTTCCCGAGGTCGGGTCAATGTAGCATTTTGAGGCGGCCTTGGTGCGGTGGGCGAGGTCCTGCGGCGCGGCCATCTTGTCGGTGTCTGCTTTCGGCGCTTCTGCGCGGTCAATCGCAGGTTTTCGGGCGCTGCGAGGATGACTGGTTGTTGTGCGAGGGGACAGCGTGACAGGAGCGAGGGGTCTTGGTAGTTTTTGGTGGGGTAAGTGGTTTCGATGAAAAGTTGGCGGGGCAATTGGAGGTCTCGACGCTGGTTTTGGCCTGAACTCCAATGACTCATTTTTTCCTGTGACCACGAGTTGTTTGAGATTAGGAACCTAGGGATCTGTCTCTACTAGTACACCCCTGTTTTCCCCAGCCTCCGTTATATGGTCCGCATAATGCGGTATGGCTATCTGGAACAAGCGAGGTCGATCAGGGCGATCTCGAAGACTAGACAGAGGTATCACCAGCCCCAAGAGTCGAGCAATCTGTAGAGCACTTGGGCCCTGTCCTGACACCCACCATTTCAAAGCGCCGTCCATTTTGCTGCTCGACCCAAGCAATGCACTCATCTGCAGTGTGAAAGGGCTAATGCCATGCGGCAGCAATTTGAGCGTCTCTCCTCGCCTGTGGTAGAGCCCTCTTCTTAATGGTTTGGCAGACAGCCTCAGCACTGCACCCGGCTCTACCATGATGCTCTTCAAGCTGCCCTATACAAGTGAGTTCCGATTAGTTGTTTGAGCCGTCAGACGTTACGGGGCCGGAGCATTCACCTCTAAGTCGTTGCCATGCGTGCTTCAATTACACGTCTCCTGCTTTGAGGGTGCAGATCCGAACATATGGAGACGTCGCAGGCCAGTTTGTGCATGTTCAACCACCATCGTCAGCCCATGGGGATCTGGAATGACTGGATGATCCCCTCCTGGTCGGCGCGCAGTGCGGACCATGCGATGCTGGCGTCTCCGATCGCTTGTACTTCCGCAAGCCTGCTTCCTTCTGGTCGAATTTTGATCGGCCTGCCTCTGAGCAGAATCTGTATGTTGCGGACCTGAATGATTGTCAACTCGACAGCGCAGTTTTGATCGTAGGCAGGGAGCGAGCATGATGTTCCAGAAGCACAAAGGGGAAAGGGAATCTTGATTCAATTGCACTCCAATTGGCAAGCTGTCCTATCAAAATGGAAACGTTTCCTGCCTCGGTTTATGAACTTGCCCACCATCGACAAGAGAAATAGTACCAAGAGGAAGAAACATGCGCTGCCGACCAAGGGGACGATTGCCATCTGGAGCCTGGGCTGCGCGGGTTCTGCCGGGAAACGAAGTGATAATCGAGCTCAGCCCAGCCGGTTCCCGATGAAGAGGAAACGCACCCTCTGTCGCAGTCGTGATTCGGCCTATCAGGTCCCGGTGGGGAAAGGAGACAAGATCAGAAAGGCGTGTGGGGAGATGGCCGTGGAGTTGCTCCAATCACTCTCGCGCTGCTGTGGGCATCAGGTCGTCGCTGTTGAATCTGGTGAGCTCGCATCGGACGACTCCCGACGTTAGGGGCTGACGGCGGGCCAAACTAGATCCGGGGTATCATGATTGCCCAGTTTGATCTTCTTGACTGTGTCCTTTCCCACACCGTGTAGGACAGGTCAGACAACTATACCACGAATGTTATCGTGATCTGGGTCACAGAATTTGGCATTTGTGTTTGCTGCTGGAGCCCTGCTTCTTCGGCGGGGGCGGCTCGAGTGCAGCAACAATTGCCTGGGAAATGGTGGGTCAGTCCAATGATTGCTCGTCACAGCCCGGAGGTTCGCGCGCAGAAATGTCGGTATACCAACCTCGTCAAAGACATCCTTGAGCTTGTACTGCGTGAGCGCACTGCACTCGACGTACTTGACTGCGCCCAGCTCTTTTGCCATTCGCTCACCGTCCTCTTTCCGCACCGGCGACATCTTCTGCTTGGCCAGCTTCGCCACCACCTGTGCATCATCCCGCAGGTCCACCTGGGTGCCGACGATCAAGCAAGGCACGCCGGGGCAGTGGTGGTGTACCTCGGGAAACCATTTTTCGCGGACGTTTTCGAACGAGGCTGGCGACGTGACGCTGAAGCAAACGAGGAAGACATCGGTCTGAGGGTAAGAAAGCGGGCGCAGCCGGTCGTAATCTTCTTGCCCCGCGGTATCGAACAATCCCAAAGTGTATGGCTCGTCACCAATCCTACGACGCGCCTGTTTAGTAGCCGGGTGACGAAACGGAGTACGCCGGGAGGTGAGCGACGCGGGTCTCAACGTACATGACCGTGACGGCATAGTTGTCGAAGACGGTGGGCACATATTCCGAGGGGAACTTGTTGGTTGTGTAGCTGATGAGAAGACATGTCTTGCCGACCGCACCGTCGCCGACGACCACGCACCTGAGTCACTCGGTTAGCGACGGGTCCGGCATCTTGGGGAGATATTGCTGGAGGCATCGAGGCATGAGCGACGTGTCCAGCTGAGATTGGAATCCCTCGGTGGTCCGGCCAAGGTGATATGGGCTGCATGTAGGAGCTCAAGCGAAGTCATGCCTCGCAGTCTGTATGCTTGGACTTGGCGCGTGCAGGAACGAGGACGTACTTGATAGTTCCGAGGACCATTTTCGGGACGGAATAGGTCGTTTGATACGATGACTATGCTCGTCGACCGCACCAAACAAGGGCTTGCGCTGCAACCTCGAGTTCCCTGGATCGCACACTGCAGATCGCCGGCAATTCGAAGGTGCGCTGGGCGGAGTGGGAGTCGGGAGTGAAGGGATGGAGAGCCAGAGAACAGAGATTCGATGGTGGAAAAGAAGCGGCAACCGATGACGAATGGAGCGATCAATGTTTCGAGGCAAGGGTGTGATTTCTTGTCAGACAAAGAAAGGACCGGGGTTGATGAGAAGTGCAGTTCGGTCGAGCAGCAGGGAGCAGCAAACGCAAGAAAGGCAGCAATTGAATGCCAGTGGGAGAAAGGAGTTGGGTCCAAGTCGCGAATTAAATTGGCTTGGAGGTTTTTGTTGCAAGCAGCAGCCTCGTAAGATTACGGGGGAACCTGGAAGCTTGGGAGGAACCCTGGCAGAGAAGGCAGGCGAGCGGTCAGTGGCTTTGGACTGCGATGCCCTGGCGCTGGGGCCAAGCAGGCTTCCCCACTTTCCAGTTTCTTGTAAGCTGGTTGGCCGTCTCCGGCTCGCTCGATGGGATCCAGCGATAACCACCAACAACCAAAAAGCTTCAAATCAGCAATCATGACGGGCGCGTGGCCAGTGCTCTACGCTAGCCGCCTCGAGCCAAGTTCATTATGTGGTCATTGTTGCATGTTGTACGTGTAATGGACGTAGTAGATGATGGGACACAGATCTCTCGCCAGCTTCGACAAACCGGAGGGAACGTCGTAGGCACTTGCATGACGGAGAGACTGCTGGTTGGTATGTAACTTACGTGTAAACCCATGCACACGGTATCCGTACTCATGGTGCAAGTACCCGGGCAGTAACGTTATCTAGTCCCGGTGCTTTGCGGGTCGCTTGTTCCTGCGGCATGCTCTGACGGATCATGATCAATCCTTTTGCGGTGCTTGACGCTGAGCTGCATCGGTTGGCTTCTGGAAGACGCTAATAGACAGGCAGATGTTGTGGAACAGAAGCTCCCCGATCATCTCGCGGCCCGGAACCGGCCCCGAGTGGCCACGGCCTTTTTGTTGGTCGTGTAGCTAAAGTTATGTTGGATAACCCGCCGGCACGACCAACACCCAACCGAAGCGCTGCTCGTCCGGCAGATTCTGCAAGTCACTGACAATACCATCAAGGCCCTTCTCCGGAGGAACCTGGTGCATACTCAAGAAGGCTTCCCCCCACACTTAGGTTCTTTGGGCTCATGGATCTGGAAGTCTGGACGAGCAAGTGCATGAAGCGCACAGACAAGGGTCCGATCTGCCACGCCGTGGGAAGTACCATCCCAACACGATTTCCATGGGTCATCTGCATAAGAAACGCGGGGGGTCCTCTCATCCATCATGCCCAAGTGTCTGCGACAGAGTGGGTAGGGAATGGGCCAGTGGGGTGGTCCTTCATGGTGTTGGATTCGAAATCTGCGACGACTTGCGCACCTGAGTGAAAATCATTTCAGACGTAGGTAGGCCCGAGATGCTAAGCAACTTGGCCAACACAACCTTCCAGGTCCTCTGAGCTTCACAGTTAACTTTCTTAGAAACCAGGTACACTGAGAGAAATCGGCAAGCTAGGAAGGGCCTTCGAGCTGACAGGGGACTGCAAGTGGGGCATTTTTAGTGTTTGATGCTCCTGCCCGGCGGTCAGCCAGACATAGTTCCCAGGTCAATATCCAATATCCGGATCATGGGTCTCATAAGGTAACGGAGAAGGACGATGTAGCTGCGGATCTGAAGAGGCAGGACGGTATGATGGTCGGCGTCGCCGGTCAATAACGTAGTGGAACATGGCCGTCTTATTCATTGTGCTGTGGTAGGTTCGCGAAGAGGTAACCTAACCCTGGCTACCGACCTACACAGCACTCCGTAATCACATCGAAACCAGCCAACAAAGCCGGCGCCTTCAACTTGTCACACCAAATCTTGCCTCTCACTTCACTTCGCTTCACGTCTCATTGGTCTACTTCTAAATCAGCCACCTAACCATTTTCAAGACCATTTCTCAGAAAGCCTGCTCCTTCACAACAAACCATCAGAGCCCAATTCTCCCCTTCCTCTAAACTCCCGCTCTTCCGACATCTCTCTCTCTCTCGCTCCCAGGAAAAAGGCCACACCATCATGTCCTCCCAAACTCACCCTCCAAACCCAAACCCGACAGAAACAATCAACCGCCTCCTGCAGCACTACCTGGCCCTGCTGAACGAGTACACCGACCTGCGCAGCACGCTCAACACGGTCCAGACACGTCTTTTTCAGAGCCTGGCGCGCGCCAACTTTGCCGCGGAGCGCGGGGTGCGCTACTACGGCCAAGACTACTACGACGAGCGGATGCAGGCCAGCAGGCGGGTTGGCATCAGCTTCAAGGAGGAGGCTGACGACAATTTCGGCGCAGAAGCAGAGGCTGGCGCCGGCGCCGGCGCGGCGGTGAAACGGGAGGGTGAGAGAGTTAGGGAGGGGTTAGGGGGTGGTAGGCCGGTGTTTACTGTCGGGGTGTATCCCGCACCGGAGCCAGAGTCCGGAACTTCGTCGAGAATCGACGAAGAAAACCAAGGAACAGGGGAGCAAGAAGAAGGAGGACCTGCTAGCGTGGAGGCAAAAGACGTCTCCAAGTCAGAGAGGAGGCCGGAGTCTACGGGGTATGATGACAGGGGAAACGAGAAGAAGCGCCTGCCCCTACCAAACAACCTCCCCACAGAAGACACCAAGCCCAACCACAGCAGCAGCAGCAGCAGCAGCCGCCAGAAAGCCGCCGACCCGCTCCACTGGTTTGGCATCCTCACGCCTCCCCCCCTCCGCCAAGCCCAAGGCCACGCGATCAAAGCCGTTGAAGACATTATCCCCCGGCTGGCGACGCTCAGCGCCGAGATGGCGCGGGTAGAGCTGGAGGTGCGGAGGGCGAGGAAGCGACGAGCCAAGGCGGAGAAGGCAGAGGGGAGGAAGAAGTTCGCAGAGTTAGAGGACAGGATGGGGAAGGTGGATGTCGGTGCGTAAGGGAGACTGTTCAGCTGTGAGTTGGTGAGCGGATCGGTTTTGCAAGAGGGTCTATCGGTGGTCTTCTTAGGTGGGGTTGTATCTGACAATCTGGCTGGCGATATCTAGGTCTGACGGGGCCTTAGGTTTGTGCAAGTTCATTGTCTCATTACCGAGTCACACCTCGTGACTGCCCATCACTCTCTCTGCCTTTCTCCTCTTTTGGCGTCCATGCCGCGCAAGAATACCAACCAACGCACTGTTCGCTGAGCTATCTCCAACCTCTCCCGAGAGGATACCATAGCCAATGCCCGCCTGCCCTCCCCTCAGTCCGCCGCCATTCCCTTGTATGAACTCCACGCTAATAATGCCAGTTAAGGATGGGATATAAAATGCCATCGTCTCTGCCAAAGCCGAGACAACATCCGCACTCAGTGGCCCGCCCATTCTGGCTCCCCGGTCGGCAGGGCGGGCTGGTCTCGGTTCATTCGGCACTGCTGCTTCCAATTTGTCGGCGTAAACTTGTCGACGACGGCTTTGAAGGCGGCCTACGACGTTGTCAGTGACTCAAATCTAGGCCAACGGGTCTCGTACTCACCAGCGTGCAAAACGACTCATCGCCATCCAGATGGTTCCCTGGCAGCTTGCAGGCCGGCACCTTGACGGGCTCGTCGTTGTAGCGTATCCGCACGTAGTACCCGTCCAGCTTTTTCTTCTCGCCCGCCGTCAACTCCGCCGTCGGCCTCCGCCCTATGTTGGCGGAGACGGCCGCCGAGCCAACGAGCGACGCCCACCAACTGCCCTTCACGGGATCCTGTGGTGGCGGCGGAACCTTGGTCTTCCTGAACAGCTCGATCGCAATATGACTCGTGAACGGCGGCCACCGGTCCGTGTCGTACGCCCCCAAGCTCGCCAACACACCCGCCAGCGTGGTATCGTGGCAGCCGCTCAGGCCGAACCGGATTCTGGCGCTGTGGTTCTCCTGCCCCGTCCGCTTCGTGAGCGTGTGCGCCCCGTCGCTGCGCGTCTGCGCCCCGTCGCTGCGCGTCTGCGCCTCAACGCTCCCAACCATCCGGCCGACAATGTCTCCAAGCAGGCTGCCCATGCCGAGCATGCGGTACTCCCGCGACTCCTTGTACCCGGCGAACCACTCCTCGACGCTAATGCGCTGCATGATCTCGCGCGCCCGCTCGTCGTAGAACTCGCTCGGCAGTCGTGTCTCGGGCCCGTGCGCCAGCGTGGCGTTAACCGTGTCCATGATGCCCGACAGGCGCGGGCGCGAGTCGACGGCCACCTTTGTGTCGGGCCGCATCCACTTGCCGTACACCTGATTCAAGTACTCCATGTCGGGCGTGTTATTCCACCGGTCGGCGGCGCGCTGAGCAAACGCCCTCGACAGGGCCGCGAACCGCCGGCAGTTGCCGTCCTACCAACAATTATCAGCTGTGAAGTTCCTATTGCGGAACGTCCGGAGGAGTTCCGGGAGCAAAACGCGCTGTCTTGGGAGCAACATGGCTCCCGAGACAACCATAAAGGGGTATAAACAGACGTTAGGATACAAAGTTTCATCCCCAGGCACGCGCGTCAGGATGGTGGGCGCCGGGAACTTGCCGTCCGGACCTGGCTCCCGAGACGAGGGCGGGTACAGCGCCGAGAAGGTCTGGTGGAGAGATTCCAGCGCGCGAGGTACCGGAGTGGAGCGCAGGTAGAGGAAGTCGGCCGAGGCGATGGTGGCGGGGAGAAAGCCGAGGCGGTCGACGTAAAGCTGGCGCAGGCGGAGACCCAACTTGTAAGTGCTTTGGCGGCCAAGATCGGTCAGGCTGCCCATGTCGCATATGTCGTCCAGCTGGCCGTCAATACCTCGGGCGACCACAGGCTCGTCATTGTCGCCAAAGGTCTCGATGCGGCGTTTCCAGTCCAATGTTTCGAAGGGGTGGTTGGAGGTAGTGTTAGCAGCCGCCAAGATGGCGGAACGCATCTGGCGAGCGCTGGCACAGTAGGGCCACCAGGGCCGCAGACCGGCATTTTGAAAGCGAGCCGAGACAGGAGTCCGCTCGCCGTGGCGCATCAAGACCTGCACCAGCTGCAGCTCCAGCCCGTCCGGGTAGAGTTTCCGGAGCTCGTCGTCCGTGTACGGCGCTCGCGGGATTAGGGTCGTCATTGCGTTGGTGCCCTCTTGTGTCCTATAACTGGGTTTGTGTCTGGTATTGACGGGAGTAACGTTTATTTATATATTTTATGGAGAAGAGTCACCCCGGAAGACTGGATGGCTCGATGGGCTATGGATAGGTGCATCGAGTCTGCGTCGTACGGTTAGTCATTGGTCTAGTCAACTGAAGACACAGAATCGAACCTCGGGTACCTGGTCAGTGACGTCCGGTCAGGCGCGGGCTTCAGTCTGCGACCAGATGGAAGCATCCATCCACTGAGGGGCGTTCCACAACAAAGGCCCAGGGGCCTGTCACACGGGGCGCCAGCGTGGGGCAGTGGCTTGGCACGGGATCCGTCAATTCCATGCTCAGTTCCACTGAAATTTTGAGCCGAACCAAACACGAACTCGAAAGCAACTCGAATCGGCCCGCACTTCAAAGTGCGGCCGCACACCAATTGCTGGATTGCGACCGTCTATGGCGCTTCTTCATGCATCAGTTCAAGGACTGCTCTGAGTATTCCAACAAAAAACGGCCATGCGCGAGCTTGGGGGTGTCGGCAGCGTCTGCCTGCGCTGCCGCTTCAAACTACTCGTCACAACCCGAGCCCGAGCTCGCCGCGGCATCTCGACTTCCAGCACTGCGGCTATCGTCAGAAACCGGGATAGCGGTGCTCACCTGCAAAATGACGGCCAGGCTACACCAGCAATGCCCATTACTCCCGGGGGCTTGGCCAACGACCCGACCATGACACCACCGCGGGTCCCTCGAAGCTCCATCCCCGGTCGTCGCTCATCTTCTGTCGCCATGTTCCAGAGCATTGTCGAAAACCAAACCAAGATACCCTCAAGCCTCGGATCCCAAGCAAGCGGAACGGCAAGCATCGAGCTAGTGAAGGACGTGGCCCGGATACAAACAATAATGGAGCGAGACGGCGCCACACTTGCGGAGGCTTATGCGTACTTCGAGGAGAATGTGTACCCTCAGATCATCAAGAACGGCGCCGGTGTTCCGCAAATAGTCAAAAACCAGATTGCCACGGTTCTCTTGGACAGACTTGCGCTCCTGAAGCCGCGCGACTTCGAGTCGAGCCGTCTTCCAAGCGTCACGCGCATCACCGAGGTCATGATAGAGCTGGATGTCCTCAGGCCATCTGCGTGGGCTACCCTAGTGATTGAGCTCATCCAGCACATCTACCGGCAGAAAACGGTTCCAGGGGCGTACGACTCGGTCAAAGATTACGAGACTGCCATGGCGCTGCGAGACGCCCTCCTACACGATCTTCTTGGGGCCTGGCGGGTGTTCTGTGCACAAAGGGTGTCCTCTAACAACAATTTCTCGAGATCTCCGCAGACGAACCAGCTCAAGACCAAGTCTTCCCGTCCCGGCGCAGAGCCTCAGCAGCAGAACACACTCCAAAACGCCTTTGGGGCCATGTTTCCCCAGTACCTGGTTCCCTCCCTGCTGAGGCCGACCTTTGCCGCATTTGCAACGTACAAGTTGCTGACAGACCCCCTCAATCGCTCCCGTTCCACCGAGGGGGAGGCAGTGCCGTTCCTCCAGATGATGAAAGGGCTAATCCCTCAAGCCAGGCCACCTAGTCGTAAGGACTTCGAACCAATATTCAATACTTTCCCGGATCTTCCTCGCTTCGTGTGGCCCAAGAAGCAGGTAAAAGACGTGAGCAACTCAGTTTTGAACGCAGCTTCGGTTTTTGGAGACAAATCAGACCCTAAGAGAGTCAGCGTCCACCGGCAGCTAGGAGATGCAATCAACCGCAGGAATTTGAGCATGGTGAACCAGGCTTGGTTGGAGTTCTGGGGTGATGCGGTTACTCCCGACGATGCTCGAATCAGCGAGCTCGCAAAACGCTCCGAGATGTTCGACTACTTTATCATGGCCTACACCATGATGCGGCGGCCCCAGCAGGCCATTGAGGTCTGGACCAGCATGGAGCGCGTCGGCATCAAAGCCACCATCAAGACATGGAATTCAATGCTCCAAGGCTGCGCGAAAGCCAACAATGCACAAGGCATCAAGACCGTCTGGGACAAACTAACAAAGTCCGGCATGAAGCTGGACATCGCCATCTGGACGGCCCGCATCCACGGCCTGTTCCTCTGCGGAGAGGCCAGCGCCGGTATCCGCGCGCTCGACGAAATGGTCAAAGTCTGGGCCGCCCGCGAAAACCCTCAGTACGCCGCCCTCGCCGTGCAACCCACCGTCGAGCCCGTCAACGCCGCCCTCGCCGGACTCCTCCGCCTCAAGCGCAGCGGCGACGCCATGAAGGTGCTTGCCTGGGCCTCCAAGCAAGGCATCAATCCCGACATCTACACCTTTAACACCCTGCTGCGCCCCCTCGTCCGCCGCGGCGATATGGAGGCCATCGACGAAATCTTCGCCACCATGCAGAGCATCAACATCCGCGCCGACGTCGCCACCTTCACCGTCCTGCTGGAAGGCACCCTCAACCACATCGGCGACCTCCCGCCCACTCAGCAAGTCGCCATCGTCGAGCGCATCCTCGACGCCATGCAGTCGTCGGGCATCGAGATCAACATGCAGACCTACGCCAAGATTCTCCACCTGCTCCTCCGGGAGGGGGACCGCGCAGGGGAGCCCGTCAAGGCCGTCCTCGCCCACATCTGGTGCCGCGGCCTCGACCTGACCAGTCACATCTACACCATGCTCGCCGAGCACTACTTCTCGCGCGACCCGCCCGACACGGTGGCCGTCACGGCGCTCATCGAGAACAGGAGGCTGCACGAGAACAAGGCGATCGACCGCGTGTTTTGGGAGAGGATGATCAAGGGGTATTGCCAGGCTGGCGAGACGAGGCGGGCGCTCGAAATTTTTGATCGCGTGTTTGTGCCGGGAACCATGATCACGTTTGGGACGCTGTATGAGTTGCTGCGGCCGTTGGTGGTTGCCGGGGATGCCGAGGCGGCCGTGAGAGTTGTGGAAGCGGCGAGGAAGATTGGCAGGGCGGATGATGATGCGGTGCCTAAGTGGAGGGGGTCGCATGGTGATGTCGGGGAGGGCAAGCGGTATTGGAAACATCGGTTTTGGCATCTTGCGTATGAGCATGGGTTGATGGGGGAACAGCTGGCTGAGAGGTTTCGGGAAGCTAATCTGTAGAAGGGGAATTTACATTTGGGCCTGTATTTGTGAGATCATTGTTGGAAGTTATGTTTCCGTAGACATAGTGACAATTCTGTAAACTGTTCTCGCATACCTACCTCTGGCGTGTGAGAAGCCAAACCGAAGGTGATATCGGGAATAACGATGGTGAGTGTCTTTCCCTGACACACCTCGCTAGCGCTCGTGTTGTCTTCCTCAAACGACTCGTCATCATGATGCCCATGCTCGGAAAAAGGGGCAAAGTAAACAAAGCCCACAAGACCCTCACCCAAGTTTGCTATGTTTACAATCTCACAATAAGAGCTGGCGCAGCAAGTAAGCGATCACAGAGCCAAAGAAATAGAAAGGGGATGGAACTATCTGTAACCCTCGGCAATACGGAGTAGTTCCGTTGACAATCTCTACAGAATGGATTGAACTAGGGCGGTATTCCAGCCTGTTGAATTTCAACCTCGTGGCCAGCGGAGGCCAGTCAGTCATGGAGCCGACATTTGATGATATGGCCACCAATCCTTTGCGAAGACGACTGCAAATTCACCTGCACAGAATACTTACTGTATTCTTTGATACCTATCTAATGCCAACTGAGCCAGCCGTGCCGATGTCTAAGGTATTCATGGCCCATTCATGCTCTAGTACTCCAGGAAGTCAAGTTCTCTCTCCCTCTCGAGGTAACTGGAAACCACCAAACCCTTTCCGATCCAGTCATCTCTCAGGAGACCTGAAAGACGCTCATGAAGTTTTGTTCCCTTTACGCCAGCAAATGAATTACCGTAGATAGCAAGAGAACCAAAATCCGGGAATCTATCCCATAACTCGCTAGGTATGCAAGCCCGAACCAAACACCAACCCCAGAACTCACCACTATAACCATTATATCCCGCTTAAAACGTTCATGAAGCGAAGCCAGAACCACAAATAAAACAAAAGAATCCAGTCAGACATATTCCTCACGAATCACGTCCGCCATCCAGCCCAACTCACTCACCAGCTCCTCCAACCCAGCATCCGGGATTGGGCTAGCAAGCATCAGCGGCCCTACCGCGGCTCCCGCTCCAGCAACCACAGCAGGCTGTTGCTGCGCCGCCGCAACACTCAACTTTCTGCCTTCGGTCCCCGCCGTTCGCGGGAGCGAGTACGTGGATAGTGTGGCGGTCAAATGCCGGGCGAAGGGACTCGTTTGATGACCGGCCGTGGTGTTGTGGTTGTTGTCGGGAGGGTCCTCATCGTTTCCAGACGTGTCATCGTCTTCTTCTCCTTCGGAGAGTTCAAAGTCTGGCGGGCAGTGTGAATCCGGGGACTCCGGGACGTGCTGGGGGCGGAGGGCAGAGAGGGGAAATTCTGGGTTTCCACCGGGTGTTCGGTCGGTGTCGAGGGTTGGCAGTCGCGGCGGGGCCCGGGTTGGGACAGGGGGGACGGTCAGGTAGGATGATCCAGGCACTGCTGTTGCTGCATCCCTCATCGAGGCCATTGACATGGCCGGGGAGACTGCTCGTTGAGGTGGAGGTGACAGCCCCGCGAATTCCATCGTCTCGGACACGGCCGAGGTGGCAAAGTTTTCGTCATCCTCATTCTCTTCAACAATGTCCTCCGGAATGTCAATCGTAGGCCGGTCGCAGGTCTCCTGCTCGTGGTCGATCGGCGTGTCGTCCACCAAGAACCTACGCAGCGACTCCGGGGAGATGTCCCTTGACCGGCTACCTTCCGACCTTAGACTCCGCTCATCCTCCGCCCGCCAGTTATGGGTATCCTTGAGCGAAGACGAGCTTAACTTTCGGCTGAAAAACTTGCGTGGCAAGGACATCCAGCGGGAGCTTGGCGACGGTGACCTGGCGGGGCGCTTCTGTTGCAGCGTTCGAAGTGGCGCAGTACCCAGCCGGCGACTCGGTTCCGGCGGTGTTGGTGCTGGCCTTGGCGAGACAAACTTGCTGGCAGGATCCATCGTCTTGAAGTCCTCATCACGCAATGATGTCAAGGAGGCGCTCCGTTTCCTGCGGGATTGCTCGACGGGAATGAAGAGGGTGTTGACGGTCTGCCCGGGAAGATACGGGCACATATTGGTGGATGGCTGGGACGGATCGTGGGTCTCAGAGGTCCCGTCGAGTTCATACTGGACGTCTTAGTGACACAGTTCGTCTCGGTTAGCAGCGGTACTCACGTAGTAATAGTAGGTGTGTCCCATCTTGAGACCTCCATTCCGCTTCGGTATCCTCCCAGTATCGCCCTCGCGCGTGATGTCCTTGAAGGTGTAGCAACCCCTCCACTGGCCACGGTCTCGTCGGCTGTCCCGTTCCATTGTGTAGGCCGTGGTAAAATTGTCCCAAGACCCAATGAGATGGACGGCCTTGACTGAAGGAGGTGTTTGTCTTTGGCGTATTAGTGCTCGTTCTTGCCCTGGGGCATTCAACGGAGTGTGCCAGGCGAGGGATGTTGATATGGCAAGCAATAGTGTGGCGCGATAAGCCGGAATGTGAACCCAGGGCTTTGTGAAGGACGTGCGATATGTACAAAACAGAAAGCGAAAAAATGTACGGGAGAGAGACCGAGTGAAAGAGCAAGTTTAAGATCAGTGTGGGACGCAAAGCGTGGGTTGAAGGATTGAGATATACAACGAGTGAGAAAAAGAATAAAAAAGTGTTGAAAGACTCACAACATGAAAGTAAAGAGCGTCGTCGTCGGATCCATGCTGACGGTGGGAGGACTCGCCGCGCCTTCGCGGAACAATGTCAGGACGGCGCAGTAGGTTGACTATATGTGGGAGGAGCGGCCGGTACTCCGTCGGACCTCAGTGCGACCGTTTGGAACGGTTGCCAAAGAGCAGTCCCCGAATAGACGCAAACGATGCAGAGACGAACGTGGCAGCCGTCTTGGTGAATGAAGGGTGCGGCGTCCGACCAATTAAAAAGCCTTAGAGCTCCCGGAAGCGCCGCGATGATGCGCAGACGGAGCCTGCTCCTGGGGTTGACTGAACGGCGCTTAGCCACGCAAGCGGCAGACACAGCGAGGGTCGCTGTTTCGAGTTGTTCTCCAGCCAGCCTTGTTTCGGTAAGGTGGTTGCGGCGTCAACGACAGAAAGTGACGACGGACACTCCAGACTGTGCCGCGGCTGCAAGTCTGTTGGTTAGGTCGACTGAGGAGATGCTATGGCAGCGTAGCACAGCAAGCTTGAACGCGAACTTGGCCAACCTTAAGAACCTTGGAAGGGGTCGCTGGGTGGTAGGCATGCTGGACACAGAGGAGGCTCAGATGGAGCACCATCGAGCATCATTTCTTCTCGCGCCGAGTCGCCGAGAGCTTTCCCCAGGATCCCACGGCTGCCAAGGCTGCCCGGGCTGAGATGATTGACGATGTGCTTTGACCTCCAGTTGCGACATCGAATTGGACCATCGAATGGAACGACAGATTGCAAGCGGCTGACGGAAGGATCGAGGCGTGGGATTGGGCCGTCTTCATGCACCGCTAATCTCGCCAATGGTCCTGTCGCAATGCCCTGGGCACCCATGGCAACGATGTGGGCCAGCCAGTGGGTGACGGGGTGTGCCATGGATCGAGCGGAGGGTTACATCCATCTCCAAGTGTGGCAGCTCAGTTTGGCTGTTTGTGATTGATGAAGCGAGAGCCGCTGGACTTCGATTGAGATTCCCCGCCCATTTGAGATGTTGTTTCCAGTTGACAATGCAGTGGAACGGGCAACTCGGAAACCTGAGCCCATTGTTCTCAAGCAACAATGGGATAACAGAAAGCGTAATGCTTGATCCAGGAAGTTAGCCTGGTCATCAATCCAATCTGATGTAACGCACAACCCTGAAGCTTAGGCGTCAGTCTCAGTCATCCACTGCCCCTGTACGGCGATGCCTTTGCCGCATCAGATCAGCAGCTGCAGGCACTCGGAGTTGCTTTGCATACTATGTACAGCAAGGTAAGTAGGTATCTACAAGGGTTGCTGATTGGACTGCGACCAATTCCAGAAGTGGTACGGAGAAACCAGTCGGACCTCGATGTCTCGGAGTGGATGCAGCACCCGAAGCATGTCTCAGCCGCGCCGAGCCAGCTGTCGGCCTTCAAGATTTCTGTAACATCGTCAACCATCCCTTCCAAGAGATCAGCGCTCTGCAGGAGATCAAGGCGTTGCTTGTTAGATGGTGAACTCAGTCTCGACATCAGCCTGTGCTCTGATTTCCAGGACAGCAAACATAAACCAAAATCGACGGAGCATGGGATGACCGAGACTCGGGGAGGATCGAACGGAACAGGCAGCATTCTCAGCAATCTGGAAGTGGGCCGACTCCTGTTCCTGGGACAGGACCCACTTTGCGGGCCGTTACATCTGCCCTCCGTGATTGGCCAATTCAATAGACGACCTTCAACTGGAGTTCCAAGCTGTAAAGTTCAATGCGCTTTGTCTTGGACGCTGACTGCCACTCAACGACGATAATCTGGAAAGATGCGGGAAAACCATGACACAGATACCTCAGACATCGGTCACTATGCTTGTATCCGTACGGAATAAGCACCAGTCATCCAAACAACTTCCATCTCAATAGCCATCTACGTACACTCTGGTCGGGCCTAGCTACCTGATTTGACCAGGCCGCATCTGCGCAGACCTCAACCCGATGGCGCCAGCACACTTGTGCGACCGCACAAGGCGGCCCATGGCATGAACCGGTTATTTGAGAGGCGGCCATCAGCCGGCCACACGCCAAATCAGCTCATCGGGATGATGGCGGCTTCTCGGCGGTTTCCTGGATTCCTGACAGCTGAACAGCCGAAAAAGGAAATGAAGCTGACACCACCTCTCATTTCAGCCCTAATGAGACATTTCAAGGTCTCTGGAGGAGAAACAGGTGAGATTGTTGCCGATTGGAACAGGAACGATGCGGCTGATGAAGGCGTTCGCTGGGCCCCGGGCCGGCTTCCCATTGTTTCTCGAAGCATTTGTCAGTCTGGAACAGGGCACCGGGGGTCCAAGTGACTCTCCCGTGATCCTATCTTTTGCGAGACGTTTCTGAGTCCGAGCGGGCCCCTCATGTTGTAGTCCTGCATGTTGCACATCCTCAACATCGTCCTTGATGTTTCTAGAGTTGGTATTGAGGCGCGTCACCTACTGTGTATAACTGAGTTCTTACCTGCGCAAGCGGATGCCACCAGTTCATGCCCATCGCAATCCGCTTGTGCATCGATCCGCCCTGAGAGAGACCCTTTACGGCCCGGGCCCGTTACACAAGCCACTCGAAAAGCAATCAGTCAATGCTACACGATGGTCTTCAATCCATCCACTCGCCAACAAACCATGAATCCTTCCCGCCAAACCGGCGCCCTCACTATGGCCATTCCCGCCCGCCTTACCATAAGCACACCATCTTCTGCACACGGTTCCTGACAACAGCAGGTAGTAGCTGCAGCGCGGCGGCAGCGGCAGAGACAAAGACGCCGCAAAACAGCAGAGGGCCGGCGCCACGCCCCGCATCGGCTACGCCGTGTCACCGGAGGCGCCGTGCAACCCTCCCGAGAGAGAGTCAACTCCCGACAATGGCCGCCCTGACTATGTCATATCAAAAGGTATTATCATTAAGTAGTGTAGGTCCGGCAGTGTGGCGTTGTAACGAGCCCGCTCCCACACTCTTCCTCATAACCAACCATCCACCCCCGCGCTCCGGCGAGGACATACACCATCCTCCTAACCCCCGATTATGTCAAGAAAGCCATCATGAGGGTAGTTCTATGTACAGTACACATGCCGGTCTTCAACCCCTCCTCCACGAGGAATATGCTGGACGAAGGGGTTGAGAGGGGGGTTAGCCAAACAGGCAGAAACCGCACGAGACGCCTCTCATTTCCCACCACTCCAAACCCCAAAATGCAGAATGTCGTACATGTCGATGCGCCAGCTCTGGAAATGCATCCAAAGCCAGGCCGCTGTCTGTCATGTCTTCCCAAGACAGAAACCACGCACGCTGACCCTTCCGCTTGTCTGAAACCGGAATCCAGCTGTCGGATCACCCGCACAGCGAAGTGTTCACCGACAAGGCGAAGCCAGTCCCTCATCAACCCAACTCAGCCAAGCCCAGTGGAAAGTCAAATCTACTTCGCCACCTCGGCCTTCCCATTCCCATTCACCGCCTCCTCTCTCCTCCCAGCCTTCTCCTTCGCCTTCTCCCTCTCCCGCTCATACTTGAGCTTCACATCTCCCTTCCACATGGTCCCGAGCCACCGGTCCCAGATGGTGAAGAAGGGCTGCGAGAAGTTGGTCTTAATGCCCCAGCTCTGGTGGTGTATGTCGTGGTACGCCGCGTTATTACTCGTGAGGTGCTGCAGCGGGTCCCACGGCAGCGCGTACCCGCAGTGATCGTCAACCGTTTTGACCATGCTGGCCACGAAGAAGAACATGCCCGCGCGCTGGCTGAGGAAAGCGCACTTGTACGCGACCGCGGCGCCCAGCGTGTCCATGAAGAATCCTTCTACCGGGTGGTTGTACAGGGCGCCGTAGGCGTAGGGGACGTAGAGGCGATGGTGGCGGATGTGCCAGTGGGCTGGTGGGAGGGAGAGAGATGTTAGTTTTGGTTCGGAGGGATGGAGGGGTCGGAGGTGGAAGAGAGGTAGGGGAAGAAGAACGTACTGTACATCCACTTGTTGAGGTGCATCGCCCGGTGCATAAAGTACTGCCAGGTGTCGAGGAAGCAGGTGGCGAGCCAAAGTTGGAAGCCGGGGATCAACACCCAGTAGATGGCCTTTGCGAGCAACAGCTCCCATGTCGCGAATGCCGGGACAGCGGTGCCGGTGACCTCGTCAAAGGTTGTAGTGAGGGACGGGTAGTGCCCGCCGGCGAGGGCGCCGGCAAGGAGCGGGTAAGATGTAGCCATGTTCTTGGAGATTGCCGCGGCGTTGAGACCGAGCGTTCCGAGAATGGACGGCAACGCTCGCTGCGCCAGACGAATGCGGGTTGCCCAGACGGCAACGTCATATTCCTCCATGCCTGTCGTTTGTTGTGGTTCTGTCAATGACAGGACGGCGCCTGACGCGATCTGGATGATCTGCTCGATAATAACATCTCGGGCCACCTCGTACCGCGATGCCAGGTTGCGCTGCGTGATCTCGTCTGGTGTGTGTAGCCGATATTGCGGGAACAGGTCGTAGACGTCGATAAAGTGGAAGAACATTGATACGACCCAGTACGCGATGTGCGGTAGGATGAGTCCGAGCCAAAAGTCCGAGATAAAGGGCAGGAGGTCGGGCATTGGCTGGGTCTCGTATGCCGGCAGTGGTGGGAGATCGGACGTCATGGTCGCGTTCGCCATGGTGCGATCAGGGGACGGGGGCCGTGTCAGCGGCGGACTGAGAATGTGCGGGCAAAAGAAAGTGGGTAGAAAGAAGATGCTGCCTTGCGACAGCGGCAGAATCAATCAATCAGTGCAAGAAAGGACGATCACCGGGAGTGACTGAAGGAGAGGCGCGGAGGTGCTAGAATAATCGTATGTATGGGAAAAGACGATCGGCTTGTGGAGATGCCGAAAGGCCCTGAATGGCGAGAGTCGATCTGCACGGTCCAGATTTCAATTTCCCATCCGTCAAGGTGTCTGACCACCAGTGGCACCACTGATGACTAGATCGGGTGTTCAGGAACAGCGAGCGACTGAGCAGACTTGAATACGCAATCACTCTCAGCTAGGGCACGCATCAGACAGTAGAATTCGCAGAGGTTGGCGCATGGCATGAAGCAGTTTGATATCAGGTGCGTGCCTTCCATAAAGTTGCTGGGCTTGGCAGAGCTCTCTCAACCCGAATGGCCGACGGACATAAGCTAACTTGAGTGGCCAGCCGCCAGGTGTTCGGCATCGCCGAGTTCCTTGTTGCTGGGTTAGGGGGTTCTCTCGTCTCATAGACTCAAATGCCGGGTTAGGGTTGGCATTAGTGTAGACAACGCCGAGCCTGTTCCCGCCCTGGTGACCGGAAATACTAGATGGACTGTGGCGGTGCCTACGGCAGCGCTGGTAATTACTCCGTACATCCGTACCTAGAGTTGCTTTGGGGTGCCGGAAACAGCTACCCATATAACTTAAGAGTCACGATGGGATAATCAGGGCATGATCATGATACATTTGCTGAATAAATACTCGGAAAGGCATCTACATGGACCGGAAGTGCCGAATTTGAGGGTACAACTGATCTACCTGTATCACCTGTGAGTTCTGCTGTAAATTGTTTGGCCAGCACCGAGTGGGCACAGTCATTGTAAACGCTGGCTTTCGCACCTGGCGATCTTGCCCCGCCTACCCCTCCTCGACCTCCTTGCCCCCGCTCAATTTTTTCCTAGCACTCAAACCTATCTCTTTTTGCGGCCCGCCTTGTCCAGAATCTCTGCCCTATCTCCTCAGATAATACAGACCGACCATCAAGATGATCATCTACAAGGTGAGCCGCCCAATCCCCAGGAAACAACAGCAAGGGCACCGTGATGCCACACAATGCGAGCAGCGGTCTTGCTAACGCCAGTTCTCGTGAACCAGGACATCATCAGCGACGACGAGATCATCTCGGACTCGTACGACCTCAAGGAGGTCGACGGTGTCGTCTATGAGGCCGACTGCGCCATGATCGTCGAGGGCGCCGTTGAAGTCGGTACGTACGATCTGGCGACCCCTTCCCTACCAAATTACACAGCTTACGTGTCTCGGGGATTGGCTGGTGGTAGAGTTTTCCATGCTAACCGGGGGTAATCTGGTCAGACATTGGCGCCAACGCGTCCGCCGAGGAGCAGGAGGAAGGAGTTGAGGATCAGGCCATCAAGGTCAACAACATCGTCCACTCATTCCGTCTCCAGAGCACTCAATACGACAAGAAAAGCTACCTCCTGCACCTCAAGGGTAGATCAACACTCTTTCGGGCGGGCTGTTTTTGAGTGAGACGACGCAATTGCTGACTCGGTTTCTCCCCCCGTCTCTAGGCTACATGAAGGCGCTCAAGACCAAGTTGCAGGAAGCCGGCAAGTCGGAGGAGGAGGTCAAGGATTTCGAGGCCAAGGCCCAGGTCTTCGCCAAGAAGATCATCAACAACTTCAAGGACTGGGAGTTCTACACGGGCGAGTCCATGAATCCCGATGCCATGTGAGTCGTTCTATTCTCCCACGTCCGAAACTCCTAGTTTCGCTAACTTGCCCAGGGTCGTCCTCCTCAACTACCGCGAGGACGGTATCACCCCTTACGTCGTCGTCTGGAAGCACGGTCTCAAGGAGATGAAGGTGTAAGGGGCTGGAGTCGCCTTGTCTATATACCAAGATTCATCCAAAAGACTTGGAGCCCATTATTCCCGCCCGCATCGCTTTTCCTGCTTTCGGCATATGCATGGACGTGCAGCACATTGCGTCTGCTTGAGTTACCCCGTAGAGGCTGGGCGTAGCCATCGCCTACCCAACAACGACGTATTGATGTCTCTGCCGTTTCCCACTCATTTACTTGATTGCTCTCCTGATGAACAGTTGCGCTACATTCGGCCTTGCTGCTGCCCAACGGTTTGGATTTAAATAAGATGAGTGCTCCTCACTTGAACCACGCCAAAAAAAATTCCCACCTAGAACTGAGGCCTCGTGGCTAAGGGTATCGGCGGCGGCGGCGGTCCATCGCTCTGATCCCGTGTCGGTCCCTGCCCCTGCTGTCCCCCGACAGCACCGCCCACCCCACCGCCAAACCCAGCAATTGTCTTCTTCTTTGGCGGCGGTGGCGGCGGCGGTTTTTTCTTCCTGGCTACTACAGAAGCGGGGGCAGCAGTAACAGCCGACTTGCTTATATCACCTCCTTCTCCTCTACCGTGGGCCCCTCCTCCTCCTTCTGCTGCACCCGCAGAAGGCTTGAGTTGGGCAAAGCGGTATTGCAGTTCGCTCATGTTGGGGTGGGATGGAGCTGCCGAAGAGACGCTGCCTGAGTGTGAGGGGGCTGGCGGTGCTGGTGAGGTTGTGGCTGAGTCTGAGGTGCCGATGCCCAGGCCGGGGACCGAGATCCCTGCTGCGCCCAACCTGTTTAGGTAGCCCTCTGCCGCCCCTGGCTTTGGCCGGGGCCCTGGTCCCGGGTTTGGGGATAGTGCGGCGGGACGGGCAGGTAGGGCCGGGCAGGCTGCTGGAGAGGGGGTGGTCGATGCTGAGCGGGGAGGGAGCCGTGGTGGGAGCGTTGGAGGGGCGGGTTGACCTCCCGGCGCTGACGCTGCTGCTGAGGGTGGCGGGGAAGGACGGACTGGTGGTGGTGGTGGTGAGCGTCCGTCTGCTCCGGGTTTTCTTCCTGGGGGCGGCGGGAGGTGGGCGATGGAAAGACCCGTAGTGTCGAGGCGCCATGGCTTCGGGGTAGCGGGCGGCTCGTCGGATGCTGGCTCCGAAGCTGTACCTGGCCGTGGAGGCATGGTTGGTCCCGTCTGGGATGTTGGGGATGAGGAGGATGCCGGGCTGGCTTTTCCGACAACGGCGTTGGGATTGCGCTTGGGTGGAGGGGCGAAGCTGGCTGGGTCACGCAGGGACGAGAGAGGTGGAGCGGCGTGGTTGCTATGGCGGGTCTGTATGTAGTTGCGTCTCATCGTCAGCTGGAAATTGCGCGAGTTCCAGGCTCAGCAGAGGAGCTTACTTCCTCACCACGACCAATCAGGCTTCTCTGCAAAGCATTAGTGAAAGTATTCAAGTGTGAGACGTGCTGAGGATTAGCGTCCATACCACCTGGCCCTTGAGCGTCGTCCCCTCCTTTTCGGGATGCCATCCTCGTTTGAGGATGTCTTTATATCCAGACATGGTGACGTTACGAGTTGTTGAATTGCGAGCACAACGCACAAAGGACTTGAGAACAGATCTGTTTTCAAGTGTTCTCAGGATGTGAAGTAGTCCACGAAATTCAGGCTGGGAAGCGAAGTAATAAGTGAACCAGACAAGTTGAGTGAGCTGCAGTTGAGTTGTGGATTCAGGTCGACTGTCGGGCCCACTTAGAGACGGCCTAAACTCACTCGGGTAACCCGTCTCGCCCGCCTAAGCCCATCCTTCAGATGCAGATGATCGATCATCTTCTCATTGTTGCAATCTCAAGACGGCTCAGGTCTGCTTTATCAGTGGTTATTCACGGATGAGAACGAAATCAATGTGCAACAGAGTCCGAACGTGGCGTGTGACTACCCCGGCTCAGGCACCGGTAGGTTCGTGGTGCCTTACCCCTTTTCATGACAGCACCAAATACAACACTGCATTTGTACACGAAGACTCCTGCTTAAGGATTGCTACAGACCTGTATATACACAACGGCACAGCTCCACAGCCATCTCTATAATATACTTCCCCGATCGACGACAGGACTGACCATCTCCGCCTCGTCCGCCAACCCAACAGCCCTCAGCAAGCCGGCGCTCTCCCCCTCCCCTGCCTCTCTGGCCATGCCTGTCTGCATACCCCCAGCATCTGCCATCCCTCCCCTAACCCCTCCACCCGCCATGCCGCTCGTCCGTCTTGTCTCCTCCGCCCCGTTCAGCACATACCACACATCCTTCTTAGTCAGCAACCCCTGCAGCACCCCGCGATCCACAAACAGCACATAGCGCAGCCCGAGCTTCTGGAAATACGTGACGGCCAAGTGCATCCGGCACCTGCTGGGCAGCGTGAGCGGGGTCTGGTCCATCCACGGCCTTAGGTCCAGTGTCGTGCGCGGGTCGGCGAGCGGCTGGTGCGCGAAGTAGGCCTCGGTCTCGGGCGGCAGGGAGCGCGGCGGCTGCGTGGCCGCGTACAGGGTGTAGGCCAACTCGGCGCGGGAGATGTACCCCAGTAGGATGGCGTCACGCGGGTCCGAGACGACGGGGAAGCCGCGGTAAGGGTGCGACTCGAGGATGGAAGACAGCGAGGCGATGGTGTGCCCCGCCGCGGTCAGCACGACAAGGTCCTCGATGCGCGTCATGATCTGGGCTGCGGGGATGTCTGGGATTGGGGTTGTTTCTTCCGAGTTGTCGAGGAAGGGGTACTCGTTGAAGTGGATCCAGGACTCGTAGATGCCGCGCCGGGAGAAGGCGTCGCCAACCCATTTGGAGATCATGACGGCTATCATGATGGGCAGGACGTAGGTTAGGGCGCCCGTCAGCTCGAACATGATGACGACGATGGAGACGGTCATGCGCGTGACACCGGCCAGGGCGGCGGCGGCCCCGATGATGGCGTAGGTGCCGGGGGTGATGCAAGGAATGTCGGGTTCGCAGGAGTGGAAGGCGATGAATTTGGGGTGGTTGTGCTGCCACATCTCCATGATGATGCCGGTTGCCCGTCCTGTGAGGGCTCCAATGGCCATGGATGGCAGGATGATGCCAGCGGGAATTTGCAGGCCAAAGGTGATGGCTGCGAGGCAAAAGCTCAGCATGGCAGCTACCATGAGCAGGACTATGTTCCCGGACGAATCGGCGCCGTTTTTGCACAGACCGAACTGGTCATCCAGCAGTCTTGAGCACTCGGCGAAGAGGTTGGATACCAGATCAGAGTTTTGGGACCGCATATAGCGATTGGGATAATTGACCAGGGCGGTGAGGCAAGCCACGATGACGACCTGGGCCACAGGGCCGGGCAACCGTGCAGTAGATTTCCTCCACCGGGCGACCTTCATGTTGGCTTTGATAAAAAGGCCGCCGTAGATACCACCGAGGATGCCCAAGATAACGAAGGGGACGAGCTCGAAGCCATGCCAGCTTGAGCTGTACGTTACCTGGTACAGGACCAGCTTTCCCGACCGGAAGGGGTCAAACGCTTGGAGCACCATGGCGGCTGTCATGGCGCACACAAAGCTCTGCCACATGGTCTTGTCGGGGAAGTAGTAGGATAGTTGCTGTTAACGTTAGCGGCGCGGCTTTAGAAGGAATAGTCTGCTGACCTCGAGCGAGAAGAGCACGCCGCCAATGGGCGACCCAAAGGCGACGGATATCCCAGAGGCGGCAGCCGCAGAGAGCACCTCCCTCTTCCGCGCTGGGGAGAATTAGCGCCCATGTAACCATCAAAATAGGAGGTCCGCATAAGGTACCTTCATTGTTGTTGATGCTGGGAAACAGCTTGGTAAACAAATTGGCGCAGCAGCAGGCAACATGGACCAACGGGCCCTCCTTGCCCAACCACATGCCGGACGCCACGGCCAGAATCTGTCACGTTAGCACCACACACACACAGACGGAATTAGTAGATGGACAAGAACTTACCAAGCCCAACGACTTGGTAATCAAAGTCCACACCCCCAGAAACCGCCTGATGACAAACCCGCCCAGCACCGTCTTGAGCTCTGGTATGCCGCTATGCTTGGCATAGATCGCATACTCCTTGACGAGCACCGCCGCCAAAAGCGCAAACGTGACCTGCACCAACCTAATCAGCTTCTCAGCCCTCCTCCCAGAGCCAAAAGACGGAAGCACCCACAGCCAAACCCAAATATACGGCCCCCTCAACCACCCACTGACCCACCCCCTCCCCAACCCCAACAACCGCCCCCCACCTCCTCCACCCGCGACACTGAACCCCCTCATCATATCCCAAACAACACGCATTCCTCCCCAGATAAAACCTGCCCCCATCCACGCCACTGCTGCAAAACCCATACTTGACATCCCCAAGCCAATCCGTGGCGACATCGATCCCCGCGGCGAGCACCCCGACCGCGAGCCCCGTCAGGATCAGCACCACCCACACCTGGCTGGCGTCGAGCAGCCTCTGGACGTAGCCCAGCAGGGGCAGCGGCGACTGGAGGGTGCGGGCGCGCAGGGCGCGCTGCCGCTGGCGCTCCTTGGTGTACTCGAAGATCCAGTCGATCGCCGTCAGGTTTGCGTAGCCCACGCGGCGGCCGGGGCCTTCGGCGTTCCAATCGCGGGAGGGTTGGGCGTTGTCGTCGGCGTCCGTGTCGCGGGGGTTGGAGGGGAGCGGTTTGAGGTTGAGGTGGGTTGGCATGGAGGTGGCAGGGGGAGGTCGGGGCAGGTCATGGCTTGTTCGGGAGGTGAATGCGGGTGTGTGGAAGAGGGAGGTGATGAGACGGGCTGGACTGGGTAGGAGGCTGGGTTGGGTTCGTTTGCGCTTGAAGGTGAGGGGGGGGGAGAAGTCGGGTTGGAGGGGGTCGTCGCGGAGGAGGGTGGTGTCGTTGTCTTCGTCTTCGCCGTTGCCGGCAGTGCGCTTATGAGGTGGGTCATCGCCTAGAATGAGGTCCAGCTCGTCGGCGTCGTCGTCATGGGTGTAGATGCCATTGCCATGGCTGTTCGCGGCCCTCGACGACGACGCCCCATTGTTCATTGCGCTGGTCAGGGGCATGTTGGGTGTCACGGTGGTGTATGGGCCATTCTCATAGCATGTGGGTAAGTAGGATCAACTTTGTCTCCAGGGCTTCTTCGAAAAGCCGCCGCGCGTCTCGGACTTGGAGGTCGGATTGTCCTTGTCGTCGGCGTGCCATAGCGATGTTGCGTCCACGCGCTATCTTATCGCCAGGCTTGGGGCTGAATAGCGTGGTCCGTGCGGCTTTGGGTGGTTGCAAGGATCCAGGGCTGATTCTCAGCCTGCAGCTCTGCGGCGGAACTTCCAGCCTAAGAACAACAACTGCAGGTGCCATGACGGAATCGCACGGTGCTCTGTTGAACGCATCCACCAAAGTTGAGTTTCAACGGTCGAGCCACCTGACTTCGGGTACTCGTGTCGCAGCACAAGCCGGAGCTCACCCTAAAGTCCAGATAGAAATGTACTATCCATGTACTTGTACCTAGACGTCTCTCATTTTCCGAGGTACAACTACGCTTGCGATGAACGAGTTTGCTGAGGTGGCCAAAGGCCATGGCCAGGGCCAGCAGGGTCCCTCAATTCATAAAATGAAGACCCTGCTTGGAGCAGAGGACGATACATCGCGCTTTGTCGGCCTTGCACTACTCAAGTCGGTCCTGGACAATACGCCAGAGCTGCGCAATGATGAAGAGGCCATCGTCTCGTTGTGGGAGAGCATCCCTCCCAAATTCCTCGACAGGTTGATCAAAACCGGGTCCAAGCCGCACAAATCGTTGGAAGCATCATCAGAGTCATCGCGCAAAGACGCCAACGACATGTTGGATCTCGCCGTATCCGTGCTCCATACCTTTGCAGCCTTGCTTCCGGATAATGCGAGGCACAATCCCAAACTGCTCGACAGGATACCACAGCTTGTGTCCTCTCTGCTTCACTGGTAAGGCCCCTGCTTCGCCCATCGCCGTTTGCATAATCAGATTCTGATTTTCAGACAGCTCGGATGACACTACGCGGCTCGCGCTCGAGACTCTGTTGAGCCTGGTGAGCCATCCAGACGGTGCCACGGTTTTCACAACAATCAAAGACTTGTCGCCCCTGACGGAGATGGCACCCTCGCAACCGCTTGCCCTGGAGACACTGCTCCATGCGTGGCTCAACGTCATGACAGCAACGCCAGACAAGAGCAACTTGAGATTCAAGATCGACAGAACCATCAACAGTCTGGTCTCATCGTTCAAGGGAACCGATGCTGTCACCCTCCTGAACTTCCTCGCAAACTTGCTCCCCCGTTTGGAGCCAGAGGTCAGTTGCACATGAGCATAGCATTCCAAGCAGCCTACTTACCAGTTATTACATAGGTCGTACCACCCAATCCGAAATGGCTACCTTCCCTCGGACACTTCATTCGCAATCTCGTCGCAAGCCGCCCCAACGCCGCCAGCCGCAACGCCTTCACCAATCTTTCCGCCGCCCTCCTCGAGCTCTACCCGTTCCAAGCCCCGCAACTCCTGTTCACCGACAAATCCACCACTGACACCGCCCCCTTCTCCTACCTCCTCGTCAACCTCCTCCTGGTCGACCTCCGCGCGACCCTTCCAACCCTCCTCCCCCAGCTTAATAGCCCGGACTACCCCTCCACCTCGCGCCGCCTCACATCCGCCTTCAACACCATATCCCATTTCATCGGCTACCTTTTGCGCGCCATGGACGCGGACTCAGACAACCACGGTCTCTTGATATCCCCCGACCACCTCCTCAAGCTCCGCAAATCTATTTCCGAAACGCTCTCCCTCACGACCGAGTTCCTCCGCGACCGCTGGGACGCCGCCGTCGCGGGCGCACTGGGCCTGCACCCGGACGCCCGCGCGGCCGAGGCCGTCACCGCATCGGGCGTGTCGCACCTCACGCTCGCTTGGAATATCAAGAACGCGGAGGGTGGAAGTGGGATGGGCGTTGCTGACGATCCGCTTGCCCTTGCCGCTGTGCGGACGTTGGCGATTTGGATCCGCGAGGACGAGAATGAGTTGCTCAGGAAGGAGGTGAGTGGGTTGGCGGATATGCTGGTTGATTTGTATCGATCTTCTTCGGCTGCGGGGACGGTGTTCGATTTTCGAAGGGCGGTGCTCGTTGCTTTTGAAGGCCTTGTGGCTGAGCGCAAGGGGAGGGAGGTGGTGGTGGAGAATGGCGGGTGGGAGGTGCTCGCGGGGGATTTGATTGCTATTCTCGAGGCGAGTTCTTCTTCTTCCTCCTCCTCCGGGAGTCTCGAGGAGGATGCGGCGAGAGGGGTGGAGATTGTGCGCGTGCTGCTGCAGATTGCTGAGGCTGCGAGGCCTGGTTCGAGGGAGGCCTGGATGGATCTCGTGACCAAGGTCGCGGCTTGGTATGTGCCCGAGGCGGACCAACCTTCTGTGGTGCTGGAGTGTCAGGTTGCCGCGCTGCAGCTAGTCACGGCGCTATTGGCGAACACGCATCCTGGAATGCAGAAGCGGTATGTGCATTCGACGACTGCCGTGTTAGGCATTGCGAACCAGCTGCGGGTGAAGTTGAGAAGGGATGAGGCCTTGGACGAAGCGCTGGAGGACGTGTTGGGGACGCTGGCTGCGCTAAGATGAGACCTGCCGGTTGTGTGCCGGGGAAGGCGAGTTGACAGGCGGGCATTCCTTCCGTTCTGGTAACAATTCAGCAGAACTGTACAGAAAACCTGGTTGATTACCATCTACATCTGGAGAGCTCTAGGAGCTCTGGAGCTTACCACCCTAGGACTTCCATTTACCCTATGATTTCTCGCGTTCCGCTTATCTCGGCCCTATCCGGGACGGCTCTAAATTTCTTGTGAGGAACAGTTCCGACTCCTATCGTTGTTCAACTTATGCCTTTGCATCTCAAACATCGACATCAGACATTACAAGCCCGTCCTAGCAGAAGAGGATGCCTTGCATGCCTCCACGTCTTCATCAAGGGTGTTTACCAAACGCTTTATCAGCACCCCGAGCAGAATGTTTCATGGCCTTCCCTGCCTCTGTTGGAGGTGCCGAGGAGGCCTCATCCCAAGCACACGCATCTCCGTAGCATCAGTGAGAGTCAGCTTTATACCCAGCCTTGGGAAGATGGTATGTGATATTTGCGCAGTCTCCTCCTAGTTGATTCAGATCGAGCATGCAAATTCCAGGAGCAGATATAATCTTAATTCATTCGTTTCTGACGCATGGCTTCAGTTCGCCACACCTCGCATCACTTTGCTCATGCTCGCACGAGGGCACCGCCGCATGCCAACTTTGGGGTAGATGCCCTCCTTGAGCTCTCCAATTCCGTGAGGGAGTCGCTCGCAAGGCAAGGCGGCTTCGGCCCGAGGGCGGACTGCATGTCTTTCTTTTTAGAGCTTGCACTTCTCGAAGAACGAGAAGGCGTGCCCACGATCAATTTCGAGACAATCAAGGTAGCTCGCCTGGACAAGCTCGTCGCCACTTTGATCGAATGCGGCCAGATATCCGATAGCCTGCTCCCGAGATACGTCCACGATGTTGTCACGGCCGAGAAGTTGGACCATCTCTGGCGGACTCGCTTCAAGCTTGACTACTTTATGATTGACGAGATACGGACCCATGATCTGACGACGCGGTGGCAGCTGGATGGAAGGCCGGTCCGTCTGCGAAGCATTACTTTGCCCACCTCCTTAGCGCTCCAGGAGCTCGGCTCTACTGTTGCCCGTAACGTCAAGGCCAACATCAGGCCTGGGGGGTACTTTTCCCATGATTCCTTGCGCCCAACTCTTCAGCTAACAGATGGAACAGATGGTGGCCGGACATGACTTGCGCCCATCTGGATGGCGTGGTTGGGACGGAGTGCGAAATGACAAGCAAAGGCGATGACGGAATTCCTACATTGCCCCTCCTGAGTGGGAGAGAGGTTGCCATCGGCAACAACAGAGTGAGGTATCTTCGGGAGGGTACTTTAGCCGACATGCATCCAGCTCTCATACCCCAAACGGGGAAGCATGTCCGCGTCCTGAGAGGCCACCTGCTCCATAGCCACTTTGCGCCAGCGGCCGGCATCCGGAACGATGGCTTGTAGGTCCTCCCGAAACCCCATGTTTTGACAGCTAACTGAAAGGCTTTGCTCAGGTGGGGAGTACTCAGATTCAGGGAGAAGCTCAACAAAATAACTGGATTCTGCCGGCTAGAGCTGGATCTCGAGCAAGTCCCTGGCCAACTCCCCATGTCAGAGCTCATGGGGATTCCAAGGCCCTCGCATCTTGACGATTGGAACTTGTACCAGACTCTCAAGGCGAAGAAGCCCAGCCAAGTCAGAAAGACCAGAATGGCTTGGTGCTCAGAACACTAGATGGAGTGAATTGTAGGACATCACGGTCGAGACATGGACAGAGGAGACACAATCACAAGGGACTTAAAGGCTGACACTGATGTGTAAAAAGCAGCTGCATGTTCAAGATGTAAAGAACAGATTCACTTACAAGTCAACATCGAGTAGCAGAACAAAACAGAGAAGGTTGTTCTACTACGGCGGAGAACAGCTAATCCATGACCAAGATGTAAGGGGCCAGGTCATGATTGAACCGAACCGTCTTACAATGTACAAAGCTGGAGAAGCACTTTTATCTTCCCGTGTACTCTGGAGAAGCAGAGCGAAACTAGGAATTTTATAACCTAAGTAGACGCTGTAGGCAGTGCTCAGGGATTGCCCGAAGACTGGTCCATTCAACCCTAACCCGCGCTTCACTTCGCTCTTCTAAGAGCTGCTCCTCCACACAACTTCCATAACTTCACCTCACTTGTCTCACCCACCCTAGGTAACTCACCATTCACAATCCAAGGTACCACTTCACCCCAAATACCCTCTTCTAGAACTTATTGCCGCCTGCTATCCTTCCCAATAGGCTCAGAGATACACTACTCTGTTCATACAAACACGCCATGGGTAAATCAAAGGGAGGAAGCAGTGGGGGCAAAGCAGACAAGTCCAACAACAAAAAGGGTTCCAAGGGCGACAGTAACGAAGGCAGCGACACCAAGACCACCAAGCTCAAGGGTGCTCAGAGCATTAACGTCAGGCATATTCTCGTATGTTTTCACACCCCTTACCCTCCCTGCTCTCTTGACTTGCCCAAACTCTGGACAGCCAAGGATCGTGGCATGTATCGATGAAATGCCTTCCGTACTCACGCTGGCGTTTTAGTGTGAGAAATTCTCCAAGAGTGATGAGGCAATGGAGAGGCTGAGGAACGGGGAGAAGTTTGATGCCGTGGCCAGAGACATGTCAGAAGACAAGGCGAAAGCGGGTAAGTGCCGCCCCGGACAGAGGGTCATGGGCAAGCTCACACAGTAATGCTATCTACATGCAGGAGGGTCACTGGGCTGGCAAATCAAAGGCAATCTGGATCCTGACTTTGAGAAAGTCGCCTTCGAGCTGCCGGCCAGCTCAGTCGACAGTCCGAAGTTTGAGAGAGTCAAGACTGGGTTCGGGTATCACATCATCATGGTCGAGGGCCGCAAATAGGGATTGGTTGGGCGCCAACCGAAAATGTCAGTTGTGAGGCTTCTTTTGATTTTGTCTTGCCACTTGAGGTTCCCATGCCGTATGCAAAGGGCAGCCGTGCGAAGGGGCTCCCGTTTCCCCCGCCACCTAATGCCAGCGTGTGGGGAGCCAGAGTACATCCGAGAATCATGTCGTGGACCGCAACCCAGGAGGGGAGTCCTTCTCGACATATTCTATCTATGATATCCCCCTTCCTTCTTCCCTCCGGGGGGACTGCCGCTACCCTCAACTGAACTCGGTCCGCTTAAGCCTCAGATTGGAAGTAGTTGAGGAGGATGGAGCGCTCCTGCGACTCCTCACCCCAGTCCTTGACGACGACGCAAGAGCAGTTGACAACCTTGCGGGCGTTGCCCTCGCGGTCGAGGACGCCTGCAAACACAGCCGAGTCAGTACACCACACTCCTCCTTTCTTTCCATCGAAGCATTTTCCGGGCCCACTCACAGAGACCGGCCCACTCGCCGAGCTGCTTGCCGTCGGGGACCTTGATGAGCGGGATCTTGTGCTCCGAGCAGAGGGCGATGACGAGCTTCTTGTAGGCCTCCTCCTCGCACGACTCATTGAGCACGCACATGTGGGCCTGCCGCCGGTCGAGGGCCTTGGAAGCCTCGCGGAGGCCGCGGGCCAGACCGTCGTGCATCAGAGACAGCTTCAGGACGCCCTTGAGCGCATCCAGAACCGACATCTGGCCCTTGGAGGCATCGGCCGACACCTCAACCTCCTCCGACACCTCGGGAACGTTGGTCTCTTCTACGTCCGACTAGATGCGGAAAGCCATGGTCAGCGGGGTGTTTTGGGTCGAAGAAAACAAGTGCGGGTTTGCCGCCTTTCGATGCGGGAATCGGTCTGTGCTGATCGAGAGAGCATAACTCGGAGGGGAGATCGGAGTTCTCACCATCTTGACGTTTTTGTTTGCGGGTAAGCTGTCGGTTACGATCCTCGAAGAGAAATTGGTAAATGATTTCGCTTTTCGTGTGTTGGAAGAGGGATCTTGGCTCGTCTATGAGAATGTCAAGATTAATGTGTGCGGGCTATCGGCCCCACCCAATGGTGGTCGTCGCAGGATTCCACAAACTAGCACGGATCAGGCAAGCGCACAAACCCATAGCGCGGAGTTAGGGCAAGTTTTTCATGCACGGGCCACCACAGCTCTGGCGTCCATTGAATTTTCTGGATGGACGAACTCCTCCAATCCTCAACCCGATCAACCACGGCTTTTCGACGCAGGCACAAGTGAGAGGTATGTAAAACACCACCACGAATATGACTCGCCAACAGGAATATGCTTTTTGCGAAGGCCGAGGAGAGCAATCATGGGGCTGTCGAGGCTGTCCCTCGATACGCTTCTCCTCATCGGCAACTGAGCAGGCAGAACCCTCTTGATCTGTCGACGAGGGCACTCTCCACGCTCATCGAGCCTCGAAAGGCTAACGTAACGCGCTTCGGCACGCTGGCAGATACCTCTTATCCTCTTGACGATTTGAGAATCTCCATCTCGACCACACCAGAACCGCCAACATGGTCCGCACTTCCGTCCTGCACGATGCCCTCAACAGCATCAACAACGCCGAGAAGGCCGGCAAGCGCCAGGTCATGATCCGCCCTTCGTCCAAGGTCATTGTCAAGTTCCTGCAGGTCATGCAGCGCCACGGTACGTTGCTCCGCGCACGAACTGCGTCTCGACCCGTCAGCTCTCGGCGTTTCGGCCGTCAGCTGTCCCACAGATTTGGAAGAACCTCGCGACTCTTACCCGAGCCTCCCATATTCGGCATGATAACTAGGCAACGGTCCATTCCGCCCCACGATCGAAGCCCTTTAAGTTGCCGAGAAATTGAACACCAATGCGAGGGTCTTACACGTTCTCGGAGAATTCCAATGATGTCCAATGTTTAATCTCGCGCAACAACAAAAAACTGACAGAATGATGTTTTTAGGCTACATTGGCGAGTTCGAGGAGGTCGACAACCACCGCAGCGGCAAGATCGTTGTCCAGCTCAACGGCCGGTGAGTGCAGATGCAGATCAACGTTGCACGCTTCCAAGTTCCTTTACTGACTGTGTGGCCAGCCTCAACAAGTGCGGTGTCATCTCCCCCCGCTACAACGTCCGCCTCGCCGAGCTCGAGAAGTGGGTTGTCAAGCTTCTCCCTGCCCGTCAGTTCGGCTACGTCATCCTCACCACCTCGGCCGGTATCATGGACCACGAGGAGGCCCGTCGCAAGCACGTTGCTGGCAAGATCATTGGCTTCTTCTACTAGACCATGAAATCGAATGAGAGACGAAGGGATTTTTAATGGCACAAAGCTGGGCATATGTGCGGCGTTGAACTGTGTTTGAGGGATACCCTGCTGTGAATAGAATAAGGCCTGCATTTTTGACAGACAGGAAGAACTGCCGCCGATCTCGCCCGTTGATTGTCCCGGTATTTCGCTGCCAAGCCCTGGCCCAAGATATCCTGAGATGGGGATAATTGTGAGACTTTGATTGAGCAAGTGACAATCTCCGAATCTTGAACCTGGAACCACCGGCTGTTGACACAATCGGGACTTCTTTGACGGTCCATCATCAGAAGCTGCATTCAGTGGGCTCCTGACTGTCCAGTGTACATGTAGATGGCCGGCTTGGGCTCCTTTTTGATCTCCTAGTATTAACTGCATCTGATCATACATATGGCAAGAACAATACCAAGGTCCCTATATGCAAGGCCTATAAAGAGGTCTTGCACGCAAAATAATTATGGGTTTGAGCTGAGAATGACTGATGACGGAGGCTCAGCCGTGCATTAGCTGTTTGGGGAAGTCCGAGCCGGCAATTCCAAGCATTCCTATTCTAACCTTAAATAACCATGCACAGTCACTTTACTAAACCAGCCTTTTCACAATCGCTACGTAAGCCGTTCTCGGACTGTCGGCGCATGGCCAGTTTCGCTCTCAGAACTCCACCGTAAACGACGCCTCGAACACCTTACAAGCAAGCACCAAGTCCCCAACCCAGTTTTCTATTTTCTCCCACACTTTCCCCTGACGATCCCGTCGTCGACCCAATGACAATCGGATACCCCACGGCCGCAGGGAGAGAGCCGCCGCCCCCAGACGACACGGTCGGATACAGCGCTGGAACCTAGAGAGACGCGACGAACTTGCGGGACGCGAGCGGCAATCAAAAACATCAATCCACTACAGATACATTGTAAGGTTAGTTATGGGCAACGCGCCAAGTCCGTGCCGCAAAGGTGCCGCGACCCCTGCAACTCGACTGAGAATGCGCAAACGCCAACTCGGCGTGCTCTGCGCCGTTGTCCTCATACTCTTTTGCTTTTACTCGCTACCAAGGTCGTCCCCAGACGGCCCTCGGCTGCCAGAACAACAGCCGACGCAAGGCCCCAAGAAGCTGCCCGACATTCCGAGCTCGGCAGGACACTTTGATGTTCAGGATTCCGCAACAGACAAGACTGGCGTCGAGAAACCAGCGAAACAGCCCGGCGTACCAAGCCCCGCGAAACAGCCCGGCGTCCTAAGCCCCGCGAAACAGCCGGACGCCAGCGAGATTATTGAATTCACCAGCAAGAAGTTCACCACCACCAAACCCAAACCCGTACCCGGCGGGGCACACCCGATATGGCACCTCATCAAAGAGGCGGAGCGTGAGTTTGAAGCCGTCAAGGCTCGCCAGTCACAGACTCTCGATGACGCCGCGGCCGAGTATCGTCGCCGGTATGGCCTGCCGCCGCCTCCGCATTTCGACAAATGGTGGGCATTCGCCAAGAGCAAGGGAGTGCAGCTAATGGATGAATTCGATACGATACACGATGTGTTGACGCCATTCTGGGGCCTCAAGCCCTCGACCATTCGTGCGCGGGCGCGCGAGGCCCTCGGGGCCGACAACCAGCTCATGGGCGTGCAGGTGCGCAACGGCAACGCGACACACATCTTTGGGGGCACCGATTGGTTCCAGAAATCCGTGATCGGCATGATGCAGGGCTTTGTCGAGTACCTGCCGGACATGGATTTGGCATTCAACGTCAACGATGAGCCGCGCGTCGTTGTGCCGCACGAAGACTTGGAGCGACTGGTGCACAAGGCGCGGACTGTCGCCATGCCGGCGGCCAACACCGCAAAGAAGCTCCGCAACGGATTCACGCAGAAACCTTTGGGCCTCAGCTACAACGGCCGCTTCGACGAGGTCAAGCACACCCGCTTCGATTTCTTCCCCCACCAGCCTGTTTGGACGCACTCACGCATATCCTGCTCGCCCGCCTCACCCGCGCGCATACTCGAAGAGGACGAGCAGTACGACGACCTGGAGCAATACGCAGCCGGCGACCTCGGCTTTGTCTCCAACTGGACCGCCATGTCGGACATCTGCCTCTCCCCCTCCCTCGCCTCGACCTACGGCTTTTTTGACCGGCCCAACGCCTTCGGCGTGGTCCACGACCTCTTCCCCATCTTCTCCCAGTCCAAAGTGTCCTCCTACGGCGACATCATCTATCCCCCCCCCTGGTACTGGGCCGGCAAGGTCCCCTACAGCGACGAGATAGACCCGCCCTGGCAAGACAAGCTCAACCGCCTCTACTGGCGCGGCTCGACGACAGGCGGCTTCTCCCGCAACGGCGGCTGGCGCCGCCAGCACCGCCAGCTCCTCGTCCAAAAGCTCAACGCCCCGGACCAGGCCACCATCCTCGTCCCGCCCACATCGTCATCCCAAGACGACGGCGAGACCAAAACCTGGACGCCGACCCAGGTGCCCCGCGGCGAGTTCAAGTCCCTCGTGGACGTGCACTTCTCGCACGTGGGACAGTGCGACCCGGGAGACTGCCGCGCGCAGCGGGCTTTCTTCTCGCTGAGGGAGTACGCGCGGCAGGAGGACGCGCTTGGCTACCGGCACGTGCTCGATATCGACGGTAATGCGTTTAGTGGGCGCTTCTATGCCTTGTTGAGGAGCAAGAGCCTGGTGTACAAGTGGGCCGTGTTCCGCGAGTGGCATTATGAGTGGCTGAGGCCGTGGGTGCACTTTGTGCCGATGAGTCTGCACGGCGAGGAGTGGCTGGAGGTGGTGAGGTTTTTTACTGGGGGCCGGAAGGGAGGAAGCGGTGGTGGTGGTGAGGAAGAAAGTGAGGAGGGGAAAGGGGAAGTGAAAGCCGAACGGAGTGTTGGTGGTAGTGGTGTTGGGGGTGGGGAAGAAGGGTTGGGAGGTGAAGAGGCGGAGCGGATGGCGTTGAGGGGGAGGGAGTGGGCGGAGAAGGTGTTGAGGAATGATGATTTGGAAGTGTGGTTCTTTCGGTTGTTGTTGGAGTGAGTATTTCTCACCTTTCTCCCCCTTTTTACCTGCCATGCCATTAGGCATTTATTGCCATGTCTTCCTGTATTGTTTGGTCTTCATTTCAAGGTGCGAGATGTGGGCTGACATGCTGCTGATAGATACGGCCGCGTCATTGACGACGACAGGGACAACATTGGATACTCGGGTTGAAGCCGGAATTTTGAATCGATGCAGTTGGCCGGGGGTATATCGACATCTATATTGTACATATGTATTTGACATCCTTCACTTTTTAGGGCCTCCTTCCCGGAGGACGGGTAGAGAGCATAGGATGGACGGAAAATTTGTTCGGCATTTTAAGGTGCAAAGGAAGAAGATAGATTGGTTGGTTGGGTGAGGCTGCATTATCAGGACATACATGGGGTCGGCGTTTTTTTTGTGGTTGCCTCGGTTGGATCGGGCAAAGGCTTTAGGATCTTGAATAGCATTCGTAGAGTGCATACTTATACTATCTAGTATCTCCTGGTTTGCATAAGTTTTGAGTTGTGCATACATAAGGCCTATTGCCGTCCTGTTCAGATCGGATGATTATTCACTCCGCAATGGAATTTCGATGCCTAGATGCTTCCCATTTTGCCATACCCTGTTGAACTCCCCGCTCATTGATGCGTGGCCTGTAACTAATAAAGAGTGTTATGGTTGTCTCAAACGTCTCCGAACTTGTCCTACTGATCCTCGTCGCCCTCGGCATCCTGCTCCTCGTCCGATTGCCTTGTATTCTGACTCCGGCTCCCGTTCGGCGCTGGACTAGCAGAGGCCCGGTCACTATTCGAGCCCCGGCGTCCCTCCTCCCTTCCCGCATACTCCTCCTCGTCCTCTTCCTCTTCGTCCGGCAAATCCCCCACAGGCTGATGCTTGTACCGCGCCAGCTCCATCTTGAGCTCCTCGCTCGGCTCGTCAATCTGCACGTGCAGCTCGTCGAGGTGCGTCTCCTCCTCGTCGGCGATGCCGATGGTGCGCGCAATGTTCTTGGTCCGCTGGCTGCGGATGGTGGTGCGCTGCATGACGGGGTAATAGTAGACCGCCTTTTGGGCGCTGTCGTCGTCGCGGCCTTTGCTCTCCGTCTCGTCGTCGCGGAAGGCCAGGATGACTTCCTCGTCATACTTGTTGTCGTGGTTCATCTCCTTCTCTTGCGCCGTTTCGTAGGCGCGCACGCGAGGGAAACGGAAGCTGCCGCCTGATTCGCTGCTCGTGTAGAGCAAGCGGCTGTTGCGGTCCGGGTTGTCTACGTCAAACTTGGCGCGGAAGTTCTCGCCGGTCAGTGTATCGGCGGGCAGGAAGAAGTCGTAGTTCATCATCTGCGATGGTTTCGGCTGGCTCGGGTCGCGCTCCCATGCCACGCGGGCCGCATCGTACGCCTGCTCCTCGGCAGCCGTGCGCTCGATGGGCTTGAAAATGCCCGAGAGCAGGCGGGTGTCGTACGAGTCGCTGGCGTTGACGGGGTTTGTGCTGAACTTTACTGTCACGTATGCTCCCGAGTCGGGGAAGGCTTCCAAATCGGGAAGGATTGGGAAGGCGTCAACAACCTTGAGGTTTCGCTTCGACGGGTGCTTCACGCGTGTCCGGTCGGCCAAGTTGGCAGCCGCCACTTCGAAGCTCTTCTCGATGCGCCGCCTAATCCAGGCGGGTGTGCCCTTGTCTGGCTCGGGGGACGCCTTGCGCTTCTCTGGGCGTTTGAGGGCGTTGCCAGAAGGCTTGTGGAAGAGGTGGTCCGCAGGTTTCGGCTTGGTCTGCACAGAGGAGATGTACTCGGTTCGTCGAAGGAAGGACACGGCTGTGTCACCGATCTTGGGCTTACCGAGTGTCGAGAGCGGTCGAAGGAGAAGGCGGTCGTGGGGATGGACTGGCGGAGCCTGAGCAGGCGCCTGAATGGCTTCGCGGGCGTGTTAGCGTCTGCTTTGATGTCGGCATAAATGTACTTACAGCTCTCGTCCCCATCAAAGACGCCCGGCATGCCAACCAAGTCCAATGGCATTCCGAGTTCGGCATCGGCCTCAATGTTCAATGGCTGCTCTCGCGCAAGGCGGGAAGCGAAACCGGGTGCAGTGTACTGGCCGCTTGACAGCCCTGTGTTGGGGATGTCCAGCAGCTTCGGTGGATTTGGTGGTGGAGGCAGCGCATTGGAGTATCGTATCCTCGCAATGTAGTCCTGGTGAATCATGCGCTCGCCGCCGCTTCTCGATTGGGAAGACGACATTTTGGATTGTGTTGGGTGTTTGCGATGATGGCTGGAGGAATGTGGTGTCGAATTGCGATCAAGAGTTGAAGCGCGATCGAGAAATGGCTTGGCGCTAGATGCTCTGAATTCGGGTTCGGGTTGGTGGGGCGATCGGCTAGTGACCATTGATAGTTCGACATGGACAATTAGACTGGAGGAACTGAGGAAGATATACGGATCCGTATGTTATCTGAAAATGTAATCGCCAAATTCGAAACCGCTACATAAGTCGGCCCACGAAAATACATAAAAGCCGCAGCAACATATGGACACACCAGGGAGGGAAGATTTCGGCACTGCTTGCGAAGCCAAAGGTAAGAACGCCAAGCCTTAACCTAAGCGGGATAACTACCCCGGATGTGTTTGTCTCTGACTCGACCACCGAGTTGAGCGTTCAACGTGTTCAACTTAAATGGTCGATGTACAACCCCGCAGATCCGATGACCTCGACGCCCGAAGCTGCTTCCTGAATCGCGACTTTCTCGTGAGCACCCTTTGATGCTTCAGCGGCATACCCAGAGATCCCTGGTTGATCAAAGCAGCGGTTCCTCATGTAGATGATGTACAATATGAAGGTGTAAGAGCCACCAGTCTCGATTGACACCATCTGTACAAAAACAATATGTTCATGTACAATGACTGACATATCGCGCCCTCCGTCTCGTTGTCATTGCTCCCGCAATCCTATGGCAAACCGGCCCCCTTCGAGAGACAAAGATTACGTCGAGCCTGCCCGCCCAGAAAACCCCAGTGCTGCGTGGCTGTGGGCTAATTAAATTGGTGAGTACATCGCGTTCTTCCAGGTCCGTTGTCGTCAGCTCCGAGCATGCGTCATAATACATTGATAATCCGAAAACACCATTCTATTGCCAAGTGCCCTTCGCCTGAGTCCGTTACGCTTTTACGGCGCCGCTCATACGGCACCGTGTATATAAAAGAACAACTCTAGGCGCTGTTCTTGGTGTAGCGTGCCTTGCCGATGGTGAAGGGCACGTAGCGGTACTTAATCATGTGCTGGATTTGCTTCCTCACTGCGCCAAAGTCAGTCTCAATACTGTCCGTATCGGGCGAGCGACAGGCTCAGAGAGGGAGGGAGAAACTTACTCGTCAGGATGAACAGCATGAACCAGTACATGACCAGGACGGGCCAGAAGACGGGCACGTTAAAAATTTCGAACCAGCTGCACAGGAACGAGACAGCGATAGCGCGGGTGGCCGAGTGCCAGAACTTGAACTCGGGCAGGCGGCGAATAAAGGGCCGGAACTCCTCGTCCTTCTTGGTAGGGAGGGTGCCGATGGCCCCGTCCTCCATGTCGTTGTCGAGCGCATCGTTGGACGGGTCGAACTTGGGCTGGAGGAAGGCGAGGAACAGGTTGAGCAGGTAGATGCCGAGGGCGTATGCGACTGCGGCCAGAATGTCAGCTTTCAGCGTTACTACAGACGAGGACAAGGTATCTGTGTTCGAGGTACTGACCAATGTACCAGCCCTGCGCCAAGAATATGCGCAGGAAGAAGATGAACAGGGCGACGCCGGTGCCGATCCAGCGGTAGAGGACATACGGAGTCGACTGGTCGAGGAGGGCTTGGTATTGCTACCGGCATGTCAGTGGCATGTTTGCGACACAACACTGGGGTCTTATCCGCGACATACCCTTTGAAGCTTGCTGGTCTGGGCGGTGACGGCGCTGAAAGGCGTCGCCGGCTCGACCGCGGCATCCATTTGTGCAGGAAATGCGAAGGAGTGACTCGGGTCTGAGACTCTGGCGTGTATTCGGTTGTAGAAATAACCGTATTAATCAAGCGCTGAGTGCTGAAGCACGAAAATGATGCTGGAATCGAGACGGGGCAACGTCGTCGCTGTTGCGCGTCCTTTGCTACGGTACACGGTTCACGAATCGGGGTTGGCCTGAGCCACGAGGTAACGTTGAATAGGGTGAATAGGGGGCCAGGAGATTTTTTGGTGTGGCGCCGCGACCGGCCCCAGACTTAACCGAGTAACTGTGGCGCAGTCCGTTCTGATTCCGAGTCCTTGGCAATACTTGGCAGAAAGCTGCAGTGGGGAACTCTGACGTCGCTTGTTTCCGCAGATGTCCTTTTGAGCATCGGTCCTCTCAATTGCACTCTCGTGCTAACACCCAATATTTTCGGAACAAACGCAGTTTTCCAGTTTACGAGAAGTTCGCTTATACCGTCAAGCACATCCATGTAAATGGCAACCTGGAAGTGGTGTTTCCGCATGCAGGGACTAGGCTGATGCGAAAGCCCGTGACATTGCTGTTTTAAACCGAGGATAACCTGCAGCGGGACCTTCCTGGCCGAGCAACCTCAACCCCTTGCGTTGCCTTTACTTTCAATTCTGCACCAGTTCAATATCTTCTCCTTAGAACCATACTGTGAACCTGTGCCATCCTGACCCTAGTATCGACACCAACATCACGATGCACGCTGGCGCCGTCCGCGTCAATGTCCTCCGCGGCCTGCGGCCCATGGCCTCCCGCTTCCAGCCGAACACTCTTCCACAGGTCGCCCGGAGCTTCTCGGCCTCGGCCCGGCGCAGCTACGAGTACATCCAAGTGTCGGAGCCCCGGCCGGGCGTCGGTCAGGGTGAGCAACGACCTGCAAGATGACCTTCCGCCGCAGCTCAGAAAACAACTAACCGCGTTCTCTTTCCCCCCTTCAGTAACCCTCAACCGCCCAAAAGCCCTCAACGCACTGTGCACGCCCCTCATAACCGAACTCAACACAGCCCTCCGCGCCTTCCAATCCTCCTCCAGCATCTCAGCCATCGTCCTAGCTGGCTCGGAGCGCGCCTTCGCGGCCGGCGCCGACATCAAGGAGATGGCGCCGCTAACCTTCAGCGAGGCCTACACGACCGCCTTCATCGAGTCTTGGTCGGAGCTGACCACGTCACTGAAGAAGCCGCTCATCGCGGCCGTGTCGGGCCACGCGCTCGGCGGCGGCTGCGAGCTTGCGCTCATGGCCGACATCCTGTACTGCACCACCACCGCCAACTTTGGGCAGCCCGAGATCAAGCTCGGCACGATCCCCGGGGCGGGCGGCAGCCAGCGGCTGACGCGGGCGGTGGGCAAGAGCCGGGCGATGGAGCTGATCCTGACGGGGCGGTCGTTCAGCGGCGAGGAGGCGGAGCGGTGGGGGGTCGCTGCGCGCATGTTCCCCAGCTACGAGGCGCTGATGGAGGGCGCGCTGGGCACGGCCGAGCTGATTGCGGCCCACTCCAAGGTGGCGGTGCAGGCGGCCAAGGAGGTTGTCAACAAGAGCCAGGACCTGGCATTGCGGGACGGGGTCGAGTACGAGAGGAGGGTGTTTCATGGCTTGTTCGGCAGCCAGGACCAGAAAATTGGGATGAAGGCATTTGCCGAGAAGAAGAAGGCTGAGTGGAGCCACCAGTAGACGGGACAGGGACGGGTATGTATATAAAGATGTCAACAAATGGATACCTGCTATTCAAAAGCCGGAGGGTATAATAACTATGCCAACGCCAGCCCAGCCCAGGGTAGATCATCTCCCCACAAGCCGCACATACGGCGCCGGAAACAGCCCTTGCGCACCCATATAGAATCCATGGAACCACTCCCCATTGACATCCTCCACCTCAAGCACCTCGGCGCCTTTGGGAAACATCAACTCATCCTCAACACTAGCAGCAGGAATCCACCCCCACCCGGCCACCGCCCTGTGTCCAGTGCCTCCATCAGGCGGAAAAGTTTTTGTAAACCTTCCCCCGTCACCGCCCATCACAGCCGTGGACACGCCCACGTCGTTCGGAAACAACCTTTCCATCCTCCGCCCAGTCCCTTCCTCCAGCCACCAGCACAACTGCACCTGCACCCCGTCTCGTCCCTGGCTCTGTTGCGGTTGATGTTGTTGTGGTGGATGATGTGGCGCTGGCGGCTTATACTCGTCGAACCTCAACCTGCGCCCGCCCACGAGATCCCGGACAACCTTTCGCCTGAGATAGCCCGTGCCGCCGCGTGTCCTCCTGCTGTCGATCTCGTTGACGTTGGGGTTTTTAGTACTGTCGTCGGGCGCAAAGCCAACTATCACCATCCTGTGGCCCTGCGGACACCGCCGCCATCCGCTAGGGCCGTTTTCATAGCTGATGGAGCCATCTGAGACGAAGGTGGTGTAGCAGCTATCGCACAGATTATAGCCTCCCGGTAGGGAGATGTCTGGCTGGGGGAGGGGTGGAGGGCAGGTGGAGCAGTGGTAGTGCTGGTATTGGTATTGGTTATTGTTGTTGCTGGAGGAAGAAATGACGGAGGAGGATAATGGGATAGGGATGCGGCAGTGCGAGCAGCAGGGGTTGGGGGTTAAGGGGTGGAAGTTGCCAATTGGTATCGTCGTCCCCGCTCCTGATGCTGTTGTCGCGGTGTTGTTGGCTCCGGCGTGCGGCGGGGAAGGGGGACGGTACGCCAGCGCGAGCAGCGGGTGGGAGCAACACCTGGCCTGGTTCACGCAGTCGCTGCAGAACCCCCATTCGCCGTCATTGCAAATGCTGCAGCGCCAGTAGCACTCATTGGTCCAGGCTGAGCAGCTGCAGCAGAAGGTGCCGCTCTGCAGGCGGTCGAGGGGGTTCTCGGTCGTGAGTACGCGGCGGCCGTCGGCGCCGCCCCTGATGGTTTTTGCGGGGAGGTACCGGTTGGCCGTGAGCATATGCGGAGGAGGGATGGGAGGCCCGGTGCGGTTCTGCTTCTCCCAGCGGGCCCAGGCTGCTTGGCCGAAGCCAAACCAGTGCAGGCAACCCTTGCGTCGGTGCCAGCAATCCATGCAAATATTCCAGTCGCCGTTGTGGCAGACGGAGCAGTTAAAGTGCAGCTCGTATTCGATGTGCTCTCTGGAGCACGTGTTGCAGTTGATGAGCGGTTCTTTGTATCGTGGGAGCTGATGCCGTCGGGGCGAGGCAAGGGGCGGCGATACAAGGGCTGGACTTGTTGGTGTAGAGGTAGAGCCGAGAATGGGCGACTCTGGGCGGATGTCGAGGGCTGCGGGACAATCCGACCTCTGTCTGCTGCTGGTCGAACTCGAGCGAGCCTCAGGTTGCGACTGCGCGACTCCCAAACCTGCTGCTGCTCGAGCGCTGAAGGAAATTGCCCGGTTAGCCGGGGAATCCCCACGGGTAACAGGAGCCGTGGCCGTCGTGGGCGAGCTTGAGCTTCTAGCGTCGACGCCCATACTCGGCCTCCTCGCATGCGACTCGGCCGTCCCTAGCCTGGACGTGAGGTCTGTCTGCGAGCGACCTCCGACTCTGACCTCAGCCGCGGCGGGGACAACAGGCAGGGTCGCACTTCGACTGCCACTCGGCGTCCTTCGCCTCCTGGATGCTTCCTGAACCTCAAGATGCGCTGAAGTAGAAGGCGGATACCGGCCTCGGTCCTCATTGTCGCTCGCGCTCGGCGCGCGAGAACGAGCCGTGTGCCTGCTCGTGGGGCGCGACGAAGCTTCGTCTGCCCTGGACCTCGGCCGCGCCGAAATCTCTGACCGGTGCGAGTGGGCGCTCGCATTACTCCTCCTCCCGCCGTCCCTCCTCCTCTCGCGTTGCCGTCTCCTGTACGCCTCGGTGATTTTGCGGCTGAGCTCGTCGTTGTTCTCCAGGTCGAGGTTATCCAGGTCCAGTCCGTCCAGCAATCCCTCCTCTTGGATCTGCCTCGCAAACTCCTCAATCTCCCTCTCAATATCCCGCGCGTCCATCCCACCGGAGCTAATCAGATTCCGCAGCGACGACTGGTGCTCGACCTGCCGCGCCCTCGCACGATCCGGATCACGCTGCTCGTCCCTCCGCCTTGACTCGCTCCTCCTCCTCCTCCTCCCACCGTCTCTCTCACTCCTCACCCGACTTTCCTCCCTACTACTCCCTCCCCTCCCCCCGGCCGCCCGTTCCGTCGCCTCCCTCAAGCTAACAGCTCTCACCTCCTCAATCATCCTCCTCTCCTCCTCATCCAGCCTCCTTTCCTCTTCACTCCGCCCCTCGATCCTTTCCACCCTCGGCATGACCTGCTCCCCGCGCCTATACCTTGAATCCATCTCGCTCTTCTCGGCCTCGTTCTTGCCCGCGCCGGGGTTCAGCGCTAAGAACATGTCCAGCAGACTAAAGACTCTCGCGTCGTGCCTCGTGTCCCGCACGCTCTCCCTGCAGCTCGGGCAGGTGAAGACGGGCGTTCCGGGAGGGGGCGGGGGGCCGGGGGAGGACTCAACGCGGAGGGCCTGAAAGCGGAACCATTCCTTGAGGCAGGCGCCGCAGAAGGTGTGCAGGCAGTCAAGGAGGGTGAGGGGCTGGTAGAGGACGTCGGTGCAGATCTATGATTTGATTAAAGAAAAATCAGGTTCATGTCAGGACGTGCAAGGTGTTGCATTTAGTTGCTGCTGCGTGGATGTTTGCGTACCGAGCAGGTGAGCTGCGTCTCGAGGTTGGGTGCCAGCACCGGCGGCGATGCGCCAGAGGATGCCGCCGGCTGGGGAGAGTCCGTCATTGCGACCGGACGGCAGATGACGCTTGAGGGGATTGTATTGTACAGAAAGCTGGCTAGACCTGGCGGCCTGGCAAGCTCGTACTTCAACTCCGAGGGAACCAGGTAGCGGGGTATCGTCTCGTCTCGTCTCGTCTGTGAATTTCAGTTTGGTATGTTGTAGTGGGGTATTTTGACCTGAATTAAAGGTGCCGGGACGGGCCGTACAGATCACAGACTACACGTGCTAGGAGAAGACGAGAAGCAGCAAACGATGGGCGAGGATGAAGGTAGGACTACCTGAATAGAACCGTACCTCGCGGTGGGCAAAGCCCAAGATGTCAGACAGAATTACGAGGTCGGTGGCGCCGAGGAACTCCTTGGGCAGCGTGGGCTGACTCCCTGCCCAAGAAAAGACGGGCCCCACGAAACTGAAAGGTATCAACAAATGGGTGGATTCAATCCCATAGATCTTCAAAAATTGCTTATAACTAGAGGGCGGAATGACTGGCATTTGGATAGCATTTAGAGCATTTATCCTTATCCAATACGCAGCTATTTTGAGTGTATTGTTGATGATCGAGTGATGTGGTTGTTGCTTTGCGGGGCCAGTGTCTTCTTGGGCAGGGAGATTGAGCCAAGCTGCAGCGGAGTGGGGCATGCTTTCTGTCACTGCGACGTTTGCTTTCCCGGCCATGTCTGTCAACTATCTGTATAAACTATCAATGTGTATATGCTGCCCATGAACCGCTCGACGCACGATCTGTATGCTTGTTGACCCTCCATGAGAACTCCAAATGCGTCCTATGCAAAGCCCAACCTCGGAACTTGCTGATCTTCAACTGCCCATGTAAAACTCCAACCACGCCGGTACCCAAGCAAGCACTGAAAAGCAAGAAAACCCACTACATTCATCTTAAATGTCTTCGACGCCCTCTGGAGTATTGTCCTCCCACTCCCTGCACAAACCGTACCACACCCGGTGCACGCACCGTCCCTTCTCGAGAGGATCCTCTTCAGTGGGAGCGGCCGAGGGCGCAGTCGTGCTGTTGGGCACGCTCGGGGGTGAAGTAATGGTGCTGCGCTCTTGCGTCGGCATACTCTTGGGTATCCCTGTTGTCGTCACTTTGTCGTTGCATCCCCAAAATCGGCCTGGCGTCAGGCATGTGGTACTGGTCACGGTCGGTGTGGTCGACGTACTCGCGGTGGTTGTGGTCTTGTCCTTGCACCCAAACCAGCCCCTGAGCAGAATCAGCGGAATCGATACACAACGACTGGCCAGTCAGTTTCTACTTACGGAGTATGGCATGTAGTGGTGGATGATGTTGTTGTGACTTGGGTCGTCGTCTCGGTGCCTGTAGTGGTGGTCGTCTCGTCTAAGCAACCCCACCAGCCCCTACTACCGTTAGGGTGAGTTTCAAACAAGGAACGAACTGAGTAAACGACTTACGGCGTCTTGCACGTCTCAGTCCTGGTCCGTGTTTTGCTAGTACCCGAGGTAGGTTTGCTCGAAGACGTCGTCGTCTCGGTTCCGTTGCTCTCGTACATTTTCCAGTTGCCGCAGTCCCTGCACTCAGGAGTAAACTTGCACTCCGGGACGTTGTCATATTTCAGAATCACATCGCGAATCACGGCCCGGATCTTGTGCGTTCCGATACCAACCCGCCAGCCCTTGTCGCCTACCGTGTCATAGACACACTCGCGTCCCGTGTGGCAAGCTGACTCCAGCGCGTAACCACCAAACGAGCACGACGCCGTCGCTCCGTTGCAGGTGCCGATGTAAATGGGGTCCGCCGTGTGTCCGAAGTGAAATGCTCCCGTGTACTCCCTGCTCTGCGGCGCGTCCGGATCGGCTCCGGGGGGCACAGGCAGGCCTAGCCGCCGTGCCGCCAGCGCGTCCGGAACGGCTTGGAATGTCACCACTGGCACACCATAGGTGAGTCCAAGAAACGAGCTGACCGCCCCACCCAATGAGTGTCCTGTAATCCAGACATTGGAGCTGGGGTAGAGCTCCGTGACGTTGGCGTACAACTCCCGTGCCGCCTGGTAGTATCGATTCTCGGCGCGCAGGGCTTGGACGACGCACGTGTTGTTACATGTGTATGTGCCCGTCGCGCAGTCGCAGACTTGGTGCCAAGTCCAGGGTCCCTGCTGGGCGCAGCAGCAGCTAAAGAAGAGGTTGTCGTTGACCTTGTCGTTGGTGGTGGTCCCGTCCCCGTCAAAGACAGCAGGCGAGGTCCCCTTGAGCCCAATCACTATGGTCGAATTGTTCTCGTCGGCGAACACATGGCCCCGCAGTCCATCCCCTTGCCAGCCAAAGTCGGCACTCCGGTTGAACGGCGCGCCGACATCCTCCCAGTCCGCATCGCCCGACTTCTCCACATACGCGTTCGCCGCCATCAGGGCCAAGGTCAGGATGGTGTCCTTGTCGGTGACATTGGGCGCGGGCACATCGACGACCGTCCACGCTGACGGCGAAAGCACCGAAACGAATCCCTGCTTTCGCGACTTGGCCACTATGGGATCTACAACGCTCGGTCTCCGGTCCACTAATCGTTGTATCCGGAGTGCACTGCTCCGTGCTCGGAGGGGCCCGATGCGCTCGGCCTCGTAGCCGTCCTCGGCGGCCAGCCATACATCGGCAGTCGGGTGGCTAACATCTTGTTTCCGATGCAGGTGCGGGTTTCTGTACGTGCCGTGATGGAAGATGTGTCGGAGGGTCTGACGGGTGGGTAGTGTCGATGGTCAGCAGCCTCTCTCGCGAGCACAACAGCACTGAGCAACTCACAAATGTGTGTTCGGCTGCCGCCGGCGGTTCTGGTATGGGCGGCGCAATCGGGGAGGCATCTATGGGGAGAACGAGCTGGGCGTTGGGTGCTGCGTTTCCTGCAGCGGCGACAGGAGATGCCGAGAGGGCGAGGAAGGACAGCAGCAGCTGGGCGGCAACTCGGCCAGCAGCACTACAGGTTGCGCTGGCCTCCCTCCTCCTCGGTAACATGCCAGGCGCTTTCTGTCGGTGCTGAAACAGCTAACGGAGAAATATATGGCGATAAGAGGTCGAGTTGCAGATGATTACTCCATCCGTGCTGCGAAACGCGATGCAAGACAGAAGACTCGCATTGCTTGCGGACGATGGCCAGATGACGACGCTATGGCTTGGCTGGCTCGGCTGGCAGCTGAGTCGCAGGCAGCGCCACCGCCGATTAAGGATGCCGATGGTTACCTTATCTTATCGGAACAGCCATTCTGCTAAGGGGGTTCATGCTAATTGTGTACCTTTCCCATCTGAGAAGCCAGCCGGAGTACCCCGCTCAACGGGCTAGTCTAACAAGCACCGATGCAATCTCCCAATCCTTGGGCGATTCCCGTCAATGTCGTGTCGACTTCCATTCCTTCCATTGGCAGCTGCAAATTGTTGGAGACGGGAAGCCTTCACATCACACTGAGAGAACCACAGAACGGTGATAAGCCTTAGGCAAACACCCCGGTTTTTTTCATTCTCCCTGCCTGTGTATGTGGTTTTTTCCAATCAGTTAGGTTACTAGTATTCCATACTGCCTCCTTGCGTCCATTTCCACCGAATCTCCACCCACTAGCCACACCACCATTTGAGCAGCGAACACCACCACCGTCAAACTGCACTGTCCAATGTAACGAATGTATATTATCAGTCAGTGGTAAATATGAGTGAGTGGGCCACTCTAACAGAGATGGTGGACCTGTACGCAGAACGATGGTAAGAAAATGCTAAGTCGCTTAACAGTTCTCCAATATATTTTCGCGGTGCAACTGACCAACATACATTAGAGTGGCCCACTCACTGATACGGACCACTCACTGATACGGACCACTCACTGAAATATACGTTAACTGCGCGCATCGCCATACATTATTATGTCTTTCGAGGCTTATTGTGCTCCACGTGTTCAATGGCTTCCAAGCTCCCAAACCTGATCGTCGAACCTCAACCACACCACAGTACGGCTGACACGGAGTGGGGCCGCCACAGAGAGTAGGGCCGCAATTGTAGTAGCGCCCAGCGCGGAGGGGGCTTGGGCCGCAATGAGGCTGATGAAAAACTACGCGGCTGAACGATGAAAACCAGAACTTCGTTTTCGAGTGAATTGCCAGTCCAGTGGCTTGCATGCATCGTGATGTCGATGCATTGCATTTTTTTGAGTCCCTCGATGGAATTGACGGTGGTAGTGTTCGCTACTCAAAGAATGGTGGTGTGGCTGGTGGGTGGAGATTCAGTGGAAATGGACGCAGGAGGCGGCGGAATTAGGAGGGTCGCGCCCCGACCCAAACATCCAGGCGGCCACTTAGCATCACCCCGCAGTCCGATTACGCATGCACCTTGAAGGCTGCACGATACGAGGTCTCCTTCGTAGTCTCCTTCGTACAGTTTCATCGTCATCCGACTGGACGTCACTGCATCTGGCATATCCCCAGGACAGTTGTAAAATACACAATTTTCCCTTGGATAGGTTGTCTTTTAACCGTAATGTCATAAGCTCGCTTCAAGTAGAATGCAGCCTCCGTCATGACACAGCTTTCCAGTCGGGGTGCTATCAAGGCCAGTCAAGGAGTGGCGGTGGATGCAGGTAGGGACGGAGGTGGTTGCTGCGTTGGATTCGATCAAGCAAGCCTCGCGTGTTGCCCCACAGTGTCCCGCTAGCATGGAACAGCTCCATTTCGCGGCGCGATACCTGTAACTACTGTAGCTACCCGGAACCCACGACCTCCAATGGAACGTCAATCAAGCTAACCTGAAGGCAGCTTGTAACCTTACGCCGACTTGCGCAATGCGCATGTCTCACAACGGACGGTGTCCTAAGCAAGATTGTTGAAAACATCTAATATTGTTCTCTTGTCGTCTACATTCTGTGTTGATGATACCTAAATTGGCCTCGGGTCACCTGCTGATCACCCGCTTGGGCCGTTGTTTCAACATCTTGCCTGGCCTCCTCTGACCGTCCACTGCTTTTCATGCGCTACGGTCAAACCTAGGTAAGGCTAAGCCCACGCTGCTGCTATTATATTCTTCATTGTGGGAGATTATGGCCAGGAATGCTGGGGCAATCCTCCCTCTTTCCCACAATCTCGCCTTCTTGTACTGAAACTCGCTAACACAATCCTGACGCTGAACCTCAGCGGTAGCCCTATGGCTTCCCATTCGAACCCCTTAAGATCTGTACGCTCTTTTCAGGTCGAGCGTTCTACATCTCCTGAGCCAACGATTCGCCCAAAGAGAGCCAGCACCATCGAGAATGGACCGCCTCCTGCAAGAATGTCGGCCCTCCGAACGGCGTCTGGGACTGCGGTGAGGCAAGGAACCGAGGACCATGTGCCCGACACCTTCGTCAGCAGCAGAATCAGCGAGGAGATAATAGAGCCCCCGAGGGCCTCGGTTGACTTGGACGATCTCCCCATCGAACTCATCAGCCTGACGGATCGCTTCATCGACTCGCTGTCGGCCAAAGTGCATCCCAGCCCACCCAACATCAACAAGCTTTCTCGTATGTTCCAGGAATTTTATGCTACGGCTTCAACACATATTCAAACACACGTCGATGCTCTGGCCACCCGCCAGAGACGTGAAGACGCCCCCTCCCTCTCAACCCGTGCTTCCGCTGCAAACCTGCTGCGTGGGAAGGCTGCGTCGCTGAGCACCAAGGATAAAGCGAAATCCAAAACCGCGCTGGTCAAGCGAGACTCGGAGCAACAATTATTGACGCCCGAGGAATACGCAGCGCGGAAGAAGGCCCGGCGCGCGCTGGAACAGAAGAAGTCGTTACTGGAGGAGGCGGTGGAGCGGAGGTTATGCGAAGGTGTCTACAACAAGATCTACCGCCACCGGAGCACGCAGGACGAGGCGCAGGACGCCAAGCTCCGATCCAAAACCGCCGCTCTCTCGGTAGTCGGCATCGGCCCGGTGGATCTAGGAGTCGAGCTCGGCACGGTCGACAATGCCCCAGAAGCCGCCGCGACCGAGAAGCAGGAGGAGGTCAAGGCCTGGCTGGAGCCCGCGAGGAAAGAGCTGGTGTTGATGAGCCAGTCAAGGTATCCCCTGGGAAAGTTGAACCATCTTAAAGCGGCCCACAAAAGCATTATTGACACGCTCTCGCACTTTCACCCCTCTTCTTCGGCCGACGAGCTCATGCCCATGCTCATCTACACTCTCATCACGCTCCCGCCTGAAAATTTGAATGCTATCAGCGACGTGAACTTCATCCAGCGCTTCCGCTGGGAGCAGAAGCTCTTTGGCGAAGCCGCCTACTGCCTCACCAACCTCGAAGCTACCATCAGCTTCCTCGAAACGGTCGACCTCTCCACCCTTCGTGCCGACGAGACTCCCACCGGGCCACTCAAAGGATCAGACTCCTCGCCGAATCCGAAGGGCGACACCTTCCCCCCTGCCTGTAAGCAACAATTATTTTAGGGTGTGGATTGTTTATACCCCTCGATGGCTGTTTCGCGAGCAGTCCTGCTCCCAACACTGCGCATTTGCCCCCGGAACCCTCCCGACATACGGAGTAAGAATCTACAGCTGACATTGTTGGTAGTCTCGCCCATGTCTCCCGGCCCAGCAACCCTGAGTCCCGACCCCTCGACAGACACGGCATCATCCAGGCTCAACGCAGGCCTCAAACAGTCTCCCGCTTCTCCCTCCCCCGCCGGCTTGCGCGCAACGGCCAATGCCCAGCTCCGCGGCCCGCGTCGTCTTAGCGACCTGGTCCGCAATACCCCTACCCCAGCACAAGCCCTCAACGCGGCCTCGGACGCAGTCATCAACACAGCCGATCAGGGACTCAAAACGATTGGCACCTCGCTCGGTGACAGCTACAAGTTCCTCCTCGGCAAACTGCGCGAGCGCGCCCCGGACGTTTTTCTTACTAAAGAGGAAGACGGCAGCGGTGGCCAAGTGATTGTCCCGAAAACTCTCGACGACGCCCGCAAACTCATCGGCACGCCACCACCGCTCGGCGGCCTCGACGACGAACCTCCCGCCTCTAGTACACATCTCCCGGGTCTCTCCCTACGCAGTCCCTCGCCAGAAGAAGAACCCGAACAGCGCCCGCCGCTGTTCAGCTTCATTTCCACCACGACGCGCAAGGTCTCGCGCGATCATAGTGCTGATTCGGCGCGCAGCGCCTCGTCGTCGTCTCGCAGGGGCGGTGGCGGCGGAGAGGAGGCGCAGCAGAGGAAGGGTTCCGAAAATAGTGTTGGTGGGAGCGAGCGGGCGAGCGCAACGCAGGTTACCGCCACGGGGGCGTCGCTCGTGATATCAACCCCGCCCATCATGGATTCGGTGCGGAACCTGGGGAATTCGCTGAATCCCATGGCCAGGCTGTCGGCGGGGATTGGGGGCCTCCGGGGGTTTGGGCGGTCGAGTGCCGCTGCCGCTGCTGCTGCTGGGGCGGGCTCGGGCAGGGCGCCGACGCCGCCGGCGAAGGATAGAGATGGGACGGGAAGGACAGTGACGGGGGTTGACGGGGGGGATTTGGCTGCGGTATGTTTCTTCATTCTATATTTTCATCTACCCTTTGGTTGTGTTTTTGATCGGCTTGTCTGCTTTCTCTCATGTTCTATCAGCAAACGAAACACAATCAATGACAACCAAGCCTCTACGTCTAATGTCCCACTGGACAAATCCAAAAATGAAACGAAATGAATGAATGAATGACCGTCTGCTGACTTGAAAGTGGAATTACAGGCCTTCCCGGACCTCGCCGTCGTCCTCCCGCCTCGCGAACACCCCAAGATCTCCCCGCCTAACCAACGCTTCATGGAGCTGCAGAACGCCGCTGACCTCAAGCTTGGCGAGGTTTTTGAACTGCTGAGGGAATATAAGCGGCTTGCCGGCGCGCTGAGGGAGATGGATGCTTTCAAGGAGTAGGATGTTGTGTCTCGTGTAAGGTCTTCACTTTGGTTATTTGCTTGATCCAGCGTCAGCCTGGCAAGGGATAGAGGAGTTGTTTTCTTTTGGCTTGGCTGGGTGCATACATGGGTTGGTTCATCTTTCCATCTTCCACTGGAATGGCGACGGCGGAGGCCAGATGGTGCGGGTGTATCCTGTAGATTTGGGTTGGATAGACAAATATGTTTTGTTTACATCCCTACACATTGATATAGGAGATCTCTGTTCCCTCATGTGACCAACTAACCGTCGCTTAGCGTTTAGTGCAGCGGTCACTTGACGAGGGTGGCATCCGTGATTCGGGGTTGACTGGCAAACCCTCCTCGACAACTCCCAGTTTGAATCCAGGTCAAAGGAGCAGTAGCGGGGCCTGCGGATTTCCACCACTAGATCGGGCCCTCAGTGGAGGTAAACGAAGTAAAAACCTACAGGCTGGTTACTTTCTGCTTTTCTTACAATGAACGAAAAGTCCCAATCCACTGAACGTTAAACTAATGGGGGACTTGTTCACCGTATTTCCGTCAGGTCGCTGAGAGATATGGTGGACCTGAAGGTTCTATTCCCGCCCGCCCGTTTATGGAGACGCTGGTGACTGACGTCTGGCCGTTGTTCTCCTCTTCCAAGATGGGTAGGGTTGATAGTCATGAGAACAATTGTTCGAGGCGCTCCTATAATAGGGTCCGCCTAGGTAAATATGTCGACAATGATTGACCAGCTAGCCGTCAAGAGCAAACAGCCTTCTCATTACGACGCAAATATTCCTGCTGCCAAGATCCAGAGGAAGGGCGGTATGCGCAAGTCCAAGTCAAAATCTTCTGTTTGTTCCCCCATAACCATGCACGCTATGCTAACACGACTATTAGTGAAGAAAATACGCCCAAGAGAAAGGTATGAAGTAGAGAGAAAACCACAGCTCTCAGAGCCCGGCACCGCTCAATGCGCCCCATTCATCTGTCCACCCGCCCCAGTCCGACCCTTGGACGGACTCGCCCTCCCACTCCCACTTGCACCAGCGACTTCTCCCGGCTCCGCGATCAACTTGTCCATAAACGCAATGTAATCGTACTGCGGCTGCCCGCGGTCGGCCTGCATGTCCGGCCCGCTGTGGCTCGGCATGATCTCGACCAGCTTCTCAATGACCTCGTCCGGCACGAGCGAGTGGCGCAAGTCCATCTCGGTCACGTACGGCTTCCCGTCGGCGACCTCGCGGAAGCTCTGAAAAACCTGCTCAGCCGTATTCTGGTCCTCGGTCACGTCCACCATGAAGCGGATAAACTGCTCAAACGTAACGCGGTCACGCCCGCCCGACGTCTCGAGGAAGTAGTCGTGCATCTCGTCCTCGGAGAAAATGAGGCCCAGCGAGGCGAGCGCGGCGCTGAATTCCAGCTCCGACAGGCAGTTGGTGTCGTCGCGGTCAAAGTGCCGGAAGACCGACTCGAACTCTTCGAGCTGAATCGGCGTCAGGTTGGTCATGTTGCGCGCGACCATCTGGTTCTCGAGGAAGGAGAGCTTCTTGGAAACCGAGGACTGGACCAGGGAGAGCTCGTAGCAGAGCTCGTCGTATGTGTAGGTGGTGAAATCATTTTCTTCAATGTTGGCTTCTTGGCACTTGGCGTCCACGGCGGCGATGGTCTTGAGGAAGGCGTCCAGCGGCGGGAGATTGTCTGAGAGCTTGCGCACGTGGTGCAGTTGGTCTTCTACGTCGCCTTCTAGGCCTGATATGGCGAGTTGTATGGTGTTAAGTGCGAGGGCGAAATCATTGGCCTTGTCGGCGAAGGATTTCCGCAGGGCGTTTTTGATGCTGTCACAGTCAGCAGATGTGCTTGCAGTGAATGGCTTGGCAGTTTCAGAAACATACTCCCTGATGGTCTCGTTTATCAGCTGCCCACGGGCCATCTCCGCCTTTGTTAAGTTCGCCCATTCCTTGTCTAACACCTCTAACCTTAATTCTGCCGGCGGCTCGTATGGCCGCAGTCGGTATGTGCCCAGCTTGGTCTTGATGTTGCCCAGCAGCGTCGCTAACTCGCTCTTCTCGGCCACCCATTCCCGCTTCAGGCCCCTCTTGTATGCCGAAAAATCCGCGGCTTGCGCTTTGGCGTCTGCATAGGTCCCTTCAAACTTGGCCTGCTGCCAGCTTTCCATCTGTTCGCGGATCGCCTTGAGCAACGCCGCCATCCTCTGCTCATACGCGCTCTGCATATCCCAGGCACCCCGCATGTTGTTAACAAACTTCTCAACACGACGGCCGGCATTCTCCACCTTTTCCATCTGCGAGAAGGCGTGGAACCAGTAGGCAATGTACGTCATCAAACTCCGCTCGTCCGGCTTCGCTACATCGCACACATCCTCCACGTCGAGCAGCTTCGGGATACCTATCTCCTTATGAGCGATATCGAACGCCAGCTGCATGTTGCCTCGGTGGTTCGATTTATCGAGCGCGTCGTAGTCAATCAGATCCGGCCGGTGAATGTCGAGCAGGGCGCAGAAGGCGAGGCCGTCGTTCCAACTCGCGCTGAAGTCTCGTACGTCGACCTCGTCGTAGCACGCCGTCTTGCGCTGGCACCAAAGCAGCAAACCCTCCTTCGCCGTCATGCCCTCCTCGTTGATGTCGTTGATGGTAAAGCGCAGAATGAGCGTCCATATTAGGCCGAGGATGATCTTGCGGTTCCCGTCCACAACGTCCTCGGCGCCTATGTTGGTCATCTGGATGCCCCGGGACTTGATGAAGTCGAGGGCGATGTTGGCATTCTCGAAGCGCTGCACGCGCAATTTCGGTTTGGCGGCATACCGGCCGAGCGACTCGTTGGATAGGCACTCAAGGAGGTGGATGAGTAGAACCTGCCAGGGGTAAAGCACGGGTCATCAGCAGAGCGTCTCTGATCAGGTCGACAAGGCCGACATACACCATCAGACAGATCCTGCACCAAGTCCTTGACCTCCAAGTTGCGGGCCTCCAGTTTGGTGTTTAGCCATTTCGTGAACGTCTTTTGCTGGACCGTGACCCAGCGCTGCTGCTCCGAGTAGGCCATTCTGTTGACGAGCGACGAGGGGGAAGGGATCTCTACCCAGATCTGTACTCTAGCTTCTTCGATGGTTGCTTGGCAAAGCTGTTGCCGCCATCGGTTCTTGTAGTGGCTCTTGGTGCAGAAGTTCCTGGGTGGTCGTGGTGTTGTTGACGTTCTTGTCACAGTGTGCGACCTCTCGATCCTGGCCCGCGTCTTCGAACGAAGCGCGGCCAGGCCCAGCCCCGCCTGCACTGTGTCGACAGCCATCTGACACTGTCCCGGTCAATATCGATAAAGATTTGGTTAAAGTTTGTACCTTATTGAACAGGTCCACTCCTGAGTCTCGTGCCCTTTGGCTCCGACAACATCCGCCCTCTCGAGACCTTGGAATGAAGCTGCCAAATGACAACGATGATTGGGCTGCGATGAATTTGCTGAAGATTGCGAAATCGCGAGATGACAACAAATGCCCAAGGGATATCGGTTGGTTTATACCCATCTTGTAACCAAAGGGCCTGCTCGTTCGACTTCTCTGAAGTTTCAGGCAGCTCCAGCCTGTAGATCACTTCTCATGCCGTCCTCTTTTGCCAGTCCTTATTCCTGCAGTCATACCCAACTACCGTTTTCATAGTTGGGGTATACAGGTAGGGCATCTTTTGTTCTCTACACAGCACGGAGTGCTGCCATGGTCAAGCTTTCCTCGAGTCAGACACTCTCTTCACGTACCCGCTTCTGCTCACGGCCTATTCTTCGTGCGATTGCACTGAAGACTGCTGCTGGTTACCTATGTCAGCACTCAATGGTGTTGATCGCTTGACGGGGACATTTCGGTCCCTTCCTGGAAGATAATGGAATGTTTTTAGGTTCCTAACTGCAATGGCGGGCAGTTTGATCTCCCCATGTCGTTTGTCTAAATGCGGCCCAAGTGATCAGGCTGGAATGACATGTGAGATCTGAAGAAGCCCAGCATTTCATTGCCCGAGCGGAGATTGGCTGCCATTACCAAAGAGTTAGAAGTATGCTCGCTTGAGCCGCTGTTTTACTCTGAGCTTCTGAGGTACATGGTAGTTAACCTGCAGAGCCTGCCAAGCAGATACCTTATCGAGTACGAGACAGTGATATACTGCAGGTGTTATGATCCTGAATGAGGTTCCGTATCTCACGTAGTTGACCTTGGGGGCTTATAGAATTGTTTACCCTGGAATACTCCCGTGTAAATGTCAAATGACTTTCGGCACTCCATCGTGCTCAAGCTCAATCCGCCCCTTGAAGATGGCTCGCCCGGAGCCGTACTACCTGGACGTTTTCGCTCCGAAACGAGAAACCACCGGCCCGGGGCATCTTTGATTATGCTGTGTGCATCAGTCACGGGACATGATACCAACCCAGAATTATCCTTGGAGCTACCTACAGTAAGTAGTGCTTGTGATGCGAGGTAGCAGAGCTGGGGTGGGGGATTCCGACTTTCTCCGTCCTGGAGAGCGCCCAAAACCTGGCCCTCGACTTACAGATCTACCAGGAGCACTTTGCAGACCTAGGTTGGAGCCTCTCCTACACGTGTAGTGTACCACAATAGATCATACGAATCTTGCCGAAGCATCACGATCGACGTGATTGGGATCAGAGGTTCCAGGTTATTCAGAGCATACCGGCTCTTTAGGTGCAATCTTCAATTCAACATAACTGGAACTATCTAGAAACGTTTCTCTCCAGCGAAAGATAATGTATATTTTCAAGTCACTTCCTAACTTTCTTCAGTGATTGCAAGATGGGTGACATCAGTGTGCGATCCAACGTGTCCCTGCGATCGCGGCAGGAAACGGATCAAATTGGCGTTTGTGAGGAGGACGGGACAAACGACGGCGGTGCCCCGTCTCCGGGCCATTTCCGACCCCGGGGCCCGAGTCTCCAAAGGACGCTGGGATTTTTCAGTAGCACTCGGAATGGTGGGTCTTCCCGCAACCGCAGGCAGCACAATTGTAATGGCCAAGCAGCCACGGAGGGTTGAATGATTGGGTGGAGTGCGAGGCAGTTCGTCATCTTCCCAGACACTATACCAGCCAAAGACTCGACAATTCGCACAGGGCCTTAAGGAGGTTTCTGCTGCGTCATCAAAGAATCCGGAAACATTTCGAGCAGGAAGGCGCCGATTCCGCCGCCTTATGCAGAAGAAACGGAACGGACGACGACTGCGAATTCGCTACATCCCCAGATGCTACGTGACGTTAACGTTGCCCTGAGAAACGACCTGGCTTTGACTCATGCAGCGGCCACCTCAGAGAGACACTGACCACCGCGTATGCGGTCCCGACAGGATGTTCGTGGCTGAGCTGCGCGGTACATGCACCCATCAACCCCAGAGCTCAAGCCCAATTGAGGAGCGGCATCTCCATTGGGTCAGGACAGCGCACGTCGCCATGTGGTTTCTTGTCCCCCCGTTCCCATCCCGTCGCTACGGCGCCCATCAAGTAATCAGCCTTACGAGCGGAGACGGACGAATCAGAGACAGTCGGTGACGAGCCCCGTCAAACCTGCAATTTCCCACGCTTCCCCCACAGGACAATTGGGGGGCGGTGCGAGCACGGCGGTCGAACTCGGTGTTACGGCCGCCGCCGCCGCCGCAGCTCCTCATTCGCTCCTCGTCCCGGAGTTGCAATCATTCTTCACACCGCTGGGAGCTTCGTCCTAGTGACTCTCCGGCAAGTGAGGCGGTGCGGATATTCTGGCGACGTTCCGTGCATGACCATGTTGTAACCTATGTTGCGGGATGGAAAGGAGCGACGGGAGCTCATCGCCAGCAGTTTCCATTCCCGGCGCTGGAGGGCGGAGATGAGAGCGCCGTCATGCTGTCGCGCATTCGTGGCGCGTAAACGAGGTGCATTGCCTCAATGCGAATCCGATGACCTGTCGGGACGTCTAACTAATCGACGTACTTCGTAACTGAGTAGGCGGATCGCGAGTGGGATTGCGACGCCTGCGTTGTCGAGTCGAACAATTGAAGCAAATTGACGGACCGGGACAGAACGGCGCGCCGTGCATTGCAAGAGTAAAATGGCTCTTACCGCAAAAAGATTGAAACCGCGTCCTTTTTGGGCAAATTAGAAATCCACGCGCGAAACACTGACAACGTTGCTATGATGCCGGGGAACTCCTGCGGGAAACGAGAGCATCATTCTCGCTTATTATGAGCGCAAATACGGATCCGTACTCCGTACATTTCTCGTTACAAAGGATATGACTGGATTATGTAAAGGGGGGTTACTAAAGCCCTGATTACAGAAGCGACCAGAAGTTGCCGAAAGTCCTTGCGACTGCCTTGGTTATGCGGGGTGCTCCGGCGTTGCTGATTAACAATCGCTCCGAGCCTCTGGGATTTTTGGCGTCGGAAACCCTTTTGACGGCAGACGGCGGATGTCGCGCCGGTGAGATAGTGCTCAGGCGTTAAGGTTATCGACCGAGTTCCATCAATCTCCGTGACAGTCATCTGCGTGAAGCCGGCTTCATCAGTGTGTAACGGGTTTAAGCTGGCGGGAGCATAACTCCGTCTCACGATGAGAAGGAGCGCCGTTGGCCGAAACGGGTCCCAAAGCAGTCAATCCTCACTCCGAGTCGTGTGTTGCTGCTGCCCACGTTGGACAACGCACCAAATTTTGTGATACGTATTTCGTTTGCGTTGGCAACAGGCTGGGCTCGCAGAGACGGCCCTACGCGGGGATCCAACGCAAAGCGTCTATCGGTGCCTCACCGCCGCCGCGTCTCAGTTTTGAGTGTTGCTCGTTGCGGGAAGGGCGGCGCAGGGCGCGGTCAAGGCCGCGACGGGATTCTCTAACCTGCAAGGGTAATCATGCGCACCGTATTTGTAACTGCGAAAAGCGGGCGGGACGGGGGAGTGGGGATCGGACTCTCGGTTTTTGTCAGCTGCTGCGGATGATACAACGAGCCTGGTTCTGGTGACCCGGCGGTGTCTTGGAAGGACCGAACACCAACATACGGTCAAGCTTACAAAAACTCGGGGGCCGCCCTTCCCTCAGGCACATGGCATCCTCATCAGTCCTCAACAATTAGGCCGACATTCAGACTTCTCTTCCAATATTATTACATCTGCCCGACAAACTCTATGTACATGAGCAAAGGCTTGTTCGCTGTTCAGACCTTGAAGCTCAGACACTTCCAGTCACACCCCTCCCCATTCTTGACCCACACCCTGCCTGCCTAACTCGGCTATCCGCAATCGGCCCCATCGCCTTGACTCACTGGAAAACGCCATAGCACATCAGATATTTTGGAAGCCTGTTGCCAGATTTTCAAGATGTCTTCTCCTCTCCCCATCCGAACACCAAGGAAAACCCAACAACCGCGGCCATTGGGCTCCTCGCCGGCATCATTTGCAGCTCCGCCGTCACCCTTCCGACCCCGAGCCAACAAGAAGATGTCGATCGCACAGACCTACTTCCTCGCCCACAAGGCGCGGGCAAAGCTGTCTTCGGAAGCTGCCCGCCCGGACCACAACCTTCGCCTTCTTGTCGGGCATGCCAACCTTCTCGACTCGTTGATGCTTGAGCTCGCCGATGCCGAGAGGGAACAAGAATCGTGGTTCAACCAGTCGGTCCGTGGTGCCTCCCACAGCGAGGAGAGGCACATCCAATGGGCCGACACCATCGCCGAGGAGCCAGAGCAAGAATGGCAGCCCGAGGACTCCGAGTCCGACTCAGACTCGGACTCGGACTCGGATTCGGACTTTGACGACGATGAGGACACTGAGATGGCCGACGCCGTCTCGCTGAGGAGGATACCTTCCCACGCGATGCTGCCGCACAAGGCGGCATACCCGTACGGCCTCGAGGCCGATCAGGAGGAGGAGGACTACGACATGGACGACGACGAGGATTTTGCACATCTGGCGCTGCAGCGGAGCCCATCACACTCAGCGGGCTCTGCATCATCACCACCGGAGCTCGACGACGACTCGGACGACTCGACAGAAGACGAGGCAATGCCGCCGTCGCCGCCAACAACCCTTCTCCCCGTATTCGGGGAGACGCAGAAGGAGAGCAACGCAGCATCACCAACAAACCACCCAGAGGACAAGACCGCCTTCTACGAAGAGGGGTTCTACTTGCCGCCACGAAACCCGGCGAGGCTCATCTCGGCGATATCAGTTTACTGAGTGGTCTTTTCGGTGGCTGTGTTTGCTCTTTCTTCTGCATTGGCCGGCGTTTCGAATGATACCAGGGAAGCGAAAGAAAAAAGGTGCAGGGTTTTCGGGACTTAGAAACATGAGCGTCATTGCGACTTATCTCTCAACACCACTCAATACATAATGGAAGTGAACGGTAGCGGGATCTGGATTGGATTTCAGAGACGAGGATTATTCCGCGGGCCCTGTACACGATTGCCTCATCACTACTACTTTTCTCACTACAGCGCTCCGCCCGCTCCCTGTCACAACGTGGCCAAGGTAGAGTGGGCTGGTAGCCATCAGCTCAGCGAAGCTAAGCTCGGCCGTCAACGGCGAAATTGAAACATTCAAATCATTTTACTATAATACTTCATCCGACTACTGCAATGACGTGCTCACGGTTTTGCTCTCCATTGACATCATTGCCGCCTCCGTCTCATCCTGCAAAATTCCATTTCACCACTTCCCTGTCACCCGGACCTTTGACTCCAAGACAAACATGGCCATCCAAGAGAGGTCGCCGACAATGTCGGCGACGGGACTTGAGTCTCGGCAAAGCAGAGGAACGTTGCGGCCTCGAGATCGTTTCTGAGCCAGCGGTATGATTCACACTCAAGATTATGTGGGGCTGCTGTCTATGATCTACACCAGGGGGTGCAGCTAAGCTTGTCAATCTGGGGGTGGAGCCGCGTTGTTCAATTCTCCTTCTCTACGGATTCGTACCCACACGCTGTTTCTCACTGCCCTGACTTGCTTTTGATTTCTTGGATCAACGAAGGGGTGAGGTTCTACAGGCGACGACAGGTTTCTGCCAACGAAAGCCCTGGCAGAAAATGAGCTTGGGTTACCAGTGTTAAACTTGGCTGGCTGGCCGAGTAACTAACGCTAGGCAATGAACCTGGAAATAATTAGGCATGCACGTTACGGAGGAGTCCGGTACCACGGTGTATGTACCTCGATGACTGGGAGCGGTGGACGTTCCACGTTTCGGGTTTTGGCGAACGAGAATGCCGGGCGGAGACGGAGCTAAGGGACGGATATCGATTGGAACTTTGACCCGAGTATTCTCGCGTTTTTTGCTTCGCTCTCGCTTATTTTACCTTAGCTGGTAGCTCCGTCTGGGTTTCTCGGGACTTACGTGGACGTGACTACTACGAAAACCCAGACCTTTGCGCTGCACGATCTCGTCGGGTTGGGGATGCGAGGTTACGTGTGGGGATGCGATTTATTGTGGCGGAGGACAGCGTGACTAGTGTTGGGTCGGGTGCGTGCGCAATTGATTCCTCATCACTCATTTCACCCCCGCGGTTTCCGATCCAAACGATCATGGCGTGTGGTGGACTTTGGGGGTTTGGGGACTGTCGCGGGGCCGCGGCGTCGGGCGGTGGCCGAGACCGAGGCCGAGCCTCCGCGGTGGTCGAGTCAAGGTCCTGGATTGTTGGATTCACGGTTTTATCAAACGGACAGGTTGACAACACCAGGCCCTCGGCCGTTTTCAACTTGTGTTCAACCTATCTTCGGCTACGGTTTCTGTTCTGAGGTTGCGATGGATCGGACCGCAGGATGAGACACCACGGCTCATCCGTGGTTGGCTTCAATAGCAACCTTCAGCTCACCGCCTTCAAACTCGACCTTGACGATTGCGCAAATGCGATTCGGCCGCATGTTGCACAAAGTTGCAAGCAATGCAGGGCGAATGGTGACGCCAAATCTCGAGCTGACTCAAATTCGAGCCTTGTCATCTTTGATGGCACGCGATTCCTTGGCGACTCTGATGGACGGCATTGAATGCTGCCCGAGATGAAATGAGGGTGGCTCAGACCTCTCTCCTTTTGTGGAAACGGCCATCGATGCTCACCCCAAATTCCCAAGCATCTGAAACCTCGTTTTGTCTCGGTTTACTCAGAATCATTTCCACATGGCGATACTCTAATTTATGGGGAATGTGTTGGCGAGTCTGCAGGCCCCTGTGACAAATAGTTCGAAACCCGCCTGCTCCCAGCTTGAGCCAACATGGCAACCCCCTATTGCCCAGAGGTGAAATACGTTGAAACAGGCTGTGTCATCCTCGACTATCGTCAAAGGACAACGCAGCCAGGCATCAACTTGGCGGGCAACGTGGAGCTTCTTCAGATACCGCGACATCGCTGGTTTGCCGGAGGACAACAATTTATCATACCTACATATTCTGCATATATGTTTCTTGCGTTTACGGTATTGTAGATACCTGATCAGTCGCGGCCCAACCAGTGAGGGAGACGTTTGCTGGACCTCTCAGCCCACCGGAGCTGACCAGTATATTCAGCGGCGACGCTGACAGATGATCGCGTGAGTGGTGCATGTAAGGTAGGACCCATTTCCCGGCCTGTGTGGGAGCCCTGGGAGGTTTGGCCGCCAATGTCCCGGAAAGGAGGGGCACCCGCCACCTCATCCGGTGAGTGGAAAAGGGTGGAGGTTTCCCGTCCGGTGGAGCTCCAAGGGGCCATCACGAGGTCTTAGTAGCCGGGCCTCAGGTGAAACCGCGAGACCGTCAGTTGACCGTCTACGGCACATGAAGCAATGCCTCAAGCCTTGGACGTCAAATTGGCATACCCTTAGTTTGAGGCAGAATTGGAGACACAGGGCGTTCAAGCAGGTTTGCTTGAAGAGTTAGCCTCTGAGGCGGTTGTGTGGCCATGAGGGCTTGGGAGTTGGATGTCGAGGGAGGGGAGGTTACCTGAGTACCTAATCACCAGTTTTCGAATTTCATTGTTGACGACCATTTCTTATCAGCACCATGGCGGCGGCACTCCGGCGGAACTCGAACCATCCTCTTCTCAGGAGCAATCGTTTGACAGCCGTATGACAACTGCTGCGGCCACTGATAAGTCGCCGTATGAACGGGACGAAGGGGCACACAAGGAAGTGCTTTGCATATCAGGGTCTGCACGTAAGAGCAGTTCGACGGCAGGGTTCCATGGCGGGGCAAGGCAATCGAGTCGCGGGAGACCGGAGACGGGATACCATAGTACCGGAACCCAGTGATCTTGGCAGCCGGCCTGTGCCGAGAGTTCATAAACGTTGCCAGAAGTGCTACCGGGACAATGAATGCGGTGAGGCGATCAACTTCCCAGCACGCGATGGATCCAAAAGGGTAATGCAAGGCGGTAGTAGACGTTGAATGTGTAAGACTGCGAGTCGATGACTGAGCCGTGTGATCAAGCCAACTGCTGTTTCCACGCTGGGATACCACGGCTGTTGTTTAAACTGTGCAACGAGGACAACCTCTCAAAGAGCTCATGTCTGTTCCTCAACGTCCGTCATGCGGATCGAACCGGGAACCGAAAGACTTGCATCTACCTATTTCGATGCGATGCAGCAACAAATCCAGAGGTCCATCCCGGCGTGATGAGTCGACTGACACGGGGACTCGAGCTTGCCGTGCAGGAGGATGGGACAACTGACCCACCGTCTTCAGCTCCTGCCGGAACTCATAACACTGTTTTGCTCTCTTCGATTTGCATGCCCTGATTCGTTGAGCACGAAGCGTCAAAAGCGCAAATGAAGAAGTGTGTCCATGGGCCAACTGTTACCTGATGGCGCTGATTCTCCTGAAGGCGGTTCCAATTACCGTGATTGAGATGTCGTACATTGCATTACGTAGTATGATTGTTGCCTTTCCGTCAGAGCCGACACGCGGCATATTCAAAGGAACGATCATCTTATGGTAGAAGGACCGGCGATAACCGACCCGATGAGTCCAAGGCCTACCCATAGGGCTGATTAGATAAACGCATGGACCGCCTCGGTCATTGTAAAACCCCGATCGCCGATCGGCACAATCCGCTGCCGACTGCAGGAACTGGAAAAGACATCGACGTCACCGGAGAGCTCCGGAACACGGCCATCTCTCAGAACGGAGACACCAGCAAGCCGGAACCAGTCCCTTAACCACACTGACGGCCGGACACCACAATGCAGCCGGCACGGAGGATACTCACCTTCTCTTCAAGGGGCTCGAACGGCTCCGTAAGGACCCCGGCGCCGTCCACATGCCTAACCTGCCGAGCACGTCCCACACAACGCCGCGCCTTCTCCCGCTCCGTGCCCCGGCATGCTGCTCCGTCTGCTCCCTCCCCAAACGGGATCGCCCGACTCACCTCGCGCAAGCTGATATCCGTCTCTGGCCCGGACGCGACAAAGTACCTCCAAGGCGTCATCACCGCCAATATCTACCCTGGTTCTGCCCATCCCGGCAACAACGAGCACCTGCGCTCCGACGCGGGCTTCTACGCTGCCTTCCTGACCGCCCAGGGCCGCGTGCTGCACGACGTCTTCCTCTACCACGACGTCCGCGACCGCTCCCATCCGCGCGGCCACAGCTGGCTGGTCGAGGTCGACGCCGCCGAGGCCGAGCGCCTGCAGAAGCACATCCGGCGGTACAAGCTGCGCGCCAAGTTTGACGTGCGCGTGCTCGACGACGCCGAGGCCGCCGTCTGGCACCTGTGGAGCGACGCCGACGATCAGAAGCTCTCCACCGCCATCACCCAACACGTCCACTCACCATCCTACAAAACCCCCGCCATCACCACCCGCGACCCGCGCGCCCCCGGACTGGGCCACCGCGTCGTACTCTTCGGTGATGGCAACCAACCCGCCACCGACATCACCGCCCTTGGGCCTCCCGACCCGTTCCCGCTCCTCGACGAATCCTTCTACCGCCTCCGCCGCTACCTGTACGGCATCTCCGAGGGCCAGGCCGAGCTGGCGTACGGCCAGGCTCTGCCCCACGAGAGCAACATGGACTTTACCGGCGCCATCGACTTCCGCAAGGGGTGCTACGTCGGGCAGGAGCTGACGATCCGCACCGAGCACCGCGGCGTGGTGCGCAAGAGGGTGTTGCCTGTCTTGCTTTACCCCGAAGATCAGCCGCTTCCGATTCTGTCGGGAGGAGTAGGAGTAGGGGGGTTGGAGGAGGAGGTGGGGTTGTTGTTGGGGCGTCTGTATAAGCCGCAGATCGGGAATGGGAATGGGGATGTAGCTGGGAGTGGTACGGTCGTGGATGCCGGCATGGTGCCGACCGAGGCGAGTATCGGGCGGGTGGGCAAGAAGGGACGCAGCGCTGGGAAATGGCTGAGTGGGGTGGGCAATGTCGGGTTGGCGCTGTGCCGGTTGGAGATCATGACGGATGTTGTGCTGCCTGGAGAGACGGGCGGGGTGGGCTTCAGCGAGGGGGATGAGTTTGTTGTTGGGTTAGACGGCGAAGATGGGCGGAGGGTCAAGATCAAGGCATTTGTGCCGGAATGGTTGAGGCGGAGGTTGGCGGGGAAAGAAGGGCACTAGGGGATTGGAAGAGGGTATTGGGGTTTGAACGTGTATTATGATGGTGTATACCGAATGCGTGTGATTGCGTGTATATCAGCTACAATAGATAGACATAGCCATGCGGTCATCGCTTGTGAGTAGCCAGGCCGCCGATGCTGACGGTTTCCCTGCGTTTCATGGTTCGTCTTCTGGTCGGGTGTCTGTCACCTGAGGCTGGAGATAACTCACTCACCCAATCCCATTAAGCCTGCAGCTTTCTTCAATACAGCCAGGCCGTCTTGTCAGTTTCAGGGCCATATCCACATGAAAAACTCGGAATCCTGTCCGCTCCCCCAGGCGACTTTTGAGTGAGAGCGCGGACTACACAATGGGTCACCAGCTCATATTGACCAATAAGGTCAGATTTTGGACTTTCTCCATTGGAGTTCTCTACAATCCAACCCTGGTTTGTTTGTTAGCGTTTCACATGGCAGGCCTCAGTCAGGAATGGAAAAAGCGGGATTGGCAAGGGAGAAGGCCAGAAAAGCAGGAAATGGGAAGACGGAAAAGGAGGATACAGAGATGGATGGAAGGAAGGGGAAGGAAAATAAAAGTAAGAGAAAGAAAAAGAGTGAAAAAAGAGGAAGAAGAGGAGGAAGAAGAGGAAGAAGAAGAGAAGAAGAAGAGGAGAAAAAGAGAACAACAAGCAGGTAAAGACCGGACAGTTTCTTTTGTCTTGTTCAAGGTGCCCTTACTAAGTTCCGCTCTAACAAACAAACCAGGATTAGATTGTATTGGGGTATCATACCACTAGCTAACCTACAAGGCAACCCATTGACGCCTCTTCTTATAGACTTTAAACTTAGACACGGGCCGGTGCCGGCGAAGCCGCTTCCCTAATTGACACCATCATTCGGCACCGGCGGCAGCCCCGGGGATGTGGACGGCCTGGTTTCCGGGGGCTTGGGTACCGTGTCTTCGTCAGCCAGTGGGCGCCGCTCTGCTTCGGCCCTGCTCCTCCTTTCCTCGTTCCTTGCCGCTTGCGCAGCCCGTAACCTGGCCATAACGGACGCAAAGCCGTCGCGTGCTCTGGAAACTCCGCCAGTCGACGTCTGGCCAGACGATGGCGGGGTTGTGACGGGTTGAGGGCGCCCGTCTTCGTCAGCCCGCGGCCCTGCTGTTGTGGAAGGTGATGGAGGGCTACCTGAGGCCGATGCCCATCGAGACCCTCGTGGAAGTGTTGTCTCGGCCTTCTTCGCTTTCTTCTCGGCCCTGTCTCGTTTCTCCTCGGCCTTTCGCTCCCGCTTTATGGCCTTGTGCTGTTGTGCCTCCTTCAAACGCCCCTCCAGCTCGGCGATCCGGTTGTCAAGCTCCTCAGCGGTCGGTGATGGTGTGCGATGGTCGTCCTGTGGTGTCCGGAATGCAGCTGGCTGGTCCTCCGCAGAAGTCTGCGATGGCTTGTTGTCCGTAGATGCCGCCGTGGCCACCTCCTCACCCCTCGCCAGGCGCTCCCGCTCCTCAGCCTCCCTCTCAGCCTCCCTCCGCAGCCGCATCCACTCCTCCAACTTGGCTCGGCCTCGCGCAGCCATGGCCGCTCTCTCCGGGTCCGGGCCTCTTGACTTGGAATCGCCGTGCCTGGCGCGCCTGGCCTCTTCCTCGCGCCGCTCCAGATCCTCGACAAGCTGCCGCCTCCGCTCCGACATCTGCTCCAGCTGCATCTTCTTTTGCAGCGCGGCGCGCATGCAGCTGTCGTAGGCCTCGCGGGCCGTCGGGTCGACGAGCACATCGCGCGCGCGCTCGAGCCCTTCGTACAAGGCTGGGTCGTATGACTTCCCCGCCTTGTCCGGGTGGGCGGTTAACGCTTTCCGGCGGAAGGCGCGGCGGATCTCGGCCTCTGTTGCTGTTGAGTCGGTGCCGAGCAGGGCGAAAAGGTCGACGCCGCGACCGGCGGCGTCACGTGCGTAAGCCACGATGTCTTCTTGTGGCATTGTGGATTTGATGTTGTGGGATGAAAAGTTGAAAGGTGGAAGATGGCCCCGCAGTGTGCCTTGTATACCTTGCGCACGGTTGCGCCAACGGTTGCTCGCTCCTGCCGTGAAGGCGCTTTGCCTGGCTCGTCTAGGAAGTTATGCCCACCTGATGCAGTCGAGGCGAAAGTCTGTGGTTGCAATCGCGTCGCAATGATCAAGACAAGCCTAGCCCAATTTGCTAGATGAGGTGCAGTAATCTCATGTCAAGTCTGATCTACCTCCAAAGAGGAGAGGAAAGGAACAAGTATCTAGGGCGAATGAACATAAGAACGGAAAGTCAGCAAAAATAAAGATAAACAAGAAAGGGTAACGTTAAAGAAAGGGAAAGAGAGAAAAAGAGAAAGAAAAAAGAAAGAGAGCAAAAAAAGAAAGAAAGAAAAAGAAAGAAAGAAAGAAAGAAAGAAAGAAAGAAAGGAAGAAAGAAAGAAAGAAAAGGGAAAAAAGGAAAAAGGGCAACAAAAACAAACCAGAAGGATGCTTTAAGACAAAGGAGAAGGAGAAAAAGATGGAAGAGAAGAAGATCAGCAAAATGCTGAAATTGAATACGAAAGAAAATACGATAATCTATCTTCAGTAAAACAAAAGGAAGAAAGGAAAATGATTACAGAAACAGCCGTTGCGCCGTTGCTGTGTCTTGTTACATTAATTCATGCTACCTGAGGCTTTCATGGTAAGATACAAGTATGGTAGGCAGGCAACATCGTGCCCCGCGGCGCTCTTGCATCTAATTACTTCGTTTTCTTGTCTTCCAGCTCAAATTTGCGAGCTGCGCATACTCAATGCCATCGGCCTTCCTTCAGTATCGTAGTTGACTCATGTCGTCCTTGCGCCCCCTTTACCCGTTTAAGAGCGAAACCTCGAGCAGCCGCCACCTGCAACAAAGTTTCAATACTCCGCAAGTTCGGAAATGCTGACGAGCAGGTACAGAGCCATGATCACGTCGCGCCTCAGCGAGCTCAGGCTGGAGCCATTTGATCCTGCCCTGAAACATACGCTGATTTGGGAACCTTGTCCATACAGCCTGGAATTGACAGAAGGGCGGCCGAGGAAGCTGTTGAGTACGTTGTCAGGTCCTCCTCCAACTCTGGAGGATGTCCAATGTCTGGGATTGCTTAGTTCAACTAGGCAGGAAGCACTCTGGTGGGATGCTGAGAAGGCAAGCTTACTTGCTCTCTTCTGACCGTGAGGCTTTTCGAGAACCTAGTCAGTGGGGACTGCCCGAGGTCGCAGTTGCGATCAATATTGGTCTGGTTGGTACTGGAAGTCGTCATCGTAGGGTTAATGGCAGTCAGGTCCATTCCCAGCGTGTTGTTGGAGGAAGGGAGCAAGAAAGTTGGGCGAGATGCCTGGATCAGGGCCCTGTTCGGCGGGAATAAGACCAGGGCTTGCTTGGTGACAGTTCTAGAAGCTGTGTTAGGGTACTCTTCCTGATCTGCGATTGAGATCTCTGTAAACAATCAGGCATCTGGAATGACACACGCCACGATAACATCACAGGGCGCCACAGCAGCAAGTAGACATACCAAAAGCGAAACATGTACATTGTCGTCTCTCATTCGTAAATATAAACAGTTCTCCATATCTACTGTCCAGCATTGCTCTTGCAGCTCCATGGATCCGTCCCCGAATCCCTCGCAATCGCCTCTCCCGAGGCCCACAGACCCAGGACGCACAGCAGCGTGCCGACCAGCACCAGCAAGGCGTTAAGCGAGAACAGGGCGATGCGCCGGGGGCTCGAGAACCACTCGCCGTAGTACATCCACAGCCACAGCGAGCCGGGAATGCCATACGAGAACCAGCTGGCGAACAGGGCGCATACCAGGCCCAGCAGGTTGCTGAAAACGGGAATAGACTGCGCGATAATCCAGGCGATGGCCCAGAGGGCAGCCGTGATGCCCAGCCAGCCGAACCAGCCGAGCGCCGTGCGCTTGTGAAGGTGCTTGGTGGCCCCAAAGAGTCGCACGAAAACGTACTTGGCGGCGACGTGGCCATAGATGACGCCGGCGATAACAATGGTCGGGATGGCGATGCCCCAAATGACCTTCCTAACCACGTGCGAGCCGGCGGCCGACAGGGCGGGCGACGGGACGTTGGGGCCGACGTAGACGTAAATGACGACCGAGACGACGACATAGAGGACCGTATCACAGACCTGCAGTAGCATGAGTGCCTTGGGCCAGTCGCTTGGCTGCTTGAACTCGGACATGACGCCGAAAAAGCACGAGTGGCCACTGAAGGCGACGGCAATGTTGGTGACGGCCAGGAAGGCCGACGTGAAGCCAACGCTGCGGGACACCTCGATGCTGGTGGTGCCGATGGGCTTCTCGATGCCGACATCGATCATGGTAACCAAGACGGCCGTGAAGATGGACGCGAACGACGCGAACGAGTAGTAGCCCGCCGCTTTCAGCGTTCGAGGCGTGTTCAGCACCCAGAAAACGGCCAGGCCGACGACGCCCCACACGATGGTGCACGCCGCGCTGTTGGTCAGGGTGTTAAGGCAGATGGTCCATGTCAGGAGATGGCTGCCCATAACGAAGATGACGAAGATGGTTTGCGCCCAGCCAAAGACCTCTTGAAAGAGCTTGCCCATGCCGATGGACCTGCCCATGACCTCGCCAGCGTCGCCGAAGCTTTGGACCCAGGGGTGCTGTTTCCGGAACTCGCCCATGACGAGGCCCGAGTACGTCGACAAGAATCCCATGATGACCATAACGATGAGTCCGGGAGCCAGTCCGAGGGTCGCCACGACGGCGGGGAGTGATAGGATACCAAGTGACACGGTCTCGGCAATCATGACCACTCCGGCTTGCCTGTGAATGTGAGTCAGCTTCAGGGTCTCGTCCATGGCGCAAATGTCTGTGAGCATACCACCAGGTGAGGGTGTGATAGTTGATCGACTCAGAGTCATCTTTCCCCTCGTCGTCCGGGCTATAGATCGGGGGCGCTGGTTCGATGCGGGTGCTGCCGGTTTCGATATCGCCTAGCGCATTGTTCTTCTTCTCGGAGAAGGCATCTGGGCCGACGCCAGCAACTGCGATGTTTGACGCCATCGAGACAGGCAGCGAGTAGGTGGGGCCTTTCAAACGGTTCGAATCCCAACTCCTGCGGAGCGTGTGGGAATATGCGCGTCGGATGCCGCGCCGGGCACTAACAAGCCAAGCTTTAGGGACGACGGAAAGGTAGGCTGAGGTCGATGTCGAAATGGAGTTGAGAGATCTCTGGGGAGAGCGCAGCCAGGGGACGTTCGTATTTGAGGGAACTGGTTCGTCTCATGCTGATCCTGCTCACAGGGACGAGTCGCGGCGAAAAGCGCCGCGATCGTCCGCGACCGGACGTTTCGAACATGGACCAGGCTGGTGCACTGAACCTTACATGATGATGTTCGCGGAGCGGTGGAGTCGCGGAGGCAATTACGTCTGGGGTACATGACAAGGTGATGCAGTCGGACCTGCCGAAAATTGCATCTGTCGCCACTTTTGCGCCGAGGTGGATGGATCTCTTACGTTACGAGAATGCAGCCAGAACTTTCGGAAGACCCCATCAGCTCGACGCTCACCGACGACCGGCTACTACTGTATGGAGTCGTGGTGTGCTGGTCCACCCTCAGCTTTCACCTGTCAGTGTGGAGTAGAGCTCCCGCACCTTATCGGCCAATTTCTTCGAAAGCTGCGCTGCGTCGCAAGTAGATGAGTTTGGTGGATTTTAACAAGGCCACACGGTCGCAACTCGGCGTTGTCCGTTAAGGCTACCATATGCTCGAGCCATGTCATCATGATGTAGGCTGATCCTTGTTGATTGTCAGAACGCGCTTTCTACAAACTGCACCAAATAATCGCCAACAATATTTTGACCACTGCTTAACACACCAATATACCTAAGGTGTCCCACAAGTTTCGTGTTCCTACTCCAGGGGCTCCCGCCATGTTGACCTGCCGTGAACCCCAGACAATGGCCACGTGCCCAGTCTTCTTGAGACCTGCAGCTCGAGATATTTATGGGTTGGCAGACGAGTTGCGAAGGCGTGGGCCTGTGAGCTGGGCCTTGAATCGTTCAAATTTGAGAAGATTTGAATCACGGTCGGTTGATGACTCGGGTGTGGTTGACGTTGAGGTGGTTAGTTGGATTCACTTGAGCATGGACCAGTTGGTGTTCGCCGCTCGGAACCTGGAAGGCTTCAACCGAATGAGGATACTCCGTACCTTCTTCGTACAGCTTCCAGGCTGTCTCAATGAGAAGGGTACTGGTATGTGGATGTCAAGAGCAGGCTCCGGCCGTTCGCGGTACGGAGTACTAATAAGTGATGCAGACCGGCCCGTTTTGGGGATAACCGACCCATTCTTTTCGAGGAAGCGTGATCTTCTCCTCATCCGTATCTGACCAGCGCTGGCGTCTGGGCCACCTCCTCGCCATGTCGCCTCGTATGACCCCGCAGCTCAATGGAAACGGGAGGACATCGAGCCGGACAAACCCTTCGCTTTCATCAATTGGGATACCCTCAAGCGTTATGCACTGAGAGTGAGGAGTCAGGTCGATGGGGCCGAGTCCCCCTGCGGGCTTTCTCCCGAATACAACATGGATGGCTACACGTTGTGCGGCGTATCGACTTTGAAGACGGCTATCGATGGCTTGCACGGGTCGAGCTCAAGCCGCCAACACCCGAGTCCTGCCAGTGCCTGCTAAACGAAGTTCATACCATGTCGGCCGTCCGTGCAAAGTCCCCAGTCCCCGTCCCCCGGGTTTTCGCCCATGATGCGACTGGGGAAAGCGGGGTTGGAGCCGCTTTCATGCTGCTGGAGTTTGTCCCGGGGGACACTGCCATGGACTCGTTCGTGGATGGGAGACTCACAAAGGCCAAACGCCTGCTCAGTTCGAGGACAAGTTCTATGCAGCGCTCGCTGAGATTCAACTGGAGATGGCATCGATACGCTTCCCCAAAGATCGGTGCCATCGTTCTTCGGGACGGGGAGTTCGATGTTGGTCCCCATACCAGGACTCGGCGGCCCGATCAACGCTGCTGCAGAATATTTCCAGGCCTGGGCCAATACCGCCAAGTTCTTCTATAAAGAGGCAACAATTCGAAAACGCACGCCACCAGACCTTGTGGACGAGGTGCTCGCCACAATCTCGTCGTTTCCCTCCAAAGTGCGCGAGCTGGCTGGCCGGTTTCAGTTTCACAACGGCCCTCCCCCTCTCATCTACACCGACCTCTACAGCAGCAATGTCATCATTGACACCGATTACAATGTCTTGTCTGTGATCGACTGGGAAAACGCATTTGTGGGCCCCTGGGAGTTGGTCGAGTTTAACAAAATGCTGTCCATGGTCCCTCCCGAAATGGATGGCCCGTTGTTTCAATAGACTGAGCAAGACAGGGGTCTGAAGTCTGCTAGGGCGGAATACCTTGGGCTCGTCCAGGGGGCAGAAGAGGAAAGGGATCTTGACACCAGCCTATCCATGATCCTGTCCGATGAACGCATGCAGGCCTTTGCTCATGCATTTTGGCTATATGCAGACGGATGTATCGGATTCTACAATAGGGTCCTCAAGTTGATCGAGCACGTGGATGTGTGACACTATGCTCCGTATAGCTTCCAGATCTCATCAATACGTAGTCCTGAGCCTCTGGATTAGGTACTCCCCGCTGTTAATGCCCTCGTACTTCTTGTCCGCCTCGGTGGCGTACGTCCCCGGGATAACCTCGATAAAGTCCTTGAAGTTGGGATTGCAAAAGTACCTGCTTTCGCGTTAGCCATCGGCCCCCTCAACTTTCCCCCCTGAAAGGCATATTAGAGTGCCACTCACGCAATGCTGTATCTCGCGGGGTACTCCTCCTTCCCATCATCCCCCTCCCTCCTCGGTGGCTCGACGACCCGATGCACCGTGCTGCGAATCGTATCGTTGCTCCACCTCGCCAGCAAGTCTCCGGCATTGACGACACACGTCCCCTCAATGGGCGTGGCATCCACGAATGTGCCCTCAGGACTCTGCACCTGCAACCCCCCCGCCCCGTCTTGAAACAGAAAAGTAATCGATCCATAATCAGAATGTTCGCCGGCGCGTACCTGGCCCGGGTTGACCTTGAACAACTCCTTCCTCACGGCCGGGTAGTGCAGCAGGCGCAGCGTGTTGTCCTCGTCACAAACGAATTGGTCAAAGTACATCTCGTCGGGCAGGCCCATTCCCGCCGCGATGGCGCGCATGACCGACCGGTGGAGGGCGGCGAGGTCGGCGAAGAAGGACGTCATGGTCTGCCTGAAGCCGGCTAGCTTGCTACTACCGCTGTGGCTGTCGTCCCCGTCCTCGCGCGGCCAGTGGTTGGGGTGGGACGGTTCGTTGTCCCGGCCGATCTCGAAGGATTCCTTGATGTCCGGGATGGAGTCGCGCAGCGCCGAGATGGCGGCCGTGCTGGTGAGCTGCGTGGCTTTCTCCCGCCCTAGGGCGGAATAGCCGCGGTTGGCTTCCGGGCTGAACCAGGCGAGGGAGTCCTTGGCGGCGCGCGGGAGGCGGAAGAACTCGGCTGACGCGTCGAAGACGTGCTGGAGGACCGAGGCCGGGATGGGAATGTTGGAGAGGTAGATGAAGCCCGCAGTTTGGAAGCCTGTCAGGATGGCTCTGGCTGTTTCGAGCTTTTGCGAAGGGGAGCCGTTGAGGAACTTGGAGAAGTCAATAAGCTGGGATTGTCAGCATGAGGCCATTCAAGGGATGATGAGCTGGAGTGTGCTGTCTACCGGGATGAGGAGCCCGTCTTCGTGCACGGCCGCCTTCTCCATGTTCGACTCCTATATCTGGTCAATTCAAGATGATTGAGCTTAGCTGCCTCTGTTAAAGTGGTTGAGTGCGGTCTCCCGGTGCGAGTTGAGGAAAACCCCTTTGACGGCTCAGAAAGGAGGACTGAGGGGTCAGAGACACTGACGTACACCTTCCAGTTTGTCCTGCAGAGACGGAGCCATCCACGCTTTCTTTGTCTTGCCTGTTTTTAATAGGGCCCTATCAATTTGCACAACGCGGCCAAGCATATCGACTGGCGCACATATGCAAAGTTCAAACTGTGTTCCGTCGTCAACATGCCCAATACAATCACAGGCCAGCCGCTCCTACCGGGCTTGCAGTCCCTTCTTCGTGTCTTGCTGCGTGGTACAGCACCTCCACACGCTCACCCACTTCCTCGAAGCCACGAGCATCAGGCATCATCTGCTTTCGGGCCACACATGATCATAGCGGCGCACCTCAACTAACGAAAAGTAAGACCCGTTGCTGCTGGACAGATAAGACCTTGCAGCGATCAGATAACAAGGTGGGCCGTCGGACGGGAGGTGTGGTAGACGCGGGGTCGGTGCCGGTTTGGCGTCCGGTCGAAGCTTGGCCTCCGGGGTTCGCTGCACCGAGAGAAGTCCGTCTCGGAATCTCCTGATTCTCATCCACATCCCCCTTCTGTTCAGTGAATTCGACCTGTCAGTTTCTGGCATTTCCCAGCCAGTCCAGCAACACAGTCCAAAATGGCTCCGACAGAACAAGGGACCCCCGTAGTCGACATCCACACCCACATGTACCCTCCCGAGTACATCTCGATCCTCTCCTTACGAGACACCATCCCCTTGGTCCGGACCTTCCCCTCTTCCCCGGAGCCCCGCCTCATTCTCCTCGAAGCCGAGCTTCCAGCCCTCGAGCGCGCCTTGCAGGATCCCTCGGCGCCTCTCCCCGGCCGGCCGCTCACCAATCACTTCACGTCCCTCGCGCACAAACTCGCCTTCATGTTCCATCACAACATCTCCATCTCAGTCCTCTCCCTGGCCAACCCCTGGCTCGACTTTCTGTCCCCCACCGAAGCAGGCCCCATCGCATCGCAAATCAACACCTTGTTCGAGGCCATGTGCGCCACCACCAACAACACCACAACCCATCTTGCCCAACAACCCCCGACCAGCCGAAAACTCTTCTTCTTCGGCACGCTTCCCCTCACCGCCCCGCCCTCAACAATCCTCTCCGCGATCACACACCTCACCACCCTCCCGCACTGCCGCGGCATCATCCTCGGCACCTCGGGCCTGGGCAGCGGCCTAGACGACGCATCTCTCCTCCCCATCTTCTCTGCCCTCGCGTCCGCCCACCTCCCAATCTTCCTGCACCCGCACTACGGCCTACCGCCCTCCGTCTTCGGTCCGCATTCTGAACAGGGCGCCTACGGCCATGTCCTACCGCTAGCGCTGGGCTTCCCCATGGAAACGACCATCGCCATCGCGCGCATGTACCTGGCCGGTGTCTTTAACGCGGTTCCCGAGCTGAGGCTGATCCTCGCGCATGCCGGGGGTACGCTGCCCTTTCTAGCGGGGCGGATCGAGAGTTGTGTTTTGCATGATCTCAAGCTTGGTGGAGGAGGTGGCGACACGGAAATGGGGAGAAGGAGAAGGACGGTGTGGGAGGTGCTGAGGGAGCAGGTGTATCTTGACGCGGTGGTGTACAGCGAGGTCGGGGTCAGGGCGGCGGTGGAGGCGGCCGGGGGTGCGGACAGGCTGATGTTTGGGACGGATCACCCTTTTTTTCCCCCTGTTGAGGGGGACATGGAGGGAGAGTGGGAGAGTGTGAGATTGAATGTGACGGCAATCGAGACGGCGTTGGGGAAGGGGAATCAGGAGGCGCAGATGGTGCTTGGGGGCAATGCGGTTCGGGTGTTGAGGTTGGTCGAGGAGTAGGGGAGGTTGGTGGTTCATTATTTCGTCATTGATTTGGGGTTACATGAGATGTCTACGGACAAAGCTTAGTATGCGTTCTAAAGACCTGCCGCCTGTATCACTCACCCCAGCTGTCTAGACCATGTTTAATTTCTGCTTCCCCCTCTTCCTCTTCCCGCCCACCTCCCGGTGCTCTTCCAACTCTAGCAAAGCCTCTCGCTTCTTCTCTCCCACCAGCTTCAACGCGTCCCTCACAACCCTCGTCTCCAGATTGACCCCTTCCTCCTGCCACGCCTCCATCTGCCTGCCGACACGCTTCTCGATCGCCAGCACCAGATCCACATCCCGCTGGCCGACGAACGTCACAGCGTCGCCTTTGCGTCCAGCACGCGCCGTACGGCCCACGCGGTGGATGTAGTCATCCGGGTCTCGCGGGATGTCGTAGTTGATGACGAGCTTCACTTCTGGAATGTCCAGACCGCGGGCGGCGACGTCGGTGGCCACGAGGATACGCGCCGCCGAGGCGCGAAACCGCGCCAAATTGTCGATGCGCTGCCGCTGCGGCAGCCTGGAGTGCAGCGCCGTCACGCGGTGGTCGAGGAGCCGGAGCAGGTGGTGCAAAAAGTCTGCCGTCGAGGTCCGGTTGCAGAAGATGATGGCCGATTTTTCCACGTTGGTGGGGGTCAACAAGAACATGTGCAGGTAGTGCTCGCGGTGTGTGACGGGCACCTGAAGGTGCATCTGGTTCAGCGTGGGCGGGATGGCCAGGTTGTCGGTGTCGACCTCGCACACAAAGACCGGGTCTCGGCCGGGTTGTCGGGGCATGTTCTTCAGCGCCATGACTTCTGGGGTGATGGTTGCTGTAAAGAGCAGCGTCTGCCTCTCGGCCGGCGGGGGCAGCGCGCTCAGACACTCCTCTACGTCGGGCAGCATGCTGCCCGGCCCGTTGGCGGCCAGCAGCCGGTCGGCTTCGTCGAGGACCACGAAGCGGACTCGTCGGAGCCCGCACACCGTATCTTCGCCCGACGTGCGGATGTGGTCGGCCAGGCGGCCCGGGGTGGCGATGACGACGTGCGGCCGCTGGGCCAGGGCGATGGCTTGCGACCGCATGTCGGAGCCGCCTGTGACCAGAATGGCTTTGAGCGAGTGTGGCGACGAGATGGCCTTGACTTGCTCGTAGATCTGGAGGGCAAGCTCGCTGAGTGGCGTTAGCAAGAGACATGTTGTGAAAGGAAGTTGAGTCTTACCGGGTAGGGGTCAGGATGACGGCAAAGATGGCGGACGGGTTCTCGGCCCATTTCTGGAGAATGGGCACGGCGAAGGCCACCGTCTTGCCCGAGCCAGTCCTACTCCCACCGATGCAGTCCCTTCCCTTGAGCAGCATCGGTATGCTCTCCCTTTGGATGGCGGTTGGCCGCTTGATGGCCATGTTAGCCAAGGACTGCACCAGCCACGGCCGGAGCCCGAGCGACTCAAAAGTGGTATTGACATCCAGCGGGGCCGTGACCCCGGAAGCGGGCTCGGGCTCGACGTCAGGCTCGCTTGGGCGGGCAGCCTCAACTTTGTTCTCGGACTGGGGTTTGCGCTTTGTGGCTATGCGAGACGGCACATTCAAGGCAGATTTGATGATCTTGAGCGCGGTTTCTCCGTCAGCGTCGTTGTCATCGTTGTCATCATCAACATCAATAGGCGCAGGATATGTGCGGCGCCGTTTCCTGGGGCTGGTACTGTCCAGGGAGTCCGAATCCGATGCCCCCAAACTCGCATCTGATTCTGAATCCGACGCTGTCCCATCGACAATTGCATCGGCTTGCTCCCTCTTGGGCCTTTCTTTCGCAGAGGCGGCTGATGGCATGTTTAATGTGGCTTGAGTCAAACTGCGCAGCCTGGCATACAGGATGGAATTCGGGAGGCTCAGATGTGACTGTCAAGCTCATCAACAGTGCCGTTGTTGTTGGAGGTTGATATTTTTGGCAGGGGTTCACGATGAAAAAAAAGGAGATCTCTTGGCACCGAGCTTTAGTGGAGACGGGGGTCGAACGAGCTCGAAGCCGAGAGACACACTTGAACATCAAACGGTCGATCCCATGTCCCCGCTTGCCCTGGCCAACGAACACACATCACGGCGCTTAACTACCTAGCTCGAGAAGCGCCAGCCTTGGGCGCTTGAAGGAGGCGACTCGACTTCAGGCTACTATCCGAGCAGTCACGAAAATTGTGTAAAAGTGCAGAAGCTGACCTACTCAGATGAATGCCTCCAGTTAAGTTTCAGATTCCTTTGTTGGTCTTGCCAGGGCTTCTGCCAAGAGCCTGAAACGCAACCAAGTGACTTTGGTATTGGCCCTTGAAGCGCCCAGTTCAGGCACAAGCCATTCCAACCAACCGAGGGTGCAGTGCCGAAATCCAGGAGACAAATGATGGGATCGCCCAGTCACTATCAGCGTTCTCTGTCGGCAGCCATAGCCAAAAGGGTAGCTGGAAGCCCAGGACAGCACCTGCCTGATCATCGCTTACACAGTAGCTGTTGAGGAGGGTTCTTCTGCTCACATCAGCCGTACATGGCTTTTGGCAGGCAACACCGCAATTCTGGAAAAAGGAACAATGATTTTAACACAGGCAGCTCAGAAACCACCAGCTACTCCATAGACACAACTTAGTTGTAATTGTGCAGCATAATTCTCGTACCTTTAGTGCCGAGTATAGATCTGCAGGACTGTCTGCCAGAGGGGGGTAATAGGGCGTCGCTGTGGGGCTGTTAGGACTGAGACCTAGGACTGACGTCTCCAAGCCACGACCGTTGATGCCGGCGGCTCCGGCACCGTCATCCATCCATCCCTTGCAGCCCGTTGGGACATGCGCGAGATGGGCATGAGACAAAGAGGCCTGGCTGGATCCTTTCCCCTTGTGTTGTTTTTTCATTTGTTTGGAAGCAGCCGCCCGATGCTCGCTGCCCTGTCCGTACTGTACTTTCCAGGTAAGGTTTCTGACTCGCTGGGATCTCTCCCCAGAGCTCCAATCGGGTTCTCCGTCCAGTGATTTGCTTTCGTTCTTGCCTGCCTGGGCCCCCACCAACAAGCCCAGGGCAGCAAAGGCCTTTGTCCACCAAATCCAACGTCCACCTATGGTGAGAACCACCTGGACCTTGACCCAACCCGCCTCGGCCATTGGCCGGGCCGACGCAATCAGGGGAGCCGCTGGAACCTGGATTGGGCGCCTACACGTGTACCTGTAACTCGTGGAGGGGTCATTGTCATTGATGAGGGTTGATTCCACTCATCAACTGCAGCACCCTCTCCCTGGACACCGCATTTCTATCTCAACACTCGCAACCCTCGACAGCGTCCACAAACCCGACCGAACTCCTACGGAGGGCCATCCATTGCGCCAACTGCCTTGCATCGCCATATTATCGCACCCGCATTGGCTGCCACGACCCAGACGGATTTGCGCCATTTGCGTAAACGAGCGGCTGATCCAATCCGCGCCTCGCCACGACCCAACCAACCGACCCAGAGCACGAAACTCTGGGCCTGATCGAGCTGGAGCCTGAGCCTGAGCCCGAGCCCGAGCACGAGGTGTACCACAGCTTCCCCAGTTGCTTGATCCAGCGTTGCCTGCATCCGCTTGTGCGTTGCTCGCTGCTGTGTTGCGCAGCACACCAGATCGTTTTGGCCGCTCCTGCATCCAAGTCGACGACCCAGCGCTCTTGTCAGCCCTCGCTCGCTTCGGCCCTATTAGTCGGGATAACCAACCAACCACTGCATCGCGCCCTGTTTGTCTGCAAGCCAGTCTGGTTTGCTGCTCTAGGCAGTTCCCAGTGGACAGCGAACGAGCCGGGCCCGCAGCACCGGACCCAATAATGGCGTCTTCCCAGAACCAGGGCAGCGACGCCGCTGCAGCCATGGTACGAGCTCCCTTCCTTTTTGCTCTAGATGTCGAAGTCTCTCCTGTTCTCGTGCACATGCACCACTTGCACCAACAATCTCCCTCCCTTCTCTCCGTCTCTCCTGAAGCTTGGGGAAGAGGTGATCTCGGCATCTCGTTGGGAGGAGAAGTGCGTCTGAAACCCGGCCCGCCGAAAACGAGAGATAATTCGAATCGCCCGAGAAACTTTTTTGAGCTTGCCCGCTGATGGTATCTTCCACCATGAAGCCTCCACTCGGAATCCCTCAGCAAACCCCTTCCCCAGCCCCCACGATATCGGCCGCACCGCCACTCCTTCGCCCAGCCATCCCCGGAGCTCGTCCAGGCGGCCGCGCTCCCCGCTTGGGGCTCGCAATCCCCCCATCCCCAAACGCGAAGCCGGTCGGGAACCATGGGGCGCCTCCTCCGCGTCCGGCCCTGCCCACTCTGCACCTTGCGACCCCCATGGGCAGCACCGTGGTACCGCAAGAACAACCATCCAAACCCTCACTCAGCCTCAACCTACAAAGCGCGAGCGGCGGCAGCGAAAGCAGTGCCGCCCATAGCAGGAGCGGGAGCTTTGGGCCGCTCGACGGCCGCGCCAGCAATCCCACCAGCGCCGGTTCTCAGTTTAGTGCTCTCTCCTTTGCAAGCCAATACGGGATAGGGCGATCGACCGGCGACCCCGTGTCAGCGGTTGGGTCGTTATATTCAAATGCGAGTGAGAGTATGGAAGGAGAGGGCGGCTTGTTGGAGGCTTTCGACGACCTCACCCTAGAGAAAGCGAGGACAGCAGACGTTGAAGACCTAGATGACGATGGCTGGCGCATCGTGAGCCACGAGAAGAGGATCATCGAGCTTGGGAACCTGGGCGAGGGTGCCGGTGGTGCTGTGACAAAGTGCAAACTGAAGGGACACGATACCGTGTTTGCCCTTAAGGTGCGTATCCGAGTCCCCCATTTCTCGGCCATGCCATTTTGCTGACTGTCCAGATTATTACAACCAACCCTGATCCGGATGCCAAGAGACAGATCATCCGCGAGTTGGGCTTCAACAAGGGATGTGCCTCCCAACACATCTGCCGCTATTACGGCGCCTTTGTGGACCCCGCCACGGCCACCATCTCAATCGCCATGGAGTTCTGTGAGGGCGGTTCGCTTGACAGCATCTACAAGGAGGTTAAGCGCCTTGGTGGGCGAACGGGCGAGAAGGTCTTGGGGAAGGTCGCCGAGGGCGTGCTCCAGGGCTTGACTTATCTGCACTCCAAGAAGATCATTCACCGTGACATCAAGCCGAGCAATATTCTCCTTTGCCGCAATGGCGACGTCAAGCTCTGCGACTTCGGCGTGTCGGGCGAGTTCGGCACCAAGGGTGACGCCAGCACCTTCATTGGGACGAGTTACTACATGGCGCCCGAGCGCATCACAGGCCAGTCCTACACCATCACGTCCGACGTCTGGTCGACCGGCATCACGCTGCTCGAGGTTGCCCAGCATCGCTTCCCCTTCCCGGCCGACGGAACCGAGATGCAGCCCCGCGCCACTCCTCTGGACTTGCTGACGTACATCGTCAAGCACCCCACGCCCAAGCTGAAGGACGAACCCGACGCCGGCATCTTTTGGAGTGCCAATTTCAAATTTTTTATCGAGTGCTGGTACTTTTCCCTATCCTTTTTTGCTCCTGCCAGCATGTCACGGTCACGCTAACCACCCGTTTACCAGCCTCGAGAAGGAACCCGCCCGCCGAGCCACCCCGTGGCGTATGCTGGAGCACCCCTGGATGAAGGATATGAGCACCAAACGCGTTAACATGCGCCGTTACCTAGCCCAGGTATGGGGCTGGAACGATCAAGAACCTCAGGCTGCACAGAAGGCATAGAGTGCCGGACGTGGCCAGGTTCAGCCCGGGCGTGACTCGGTCTGCGACGCCGTCCGGGGTGGGGCAGAGGGAGCAAAGAGCGTCAGGGAAGTAAACTTGATCCACGGATTGCTCGTCAGAAGGGCACCAACAAGGGCCACAGAAACGATGGTAACAGGCTTTCTGGGGCAGTCACATTTCCCCCTCCCCCAGACCAGCAACCTCAAAGATGCCCTCTACAGTCCCTGATTTGCGACCGCATGCGGACAAAGGAGTGAAAGTGATAGCGACCAATCCTGCAGAGCAACCGTCGTCTGGAACTGGGCAGATATTTACCTCACCAAACTCTTCTCGTCCTGGATTGACCACCCACCCGCACACCGCTCTAGTCACCGCTTCTTCAAACTTGTTGGATAAAGATGAAGACAACCGACCGGACCACGCACTCAGTTGGTGTGGCGGAACATCTGTATTGGCACGGGGCCAGACAACGCCTTGAAGACAACGCCCTGAAGACCGCCTACCCCCGATTTTGATCTTTTCTTCCAATTCAATGGCCACCCGCACCCGCAACATCGCCCATCATCTCGACATTCTCCCCTGCCTCGACGTCAACGGCACTGTCACCTGCGTCAACCGTGGAATCTGCATCCGCCTCCTTTCCTGCATCGGCATTCTCACCAACCTCAACAGCATATGGCGCGAAATCAGCAACATGGGGATCATCATCTTCGTCATCATCAGCATCGTCAAGATAGTCGCCCGCCTAGGATCTAACAGTTGATCACGCCACAGCCTTGAGAAACACAAATAAACAGACTCGTGGTTCTAGATTACCGCGGGAAGTGGATGATGGGAAAACAGGAGACCGTGCCATGTGGAAGATGGGGCAAGCACAGCTGATTGAAGTGATGGTCTCGGTTGACTGATTTTGGGCAAAGGCATGCTTTTGATGTCGTATCGGTATCATTATAGCTGTGATACGGTACGCTTTCCTTCTCTTGTCTTTTTCTTCTGCGGGCGTGGTGTTGGGTGTAAGAGGTGGGAGCGGCTAGCGGGTGGCAAGGGTGAGCGCGGTTGGGGGCACGAGGTTGGTTTCCTCAGCAGCGAGTATGCTACTGTTCTTGACTTGTTTGCTTGGATAGTAACGAGAGAGAGAGAGAGAGAGAGGTTTGGAGAAAGAATGAGTGAACAAACTGCGCCACGGATCAAATCGAAATTGGCTTGGACAAACGGACGGACGAAGGGCAGATTTCGGGGTTTTGTGATCGTGGTCATCAGCGATGAGCGCCTATTTCCTTTCGTTCTTCCTCATTATCGTGATTACGGGTAATACCTCTGATGTTCAATCTTCATTGGTTACATTTGAATTCGAATCAGGAGGTCACAGCCTATCTTACGTAGCGAAGCATGGGTGTGGGATACAAGTTAATGACCTCAGATCCTGTCCTCTAGCGTCAATGATGTGAATGAATTCGAAATCAGCCGTCTGTGAACAGGTTTGTCCCCGCCGTCATCGCCCTTTGGTCAGGGCGAGCAGAAGAATGGGACATGAAGCCGGGCCGACCAGCCTTCCTCTGCTCGGATTACGTCTTGGGACACTATGACGGCTCTATTAGCCCATGTACGAGATGTCTGCCACTGACGGGAGTTAGTGGGTCCAATTCAGTGAAGCAGCCCAGAAAGCCCCTTAAGGTCTGTATTATGTGGACGTCGAAACCTCACAAGCACACCAAAGCCAAAGATTGATACAAGTCACCACTTTATTGTCCCGTTCACTTGCCCAGGGTCATCATCATAGTCGTACATAACCCATCTACCATCCTGCAAAAGGGGTATCTCAATGGTGCGTCATGTTCACGTCAAAATCCTCTCCCAGTGTTCCCCCCTGTCTAACTGGCAACGCCGAAAGAAAAGAAGAAAACCCAGAAAATATCAGGTTTTGACCCCCGACCACCATTTGCCATGTCGTGCCCATGCAATGCAGCGCCTTGTTGTTTCCCCAAGCTCAATGCGCAGGCCCCAACCATATGGCAGCCACTCGCAAAGTAAGCTTCGCAAAGCAGAAAATATCAGATTAGTTCCCCTTTTTACCCACTCCACGTGAGCCGAATTGGTAGACAGCACAAAGTCTAAGAGAAAGGAAAGAGAGACCGAGTCGCCCAAGACAATGTTGCGCAGCGAAGAACAGAGGCAAAATGCCATGGATCAGAGAGCACAAGCGTGGTGCCGCGATAACCGTCGGCACAGGAGGATGACAAGAAGAGTAGGCTTCCGGAACGGTGAAAGCGACAGTCATCTCCAGCTGGGACAGAGCCTCGGACAGTTTCTGAAAAGTTAAATGAGAAACCGAGACCGAAGCGCCGAAAATGCGTGATAGACATGCTCATCGTGGGGTCTAAGGGCCGATGTGTTGGCGGTACAATTAGATCGCCCATTTCGGAGCAGCAGTATGCTTCAACAGACCAAGTAGGCCAACAAAAGGCCAAGACGAAGTCTAGAAGCCAGTACGAGTATGCCAAAGATGTGTCGTATCGGAATGACGAACGGCTGACTGAACGAGGCTTCGCCATAAAATGACTTCGGATGATGAACTCCGAAGCCATCAACCAAGACGGGCTTAAAGGGGAGTCCCCTCGATAGTCGTGCCCATGAGCTCGCGGAGCACGATGGTGGCATAGTTGCTGGCTTTCAGCTGAAACTTGAGGATCACAGCAATCTTGTCGGCATTAGGGTCAATGCTGCCCTCGTCAATGCCAGCGCCGAGGACAGAGAAGGGGTTATCCGATGCGGTGCGGAGTTTGGGCAAAGTGACGCCGTTAATCACTTCGGTGTCAGGGTCGGCATTGCTCGGCTCCTCAACCTTGACGAGGGCCATGCTCTCGTCATTGCTCTGGCCGGCTGCAGTGTTCATGGAGCCATTGAGCGGGTTCGCGTCATACCAATTCATCGAATCCGCAGCCAGGGATTTGACTTGCTTGGAGGCAACATCGGGCATGGAGCTGTCACCCCGGTTCTCGAAGGTGTTGGTAGCGAGATTGGAAGCCTCAATCGGATTCAACACGCCGGACGATTCGACCTTGATCTCCTGGTGCTGACCCGGCTCCTGGCCCTGAGAGGCATCACCGCCGGCATTCGTTTGCATCGTGAAACCGGGAGGGAGCGGCCCAAAGTAGGGAATCTTGCCAGTCTCGGCATAGTAGCTGTCTGAGACGCCGCGGACTCCAGAGGTGGGAATGGCACCCTTAGGAAGAGGAATCATGGGGAAAGGACCATCCGTAAAGATGTGCGGAGGGGAGGCGTCCCCCTTGTCTTGGGTCAACGGGGCGCCGTTGCCGACGGGGAAACGCGGGTGGCTTGCATCCTCCTCAGGCTCCTTAACCTTCAGGGTCGGAATGGTGGCAGACGCGTCACCACAAGGCAGGCCGTTCGGCGGGTTCTCGATCTGCTGGTGGTGGCGCGCGAGCTTAACACGCTTGGCACTGCTGTCGGCCCCAGTCTGGACCCAAGTCTCGTTGGTGACCATGACAGCGTCCGAAGGCGGCTCTTCATCAGCCTTGCGGCGGCGTTCGGCAGCCATGGCGTCATCATATGTAGCAGCGTTCTGAGAGAAATGAGCCCAGCGGTTGACAAGCGGGTTGACGGCGGGATGGGCCCCCGGATGAGCCACAGCTTTTGCGAGCTTCTCGGCGTTCTTCTTGTGGAGAGCATGGTCGAGGTCAGTGGGGTACATCTGCTCTGTGTCATCGCGATACGCCCGGACGGCGTACTGGGGGTCGCCAATCAAACGGCCGATGAGGGGGCGATAGTTGCCGCTGAGGCTGAATTCGCGCTGCTTGCGGCGCATGTCAAAGGGGTTCAGGGCACCGTTCTCGGGCTTGCCCATGAACTCGACGTAATATTCGCCGATCTCGTTCCGGGGATACGAAACATCATAACCGGGAGTGGGCAAGACGACGTCAAAGATGGTGTACTTGCCGGTGGCGACCTCGGCGGCCGTCACGGCGTGGGCTTGAGCGTAGATGTTGTCATCGTCGTTATCATCGTAAGGGTTGAATTCGTCATCGTCAGACTTGTCACGACGGCGAGTGCCCGTGACCAGGACAAGGTCGCCCTCGATGACCTTGGCTCCGTACTTGGACCAACGACGAGTGGCGACAAAGTTCCAGACGTACGACTGGTAGGCGTGGACGTACATCATGCGCATTCCACGGGTAATGCTCAGAACGGCTCCAGTAAAGTCCTTCGGGTTCTTACCCAGATGGCGAATGATGGCAGTCTCTGAGCTGAAACGCTTGGGGAGGAACTCGAGAGCCTTCCCCGCATTCTTGGTCGCCTTCCACGTGGTGATGCCACGGGCACGGTTGTGGTCGTCCCGGCTGTTCTGGAAGTCCTTGCCTGGCCCGTAGTGGTGAGGAGCGTTGCTCAAGACCTCCTTGAGCAAGTCATCATCGACGTGCAAAATGTCTTCGATGAAGCCCTCGTAATCACCCTTCAGAATCTTCATGCCGAGCAGGTGGGTACCAATGGTGTAGGTCCCGAAGCGCTGCAGACCGTAGTAGTTGATGTAGCCGTTGTGCTTGAGATAGGCGAGGCCACACTCAACAGCCTGCTGGATCATCTTCATGCGTTGGGGAAGGGAGCAGTTGTCGCCGCCCAGGGGCTGGCAGTTCTTGAGCGTAATGACGAACTCGTTGCCACCATGCTGGCCCAGCTGAAGAGGCTCCTTGGAGTACTCGAAGTCCCCCACCTTGACATTGGGGATCCGAGTGTTCAGCCAGATGAGATTGGAGGCCTTTTGGCGGTAGACGCTGATGCGCTGGACAGTGCCGGCACGACGATCCTTGGTACCAGCAAAGCCGAAATTGGACGCCTTGATCTTGAGAAGGCGGGCGATAGTGTTGACTGCGTCCATGGTGTCTTTATTCTCCTTGTAGAGAGTGAAGTGAAGGTATTCACCACCGAGTTCGCCAAACTCGCGGGCTTGGTCACGGCGGCTATTGTCACGGCGGGGAGCCCAGTTCTGGCTGGCGGCCCGGCTGTTGACAGCCCATTTGGCGGCGGTAGCGGTGATGACGCCTGTCGCATCCGCAACAGTGTCAAAGCGGGAGCGGAAGATACGGCGAATTTCCTGCCAACTGTTAGAACTGCATGATGCTGCCGAGCGGACAAGAGCCATAGCAACAAACCTGGTGAATGGTGCCCCGCTTGGCTCTATCGGTGATGGCGTCAAACACGACGAAGCGCTCCTTTGGAGTCAGAGTTTCTTTGGCTTGGATTTTCTCATCAAGCTCGATCAGCTTCTGGGTGACAGGCCCGCCGAGCATGGCGACCAAAGCTCGACGGTCATCCTCAGAGACGTGCTGGACCTTCGGCTTGTTGTCGGGCTTGAGACTGGCAGCAGAGGGCTTGCGTTCAACTACGGTCTGTGAGTATGCGGTGTTAGAGCATTTAAATCGCAGACTATCAGCGCACACATGGTCTTGCGAGCCAGGAAATGTACGAACCGTTAGAGGAATATCCTCTTCCTCGAAATCGCGAAGGTGGAGGACAGTGCCATCCTTGCGAATCTCATTGACTAGGAAATCGGTGTACCTGAGAGGAGTTAGCTGTCAGTTCAAAACCATGAGCCGCAGCACCAGGTCCATGAGTTCAGATCGCGACGACATCGCCGATTTGTCAGGAGTGAGTCAAAATCAAAACGAGACTTACCGTTTGCGAATGTCGCCAGTCCAGGCGAAGTTAATGGCGGCCGAGCGCTGTGTAATACCGAGCGACTTCTCAGTTTCAGCACGCACGGCAGGCACATGCGTGCCCGGGCGCTGAGACATGGTGTCTTGAGCAGGGGAATGTCTCAAGAGTGCCCGTGAATTGGTGCTGGTCCACGATGAGATGATCGAATATCCACCGACCACAGTTTGCGATTGCTTGTCAAGAGTTGTCTGAGAAAACAAGTTTGTCGTCAAAATGGAGAAGACGAAGACGAGTGAAGAGTGCAAGGGGAGAGGATTGGATTTTTTGGTTGTGTGTTTTTGGAAATGGGAATAAATGAAAGGACGTGGAAGGGTGAGAGAGGGCAAGCTTTGTAAGACAGGGAAAGTTTTGCAGCTTGACTTTCACGGGTTGGGATCAAGGAGCAGCTCGCTACCTGGATCAACCCAAACTGCAGAGCTGTAAACAAGACAGGCCAGCCAAAGGAGGTGCCAGGAAGAGCAGGGAAAGCTGCTAAAGTGCAGGACCGTGAAGAGAAGGCCTGATCATGAGTTACATTACCTTCAAAATTTCAAGCTTGGCAGAGTCGTGAATGAAGTTGCAATGGGACAGCTGCGGAAGTCCGTTTACAGGTTGTCAGAAGCACGCAGGGAAAAAGTCGTTGCACAAGAGACGTTGCGGTTGTGGATCCAGGGACCAACCGGCAGAATCGCGGGGTATGTGGACCAGGAATGACACCGCCCAGCCCCGTGTGCCAAGACTGGACTGACGGGCTGTGATTCCGGTTAGGTTAATCTGTATACGGATTACAGTCCCGCAGCTTGGCAAGCCGGCTCGGGACGGCATGCAAGGGCACTGTCATGCCGGGCCGTTGCTGTAAAATCGGCCCGTGAAAGTCACAGCATCCGAGTCCTCCCTGATTGCCAAAGGAGAAAAGGTTCTGGACACATTGATAGACCCTCCCGTTTTCTAACGTGTCTGCTCATCTCACCCAAATATTGCGACACCTTCTCTTTTAAGAAGGTTGTGGTAAAGTTTAACTGACACAGGCTGCGGTGTCGAATAACATTTGTCTAACTCCAGCTTCTGTCGGTGTTGCAAGGCTCGACAAGGGGCAAAGCATACCTAGTTTGCTAAATTCAGACATTGATATGTATGGCATGGACGCCATGGGAAGTCCATAACCCTGTCAGTGATGTTAACCATGTCAGTGATATTCGATAGGGCAGAATCACCTACAACTAGCACGTCTAGAGATCTAGACCAGCGTGTCTAGCACAGCGCTGTTGAGACGGGGTGATTGGCTTGAGAGCAAGGTGGTGAGAAATAGGCAAAATCGTCTGAGAGGGGACGATTTGACATATTTCAATGATGTGGTATAAAATATGCACTATGAGAGATTTGAGTAGCTTTGTCCCAAGAAACCATCGAGCCACGATGTGAATCTCCAGCAATGCCCCATACCCATTCCCGACACCGATACCCCCACCAGATATTGTGATACCTTGTCACCATCTGGCTCAGTAAAAAGCCAGAAAATCACGGTTTCGGAATATGCCTGGTAACAGCGCTCCTGTCGTCCAGGAGTTGCACATCTGAACCCCAAGACATGACATACCACAACTTCAGAGATGCCCAGATCCCATGTCATACTTGCCTAGGTATGCCCATCCATCCCCTTGAAAAAAAATAAGCAAAAGAAAACCGACTGCCCACTGAGCAAGCCCCCTCCATTACCGAGGCCCATACCAAAACCGCTCCCACTCGCCCATCACCCACCCAAGGCCCTGCACATGCAGGTAATGCCTCGTAACCCAGAGCGCCAACCCGCCCAGCACGCCAATACTCCCGAGCACCTCCAGCGCAATGAGCCCCCTATGTCTCAACTCATCAGCAACCTCCAGCAAGCCAAGCGGATCCTGCCTGTGCCGATGCTGTGTCTCCCCCTCTACCTCCCCAAACCCTCCTGCTCCTCCCCTCTGTCCCATCCTCTTCCGCCTCCTGCTGCTCCTCGCCAGCAAGCCATTACCTGTCCCCCTCCCCTTGCAGCCATCGCGATCAGAAGCAACAACCGGCCCATCGAATCCAGAAACCGCTCCAGGAGCGCCAGAAGCAGCACCCTCTCTCACACACTCACCAATCCTCTCGGCAAGCCATATCGCTCTCTCCTGCCTAGCAAGCCTCGCATACTCCTCTCTCTCCTTCTCCAGACTGCGCTGCAGCTCCGCCGCCCAGTTCGCCAGCCGCACTTGCGCCAGCCTCTCCTCCCTCTGAGCATGGTCCGCCAGGCGGGCGAGGGCGTAGCTTGTGCCCGCTCCTGTACTAGTCGGTGTTTGCATGGGTGGCAAGGGAGGGAGGAAATTGCGCTGGCATGGTTGGACTGAGTGCGGAAACGCAGCGCACGAAGATGATGCCAAGCTGAGGCTTTGCGGTAGGGATTGGCCGCGGGCGAGGGATTGCGGGCGCGTTGATGAGGAGAGGGCCGGAGACGAAGGGGAGTTGGCGTTGCGCCAGGCGAGGTACTTGCGGGCGACGGAGTGGCGAAGCCAGGCCGCGCCGTTTGGCGTGAAGACTTGGGCAACGAGAGCGGCAAGTTCGGTGGGGATTAGCGGTTGCACGTAGTCGGGCGACATGAGCAGGCTAGCGTCCATTGTGTCGTGGTCGGAACCGGCGGCGCTTGAGATGGCATAGATGCCTTGCTTGTCTGCATCGGAGGGGGACAGGGTGGAGAAAGAGAAGGGACGGATATTGGCTTCTTTTAGTTGGCTGTGGATTTGCTCCTTGCTGGCGGTGATCTGCTCAGGCGACATCAGATCGGTCTGGGCCAGGAGAAGGATGATATTGGTCAGGGGCGAGAGTTGCTGGAGATACTCGATATCAACCGGGCGGAGGCCTGGTGATGGTCAGCAATGGTCGTGGCAAATCATAAATGGATGCATACGATTTGACACCATATAAAACACAGCGTCGACCTGGACGCCGCCCTCGCCTCCCAGCAGGTTGAGAAGGTCCCCGTCGCTTAGATGATTCGAGTATATCCGCCGCAGGTGGACTTCGATGTACTGCGCCACGGACGTTATTGTTTCCATGGGCTGTAACCGTCAGCGTGGTACTCTGCACCGCAGCATCAAAACTCACCGATGACCCGCTCCCATACCCCGGGGTATCAACGAAGCAGATATTCCGATCAAGCACCGCATCGCCCAGGCTCTTCCTCCGCCTCAGCACCCGAAAATCGTCCACCTCGGACCACCACTCAGGATACGGCTTCGTGCTCGCATAGATCTCAGTGATCTCCCTTGTCCCCGTGCTCTCCCTCGCTGAATGGCGCCTGCTCCCCTGCGGTCTTCCGGTCCCTGGAAGCATAATCTGCGTCGACCTCGCCACGGACGAGATAAGTAACCCCGAAGGGGTGATCGGATCGACGTGTACAATGTGCTCGCACGACTGCACGATGGCCTTGATCAGCGACGTCTTGCCGACGCCGCTGTCGCCGGCAACCAGCACTTTGAGCCTTCCCATGCGTTTGCCAACGTCAGTGAACGGCCGACGGCTCGGCATCTTGATGCTGGGCATGATCAGCTGCGGGGCGCTGCCGCTGTCAATCATGGACAGGGAGCTCTCTGCACCGGCCGGATCGGCCTCGCCTGGGTGCTGCTCTTCCTCTTCGACCTCGACGGCGATGTCCCCGTCTTTCATGCTCATCGGACAGTTGGCGAGGTCGTCCGAGAGGCACAGGGAGTTACGCCGGGAGGAAACACTACTTAGAGCCGAGGCAGGGCCCGATGCACCGAGCATAACCGGGGTGAGGGGCTGGGAGAGGTTGGTGGTATCGGCTGGTCGGGGGAAAGGTGAGATGGGCCGTGACGAGTCGTGGTCGTAATGTCGGAGGGTGTCGAAGGGGACCTTAGCGCTCGAGGGCCGAGGAGCGGGCTCTTTGTTCCGCTCGACGTCGTGGTGCGACGGCACTCGGGGCTTGGAGTGCTCGGGGTGCTCGGGGTGCTCGGGAAGCGGCACTCTGTGGTCTTTTACACGCCTGGAGAGAAGAGGTGGGGCCTGAGAGGACGAGCCGATGGTAGACTCGTCGCCGAGAGAGTAGGTCATCTGGGGAGCGGAGGGCAATCTGAAGGTGGAAGGCCCGTCGGTGTCGTAACTGCGGGGACGCCCTTGAGCGTCATCTCCAGCAGGTCGCATCGTGCAACGTCTACATGAAGTGAAAAATTAAAACGGAACGTTTGATGAACCATAGATAGGAGACGGAAGATATCGAGCAGTGCACATCCCCAGAGAAACCCTATTTAGTTGTCAAGATGTCAGGGCACGTAGCGAACATTCAATGTAGGTGCGGGATGCGGTACACGTCGGGTGGGACAAAGCTGGCATGGATATCGAGACCACATTCCTGCTGATGAGGGGCACACAGTGCTCCTCAAACACTAGGACCACCCCCACTTGATTTAAGCTGCTACACCCCTTTACTTCAAGGCAGCTCCGGACAGCCTTAGCATAGGTAGCTCAGCGTAAGGTAGCTCTTAATCAGTTCAAGCTACGGAGTATAAAGATAGCAAAACGGTACGTTATTCTTCAGGGTTAGTGTTGTACCACCAAGTAAGGTGTCCGTAAGATGCCGGATAGCTTCACTGCATCCTTCGTCTCCTTTATTAACCATTTCCACTCAGATTACCCCAGATCGAGGACTTTCGCAAGCATCGCGACCTTCATGTGTCATAGAGATGGCTCAAAAACATCTTGGTATCTTGAAGCATTTATTGAAGATCTAGCTAGGTACCTAGCTTAGTTGAGTGCAGCTACGGAGCATTTTCACGCCTGTCCTAACTGTCAACCAACAGCACTCACTCCCGCTGCAGGGCAGTCAACAAGCAAGCGCAATCACCTTACCTTTACACAGCACCCACCTTGGGCCCAGGACGCCATTGCTGTCGGCGGAATTCTGCAGCGACCGCCTTGTCACAAATATATGAGCGCCCCATCCCACGAGGAGAACCCCCAGGTGACCCAACCATTCATCCTCCCAACCAGCACCGACGGGGACGATGACGACCGCGCCATCCGGGTGCTGGTCCAAACCAAAACCCATCTCGTGCCGGGCGATAAGAACACCGAGTATGGGGAACGCATTGACGCCATGGAAACCTTATCTACCAGCGCGTGGTGGTCTCGGAACCGCTAGTACAGCCGCCTAGGTCTTGACCACTGCTACTTCCACTACTTCCCCTTCCGCTAATACCTTACCTCTGCTACTAGAAATTCTGCTTTCCACTCCTACCAGAGGGGGTCCCGCTTCCACTTGCACGGGAAGACATCTCGTATCGGGGGTGCTCAATGACTTCGCAGTTAGCCCGTGCATGCTGATGGTAAGCTAGGTCGGGCACCCCGATCGGCAGACGAAAAGCAACTACAAGAGCAAGACCAAACCTGGCCCCGTGTTTAATGATAATGGTTTCCTCGGTCAAGCCCAAACCTTAGCAACAACGTACATAGACTACACCAGCACCTGCACTCAGCCATCCACCCATCCATTCCAAATCTCAGCTGATGGCCGTTCAGCTCAACGGCTAGCTGGCCGTCATCCCCAGGAAAAAGCAGGTCGGCAGATAGAATTTACCATGTACCTTGGACCAGACACCCCTCAAACCCAATCTCGACTGGACACCAACCACTCTATTACCCCCCAACTTCCCCATCCCCAAGCCATGAGTGTATTACTCACGCCAGCAAATGTCCCTCCACTGAGTATGAAGGCAGATACTTATTGTTTTTTTTACTCAAACCTCGCCCTTTCCCGCTCCTCCTCATCCAACCCTCCGTCCCCCTCCACATCCCCACCATTCCCCCCAACCCCCTCCCCAACCCCTCTCCTGAGACTGAGACCCTTCAAGTTGCCCCGACTCCTCTTCCTCCCACAACCATCATCCTCCGCACCACCGCCGCCACTGCCGTCTCGACCCTCACGGCTCTCCCGACTCCGCTTCGAACCCGCCAGCCCCGTCAGACTCGCCATCCGCCGCGTCTCGCGCAGCAGTCTCTCCCTGTCGCGCGCGGCACGCTCCGCCGCGTGCGCGTCGCCGCTGTTGTTCGGGTTGGTGTTGGGGGTGGTGAGGGACGAGCGTCGGTTGTTGGTGTGATTGCTGCTGTTGCTGTTGTTGTTACTAACGTCTCCCGTGTTTGTGGTCGTCGGTGCTCCGGCGGCAGCGGCGGCGCTTTTGATCTCGAGGCCTCCTCCTCCGCGTCCTAGGGCAGAGCGCGCGGCGAGAGGGGAATTGGATTCACTGTTGTTGGTTTCGGGGTTGTTGGCAGTGTCGGTGGAAGGGAGCTCAGCGGCGGCAGAGGTGGTTTTGCTGCTTCGGTGGTGGCGGTCTTTTTCGCGGTCGCGGCGGCTTTCGCGGTCTCTGTCTCGGTCACGGTCACGGTCACGGTCACGGTCACGGTCGCGGTCACGGTCCCGGTCCCGATCCCTGTCTCGCTCGCGGTCGCGGTCTCTATCGCGATGGCGGTCTTTGCGGTCTCGCTCTCTGTCTCTGTCGCGGTCGCGGTCCCGTTCGCGATCACGATCGCGATCCCTCTCGCGGTCGCGGTCACGATCCTTCTCCCGGTCCCGATCGCGATCCTTATCGCGGTGCGACCGGTGCGACCGGTGCCGGTGCTCATCTCGGTCTTTGTCCCTGTCCCTGTCCCGCTCCCGGCGTTTCTCCGAGTCGCGCTCCTTGCGGCTGCTCCGGTGACTCCGACGCTGACTGTCCTCGGCCGGAGGCGAGGCCGACCTCGCCCGGCCGTCTTGTTCCTGCTCGTCCCGACGGGACTTGGCCTCGCGCTCCTCGACGCCATACGACGAGTGCTTCCTGCGGTGCGACGACCGGTGATGGCGCCGCTCGTCCCCGCTCTCCTCGTCCTCGGCCGGCGAGTACGACCGCTGCCGCCTACTGCGGCGGTGCTCCCTGCGATCGTGGCTACGACTGCGGCTCTCGCTGGAGGAGCGCTCGCGGTCCTTGCCTCGATCTCTGTCCCTGTCTCGGTCGCGGTGACGGTCCCGGCCGCTGTAGTCGCGCTCCCGGCTTTGGTCCTGGTAGCGTTCGCTGTGGTATCTGCCGCGGTGGGAGCCGTGGAGCGAAGTGCTCCGCGACCGTCCCCGGTCGAACCCTGTCCCTGCGGCGCTGGTGGGCGTCGGCGGCTTATCATCATCCACCCAGCCTCTAGCTTGGAGATGTAAGATGCTCGTGTTGGGAAGACCCCGCAGCATGGCTTTCGGGCCCTTGGGCGCATTCAGGGGCACGTCGGGGTTCGGAGGCGGCAGCGCCCCCTCTGCGCCTTCACCGCCCTCGTTGGGGCCCTGGTTCGCAGTGTCCGGGGCGCCTCCCCATCCGGCATGCGCTTGCTGGCCGTCTCCTTCCTGCCCGATATCACCGCGGAGTGAACGCCCAAACTCGTCGACATTGGCATCCGGATTCGTTTCGCCGCTGCCCTGGTGGTCGACTTGGCCGTTCTGATACGGAGGCCCCTCGTAACCCTGGTCATTCCAATTGCCGCTGCCGCCGCCGTATCCGTGCTGGTAGCCCCCGCGCCCGTATCCGTATGCGTAACCACGGCCTCGACCTCTACCGCGGAATCCGTAATGGTTCCGGCGATAGTCATTGAACTGGTTCTGGTGGCCATAATTACCTTGATTGTATCCTGTCTGGAAGCCAGAGTTAAGCGAGCCATAATCACCATTGCCCATGCCAGAAGCGCTTGGATGATTGTAATTATCTTGGCCGACATTCCATGATTGCTGTCCGCTCCAGTTATCGGCTTCGCCCCCGTAGCCTCCCATGCCCATATTCATGTTCATGCCGTTCATGCCCATGCCTTGAAAGCCTCCATTCATGTACATCTGCATCGTCATCGGGTCCATGTTCATGCCAGGCATGCCTGAAGTAGTGTTAGTCGAGTCGCACAATCATCGTAAGGCAGGTGGGGTGGAACTGACCCATCATCGGAGGAAAGTTGCCAAACCCGTTTTGCATGGCCATCATCATCTGCATCTGGTCGAATCCAGGGGCGAAACCGGTGCCGGGAAATGCGCCGCCCATGCCAGCTGGTGGGACGATGTTGGAATCCTGGAGGCCCGCTTCGTTCTCGTCGCCATTCTCCTCCCCTTCTTTGGCTTCTTCGGCAATTCCAGCCTCAACATGCTCGGAATCCTGTAGAACAGAAGCCACATCCGTCATTGTATTCGCTTCAGGCTTGCCATCCGCTGCGTCATGCGTTCGCTGTTCCTGGTTCTTGTTAGCCCAGTAGTCGCGCTGGAGCGGAACGTGGAGCTGTCCTACAGCGCCGTCTACTGTCTTTTCTGCGCCTCCATATTCTTCCTGCTCAGGGACTGCACCTCCGCCTTCCTGGGCTCCCGCAGAGAGGCCGGCATCTTTGGCTGGCTCCTCCGCTGCAGGCTGCTGGTACTCCACAGCCTCGGTTCCCTCAGCCTTCAAGGCTGACTCTGGGATCGCGGGCGCGGTAGCAGATATCGGGCTCGGGTCGACCGGAGTGATCGGCGTGGTGGAGACATCCTTCGGCCGGCTTGATTCGCGCTTTTTCTCTTCGGTCCGCAGGAACACCTTGATGGTTGTACGCAACGCCTTGTGCGGCTTGCAGTCGTCGGCCGACAGCGGGGAGTGTTCGCAGACGGGACACGACGATGGCAGAGTCGATTGGCAGTTTTCGCAGATAGCCTGCTCGCAGCACGGCAATCGGAACGCGTTGACGGCGAGCTTACTACAGATGGCGCATCGAAGCTTCGCGGGGATGTCTTCTTGCGGCAGGGAGCTGCAACTATTTGTCAGTCGTGTCGCGACGCAACCAGTCCGCCTTGCGACCTACTTGATGAGTTCGGCCTGCGCCTCGGTGAGAGCCAGTGACGCCGCCATCTTCGTGACACTGCAGTCCGCGATGAACGCGGTCCTGCAACCCTGAAGGTCCGTAGCAGTGGAAACTAGGGAGCAGAGATCATCGGGAACTGCGCAATGGCCGGACACTGCGAAAATAGGAGTGGAACCGTAACCCGTAACCGACTTGAGCCCAGGCAGATGTCGCTGGAATAATCGGCTTGTAACTGGCGCGATAATTGCAAGTATATTGAGAATCGCACCGCTTCCCTGCGTTGAGGTGTTGATGGAGTACCCAGACTGAACGGGTGGTGAAGGATGCGTCAGAAAGTGCGGTATCCGTACTCCGTTCGAGGGAATGCGTTCGCTGGTCGCGTTCCCCGTGCTTGTCGCCAGTCGGATGGTGAAAATTTGGCGAGACCGCCATCGCACGTGCGTAGTTGAGCTGTCGTCGCACAGTATAATGATACAGATATACTGTCTAAAGGGCACGGTAGCCAGCTAATGCCACATTGTTATGCACTGTCTATGCCGGTTTCAGCATACAGTAAGGCGAGGTGCTCCAGCATTTCTAAGGTGCTCTCCAGAGCCCAAGCTACCACGAAAAGAATGAATGGACGCAGCTAGTTGTTGCAATTAGAAATCGCTCAGCGTCTCCAGCTGCGTTAGCAGATGCTGTCTTCTCAGCACCATGCATGCGGCATCTAAGAGGGCAAAAGAGCGCTAGTTGATAAGAATAAATGACTAGAAACGGAATGACCAAAGAATTAGTTACTCCTGATGACCTGCCCAATATGACCGACCACTCCCATTGAAAGAACCACGAAGGACCGAACCCCGTCCGGTAACGCAACTCGGTCCCACGCTACCGACGCCCATCGACTGCCATTAGCAAACACACGTCTCCTTTGCGTTCGAATCCCGTGGCCCGTTAAGGTTCACCCTCTGCTCTTCCGTCCGGCTGGCCGCGTGCGCTGCGCCCGGCCCACGAGCCGTCTTCAGGGACGTCTCAGGGATCGCGTTGGCGATAGCGGTGAAGACCTCGGTGACATGGTAGCCCGTCTTCGCGCTGGTCTCGAAGAACAGCAGGCCCTCTTCTTCTGCGTACGTCTTGGCCTCCTCGGTGCTAATTTTCCTCGCATCGCCAGACTCCTCCGCTCCAACATCCTCAGCGTCGCCACCGGCCCCCGCTTCGTCGTTCGTGAGATCGAGCTTGTTGCCGACCAAGGCAATGACGATGCCCGGAGATGCCTGCCGTTGCAGCTCGGCAACCCAGTGCTTGGCCTTGATGAGGGACGTTGGTTTCGTCAAGTCGTAGACGACCAGGGCCGCTTGTGCGTTGCGGTAGTACATGGGCGCGAGGGATGCGAACCGCTCTTGGCCTGCCGTGTCCCAAATCTCAAACTTGATGGTTCGCGTAGGCAGGTTGCATTTTTGTGTCAAAAAGGCGGCTGCGATAGTCGGCCGGGTTAGCGGGATTCCTCTGTGCTCCGAGAATGCCTAGGGTAGCCGAGCGAGCGACGCACCTCCTATTGTCGGCTCCTTGTTCTCTTGGAAGTCGTTGTTGACAAATCGGAGAACAAGAGACGACTGCGGTAAACACTATTAGTTGTTTGCGAGTATCGAGGCAACAGTGGACGGCACCCACCTTGCCGACGGCAGCTTCTCCGAGAAGCACCAGCTTGACGCTGCTGCTTGGTTTGGGAGCATTCGAATCTGCCATGACGGGTGTTATTGCTATGCGCGCTGTCCCTGCACAAAAGCCCAGTCAGAAGTAGGGTTGTTTGGGGTGCGCGTTGTCGAGCGGGCTGTGCTTGCGTGTGCGTTCGTTGAGAGATGGGATCCGAGTGACGTGATAGGCAGACACCGAGTCGAAGCTTGAAGCCGGAATGCATGCGACGACGTCTCGAACCAACGCCAGGATTGGATTAGCGCCGTCTGTGAGTCCCCAGCCCGGAGGGAGGAAATGCCAATTGATCAGTCTATCCGCCAAACTCTTGGCATTCGGTTTCTGAGCCCACTTGCTGCCCCACTAAAAAGTTCAGAAGTCGCTAAAAGTTAACCAACTTCTTCCTACTCCTCTGGGTGCCTCCAGATACGCGCCTTTTTCACGGCATCGGACTTCCAGAAGGCTGAGACCTGAAGTTCTGGACATGGTGCCAGTTCCAGCAAAGCGCGTGCAGAGCGCCCCTCAAGGCGACATGAGTGTTCCTAAGAAAGCCCTGTTTGACGACTCTGCATCCAGCAGCGAAGACGATCAGGAGGACGGTGGTGCTACGCTGGGTCCCTCGGCCGAGCTTAAGATCAACCAAGAGTACGCCCGCCGGTTTGAACACAACAAAAAACGGGAGGAGCTTCACAGGCTACAGGAGAAGTACAAGACGGCTTCCGGAGGAGACGAGGAGTCCGAGTCATCTTCCGAGGAGGAGACCGAGGACGATGAGGCCGCGCTTATAACCGAAGACCTGGACGCCGAGATCTCGGCGACCCTGCAGGCCATCAAGAACAAGGACCCCAGGATCTACGACAAGAATGCCGTCTTCTACAAGCCCTTTGACCCGACCGCCGAGCCAAAGAAGAAGGAGGAAAAGCCCATGTTCCTGCGCGACTACCACCGTGAGCGGTATTTGAGCGGCGATGTTGGCGCTGACGATGACAGTGCTGCTGCCGCCGACGTTCCAAGGACGTATGCGCAGGAGCAAGACGACATCAAGAAGTCCATATTGTCCGAGATCAACGCAGCCGCGGACGAGGAGGAGTGGAGCGACGACGATGCCTTCATCAAGCCCGTCAAGAAGGACGATGCTCCCGCACAGAACGGCATCCACCCGTCGCGAGCGTCCCACATCACCCTAACCGAGCTCGACGTCGCCAATGCCGACAAGGACCCAGAGGACTTTCTGAACAAGTTCATGGCGTCCAAGGCTTGGGCGCCAGAGGGGGCTGGCTCGAAGTGGCAAGCATTCGAATCCGATGACGGCGAAGACGCGGACGACATAGCTGACGAGTTCGAGCATGCCTACAATATGCGATTCGAGGACCCAGCCAAGAGCAACGAGTTCCTGAAGACGTACTCGAGGAACATGGCCGCGGCCCGCTCCGCGAGAAAGGAGGAGCTGACCGGCAGGAAAAAACAGAGAGCGCTTGAGAAGGAGCGGAAGGAAGCCGAGAAGAAGGAGCGTGAGGCGGAACGGGCTCGGTTGCGCCGTCTCAAAATTGAGGAAGCTTCGGAAAAGTTGGCCAAGATCAAGCAGGCCGCCGGCATGAGCGGCAAGACTCTCAAGGACGAGGAGTGGCTAAAATTCCTAGAAGACGCCTGGGACGACGACAAGTGGGAGGAGGAGATGAAGAAGCGCTTCAACGACGAATACTATGCGCAGGTTGACGACATGTCTATGGACGAGGACCAGGAGGACGACGTGTCCGGGGCCAACAACAAGAAGACGAAAAAGCCAAAGAAGCCCAAGTGGGACGACGATATTGACATCAAAGACATCATTCCCGACTTCGACGACGAGGTCAAGCCCAACATCACCCTCTCCGATGAGGAGGTTGCCCAAGAACATCAAGCCTCTGAGCAACAAGAAGAAGAGCCCTCCGACACGGACTCGGACTCGCCCCCGGCCAAGAAGCGCAAAACCACGGCCGACCTCAAAAAGGACCGCCTGGCCGCCAAGCGCCAAGCCCGCGTCGAACTAGCCAAGATCGAGGCCTTGGTCGACAGAAAGATAGAACTTGAAAACCCTCGCGCCCTCCAATCCAGTTCCAAGTCCAGCACCGCCGGCGGCGGCTTCCGCTACCGCGAGACGTCGCCCAACTCGTTCGGCCTCACGGCGCGCGACATCCTGCTCGCGCCCTCGGACGCCGCCCTCAACGAGTTTGCGGGCCTCAAGAAGCTGGCCACCTTCCGCGACGCCGAGAAGAAGCGCAAGGACAAGAAGCGGTTGGGCAAGAAGGCCCGGCTGCGGCAGTGGCGGCGCGAGACGTTTGGCCGCGAGTACGAGCAGTCCGGCCCGACATTTGGGTTTGAGGCGCTCCTTGGCGACGGTGGAGACGTCAAGGCGGGTGGGGTAACGAGTGGAAGTGGGAGAAATGGGGATGGGAAGAATCCTAGCAGGGTGCCTGTGCCTGTGGTGGCTGGCGGGGAAGGTGGGATTGTGGAGGGGGAGAGGAAGAAGAAGAGGAAGCGGTCTAAGAAGGGCAAGAAGAGTGTTGAGGCGGAGGCGTAGGTTCGGCGTACTTGTCTAGATGTTGGTTATAGTGGGGGCCTTGTACTGGTTATTCATGCCTTGATCTTGAGGAGAAGAGAATTCTCGATGCGTGTAGGTTTTGACTTCCGGGATGTATGTTGCTGTCTGCCGACCTCCCGACTGCTCTCCTTGCTCAGTTACTCGTTTCTCAAACCCGACCACCGATCCAAAACATGTCAATCAGTCACCCATTCACCCGGTCTAGGTCAGTGGCTTTGGTTTGAACCGAATCCATTCGATCGTTCTCTCGCTCGCACTCGCAGATGTCGCACCAATGAAAGTACCCAAGGTAAGGTGATTACAACTCCCTAGATCGCCCACAGCTGCCACGCCAGGGTTTCCTATCCCATCGTTCTGTCATGTTTTCTGATACAAGGGGTTGGAGGCAGATCCGTGGCCAAATGCCTGATATACACTGCACAGCGTTGAGCGTCCTTAAACCAGCAAAATCCTTCCCGACCTTCCATGCCCACTAATCCAACAGATTGTACGCCTTGGCCCTGTTCCAATTGCAAAACCCACCTGGGTGATCCCTTGATGATGTCGCCAGTGAACTCGCTCAGCAAAATGTCTTGCTCCTTTTCCCCTCCTCTCCGAGAAATCCTCGTCCTGAATAACGTACGTCCAAAACATGGTATCTAACTCCACCTCCCATACTATACAAACCTAACTGAGACAGTGTGTCATCCCCTCACAATGCCTCTCGCCCCCCAAGGGGTTTAGTGATGATGCATCCCCCCGCCCCCGGCCCCACTCCCAAACATACCCGCCAACCCGTCCAACCCGCCAACGCCCAACCCTTCCGGCCCAAGCTCGGGCGGCTCCATATTAAACGGCATGAACCACGCCGAACTGGGCTCCCCAAACGCAGCATGCAGCGCCGCGTCCGCGGGATGCGCATACCCATGCGGATGCCCGCCATGCCCACCGCCAGGATGATGATGCCGTCCCCCATGTCCATGTCCGCCACCGTGCCCATGATCGCGGCCTTCGGCCGCTGCTGCGGCGGCGGCGGCAGCAGCGGCGGCAGCTGGGTTAGCATCGGCCCAGCCGGCGAGCGAGGGGTGGTCGACGGCGTGGCTGTGTCCGCCGTAGGCGCCAAAGACGAGTTGTCTGTCGAGGCGGGTCATGCCGTGGGCGGCGGCCAGCGGCATGGCGAAGGGATCCGGGGGGAAAAAGGATTGTGGTGGATGGTGGTGGTGGTGGTGGGGATGGGAAAAGGCGACCGGGGAGACGGGGGAGAGCGCCGGGTGGTAAGGGCCGTTGGCTCCTACGGCGAGGGAGTTGAAGGAGCCTGGGGGAGCGCCGCTTGTTGGAGCTCCGCCGTTGGGGTTCGCGCCGGAATAGGTGCGTTGATGCAGGCGGGCCGCGTGGAGCTGCTCGGCGGTGGCCCTGGCAAAGTCAGTCTGGAGAGGCTCCAGGCCGTGATCTAACCCTGGCCCGCCGGCGCGGGAGGCGGTACTCGCTTTGCGGACGATGGATTTTCGCTTGAGCTGGGCGGCACGGACGCTGTTCGCCGCCGCGGCCACCGCGTTCTCGGCGCTTTGCGGAGAGAGCGTGGTGAAGAATTCTTCGACCGTGTGAAGTTCGGGTTTCTGTTCGAGGACGGCATCTTCTCCCTTTTCTGTCTTCTTGTATGTGGCGGGGTCGAGGAAGTCGGATTGCGACACACCGTGGGGGTAGCGGTCGAACCAGTCACCGTATTGGAATATGGGCGAAGCGGCGCTTTCGTTAACAGGATTATTGCCTTGTCTCGCGGCGTCGGCACAAGTGCGGTATTGCTCGCGGAGATTCTCCGACATCCAGTGAAACATGCCCCAGTATCGCTTCATCTTGGACAAAAACCGGACATTGGTGGCCAGATTTCGCTTCGAGGTGGCTTCCATCGTGGGGTTCCCCGAGAATATGCCAAAGATATGGACGGTACTAGATAAAAATGCGCAGTACCCGGTGAATGGAGCGGTGATGAAGTGCGACTCGCCGTCTCTAATGAGCTCGGATATCCGGTTCGCGGCGGCGAACGCCTTCGCCCCGGCCTTCGTGACAAACGCTTTGGGTATGTCTTGAAGCGAAGGCCCATTTGGCGATGATACGGCGAACCTGTTCATGAAGAGGATGTTCTGCTGGATCGATATGTGAAGAAATAGAAACTGGTTTGCCATGCTGTCCGTCTCGTGCCCCTTCAGATTCTCCGGCGTGTATGCTAGAGATTCGGGCAGCTCGGCCAGAAAGTCTTCGGTCTGCTTGAGGAGCTTGGCGTACTCTGATTCGGGGCTCCACATCGGATGGGGATCCAACTCCTTCCCCCCCTGGTTTAAGTACCCGATAATGCGTCCCCATAACGCGATAGCCTTTATCATCCAGGCCGCAACCCCCATATTGTCTCTTGCCTCGTTGGGATGGTCCTCGGAAAGGGGCTCCAGAACCTGTCCGCTCAGTGTTTCGGTGGGTCCCGGGAGGTCGTATTGGAAATTCTTCTCCTTGATAGGCAGCGGAATCTTCAACGTCTCCTCCCGGATGAAGGTCGGCCGGTCCGTCCCCGACGAGTTGAAACGGTCCATCAAGAAGCAAGCCCACATTGTTCGCCTCCGAATCTCGCGGTCGATGAAGCTTAGCTGCGTCTTTCCCGGGATGCGTAAGGGGTCGTGCTCTAGGTCTTTGTGAAGCTGGAGAGCAAAAGCCATGCGGATAGCCTGTCCTCCCAATGCCCAACTTCGCCCACCGTGACACGTCCCGAATTCATGTAGGCCTAGAATCAATAGGCAGGTCAATATGGTGATGTTGGGCCATTCGTATCGTTTCGTCAGAATATCTCGGGCAGTGGATGCCCACTCTTCCCCGCGAAGGAAATTCGGGTTTGTGTTCAGCTTCGGGTGGTTTGAGAAGCGTGCGGCAATCGCGCACACGGATAGTACCAAGACCGGGGGAAGTGTGCCAGCTCTGGTGTGCCATTGGTCAGCATTTTGGAAGATACGATATACAGTCAACGGGTGATGGACCTACTTGAGCTTCCTCATAAAGCTGGGCTTGTGGAGGAGATGGTAGGCCTGGCCATAGATGTTTTCGAAAAACACCTCAGCGAGATGTTCTTGTAGTTCTTTGGATGGGAGAGCATCGCCCCCCTCGAGCAAGAGTTTGCTCTCTTCTGCCTCCTGCACAAGGATCGTCGAGGGCTTGTTCGGTCCGTCGATGTTGGATCTCGAAGGCGCACGAGCCCAGTGGTCCAGGTCCGGGCCAAAGGCTTCGTCAGCGCCGCGTTTCTTCGCAGCGCCTTTTCCGCTGCCAGGTATTGTGCCCGGGATCGCAGGCTTCACTACGGCTCGGATCACTGACGATGACAGGGCATCCTGCTCCGCCTTAGGCACGACCTTGATGATGCGTTCCTCCATCCGCTTTAACCGCTTGTCCAACATGGCCATGTAGTCGGTCCTCGGTGCAGCCTTGCGAGCCGTGACCTTGTACACGCACGGAATGCGCGAACGCAGGCAGTGCTTGCAAGCAGGCTTCTCACCCGAGCAGCGGATCTTCTTGCGGCGGCACGCGATGCAGGCCAGCGGCAACCGTTTCCGCTCCTTTCCCGCCTTTGTTTTTAATTCGCTCCATGCCGGTACAGCATCCGATTTGTCCCCCTTCTTCCCGCCCAGGTCCGTCCCGTCCGCCAGACCGCCCGTGGAGAGACCGAACTCGTCCGACATGGGCTCTTCCAGGAGGTGAGCCCCGTTCACATTGCTGTCTGGCGTACCGTTGTCGGACCCATCCGGGCTGAGCCGTCGCCCGCTGGGGTCCCCATAGGCGGAAGTCTGGACGGTGATAGAAGCTACCGAGTCTTGTCGGTCCTGCATTGGCGATATCGATGTCGCCTGGGGCGTTGTAAAGGTATCTGCCCCATGGTGGTCGAACCCATGGGCGAGGCCGTTCATGGGCGACTCCTCCATCGGGCTCTGGTAGGAGAACTGGAAGTCGCCGAAGTGCGCGGTATCCGACATGTTGTGGACGGCGGCGGTGATGCTGTCCAGTGTCTCATTGGAGCCTTCCAGCTTGGGATTCGGCTGGCTGAGGTTTGTTTCAGGACCGCCGGCGGCAGGAGAGAACTCGAGCTCGATGGACGGGAAGTTCTTGTGGCCGGCTTGGATGTCGCCTTGCGACATGGTGAAGCACGCGGGAGTGATGGAGTCAGAGCAGCGGGATCACGTTCCTGATAATCGGACAGCAAGCGTGAGGCCTGAAGATTCCGAGACCCCCGCACACGGCAAACCCAGGCCTCCGGTACGGTCTCCACTCGATCGGGCTCGTCTCGTGATAGCTGTCAAGACGTTACGTAGAGATATTCCATCACTCTTCTCCAGAGCAACCTGCGGCTGGTGTAGAGAAGCGAGGACAGCGGTCGTCGGTCGGTATTGCGGCAGATGCAACGGCGTCTTTTGTGATTCTCCAAGTGTGTCCCTTAAGCCGAGATAGGGCCTGGGCGTCTTCTCCAAAAGTTGGTGTTTGGGGACGGGAATCGGAGAGAGGAGGCGGATGGGGTCGGATTCTGCGGCGTCCCAACTGTCCCGGGGTGGATCACCGGCGAATGGGTCTTGCGGCTAGCGTCAAGAAGTGTTTTCGCGTGGTTGAATTGTGGGGTAATATCCCCGTCAGCCAGATCCTGGGGGCAACTCCGTAACTAGCCTGTTCCGGGAGGAAGATCGCAGTGTACTCGGTTGGTACCTCGCGAACGCCGTGATGGTCGATTTCTCTGGAGCGCAGACCTAAGATGGCCATATGGAGGGCGCAAGTAGCAGCGGAGGGCCAAAGGAAGTGCTGTCTCGGCTAGTCGTAACGACGCATGCAAGCATATGTCACGAGCAGGCGGGACGAAGCATCGAAGGCTGGGGGGACAAGGGAAAGAAGCTTGGCCTCTATTGGTGTACGGATAGATTGAGCACGGGGGAAGGTTGGCCAGATCCCAGAGAACCTCCCAAGATTGACGGGCCGACTGCAATTGCAAAAATGAAGCTCGTTGCCGTCACCTACCCCCGGAAGACACCCCTCTTTCGGCGACGAGAAACGAGTGCAAAGAGGGTCGAGGATAACTGTGCATCAGGCCTGACGAATCCGCTCTCAACGCTGTCCCACAATGGAAGCCAGGCCAAGCCCGCTGCAGCCACCTGTTGTGCACCTCATGCAGCAACTTGCATGGGTCTGACAGGCAGCCCGCCGGGTCTGAGGCAAGCCACAGCACATGTCCCCCATGGAAATCCAGCCAACCTGGAACAGGGGAGCGTTTCTCGATGTTGTTAAGTATCCGTACGGGGGTGCTTGATTTCCATACCCTGGCGAGTCAGGTTGTGAGCCGCGCCGCCCTGGAGCACAGCACACCGATGCGGAGCATGTCCGTACCCTTGAAGTCCAAAGCCCGTCGAATCTGCAGTGGTGCAGGGCAGATAGTTGAGGTGCGCGTGTGCAATTTGCACAGACGGGGGACCACGTTTGTATGGGCAAGGCAAACTCCGAGAATACGCCGGGAAATATTCTAAGGCCAGGTACATTTGCTGTAACAGTATTCCGTACATCGAAACAACGCCGTCCGATTCGGGTTCATCAGATCGTCGTCGCTCACTCGTGGTTTCTGCAGGTGCAGGTATTCGTCGTCGCGGCAATCTATGGTTTAAGCAAGACGGCCAACGTGACCGTTAAATTTTTCGTTGCGACATCGCAGTTCGAGGCTCGGGTGGATCTGTGAGACATGAATTTGTTGATCTTTCGTCGTGGCGGAATTGACGCGGGCGATTGTTGTGGAGCCGCAGGAACATCGATGCTGACGGGCGCCGTTGTCAGCAAGTCATCACACACCCTGAGACCAAGCAGCCAGGGCCGCTCGCGCTGGGAAGATCGGGATCCAACGGATGCGACCCCTACCTAAAAAGAAGGCATTCCGTTCTAGAGTACGAAGTAAAATGTCGAATTCAAGCAGCTTGAGAATGCCTTGGCCGCAGCAAATCAAGCGAAGAACAAGATCTAATGCACAATCATTGTTCGAACTTCTCGCTCCAGCCTCGCACCACGCCTTCAGTCAAACACTCTGGGGACTACACAGCAGAAACGCGCCCAACCCGAGACCCGATTGACCAGATCGGTCATCCAAGCCAAGTCTGGAGAGGGCAATTACGGTATCGCCGATCGCAGCGTCGACCAGCTTTCGGCGTTTCCCTTAATGAGATATCATCGCGGAAAGTTTGGCTTGATGCAAAGCAGGCACGTCAGGCCGTTAGGTGGTCCTCTTCTTCCCAAAGGTTCTTTCAGCAAACCCCGCTGGGAGTCATCAACGCGCTCGTCTAATCCCGTATGCTCGGCCGTCTCGAGACGATGCACCTCAGCCCTGGCGTGTCCGTCTTGACCCACCCTTGACAGCACGATTGTCAACGTCGCCTTTAGTCGCACGGTCAGCAGTGTTCACGCTGTGCGACCCGGCCTGGGTGCAATCCAAGGTGGCACGGCTCGATTCATCCGCAGTGCTTGTCAGCTTCCGCATTGGCATGCTCCGAACCTTAGTTAATGCCCGAGTGCATCCAATAATTATGCGCCTCGCATGGAGAGGTGCCTGTCTTGCCTTGAACACACAGCTGCTTATGGATGGCGGTTCCCGTGGTTTTACACGGTGCCATACCTTATCGCGTGCTGCGCTTTATCCTCCCTGCCGCCGGCTACCCCAGAGAGTCGTCCAGACTCCAGAAGGGATCAGGCCGGCCAACGGCTAGATTTACACCGCTCCATCGCTACCTCGGTACACATTGCTACCCTTTCTGGACCGCTATCACCTCAGATCCTGGATAAATCAGAGCAATGTCAGGGCTGATCTCGCGGGCCCTAATCGTCTCCGGCCAGGGAGCAGCCATCAGATTGTCCTGCCTGCATAGGTTGTAGATACAGGGAGAGGGACGATCAATTCCGCCGGTGGAGGAAGTTCCGAGAGGACGACTTCAGCGGCATCATGCGTCTTGTGGCTATTGCATTTCGACTCTCCGCTGATCCACTTGCAAGGCAACCACACGGGACGCCCTGCTGGCATCAATGCTTATTTTCTGGATCGTTGGGCCCCTTTGGCAAGCTGTTGCCCGGCTGCATGTCTTCGACTGGGCCGTGCGCGAGCAATTGACTCCCATGTGAGAGTCGTACACTGACCTGGATACCATCTCCCAACATTAGATACGTCATAAACAGGCCATTTTAAATAGAGAACCGACTGTAGACACTCCCTCTTCAACAAGCGACAACCGAATACCGACATGTCCTGCACATCCGTATCCCGTTCAGCCCGACCTGGCTACCGACCTGCTTCTTGGGGTTGTCTCCCGAGTTTGCTGTGACGTTCTAATAAACGCCGAGTCATCTCCCCCAGTTCCCCAAAGCATAACTGATTCCAAGCCCCGTGCACCATCAATCCCTCATTGAGGAAGACTTGGCGGGCTAAAACGCAAACAGGCTGACCGAGCAAAGCCCGGGGGAATGGGGTCTTTTCCCCTTCACTTCCACAGCAGAGCGCCAACGAATCAACCAAAGCACCCAGCCACAGCCATAGATGGCAAATTGCCAGTGGACGTGGCGAGCAACTCTGTCCGCATGTATGTGCACTCCCCCGCTCTTCGTTTAATTCTCCGATGAAACGTCCTGGTAGCCAATAGGGTAATATTGGGTTTAGAGTTGCATCACATGTTCGGCTCATTCTGCCGAAGTTGATTGTGCGCTGGGCAGATTATGTGTCCTATACCGACGAAGCCGTTGTCAACCTCAGGTCACTGTTCGACTTGAGGGAAGGTGGATGGATGATCAAGGTGGCGGTGACAACTTCGGTTTGTTTTTCGAACCCTTTGCTCCGCCTCTTCCATCCCCAGAGAGCCCAGACGGCCCACGCAGGTCAAAAGGTTGAACGTCCCGCAGTCAGCAATGCTAAACTTGGCCAGTCTAATATAGCTGACGTGCTGTGACATAGAGATGTGGTCCGAGATTCAAAGCGAGCAGTGCTAGTAAGGGCGACTTGTCATTCACCTAATAATTACCTTATGCACCCATGACGGTAGTTTGGCTGGGCATTATCCGTTGTGGCCATCAAGGTGGCACTCCGAGACAGACCGTTAACAGGGCTCTGGTAGAAAAACCATCAATACAAAGACCAAGGAATCAATGTATGGGTGAACGCAAACCTATGGAAGATACCGTATTAAAGACACCGAAGGTGTCCACTACCGGGTTTGAAAAAAGGAGACAGTGGCTTCCAAGAGAAGGGGACAGTCTCTCGTCAAACCCCCAATGTTTGGCTGGGTACACTGCCTTAACCACCTGCGCTACGGAGAGTTCTGAGCGAGGTCTGGTTGTGTTGTACAGTGCTCGTTGGGAACAGCCTTGTAAATCTCCACCTCCTGACCTCAGATAAAAGTTAAGGTAGCTGACGGGTTGTAGTATTTGAGCTTGCCGCCATTGGCAGCGGACAATGGGATGGTCGGCAGAGGGATTAACTAAAGCTGATTTCCTCCCATATTGCTAGCAAAAAATGGAACGACCTACAGACGCTGCGACTGGGGGAGAGCGATAAGCTCGATCCCAACTTCTCAACGGCGGCTCAAAACAAGAAAATGCGGAGTGTTGAAGGATGGTCTGACTCCGAAACACTCAGCTTGTGCTCAAACTCTCCTCGCCAGGATCTTCAACGCTCTCAAACACCTCTTATAATCGCTCCCCATCTCAACCCCCAAATCGTATCGTGATCCGCCCCCTGAACGGTCCTACTCTGGTAGTCAACCACATCCTCAGCGCCCTCCCAGCACCCGTCAAACCACTTTGCTCCCTTCGACGCCGACCAGCCATCCCCTGTCACCGAGTCCTTCTCAGCATAGAACACCCGTACCCTCAACCTCCGCCCCGCAGCTGCCAGTGCTTCCCTCAACCGCTGCACCAACTCATCATAGTCGTCCCAATCACCCAATCCGCCCTTCATACTCTTTCCCTTGCGCAGAAGCATCGATGCCTCCTCCGAGATGCCCTTCACCCCCTCGTCATACACCCGCCGCATAACACCCGACCACACCCCCTCCTCCCATTTCACCTCCCACGCCCTCCCCTCCTCCTCCTGTTCTGCATCCCCGCCCTCCTGCTGGCCCCGAGCGGGCACCACCTTCGTCACAGACCCCCATCGACATCCCAACAACCGGCGCCACATAATCATTCACCATCTTGACCAACACATCCGTCCTCTTGACCAGCGCAGAAGGGGACCCACTCCTTTACCAAACCGAGCGGCATCGACCCCGTGTGCGCCGAGCGCGAGGTACGTCGGGGACTGGTGAGGTTGGTCGGACTGGGGGAGAAGCAGGTCCGGCCGGTGCAGCAGCAGGTCGAGCGCGTAGACGGTGCCGCCTGAGTGGGCGACTATGGCGTGGACGTAGGGGATGGAGAGGTGCGACAGGAGGGCGGGGATCGCTTCTGTTTATTTTTATTTTTATTCTTTTTGGTTTGTTTTCTAATTATTTTCATTGTAAGCATGCATGTGGCCTGGGAAGAAGTAGAGATGTAAATTTACCCCTCCAAAGGTTCAGCCTGTCCTTTGCTTCCGCGGGATCGGTGCCGCCCACTCCCGGGCGGTCGGTGCAAATGATGCGGATCTTGTGCTTGATTGCGAGATGGTCTTTGGTCACCAGCAGCAGGCGCGAGGCCATCAACGGGCTGAAAAAGAGGAGGATGCGCTCTTGCTCGGGTTGCGTCTCATTGCGGTAGCCGTAGTCGGCGTATTTGACTGTGAAAGGGTTTGCGCGACCGCGTGGAGCGTCAGCTGGGAGTGAGAAGGTCTGATGGAAGCGCGGGTTGTCTAGGAAGGTTGCGGCCGGTGGCGCAGTCATGGTATAAGTAAGGTACCTTATTCGTCCTGTTGTTTCCGACGTTAGTGGGAGTTTAAGCTGCGTAGAATTCCGGCCGGAGGATGTATTTCGGCGCTTGGTGGTCGAATGCATGATCACTTCAGTGATTGGTTTATCTTCACGAATCTCCCGCTGCGGGTTCATGTCTGAAGGCTGAATCGTCAGCTAAAAAATTGTACGGGATCCGCACAGACCCCCTGAATTCCGCCACACCTGTGCCGGGCTGAGCCTCGGCAAAAAAAAAAAAAAAAAAAAAAGGAAAAAGATAAATTGAGGTATGGAAAAGGAAGAGAAGAAGTTCATGATTGCACTAACCAATACAGTGAGCAAACCAGGGCCAAATTGTGTTTTTCTGCATCCAGCAGCTCCCTTCTCCTACCCAATCTCACTAACACCCAGCATCGATCTTCTCCAGTTTACAGAGCCAGTAATCGAATTCAAAGCACCCTATCAGACTGCAGCTGAGAAATTTAGCACCAAAAAATGTGTGGATACGTACGGAGTCCTCTTTAGGCAGCAGCGGTAGCATCGAGCGGCTGGTGAACTTTGGATGCGGCGCAGCAGCTGAGAATATTTGGACCTCAACGACACTGCGGGAAGCTTGGACTTGGTTTTTTCCCTTTCGTCCCAGGACTTGGTTATCGCGACACCTTTTGTCAGCTCCCTGTCCCCTTGGACATTGTTGAAATGTCTGGTTGGGTAGGTATTTCCCGGGACCCAACCTTGCTACCCAAGGACTCGATACTTCGGCTGACTCGACATATGGTGTGCGATAGTTCCCAATCGGGCGAGATGATTCAGGGGGGTGGCGTCTCGACATCGTCGCGCTCCTCGCAGTGACTGGGGAGTCGTTCATTGGCGAGCATGCGCAGGCACTTACTTCGTCGAAGCTGTGCTTGCTACCGCGCATCATGCCGGCGCCGCACGCGCTCCTGCAGCCCCGGCGGCCGGCGAGTCTGCCCCGCGAGACGGCCAAGGTCTGCGGCGTGCACAGCGGCATAGTTCTCGACACACTCAACTTCTTTGCAAACATCATTCACCCCATCGACCAGGTTCGGCCTTTTGCATTTAAAGTGCTGGAGATCCGGCACAGTCACCTTCTCAGGCGTAAGAAGCAAAAGCAGCACAGCGCCCAGCTGGCCACTGTGGGCGGCTCTGGAAAGACCGCGGACGGACAGGCCAAAGCCACTGGGGTCACATTTCCCGACCCGGAACCCGGAAATGCGGTGCCGCAGGGGCTCCGTCGGCGGCCGACAATGAAGGAGACGGTCGCTGAGTTCGCCTCCAACGCACCGACGGTGCTCAACGCACACGAGGCACTCAACGTGGAGTTAATACCGCCCGACAATCTGTCAGATCCCTCGGACAAAGATGAGCTTGCCCGCGTCGGCGCAGCCTTTTCTTCGCCGCTTCACCTACTCACCATTGTCAGCTTCCTGATAACCATCGGCCTGGTTATTGCCGGTGCGCTGTGGGAGGACGGCACTGCCCTGCTCGCCGTGGGCCTGGCTAGCATCACTACTACAACGATCAGCTTTGCGGCGCGGTGGAAACCATATATCAATGGGCGGCCCCCGTCCGCGGCCGGGCCCCCGGGCGACATCATGATTAGGACCAAGGAGGGCGCGTTCCTGCTCATCAAGTGCACCGAGGCGGTCGCCAGGGAGCTGTACTCAGGAGTAGACGAGTGCTATTATTTCGTGTCAGGCTTCAAGTACCGGCTCTTGATGACGCTCAGCGCAGCCTTCCTGATGCCGTCGGTCATCCTGTTGGGGAACTGCAGCTTCAACATGCAGGCCCTTGTCGGGGCTGCCTACTTGTCCCTGAACATTGCCTACTGGATGATCGGCCTTCTTCCCCTCCGCGCCTCGTGGGATCTAACCCGCTATGACGTGAGAGATATCACACCGGAGGATGCAAGAAAAGCGGACCAGGTCACAGACCCCGAAGACCTGAGAGAGGGCCTCCCGACTTACACGAGGACCCTGTGGTTCGCCATCCGCGAGACGAAGGAGATTGAATGGGCTCAGCGTAGCGGGTCCTATCCAGCCACTCCAGAGTGGGACGAGTGGGCGACGAGGGCTCTGGACAAGGCGAGGAAACAGAACCGTGTGTGGGAGGCAATTAAATGGAAGAATGAGATCATGTTCAATGGGACTAGGAGGGATTAGCGACGAGGTTGCCGCAGCTCATTACATCGGCTAATGTTCAATACAGATTACAATATAGCAGAACAGAGGGAGCTTACTGACGATATCCAACAGTACAAACATACCGTGACCGTGCTGCTATCAATAAGGTAAGGTATTTTAACTTGCGGGTCTTGACCAGAGTGCTGACGACACAATACTCCCACACCATACGTATTGACTCGAACTGATGATCTGTGTCTTGGATTATTGCACCTGACTGCCGCTCTATTGCTAAGGCTGGATCTATGTCTGAAGGATGACAGTGATATAAAAAGTCTGCTGTTTCCTTGTAGATATTCCCGCTAAGTAAACGAGGACTTGGGCTTCTCGAACAAGGTCGCTGAGAACCTACACTACCACTATAGAGAGCTGAAGCATCACTACTAGTTTCAAACAGAACAATCCTACCGTGACTGAGTATCATACAACTTGACTATGAGGTCACTCCTGACATGGATGGCCGACTTCCCGAGCCCTTGATCACTTGACCACGGCAGCTGGACGTATTCCTCCATCATCCTCGGGACCCGCTTTGACACTGGATCAGCCATGGGACTTGGGTCAAGTGAGGATTCCGGCGGCTCGGAGTCGACACTGATAAGCAACCAGTCAATTCATCAGCATTGCGTATTAAAGAGCACACAAGGGAAACGGTGACGGTGCCGATGCTCAGGGGAGGTAGGCCAAACGGGGCCAGTTCGCCGAAGATGAGGAGTTCGATCGGCTTGTAGGAGATGACGGATTTGGCTCTGCGGGAGGGGTCCTTATAAGCAATTGGCGAGGAGTGCCCCGTTAGACTGAGGATGGGGAGGGCCCGGATGGAGGAAAGGAGGAGGTACGCAACAAGCCAGAATTCGGGCTCACGGGGATGTGGCCCGAGGTCTTTGCCCTTTTGGAAGAAAAAATGCGAGCACCTCGCCGTCGACGCCCGGGACTTTAAACTTTCTAATCGGATGTGTGTCCGATGTGCTTCAGGTGCGCCTTGGTGAATAGCGGCACTCCCGCATTGTATATTCTTGGATGAACTTCTCAGCCTCTGCCACTGTCTTCTTCCACTCCGAGTCGCTCATAGGAGGCCCTGGATCACGCGCGAAATTGGGCTTCACGAGAGCAGGCAGTGTGCGTTATGCTGCATTGTGACGGCGCCGCTGTGGTGACGATTGGGCTCGGGTAACGACGAAAAGAGAAAAGATAATATTGCCGGTGCAATGTTCTTGATCCAATCGATGGTTAGAAAGGGCCGAAATGTATCGCGTAATTCTGGACTGTATGAAGGCCGATGGATACTTGTCGTGAGACTTATTTTTTGCAGTTCCGCAGCTTCCCCAAGTTTGCAACTTTGAAAGTTGATGGTTTCCATGTTGCTAGACAGAGGCAGGCCACAAACACCACTGCAAGCAGCAACATCCCGTCTTGAGCCCCGAGGTCAGGGACATTCCTTCCTTGGTTGAGCTACTATGAAAGAGTGAACAATCCGATCTACGAACAGAATGAACCACGCCTTGGTTTGAACCGACTTGGTCGATGACTGTCATTGCAAATGCTCAACTGAAGGCTGCACTCCCCTAATATGGATGCTGAAAACAACGATGTTTGACTATGGGAGACCAGCATTCCAACCTAACCTAGATATATCTGCGGGGGCTGTGCGCAAGATACTTGAGGTTTTCGGTGCATATCCTGAGCCACCGCATCACCTGGCATACCTCAGATTCTGGACGATGGATGCGTCGAAATCCCGCACACCTGCTGCCGACCGCAGGACAAGGCTTGCGGCCCCTTGTTCTAAAGAAGGTGTTGAAGCGCTTGAGGATGAACATGCACATGACCTGGAGTTGCTGGAAGAGATTCTAGAGGAGTTTGAGGGAGACATTGCTGGTATCATTAGCGATCCTGGTAAAAGGCTTGCTGAATTTGTGGACTGGTGGAAGACAACGTGGGTCACCCGGATCTCTGATATGCTTCAAGACCTCAACGGTGATGCTCTGTCGGATACTGAGAGACGGAGAGCCGCAGATATCGGAGTCGTATGGCGCCCACGTCAGGCCGACAGCTTACCCCGCCTCCCCAACCCGTTCGCACTGGTACTATAATGTACTAGTAGTACCTGCCATCTGTTGTTAGCCTGATCTAAGGGTAACTACCTTAAATAATCTCAGGCAGTTCGCGGCATGCCGCCACCGTCGCACCGGATGGATTTCTCGACGGCGCATAGCATCCGACTTTATCCTTTTGACGGCTTTCCCCGGTCTCCCGCGTCGTCATGGCAACGACGGGACCAATGTTGGCGACAAACGCTGGAGCGCCCACAGCAGTGGCCCATGACGGTCGATCTTGGATTTCCGTTTTCTTACGGCAGACTGTGACCGCTTCCGCGACACAATAAGAGAGAGAGCTTCGGGTTGGGTACCTGACTTGAGACTAGACTCGCCAGCTCTCAGAACTCCGGAGAGATTGCTTGCTATGTAATTACCTGACTTAGTACTTTGAAACCGAGGCGTTGCTCAGAGATCGAACCACCAACACCAATAGTACGTTTCCTGTTTCGGGATGTCCTTATCCCTAACCGGGCCATGGGCTTCGGTTGTCGGTTCGCCCACTTCTCTGTCGCCGCCCTCTTTCAATCGTTTGCACGCTCACACCTACCACCGGTCTTATCCGTATTCAACACAAAACACCCAGAACAACCGCGAACAAGGAGAATCCCAGAATTGTTCTCTGAGAGTCGCCCATCATCGACGAAGCGGCGCCCGTGACGAGCACCGTCGACGTGGTCGGCGTGGGCGGGAAATATGAAGCCGTGGGCGTCGGCAAGGTAGCGTTCGTGCTCGGGTTGCCAGTGCAGGGGTTGAGGGAGCTCCCGAGCTGCACGGAAAAGAGTCCCGAGGCAGCCGCATTGTCTGCTGTCACGGCAATGCTGAGGTTCAGACGTTCTTGGGTGGTGTGTTCCAGAAAGGCAATTCCGGAAGCGTCCGTAGCTGCCGTCTTGAAATCCGTGTTGGTATCGCCGTTTCGGAGCGTGACCTTGAGGTCGATCGAGTCGATGGCAGTAACCGTGACGTTGAGCGACTCGCCGGCCTGGGCCATGTATGAGAACGTGTTGGAGCTGGTCTGGGACAGCAGACCGGCGGTCTTCAGGCCCGGGAGTACGGCAACGGGACCGGAACGCGGGGCGCCAGCCAGGCCGTTGAGAAGGGCTTGTGCCACAAACAGCGAGGCGTCTCCTGCCGTGTTGAGGGTGGTGAATGTGCCCCCGGAACGGATGATGGCGGTGGTGATCCGCGAGTCCTGCTGCGCAGCGTCGATGGCGAGGAAGCCAAAGGAAACTCGGATGCCCAGTTCTGTGGCGCGCTCAATGGACTCGATGGTATCGGTGATGAGATAGCTGGGATCGTCCACGCCATCCGTCAGCACGAGGATCCCCGTTCGGTCGACAGTAGCGCCGCTGCTGGCCTTGGTGAGTTCGTCGAGCGCCGCGCTGACGCCACCGCCAATGAAGGTACCACCATCAGCTTCAATGCTGTCGATGCTCGACACCGCGCCGCTGGGGTCGCCAAGCGGATACAGGACTTCGGCGACACTCGAAAACTCGACCACGGTGACCACGTCGCCCGTCTTGCCGCCCGTTGCGGCGGCCGAGGTAATCAGTTTGCTGTTCAGGAGCTTCGCCGCTTCGAGACGGAGGTCGTCGGGATCGTTGTCAATCATGGAGCCGGATGAGTCTATCACGATGCCGACTTTGCGGCCTCCGTTTCCGGCGTCGACATTGCCAATAAGGGTGCTGCACTCTGTACCGTTTTGGCGGACCAAAAGGCGGGCGCCGGCAACTGCTTGAGCTGACAGGGCGAGGATGGCAGAGAACCCTGCCAACTTGCCTAGCGGAAAGAAATGCCTTCACGGGTCAGCAATCGCCGGTCTTTCATTTTCAAGAGTCACAACCCAAAGCTCCATGGGGCATTCGAATAGCACTCACATGACGACTGGGATTCAAGGCACTGTGTGAGCTCCGGTGTGATAATGGTCTGTTGTTGAGAGATGGTTAAGAGATGTCGCGTGTTCGACCTCGACGTACACTCAGGCGCACCTGAGGATTGGCATATTCGACGAGATCTATACTTTATATACCTCTCCTAGGTCAGATGTATGATCCTGTTGGCCCAGCCAAGGCTCGATCCCTCCTTTCGACAAGCCAAATGTTAGGCATTCAATATCCATCGGATTCCATCAGTCCATCCATAGCAAGGTTCTCACTGTATTTTTGGAATCCTTCAAGCGCGTTGAGATGGTTGTAATAGAATCATGATTGGCCGCCGACTCAATCGGACGTCAACTTTCCTCAGCCCTTCGGAGCATTGCAGATTTCCTGGGACGCAGCCTGCACCGGTCCGTGGCTTCTTGCATCGCCCATAGGTTGAGCTGGTGTGCCTCGCTTCTTGGCAATGATTCATCGCTCAACAGCCGTCGGACATCATTGTGGCTTGGATGCGCCTCGTGCTTCAAGTTTGGCATGCCTGCAGCAAATCGAGACCTGGAATGTGCAAGATAATCCGCAAGCGCAAGGCTTTGTTTCAGGAGGACATCTGTCACTTGTGACGTGCTGCTGTGGTCCTTCTTTTCACCTGTGGAACAAGACGGAACAAGGCGTCAAACACCCTGATGGCTGGCCGTGAGGTTTCCAATCCAGGGTGTATCTCCATCTGATTATCTCGAAGTGAAATCACTCTAATTCATCAAGACGTTACCGCAGTACCTGCCCGGTAGTTGGACAGGAGAAATGGACAAGCGCCTCAGTCCCCAGCCCAGTTTAGCGCCATGCAAGAGTCCCGTCATTGCAAGAATGACGAGCCAAACACTTGTCCCATTTCTCGCGCCTCAGACCTGGACCATAACACCACGCCAGGAGCAATACTCCTCTGGGCCAATCTGCTCACCCGCCGCCTTCGCTGCCTGATCTGCCACCGCATCGAACATCCGCGACACTGCCCAGGGTGAAACTTCGCAGCCTCCCATGGCATATTCACCGAGCTTAGCACTCAGTTGCTCCCACAGATCCCTGTTGACCACAAACCTCTCTCTCGTTGTTCGCCATCCATTCGCGGCCTACGTCGGCGGCCAACGCGTCACGTGGTTCACCATGTACTCGGAGCCCGTCACGATGACGATGCGTTCCCAGCCCTCGCCCCACCAGACCCAGTAATCCAAGACGGCGATGGCGGCCCCGAGTTCGGCGCGGTTGCTGGTGTGGGCGTGCACTTGGCCGTCAGGACCTTGGCTTTCCAAGGGTTCGCGATAGGTCCCGGCCCACACTGGTGTCACGCTGGAATCGGAGCGAGGGGGCAGGCCGTTTTTGTTGATGACGGAGGCATAGCCACCTTGTGCCCCTACGTTCCCATTATCACAAGGCAGGCGTCGTCGGTAATCACGGCCATGGTCTTCAGGTCCGACACGCTGGGCACATGGCGCCGTCGGATGCAGAAACGCTCGAGTAGTCGATAGGGCGAAGAGGTATTGACTCGCCTGACGGCAAACATCTCGTCTGGTTCCGGGTCTGTTGATAGAGGGCGGAACTCGGTGCCTGTCCAGATACCGTTGTCCCCACCGTTCATGACTTGGCGCGCATGCTGGACCGCGCCAGAAGATGGCGTTGGCTGTACCGCGAAGGAAACGCCCCCTTCGATTTGCGCCAGTATGACGGCCAATTCGTGGAGCTTCCCAGTCACGGGAGGCTCACAATTGACTAAGTTGAAGTCGCGTTCTGTGTCGAGCACCTTGCGGGGTCGGTCTTCCTTATCTGAATCGTATAACATTGTGTTCGTGGTCCATTGTGCGTATTTCTGGGCTTGGCTGGCGGATTAATTGTGGTTTCTTTAGTGAGCCGGAAGGGAAGATATTGATTCGCATCTTTCAGGCTTGGGACTTCAATGTTCTTCGATGTGTTCAAGTACAGCGAGCGGACAGCGGTGAGTTCTTACAGTTGGTGGTTGAATGAACCACATCCTGCAAACAAAGATCATATGAGAGCCCTTGCTCGCTAGCCTCATAGGCAACTTTCTTCTCTAGGAAGCGGGGCGCTTGGCTCTCCTAGTGTCTTGGCATAAATGTAACCATGGGCATGGGGACGAGTCGTTGAAGCGTTCGATAGCTCCGACGTCGTACCGCATCGCCTTCCTTGCCTGGTAATATCGTGCAAGGCGGAGATAATTCGCGTGATAATCGTGGATTCTTTGAGGCATTGGAAGGAATGAGGCAGAAGGGACAATTAGCCTTGGGAGGATCGAGCCTTCTAGGCCCTTCCTTACTGTTTCCTCTCGACCCTTTCAAATTCGTGCTGTTTGACGCCTTCCGACATTCGTTGTCTACGGGCATGCTGTCAAGAAGCGCGTCTCTGGCAGTCCGGCTGCTCGGCAACCTACCTTATTGGACGCTCGATGGGCGTGTATGATGAAGGCCAGTGCGGCGAGGCGGCCTCGGGCAGCCAAAAGGTCGAAGTCCTTAACCAAATCTATAAGGTACGTTGAAATTTCAAGTGGCTTGTTTCAGACGCAGCCTCAATCACGCAGCCGCCAGGGCGGCGGCTAATTTTTGATAGGTGCTGGCGTGATGCCTACATTGCATTGTGGTAAATTTATCGCAAGCTCCTGAGCATCCTTCTTCCACCTGGACAACGCCGTGGGAATACGACTCGCATCACAAGCAGCTGGCTGACCCCATCAGTTGCATTGACGATGCGCGTGTTAGTCGCCGCCCTGTGTGCCCTCGCGGCCTCTTCATCAGCGCCACCGGCCCTCGGCCGTATGCAGTTCGAGAGCCCGCCCGAGTTTACAGGCGTGATCGCGCCCAGCAGGAACCCCGTTCACGTCATGGGAACGCAGCTTTGGCTCAGGTGGACTCCAGCGCCCAAAGGAAAGAAATTATCCATCATGCTCTATTAGCTTACTGCAGCTGAGGCTGCCACCTTTAACGGAAAACCCCACGGAGAACTAGCAGAGTACATCACTCGTACAGCAGCCACAAGAAACTAAAGATGGCATCTGTGGTTAACTCCTGTGCTTACAGACGACCAAGTAGACACAACGAGCTTTGTCTGGCTCGTAGGACAGCCAAGAACTTTTCCGTCTCTCAGATGTTTGCTTTGGGCGTCTGGGGGGAGAATACGATGGCACCCGACTCGGCGACCAATATCTTCAACATCACTAGCGCTACGGCCGACACAAGCAGCAGCAGGCTTTCCGGCTCCCCTTCTAATACCACCAGTAACGGCGAGGCCCATGCCACGACCGGATCCAGTTTGCCAGCTGCCGATCGGTTCACGAAACGAAGGCATATCGGCTGGCGTTATAATGGGGGTAGTAATCGGCGTTATCTCCGCTGTGATACTCCTCGTCGGCCTGGCTTGGTACATCGGGCGCCGCGAGACCATCAAGCGACAAGAGATGATCCAGCCGGTGGCCATACAGGGCCTCCCACGGCACTACGCGCATGCCTGACAGACACTGTTTCGCCGGCCCGGCAAGCGACCTTAACACGGGGCCTACCCTGGCTGAGGCGCCGCCGGATAACCGCAGGCACGAGTTTTGGTTCAACAGGGAGCATGGGGTATCTGTTCTTCATTAGGACAAAGTAGATACATGTATATGTTGACGACTGGAGTCCGAACCTTTGTCCGTTCTTCCCCTGCGCCCGACCCATTTCGTTGGCAAATCTTCTTCAATGATTCTTTTGAGCAACCGGGACACCCCCCCTTCCCTTCGAACTGACTAATTACCAACTCCAAGCAGTGAATCGTCCGGCGAGGCATCTGCAACCAGCTGCGTGACCACGATGCCGTCAAACAAGTCTGCGAGGTGGTACGTAGACTCCTGTTGCTCGCTGGATTCGCATGCCGTAGTCAGCAAGTCGGCTGATATCATGTTGGGTTGGGTTTGATCCTGGACAACAAATTGAGTCTCGTTGCTGACTTGAGACAGATTGACTCCATGCAGTGCACTTGCAGCTCTCGCTTTGATTTGAGACTCGACGCCCTGCGGCAGGGCTTCTTCGCGTAGGACGGCATGACAGTGTTCTCGGGCTTTAATGTTGTGACAACGGTCAAGGTGAGAAGCTGAGCGAGCCTGTTCTCAACAAGGTCAGCAAGGTAAGGTAGTGTTGCAATGGACTGTACTCAAGGCTTGTGAAGAGGACGAGGAGGGTTTACAAAATGTTATTATTATTCCTACACCGTTGTGCCCTAGGGCGTGCCGGACCTTCAACAACTTACTATACAGGAAAACCGCGCCCTCGTGGGCCGGGTGAAAAACTCATATCGACAATCAAGGACACGATCAGTGTGTGATTTTGCAAATACAAAGTGAGAAGGCCTCTTGGCCTTCGAAGGAAAGGGATATCAGACTGCGAGCTCCAGCTCCAGCCTCCTGGCCAGACTGTACATCGGCAGTTTCCCCGAGTCCATCAGCCAGTCCAGGATCCTCCCCGTTAGCCGTGCAGCTTTGGGACTGATTCCCTGTAGAACAGAAAAAAGTCCCTTCGCGTTCTAACCTCGGCTCTCTCCCATCTTCGAGTCAACGGTGGGGCCAAGCACCACATCACAAGGTTTTCGACAGTCTCTCGTCCCTCTCCATACTCGCATATAGGCGTCAGAACATCTGGGACGCTCCTTTCGAATAAGAAAGCCCGAAGGCCTATGGTCCCAGTTCGAATCTGGACCAACAAGTGAACTCTTCGCTCTGCTGAGGCCGTCGTGTCTCCGTAGGGTTTTGTCTTGGAACAGAGTCTCATGCTGATGGTCAAGGTCGTCTGCGGGCCTTTTGCTGTCCAGCCGTCTCGTTCCTTAAGCCACCTCTCTCTCAAGGCGTTTACAAAATGAGCCCAACGAGTAGCTTTCCATTTATTTTCAAATAACTACACTAACTATAACCTAGCGCAATGGCCGTCACACGACTGCTGGTGTCAACAGCTGTGTTTACACAAATGGGGATACCCTTCGTCCAATCTTCAGTTGCTATGTACTAAGTATATAGGGGAATATCTAAGGTAGTTAAGTCTGGCACTGGACTTGGATATAGGGACATAAACCCAAGGAACTGTGCTTGTGTGAGATTTGCGTTCACATGTGGTCATGTGCATTTTCGCTCATAACGACGGCTGCTCTCTGATCCTCCAACAAAGTGCACCGTGCAGCGTCGCTACTTGCGAGGCTGGCTGTGGGCAAGTTTAGGCATTTCTTCGCTGCCACACACGCAAACTGACACGCAGGCCTGGATCGCCAGACCCCATCCCGCCTCCTACTTCCTTGGTGTGTTTCTCCTTTCAAGATGCCGACCTGCAGTTCATCTGAATCGTATGATTCAGGCTTGGGGAGCGAGCCGAGCGGTCCAAGTTGGAGCTCCGAAATCAGCCATGACCTTACAATCCTTACTCCATTCTCCCTTGGCACAGAGACATTTGGCGACTTCAATAATCGGCCTAAGAATCAAAAGACCGACGAGCCAAACCCCGCCAACAGCTGGTTTAACGGCGTCCTAGTTGGCCAGGTCGGCACCTTGTTCCAAGCATTGCCAAACGAGGATGCGTCCCTGGTGATCGCGATCGAGAACTCTCGATCGACTGGCACCTTATTGAAAGCGAGCCTCTCGCTGCCCAAGTCTACTTCACCAACATGAACTACGAGCCACCCATGGACATGATCGATATCGACCCCATGGAACACCTCGGAATAAGGATGGATGCATTCTCAGTCCCCCAGATTCCGTTTTCCTCTGAGCCTTGGGTTAGTGAAGTCCAGGACAATTTGGGTTCAGGCACGGCGCGGCGTCCTCCAAAGAGTATCAGCCCCTTGAAACGGTGGGGGTTCGTCCCTGCTCGCTCCCCCGGCGGCAACGCCGCCACCGCCGAGGACGACTGGTTGGCCGCTGGACTCTGACAAGCCCGCGCAGCCATTTCCCGTAGGGTCGCCGATTCTCAGTCCATCTATTGTACTGGATCCCATATTTCTTGCGCTTGGCAATGAGGGTGACAGCGAACTTGACCGCATTGACAGCGCTGCCGAGCAAACAACAACACAAATGCACCAGCCCACCAATGCCTCGAAAATGATTGCCACGGAGACACTGGTGTCCATCTCCGGTGGAGCTCTCGGAGGCCTCATCGATGAAACTGTTGGAACCTGCAGGGCGACGACCGCTGAGATGTGCGCTGGAAGAAGCTATTCCCAGTCAAAGCAGTGGATTGAATTTTTAAGGTGGTAAAAGTGATTGATTGACCATGCTGTTGATGGGCATGGGAGAGGACTAAGTATGTAAGGAAGAGGGGTTGCAGTGCTGGCACCAATCAACCACCGAGGTCCGTTGAATGCAGCCATCAATGCGGCTTCGTTCCGACAGAAACCTCCATACCGTCTTCCCCGTTAGCTGAGCCAACGCGCAGCGGAACTCCTCCAGATCGGCACTTTACGCCGTCTACCGGCGGCTGCGATGCTGAACTTCAAGTTGGCGCCGCGGCTGAGCCGGGTGTCTACTCGACCAGACAAGTTGGGGTTGCCAAGATCCGAATTGCATTATTGTTGATCTCCAGGCTGCATGATGCTTGCGAATCCGAAACCTGGGTGTCATTCTCAACGACAGAGCCCGAGGAGCCTGAGGACCATGCTGAGGGTCAGGAGACAATGCCGACCCAGGCGATGGAGTGAACGGCGTCCCTGATGAAACCGACGTGGTTCAATCTATGAGCTCCCGCTCCTCTGGAAACCACAAAATGGGCTTAATATCCAATGAAGAGGAAAATGACGGTCGGGAAGGCCGAAATAGGAAACGCAGACACCTAAAGTCGCCGGAGATGATGGAACGCCGACCGCGATTTGCTTGCCCCTATCAAGCCTCCGAGCCAGGACATCATGGCTGTCTGCAGCGGGGTCCCAGGACTCCAAACGGCGGCTGTGATGGCATATACCGACTAAGTATAAACCCTTAGGCCCGAGAAAGCCCCAACCATGAACATCCCCCTGATAACCAAACCGTATTTCAGGCAGCATCTCAGCCTGAAGACACATGGTCTCATTCCGATGCCAGGTTCGCTGGAGGTCCTTCGATACTAGAGCCAAAAAAAAAACGAACACGTTCGAAAAGCCGGATGTCGAAAAAGACCCAAGGCACACGGCGAACGTTTCATGGATGCACGCCACGAGATTGAGATTGACAACATGTGCAATTCCACGTCAGAAGTGGACACATGTTGGAAATTGTTCCGGCTTCTCAGTCCTGGCATGGATGGAACAGAGGAGTCCGTGATGAAGATACTGACTGTATTGTCCCTGTAGGTTTTTGGGTCCTCACTAACTTGACAAGTGCAATCGGGTTCAATGTCGCTGACTAGTAACCCAACTCAGACTACATCGCTCCCGATCTATCATTGACTATCCCAAGTCTAAACGTCACGGACATAGCTTTCTCACACAGGAGCTCTCCACTACCACGCGTATGATTTGTCTTGGCTGCCTGAGCCATGCGACAATCAGTCGTTTGGTTGAGCTGCCAATTGCAGTAGGTTCACAGCACTGTGGCCCTTGTTTCCGCAAGGCACAGAGCTATCGATGTCAGAGCAGCACCTTATAATGTCCCAGACCCTCTCTGGACCCGTTTTCGAATCGACGCAGCAGGTCCCTCAACCCTTGGTCGGCACGACTACACCTACGCGCTCGCACACAAGCTTGAGGGACTCGAGCGGTGCGCCGCCGTGTTCATGGTCCAGATCACAATCTGCCAGCAATGGCGGCGCGACGTCGACAACCTCTATCCAGCCAGGATCACCCTCTATTGAGAAGACCCACAGCCACATAGGAACGAGCAGTGTTGCGCACCTGCAGCGTAACAATGAGAGACTCCGGCAGCGAAACCAGCAGGCAGCGAGCAAGATTTCCGAGCTACGGAATGCGAACCGCGCGTCTGAGACCGATATAAGGGACGCGGACGGTATTCTGGAAAGGGTGTTGAACTCAGGAGATCTCTCTGTAGACATGTATGAGAGTCTGAATCAGTTATCGAGACTGCTTCAGGCGGCATCGGAGAAGCTGCGGAGTGTTGAAAGTGTTCGGTTTGCCCCTGAGTCTGCTTCCCCAAGCAACGTACCTGATATTGCTCACGCAGCAAGCGCACTGTAAGGCATAGACCAAGTATTCAAGTGGTTATGAAACGACTTGTTGCCGTCAGAGATAGATCTTAGCTACGCGGTTCAGTTTCACACAAATCCACATAATGCATCACCGGCACTACCCACAATCCCATACCAACAGACATACCGTATGCGCCAGCATCAGCCTACTCTGAGCAGAACCTCTCTCCCCTTTCCCCAACAACAACAAGCTCGAGATTGTCCGTTACACCAGGAATCTCGTTTTTGAACCCACTCATGGCCATCGCCAATGCTCGCCATCTCCCTACAAACCCACCCTCAGGGGCCTCTCCGTTTGAAGCTCCCACCCCTCGCCAAAGAGATACAGCGGATCGACCGTCCCAATCGCAATGCTGATGCTGGTACCGGACTCCGGCGTAAAAACAGGAACGAGCCGCACTCGCCGCAGAACACTCGCGCATCGCTCTTGCGGCGTGGTCCAGGTCAGCGACGCATAGGATACCTTGTGATATATAAAGAAGAGGGACGACGTGCTCTTTCGGCATTGTGTGCATTGGCAGCTACCACGCTGTCGAAGAACTGAGGTCTTGGTCAGCTAAAGCATGTGCTGGAAGGGATAAACAATCAAGAAGCCCAATACGCCATCCTCAAAGTCGTGCCCCTCGGAAAAGTAGATTCGGTGAGCGATCTTCCCGCAGAGGCAACTGCCCGTGATTTTTTCTGGGGAGCGGTTCCGAGATCAATCGTTGAGGCCTTGTCCGTAATCCGTTCTTGAAGACGAACAATGCATGGAATTCCAACTCAGTTTCTGAATGAGGTGAGATAGAAGAGACACCTGAGCTGGAATTTATCATGATGCCGCTGATTGATGCACAGCGTGTCATACGGCCGGAGGATTTCCCGCACCTGCCTCATTCTGTAAGTCACCACCAAGTCCTCTCATAGAATGTCATGAGCACATGACGGATGCAGCCCGGACTCACGAAACTCGATCGGAACCATTTTCTGTTCGTTTCCTCGTCAAGTGTGAACCAACATTCGTGCATTCAATGGCTGCGTTATGTTCATGATGTCTATCGACCCAATTCAAACCCAACTCCATCCAATGCTTCACACCACCTCTGTACCCAGAAAAGCAACCCGATCCATACAAAACCCCTTTCAACGTACTCAACAGACCCAAGTCCAAACAATACCCCCTTCACCTCTTCACCTCTCCACATATACAGGAATCCCATATACCACCGCCGCCGCAGCCGTCACATATCTCAACTTACACCTCCCCCGACTTCTCGCCACAGCCTGCACAAGACTTGCATCACCATACTCTCCCTTCAAGTTCCCAATCGTACTCTCCGTCTCCCCGGATCCACCACCCCCCGCGTTCCCTCTTCCCCTCCCTCTTCCCTTTGTTTCTTCCCTCCCGGTGATACATCCCCTTTCAATCAAACCCCACTCCTCCATCACACCCCCCGCAAACCGATCCAGATCCCGATCGGTCACGTCCCACAGCGTACCCACCACAGCCGGACAACCCGCCATCATGTAATTCCACACCGGACCCGCGGGCTCAAACTCGCCATTATCCGCCAGCGCGGCGCTGCTGCACCCCATCAGCAGCACCGTCGCGCGGCAGCCGGGTTCCAGCCTCCTCACCGTCCTGCCGCGAATGTACTGCGCTCCGGAACCGTGGCCGAAATAGAGGAGGATGCCGGAGTCTGTGAGAGCGGTCACGAATTCGTCTTCTGTCGGAGGACGGGCCGTGATTCCCTTCCAGCTCTGCGGTAGCAGTTGCGTGGAGAAGGCGGGTGAGAAGAGGGCCTGCGTGGATTGTAAGTCGGCCGACGGGTTGAGGATGTAGGTTCCTGAGGTGGGCGGGATGTGGTGACCTTCGGAGGCGGCAGGAGAGGACGAGGACGTTCCAGTGGGCTGTTGTTCTTCAGGCTGGTGCCGATCAAGGAGCAGGCGGCGGAGGCACGCCAGCGAGGGGACGCGCGAGACGGGCTGACCCTGCATGCACGGGAGGGATTCCCAGGGGAAGATATGCAGGGCTTTGTCAAGGACCAAAATGGTGTGGATGGCGGGGACGGGCTCGTCGGCTGCGTTGGCGGCCGAGTGGTAAGCAGTGAGGGCGTCCATGGTTTCGACAACCATCGAGTCAAAGTCGATTTCGTCGTAGGCGTTCCACTCGCCGTGAAACTGCAGGATGTCGACAACAAAGTAGAGGAGGTCGGTGAGCTCGTCGTCGAAGTCGCAGTTAGGCCGGGTGGCGTCGCCGAGGCCGATGAAGAGCTCCAGGATGTTCGTGTCCAGCGTGGCACGGACACCCTGCGCTGTCTTGATTTTCTTTCCGCGCACCTGCCGCCGAGAAGGGAGGTGCTTATCCAAGACGGCCAGGAAGTCCTTCTGAAACCTCGCCAGCAGCTCCGGGCGACGGGAGTGCTGCGAGAAGATGCCCCTGAACCCGCCTAGCCAGATGTTGTTGATGTTCACCAGCAGCTCCTTCAATCGCTCATCCAAAGCCTCCCGCTCAGCCCACCACTCGCTCTTGGCACCCTTGACGGTCATGTTTCTCGAATCGTGGCTGGTCTGGTTGATCAACTTGACGATCTCCAACAGTTCGGAGCGGCCCTGCTGAAAGTCGAAGACGTCACTGTCGGCATCGCGCGAACTGGCCCGCTCGAGGGGCAGCCGGATGACAAATGGAATCTGCCCAGCCTGGAACTTGGTGATGCATAGGTCGTGATTGCCCTCGCTGAGGGAGACAGAGACGATATTCCAGGACTTTGGCGCGATGTCGATATAGTCTCTCTGTATCTTGTGCAAGTCGAGTGTGAAGCCCAAACTCGAGCGCCTGGTCGCGGCGGATGAGAGCGCCGGCGGCCAATCCAGCCTGTCGTTTCTGGTCATGTTCTTCTCTTGGATCATCGCCTTCCGCTCCCTGCGCCAAGTAAGATTTCGAGCCAGCTCGACCGAATAGGCCGTCTGAGCAGAGTGGATCGCTGCCTTTGATTTGGTTGAAGTGGCCGTGAGGAACAGGCCGACGTTTTGGAGCAAGACCGATATCCTGTGGATCAGGCTGGCATCGCCACTAACAGCGGCCATTGACTGCGCCTCAACAAGATAGTCGTGGGCTTCACGCAGGTTGTCGACGTAGAGCCTCCCTTGTCCCTCGCCCGCAGTGGCGCTTCGTGGTTTCTTAGGCGACGAAACTTTCGCTCGGGGCGGTGACGCCTTGTCTGAGCCGGAGAGCGCGGGGAAAGAGATGGTCGAGTCGTGGATGACAGAGAACACAGGATCCTGGGCCATCTGCTCCATGCTCCGACCCATAAGGCACAACGCCATGGCCACCTGTCTGGCGGGCAGAAGACCGGATGCCTTGTCGGCCGTGGCTTCCACGAGCATCGCCTGGGCCTTGGGCCAGTCCTTTTGACGTAGCATAGCCTCGGCCTTCCGCACGAGGATAGCCACACGCAACTTGGCTAACTGGGCGTCCTCCGCATTGGGGCCGAGTGTGAGGGCGGCGGCGGCGGCGGTGGCAGCAGCAGGGGATGTTATCTTGGCTGTGCCTCTGGCCGCTTTCCTTGCCGGCGCCTTGGTAGCGGCAGCTTTGCGGCCGCCTTTCGTAGGTTTCTGGCTGATACTGATATTCTCCAGCTTGTTCTCGATAGTGGCGGTTTCAGCTTGTTGGCCGGCGACGGCAGGAACGACAGCGAGGTCTTCTGCGACTGCCTCAGCCTTGGCTAGGAGAAGCTGTGCTCCCTCGAAGTTGTTCTGGGACAGGTGTATGGAGCTGATATAGCAGGCGAGTGTTGCCAAGGAGTAGGAGCAGTTCTTATCAGGAAACAGGCTTGTGGCTTGTTGCAGCATCTCTTGCGACTTGGCGATGTTGGCCGCTCTCCAGCAGACTGACCCAATCCATGCGGCACACTCTGCGCTGTAAAAATCCGAGTCGACCGTGCTGGCCATTTTCAGTGCTTGCTCTGCGTAGTACATGGTCTCCTGAAACATGCCGAGATGAGCATAAAGCGAAGAGAGCCGGAGGACGTGGCGGTAGAGGCAGTGGAAAATCCGCCAGAATTGCGGACGAGGTGTCTGTTGGTGGCCTTCCTTCTTGAGCTCGATTGTCGACAAGTTCAGGGTCTGGCTATTCCGTTGGCCTTGTTCGACGGTGGTCCCTGGCGCCATTTGACTCTCCAGCTTGGTCCAGTCCTGGAACAGGATGCGGACGCTATCTCTAGAGTACACGAGAGCGTGGTGCGAGTCGCCACGCTCGAGGGCTATAATGGAGTGGAGGTAGTAGGCGTATGCGACGAGTTGCCTCCTCTCAGCCCGAGCGTGCTTCTCAGGCGCGGCAATGGCATGGAAGGCAAGCTCCGCTTGGGAAAGGTGATCGCCAGCTTGCCTGAAACTGCCGAGGGCAAGGCAATGGTCGGTGAAGGTGAGGTGAAAGTAAACGATGGCTTCGCTGCGCATTTGAGCTCCGATATGCTCCTTCGCCTTCAGGAACACCTCCTCAGCTCTTGACGATTTGCCGAGGTTGGTGTATTGCAGAGCGAGACAGGAGCTGTGGTGGACCACGTCTTCGGCATTGGCGACCTCCGCAACCTGTGCGATGTCCGTGACCAGCTCCAGAACGGTGGCGAGGATGGTGTCCCGGCCCTTCATGCGGAGGAAGTCGGCAACCGACTGCAGGTGCTCGATGAGCCCCGGTATATCATCGACTGCCTTCTCCAGGGTTTCCCTGTCCCGACATGTCGTGATGATTGACCGCCAGGTGGAAATAGATCGATCGAGCGCCCCGATGTCGCGGTAAGCATCAACGGCCGCGGCTAATGACTGGTAGAGCGCTTTCATGTGCGGTACGAAGCCAGCCAAGCCCGAGTCCTCCCCGAGATCACCACTGCCCTCGAGTTGAGCGGCGTCCTTAGCAACCGAGAGGAGCTCAGGTGCCCTGCCAAGATCTCCAAGTGCCGCGCAGAGTAGGGCGAGAAGGACCCTAAGTCTCCGGACTGGGTAACGGGTGGGGATGTAGATGCGAAGCAAGGTATCGACGATGGCGTGCTCCAACGTGATAAAAGCCTCTTTTGAGCATTGCTGGAGCAGAATGAACCGGAATTGGTGCTCCAATGCCGCAGCGCGTTCGGCCTCGTCGAGATTAACGGTCCAGTCCATCCAGACGTGCTCCATCTTCGAGATGGAGACAAGAGTTCGTGAGAGGCCCGCGGCCTTCTGGTTTTGGGCCCAGACGACGGCTGGGGAATCTGTGTCGAGGCTTCTGGCGACTGTCGCTAGGACGCCGTCTTCTACCAAGCTGGTCCGAACGGATTGGAGAGCACTGAGTGCCTCCTCCCCTCTGCCCAACGTCCTGCAGAGTTCCGCCATGCGTTCCAGCTTCAAGGTGAGCTGGGCCTTTTCCTTTTCTGTGCTCGTCCGGTGCTTCACGCACTCCACTGAACGCCGGAGCGCCCGAAGAGGGGCGGAGTCTTTTGGGTCGGTTGACTGCTGGCGGAGGCAGCTGTACTGCAGGTAGTAGAAATGCGAGATCTTCACATGGTAGGATGCCGAGGCGTCGGATGTGGACGTCCCCGTGTACTCCAAGAGGGTGCTGCAATCGCTGAGAACGGCGTCCATGAGATTCCAAGGGAGTCGTGACTGGTCCAAACAGGTTTTGATGGTCATGAAAGCCGAGTCGAGGGTATGGTGAAGGTACTGCGACATGAGCTGTCGCCGCTGATCGTACCGGAGGAAATCTTTGGTGCCGCCCTTAGGCCCTGGAGGCTTGCCGAGCCATCGAAGGCAAAATCGAGGGCACTGAAGGATGAAGGTCTCCAGAAGCTCCTTGATGGAGAGCAATGACCGAGAGGTATAGTCACTTCCCTTGGCGAGGCCGAGGAGAAACTGCATTGCCGCTTTCCGGACCGCGCAAACGTTGATCAGCAGCTCGTCGAGTTCGGCAGTGTCTCCACGTAACGGGCCCTGGATGCCGGCAACCACTTCTTTGAGAAGGTGATCGTCGGTCAGGTACTTGGCGGGATATTTGAGGTGGAGAGAGAGCAGCTGAGCCGCAAGAGAGCAAGACTTGGCGATCGATTCGTCCTTGGGGTCCATCACCTCTCGAAGCTTTGTGGTCCACATGATGGCATCCGGTATTTGCTGGGCGTCGCGTGCGAGAGCTACCAGGGTCTGGCAAATCCCGGCAAGTGGGAGTTTGGATCCTTTCAACGGTTGGAAGCCGTAGTTCTGAAGTTGCTGGTGTATCCGGTTGAAGACTTCGGAGCAGACGGCGTAGCGGGATTTCGGGCTCTCAGAGGTCCGCCGGATGTATGCGCTCAAACACCTGGACAGAGGAACCATAATATCCTTCTCTGCGTCTCCCTTGTGTTTGGCCAGTCTCCACCAGTGAAGTCGGGCCTCAAAGGCGAGTGCTTGCAATTCGAGAGCGGATGCCGGGGAGATGCTGAGTCTAGACTCCTGTGCTGAACCGTCGTCTTTGGTAGATACACTGGGCGCAAGCAGGAGGAGGCATTGGGTTACTGTCTCCATTTGTCGAGCAATCTTCCCAACGTCTGCGTCATCCTCCTTCGCCGCCGTGAGAATCAAGTTGATTGGTGACGAAGGCTGGTCCATCAGAAGATGTGGGAGTGCCGCCTCGATCGCTGATGGCTTCTTTGTCGCTGCCAGAAGCCGCAGAATCTGGGTCTGAGTCGTGATGACTAGCACAAGCCGCTGTCCTGATGCCTTGATGGCGCCGAAGCCAAGCAGCTCTGAGAAGAGCTGGGCGGTATTCTTGGGTTCAGGATTAGCCGCATTGGCTGTCTTCTTGGTATCGGAGCCCGAAGAGCCTCCCAATCTCTTTTTGAGGATCCTCAACTCCTTGATGGCCTGCTCATGAAGGTTCAGGCTGATCAGCTTCCCAATCAAGGCCGACATGCCCGACTCGAGTTGTAGATCTGGGAGGGTGATTTTGCCTGTGGGGGGTAACTGGCGCAACGCAGCCAGGGCTACGCGGGCACACTCGACGGTGGCTAGGAGGTTCGTGTTGTTCTTGGACGACTTCGAAGGCGATCGAGCGTGTCTGGTGATGACGGGCGAGGTGGACTGTCGGTTGAGGCTGCGGGGCTGCAGAGGAGTCATGGGCGCCGAGCTTGACCGCCGAAGCGCGTTCTTGGCTGCCGTCTTGACCAGGTCGTCCTCTTGGGTGGCTCGTGGGACGGCAGCCGGGGAGGGCTTCGCAGCCTCTCCCAAGGCCTTGAGGGTGGCATTGACGACGTGTGTTGCGAGTGCCGCCTTCTCTCGTATAGAAAGACCGCTCTCGGTGGCGGCAGTAGCTTGTTTGACGCGTTTCGTTGGTGCTCTTGAGAGAGTGTTCGCTCTTGACCGGGCCGAGTTCGCCGTCTTGGTGGTAGCTCGGGCTTTGCCCTGGTCAACAACGAGGGTGTCGTCCTTGGGGAGCAACAAGCTCTTGAGCAAGGCTGATGTCGCCGGGGTGCATGTCGCGACGGACGAAACTGCGCTGCGCGCGGCGTCAGCCTGCGCGAGTAGTGTATCCATGAAGAAGGTGCGTGATGGGCCGATTCAATATCATATCATCGCTGTGTCGAGGATAGTATCCAAAAGCCAGCAGTAAACCCGAAGGATTGGTATGGAAGCTGGAAAGGCAATGACGCTGAAGGTCCAAAAGCGGAAAGATTGAGAGCTGGAATCTCGAATTGCGGCCCGAGTCGCGTGGGAAAGACGGCGGTCGGCAGGTCCAAAAACAGGGGTCAGTCAACGGGCAGATGCGGGCTGACCGCGTCAGGAAAAGCTGTTCAGTTGGCACGGCAACGGCAAGACAATGGGCCTGTCATTTGGACCCACATCACTTCTGCTGGGTTTCATCTCAACAATCGAAGCTTCGATAAATCTTCCATCTGCAAAGTTGCAGTGGGTCCCCGCATTTTTACGGATGACAACCTTCATCAGCGAACGTCACCTCGAAGACCGAAGGCGACTGACAACGGTTGCGCAATTATGAACCGCATCGCGCTCCAACCGGCGCTTCGGACGCCGGCATTACGCCAAGCACTATTGTTTGAGAAGTCTTTATCATTGACACTCAGAGCACGCGCTCTCAGTACCGTCGCCGAGCCCTCTTTTTGGAAGTCTCTTGTGCCCAAGCCGCTGCGGCCTCAATTGTCGACCGCTCCAGGAAAGAAGACAAAGCCCCAGAAGGGATGGAATCCTGCGACCTTCTTCATCTTCATCTTCCTGCTGATCGGGTCCATGTCCATCCAGATGATCGCGCTGAGGAAAGATTTTGCTACCTTTATGCGCCAGTCGGACGTAAGGATAGGGCTGCTCCGGGAGGTGGTGGAAAAGTTGCAGAGGGGCGAGAAGGTCGACGTGGAGAAGGTCCTGGGCACCGGGGACAAGGAGAAGGAGTTGGAGTGGGAAGAAGGCTAGCAACTTCGAGCCGTCTGTTTTCCACGATGATGTGCTGACGGGACGCGACAGTTCTGAAAGAGATCGAGCGCGAGTCACCCACAGAACAGCGGAAGAAGCAGCCCGAGCCGACGCCAGCTCCTAGTTCCGAGGCCAATGTCGTGCCTACGGCACAGCCGACGCGGGCAGCACTGCAGAGTGAACTCGCCAGCAAAGGCTTTTTCTAAGGGCGCCGTGCTGAAGATGCAGGATCAGTAACGACAATGAAGGTGTTGCTCGGCTCCAGTCAACCGAACCCGTCATGCCCGTCTATTGCCGACTTGCCCTCCACAACGGCCCAAATATCCTCGGCGCTGATGGCTGCGTCCCACAGAGTGCATGCCCATCGCCGTCTACGGTACGTGGCATCATCTCGCTTTCATGTGCTGCCCAATGCCGCACGGCATCTTGGTTCACAGTTGCCCAGCCCACGACAATGATGACCGAGACATTCCAATAACAGTTATCCCTATCTGAAAACAACGGTGCTGATCTTGGTTCTAACTTCTGACTGTCTTTCCTTGTTTGCTTGGACTGTTATTGTATGTACATTCTTGAGCTCTATGCTGACAGTCCGGCAGTCACCTCTTCCAGGTCTAGCCTCGAGACCTCATCACGGTAATCGAGACAGAACGAGGCACCCGGGAGCTTCAAACATTGATCTGCTCCCTGGGCGGAGCAAAGTTTAACGTCGCGCCGCGGTCGCCTAGGGCAATGGACGTCCGCCATCACGACGAGTCAATGCTATTGATACGGCCATCAACCAGCAAGTGACCAACAAGTGGGTGACCTGGGGGACTGCGACTATCATAATTCGGTCTATTGTAACATGTTCTTGAACACGGCTCCCTCGTTCTCCTGGATTGAGCCAGCTTCTGGCGACGAACGCAAAGTCCACAACCCAGGCCGCCGCAGCTCTTCCACGAGGGCCGGCAGCAAGCTGTCAGTCGACATCTCGACCCTCACTCCTTGAGAACCCGGTTGGCCGGGTTCCAGGTCCACAAAAAATACCTCCTCGCCCCTGACGCCGCCAATGTTCACAATAGCTATCGGCATCCCTCTATCCTTAGCGCGCTTTGCTAGCCTCCACGCCGAATATGTCGCCATGGAAGTGGCGAGCACGAGCAGCCTCCCCGCGCCGTCAATGGCATCTTCTGCAGCTTTCTTGACCCCATTAGCGATGCTCTCCCCAAACATCACAACCGCAGGCTTCAAAATGCCGGCATTGCTCGTCGGGTGCCACGCCCCGTCGCCATCCACTTCAACCGTCCCCCTCGCGCCATCCGCCAGCGGCGGCGGACTCGCTAGACACTTTGGACACGCCGGATACCGGAACGTGGTATACGGCGCATCGGGAACCTCCACGTCACCGTCCGGGTTCATCTTGATACCCCGCGCGCGCTTCTCACGCGGGTCTTCCGTGTCTAGCGCGCCCGTCGCGATGGCCTCCTGCAGGAACGCATCCCACAAAGGATTCAGCCTCGCCAGTTCCGCCTGGAGCACTTCCCGCGGGAACTCGCTCCGGCAAGAGGCGCACACCGTCGACCGCAGGTAGCCGTGCAGCTCCAGCGTCGGGATCTCCGGGTGCGCTCTGGGGTGGAAAGAGTCGACGTTTTGCGTGATGACACCGGACACGAACCCCAACCTGCCCAAGTCACGCACTGCGTAGTGGCCCGCATTGGGCTGAGCCTTGCGCAACGTCGTCCACCCTAGAAAGCTGCGCGCCCAATAGCGCTTGCGAGCCTCGTGGTTGGCGAGAAACTCGTGGTAGTAGATGGGGCGGTACGTCTTGTTGACGCGGTAGGTGCCGTTGGCGCCGCGGTAGTCGGCCAGGCCGCTCGCTACCGAGAGGCCCGCGCCGGTGAGCACGACGGTGGATGTGGGCAGGTCCCGGGGCGGCGGGGCATGGAGGAACTCTTGCAGGGCTGCTATGGCACCGGGGAGGGAGCGGGCTGTGTGCGGGATGGTGGCGGGAGAGGGGAGGAGCTCGGTGTAAGGGATGCGCATGAGTGGTTTCTTCATGCTCGCTTTGTAGCAATATACATTAATCAAGGCCGATTTGTACTTGCATCCCGATTACGCTGACGCGTGTTGTACGTCGATGTCCGGCTCTATTTCCCTGATTCAGGATGAAATTCGACGCTGCCGAACTTGAACTTCGTAATCGTCACAATGCTCGCCTAAGGATCCAACCAAGCCACCTAACTCGGCTGGTCAAAGCTCAGACTCCACTTACTTATCCACCATCCCGTCGCTGTGTGGGACAGTGTCAAATACGAATTTCGATACGTTGGTTCTAATTTAAAGGTCAGAGTGATCTGTCAACATGTGGGCCTCATCATGTCCAGCTCCGTCCATAGTGCTGTCGTCGGTTGTGTCTGACTTCTCGGCTCCTTTGGACACCAGCCTGTCTGGCAGTTCATCCAAAGCCATCGGGCGTAAGATTTGTGAAGGGTCGTCCAGTCTCGCCCAAACCTTGGGCGGAATACGGGCCTGGACCCATTCAGCATGCTTAGATGCTCCTGCACAAACTTTTCATGCTCCTCGAACAAGGCGAGGCCACATGCCGGTGTATCCCGGAGGTCCTCTCGCCGGTAACGCATCTCCTGTTCGTGTGATGCGAACTCTGGACTCCGGCTCTCCCAGAAGGTTGTCTGAGGGGGGTTCAGCTGCTCGACTGTTAGCTTCTTGAAGGAGTAATGTCGCAGCTCGCGACGAATTCTGCGAGGGATCGGGCCTTGAACCATGACACCGGAAGTCAAAAACCGAAGTCAGCTATCCCCAAGCACTTCTTGCCGGTCGGCACATTACAAGATAAGGTAGATGGGCGACTAACAAGTCTGTCCCGGTCAATGTATACAACACGATATGGGGATCCAGGATTAGGTCCGGGTCTGGGCCGTGGTGGTCGATGAGGAACCAGCACGGGTAGTTGTCAATGGCAAATTCGCAGCCATGAATCCAGTCGCGCTCGCGGAGGCGATCAAAATCATGTTGCCAGACGTGGCGGCAGATCAGCTTCACCATGCGCTTGTTCCGTTACCCGAAGCCAGTGAACTTGTCGCCGGGGACCAGATGCGTCCTTGTCTGCACCTTGATCCGGATGGGACTGTCATCGGCTTCGGGGTTGGTTGAGGCAGTGACTGGGCCGAGCGGCGGGTTCTTCGGTTGCCTTGGTGTGGCAGCCATTGAGTCCCCTACTTGGTCTGACTGGTATTCTTATCACCTGGTGGATAGACTTCTGGTGTTGCAGAAACCACTCCGAATTTCAATGTAGTCGGATCGACGTTTAAAGAGGCACTCTAGACAGATTTAATAGCGATAACTTATGCTTAATTCGGCTAGTGAGTTTACAAGAAACACAAGCATCTGCGAAGAACCGACACAGATCCAAGAAACCCATGCGATTGAACTATCCATCCCTGGCCCGGATTCTGGATTTCATCATCCGCATGCAGGTGGCCGCTGGAAAGTGGTGCGATGTCGGGCGCGCTTATGGGGAGATGTGCCCACTGCACCATGCTTACCTAGTTGCCCCTTATAGCCGCCAGGAAGCTGTGGGCTTCAATCGCAACTCCGATCTCGAGAATCCCAAAATTTCCGACGAAGCCGCATTTTCTATGTCTTTTGTCAATCAAAAAGGGTAGACAAGAGAGTCGCCCTGTGATTCCGAGCACTTCCCAAGAGCCTCCCATGCCAAATTGGCCTATGCCTCCGCTTAATTGCAGGCGCTGCCCCGGCCCTGCGCTGGTACGACTTGCGACGCCTGCCGCGTGGCAGCTCCATCCAAGAAGGGCACGGAGCCTTCAACTTCAGTCCATATTAAGCCACCATCCCACGTCGGGGACACATCACCCACATCTCGACACCGTGCGCATCTTCCAGACCTTCTCCCCGTCGAGGGCATTTACAAACCGACTCCGACGCTCGTTACACCCCGATCCGCCATTACTTCTGCTTGCTCCGACTAGTACTACAACACCACTTAAACCACCATTACTCTCCCTTTCAACCGTCATGGGCAACAGCACAACACAACAACAAACCCGAGGCCACGCCGGCCACGGCCACCATCACCACCACCATGACAACGTCTATCTGACCTCGACCAACAAAAAGGACGCCGGTGTACGCATCACCCGCATCGGGCTATACTCCAACCTAGGCATGGCCATCGTCAAGGGCGCCGGCGGCTACGCCTTCAACTCGCAGTCGATGGTGGCCGACGCCTGGCACTCGCTCACCGACCTGGCCTCGGACGTGCTGACGCTAGCCACCGTCAGCTGGAGCTTGCGCCCGCCCACGGCCGCCTTCCCGCAGGGCTTCGGCAAGGTCGAGAGCTTGGGGTCGCTGGGCGTGTCGAGCATGCTGCTGTTTGGCGGGCTGTTTATGTGCATGAGCAGCTGCGAGAGCCTGTACGCACATTTCTTTTTGGATGCTGAGGCGGCGAGGCAGGTGCTGGAGCATGCGCACGGTCATGGCCACCATCACCACGGTCATGGGCATGGGCATGGGGTGGGCGGTGCGCCGAGTCTGCATGCTGCGTGGCTTGCCGCGGGCACGGTGGCGGTTAAGGAGTGGTTGTACCATGCCAGTATGTCATATGTACCCTGTAGTTTCTTTTGTTCTACTACCCGACCTAACCCGTGTGCTTGCCGCCAGCAATGAAAATCGCCCGCGAGCGCAAGTCATCCGTCCTCGCATCCAACGCAGTCCACCACCGCGTTGACTCCCTCACAGGCATCGTCGCCCTGCTCGCCATTCTCGGCGCCAACCTCCTCAAGGACGCCACATGGCTGGACCCGGTTGGCGGCCTGTTCATTTCGCTCTTGGTCATCCGCGCCGGCTTCTCCAACACCCTCTCGGCGCTCTATGAGCTAGCCGACCGGTCCATCGACAAGGAAGTGAGCGAGTCGGTCTCTAAACAAGTGGTAAAGAGCCTCGAGGACGTGGCGCTGGGGCACGAGGTCGAGCTGCGTGACGTGACGGGCGTCAAGTCCGGGCAGAACTACCTCGTGGACTTGGAACTGGCGGTGCCGAGTGCGTGGACGGTCGAGGAGGTGCATGAAGTGGAGGACGCCGTGCGGACACGGGTGGGCGGCAAGGTCCGAGGCGTGAGGCGGGTGCGGGTCCGGTTCGTGCCCAAGACGGCGCCCGTGCCGGACCGGTTTGATGAGTTCATCCCGGGTGATGTGAGTCCCCGGAGCAGTCCGGAGCCGGAGGATGAGGATGGAAACCATGACCATGACCATGACCATGGGAAGGGACATCACAAGGAGGAGTAAATTAATCTCGCCTTCGTCTGGCAGAGTCACAAGTTTGTCATACGTGTTCGACCAGTATGTCTTGGCACCGCCTCGAAAAGAGAAACCATGGAGAGCCATTAGTCCTCCATGCATTGATGTATGATAGCCTTACCCACACGCATATATGTACATAGGTGCCGGCGTCGATACCCAGCCTAGGAACGCGCACCATAGATCGTAATATGGAGAAGGACATGTCACTGTGCAGCATACCGCAAACCGAGTCGAAGGCTATGGGGGACCGAAATAACCAAGCAACCCATCACCAGCTCATTCGTGATCTTACCAGGAGCAGCAGTAATCAAAAAACCATTTAAACACACTTTATATACTCTGCAGCGGCCTTCGTTCATCCCACCTGTATTCGGCCATTTCATCCCTTACCAAGGTACCTCTGGAACCAGTGGCTGTATAAACCTCGACGCAGCGCTGTGTATCCCAGGATGCGATGCAACATGCCATTATAACCCCCCCTCCATACTCATTGATGAGGAACGAAAATGAAGCCAAGGGAGCCCAAACGCCTCGCCCGTCAACCCGCCAGATCCTGCTAAATCCATTGTATGTATGTCAACATAAAAGGAGATGCCGAAGAGGAACAGCAGCAGCGCAAGCTCTATGTCCCTGTAAACATTAAGCAACACACCAGACACGCTCCACTCCATGAAGGATTACGTATGCCCATACTTTGCCTCCACCTCCCGCATGTACTTGACAAACGTCTTCTTATGCGTCTAGCAAGCAGTCAGCACAACATATCGTCGAAAGGTTCACAATCCAGTAAGAGAGCAAAAGCAGCGGTAAACTCACCATCCCCGCATACCGCCCATCCTTCAACACGCAAATATACCTCAGCCCCAGCTTCGCAAAACACTCATACACCAGGTCCATGGGCGACTTGATATCCAGCGCCACTGGTGCCTACCACACAACCACACTTATTAGCTAACCGCTCAAGAAGAGGCGTCCAACCACAACATAGAAAGAGAGCCGGACTCACCGGATCAATATACGGCGTGAAATCAGTCGGATCCCTGCCCCCATCATCCGAATCATCCTCAATCGTCATGACGGGCGCCATCAGGCACAGACTGGACCCTTCATCCCGGAGGTTATCCAGGGCATACTCGAGGTCCGGGGCCGGGATCAACCCCACCAAAATCCCGTCCCTCACAATCGGCAGGCCGCCGTCCAGTTCGCCGGCACGGTGCAGCAGCTCGAGCTTGGCACGCAGGCTGGCAGCGGGCACGACGGGCGAGGTGCTGATGTCGATGATGCGCTCCTTGCGCACGCGCGGCACGATATCAGCCAGGTTCGAAGTGAATATTGGCTTGTGCTTATTGTTGAGGTAGGGGTACGAATTCATTTCCGTGAGGAGATCCTGGCAAGCACGCTGGGTTAGTCATTGCATTTTGTTTGTCGTTCAGGGTAGCGGAGAAGTGAGTTACGTAGATGCTGAGCGGCTCGATGGCGTCCGCTGTCCACTTGGCAACCAAGATGGCCAGGGAAAACGGGAGGACATAGTCCAGACTGCCTGTCAGTTCGAAGAGAATGACCGCAAGCGTTACCGAAAGCCGCGTGACGCCACACATGGTCGAGCCAGCGGCGATGAGGCCATACACGCCAGGTTGGATGCAGGTAGCATTCGGCATCTTGCCACAGGTGCCCCAGACGCCCCAGTCTGGCGTGGCCATGACCACCCACTGGACAACGTGTCCAATGAGGCGGCCCATGAGACCGCCCACAACCATGGACGGAACGTAAATGCCGGCTGGGACTTTCTACTGACTGTCAGCAAAGTAACTGCAGAAAGGGAATCGCCAAGACTGACAATGCCAAAAGTGACGATGGTCAGCAACCCCTTGATTAAGAATGCCGCAAACAAGTTCAGCAGAATTGGCGGGATATCGTCGATCTCCTCCGGACAGAGTCCCAAATCCTCCAGGTTATTATCTCGGTCGTCGCACGGCGCCGCCAGGTTATACAGCAGCTTCGCCACGGGCAGCTTGGTAAAGACGTTCCAGTACCCAATCAGGCCCGTAACAAGCGCAACCAGCATTACCTCAAGCAAGGGATACGCCTTGATGACGGGGATGCGGCGGAAGGTTCTGGCCCAGTGCCTCGAAGCCTTGATGAACAAGGCGCCGGCGGCTCCACCCAAGACGCCCACCATGACGAAGCTGATGATCTCAAAGTACTCCCAATCCACGACGTACCGCACTTGGAACATGACAATCTTGTGCGTTCCGTACGGATTCAGAAACTTGAGCGTCAAGGCGGCCGTGATGCAGCAAAAGAAGGTCCGGAACAGCGTCTTGGCCGGGAAGAAGTAGGCCACCTCCTCCAGACCGAAGAGCACGCCGCCGAGCGGAGCGCCAAAGGCCACCGCAACGCCCGCCGCCGCCGCAGCCGAGAGGACCTCGCGTCTCTTGGCATCGTTGCGGTCATACTTTGAGAAGAGCCGGCACGCAATGTTTCCGACGCACGTAGCGATGTGCACGTACGGCCCCTCCTTGCCCAAGCTCAAGCCCGAGGCGACGCTCAAGATCAGGCCGATGGTCTTGATGATAAGTGTCTTGACACCCAAGAAGCCGTGCAGCACGAAGCCGCTGAGAATCACGCGCACCTCGGCCACACCGCTGCCGGCGGCCGAGTAGTAGATCATGGGCGGCGCCGGCTCTGTCTCGCGCGTCCGCCGGGGGCTGACCTCCGTTCCTTCCGCTTCATTCTCAGGCGGCGGCGCAGCTGCCTCGGCGGCAAGGTTTTCGTCCAAGGTCGTCAGCCGGTACGCCGAGGGCACGACCGTCTTTGTGGTGAGACTGAGCAGACACGACAAGCTGGCCAGCGTGATAACAGCGACGATGTAGACGACATACTCGGTCCACCTCTCGCCAAACGGAAACCCCTGCAGAACCTCGCCCCAATCGCGCCAGTCCGTGCAAAGACCGTGAGGGCAGCATTTCTACGGCAGACCAGTTAGCCAGCTGCAGCACCCTTACGAGAAGATGATGTCGACCAACCTTCTCACTGATCAACCACCCCCGCGCACAATACCCATCCTTGAAGTCAAAGACGGTCGCCTCGCTGACATTGACCACATATGCCAGCACAGCCACGATGAACCCGACGAGGGCGCTGAGCAGCCAGCCCTGTGCGCCGTCGAACAACACATGAACGCGGCCCCAAAAGTCCTTGCGGCTGCGCAGGGCCTTGACACGGTAGGCGTCGGCGATGCTATCGTGGACCCAGTCGGTCGAGGTGAACTGGTCGTACCAGACGCGGTCGTCTGGGTAGAGCAGCGAGCCCTTGGAGTCGGCCATGGACGACTCCTGCTGGCGGTCCGACAGGGCGTGCCTCAGGCGTGTGCCCCACGACTCGGCGCGGTGGTGGTGGCGGAGGGACTTGATGCTGTCTGTAAAAGGGAGCACGATGGTTAGCTTGAAAGGGACCAGGGAAATAGTTGGGGATGCTGGTGCGTTGGTTCACCCGGGGGAGCGCGTACCCGCATAACTCTGGTTTCTCGATAGGTTGGGTACCCCGGGCGAGCCCTGGGCGCTGTGGATGCGCATGCGCGATGTGCGTGGCCCGGCCAGGAGCGGCGAGCGCTCGTCTGGGGGCTCGGGGTTGGAGGGCCGCCTGCTCATGGTGGCTGGCTGGCGGCGGAAGCTCGTGGGTGAGCTGGGCAGCGAGAGGTAGTGGCCGTGTTGCTGCTGTTCAGCGCCGTTGTTATCGTTCGTGGTGACAACGTCGGGCAGACCAGGCCCGTGTCGTCTGCCTGTCATGTGCGGTGTGTGACGCGCCAAGATGGAGGACAGGGTCGTGGAACGCGGGGGCAGAGAGGTTGAGGTGTATGTTGCAAGGGCGTCGACGCCGTCACTGTCCGACTGTCGAGGGTCAGACCGGTCCTGTTACTATCAGTGATGCTTTTTACCATTCATCCAGGTACCCGGGGATAGAATGCCTAGAATCTTCCAATGATCGAGCTAAGTGATCCAAGGAACGACACACAACAACCGGGCAGAATTATTATGCCGCTAAATATTGTACAACTGGCGCTAAAAAGAAAAGGGAAAGAGACAAACAGCCAACCGCAGGCTAAACAGGAATGCAAGAGTAGGAAACGACAAGCAGCAGTGTTGCTGCGAGATGGCAGCCCTGAAGCTGGCCGGGATCCTTCTCCAGATGTTTGGGTTTGGGGAGCGGAGCAAGAGTGGAGGAGTGGCTCATGGCCAGATCCGCGGCTGTTGGCTGGTTGCCCAACCCCCACGTGCGCACCTCAATGTCTCACTTGGGGCATCATGGGTGCTGTGCTTGAGGCCAGAGGTAGCACAAGAGTGAGGGACAGCCGCTTTCGATGTAAGACAGTTTGAATGATGAATCAGAGATTGGTTCGCACTATGCTTCTGCTACTGGCTAAACGATGCTTTCGCGTGTGATAACATTCCGAATTAGTAAACAACGAAATTGGGACCGTGTCCGAACGTTTTCGATCGAAACAATCCGAAAAAATCAAAGCCATTGTTCAAACGGGCTCCAGGGGCATGCAACAATAAATCAGATGGGCGTCGGGTCGGTTCCAATACTGTGCGGTTATGTCATTGAGGCCCCGCCCATTGGTCACTTCTTCGGGGCGCTGCGGCGGTGGCACCCTCGCAGCAACCCCCGTCGGCACCTGAAACCACCGGGACCAACGGCCCTGATCCTTGAACAGCCGCCGAGTGCAGATGACTACGCCACAAAGCCGGAACAAAACAAAGATGCACAAAGTAAGCATCTGAAGACTCCAACGTAGTGGGTGGTGGTATCATGCCGTTCGGGGTGTTCCTCTTAAATGACACAAAGGAGAAAGATGGAGAACTGGAAAGGGAATGAAAAACCGCGGCGGGCAGTGCCCAAGTTCGCATCCTTCAAACCGAGTCCAACGCCCACTCCCGAGACCGGGCCAGACAGGCCGCGATCCACACCGCAGGAGGCACGGACTCGCGGGGAGGAGAAACGAAGGGCGGAGGATCGACGGCATGACGACCATCGGCGCCACGACCAGGAGTCTGGCCGTGACCGTGATCATGAGCGGGCACGCGACTGGCGTCCCCGTGCTGAGCGCGACCGTCATCGAGATGGCGACCGGAATAGGGAGAGTAGTCGAGACCGGCCAAGGGCTTATGAGCGGGGCCGTCATCGGGACCGTGACGGACGCCGCAGTCCAAGGCCCGCACCTAACCGGGAGAACGGCGACCTAAAACACCCTCCGGCGCAGAGAAACGACCTCTTCGTCATCGACAAGCGCGGCGACCCGCTGATCCTGCAGTACGGAACCAACGACCGATCCATAGTCCCAGCCTACTACCGCTTCGGCTCAGGCAGGATCATCGGTTCGCCCGGCTTCCTCACCATCCACCGCGACACAGCCCATGAGCAGTTCAGCATCAGAGCACCCGGCGAGGGCAGCGGCAGCGGCTCCGCCTTCGGCGACAAGGCCCTCGTCGCAGCAGCCAACCGCGTCGAGTCCAAGCGGATCAGGCCATCCTCGGACCAGCCGTCCGCACCACCACAAGACTTCATCCCCCTCGAACCCTCCCGCAAACGGAAACGCGGCTCCGAAACCCCGGAACCCCATCAATCACCGCCAGACTACCGCTCCATCTACATCAGAACCCACACCTCCTCTTCAACTCCCTCCTCTCTTTCCCCAGCTTCCTCCCGCTCCAGTTCCCCAACCCCCCAAGCCCCGAAACCCGAACTCACCACGACCCAAACCCGCGCGTCGGCCCTCTCATCCCACGTCAAATCCCACCCCTCCGACACCGCCGCCTGGCTGGCCCTCATCTCCCTACAGGACGCCCTCTTCGCAGAGAACCGGCCCGGTCCCAGGACGGCCGACGAGTCCCGCTCGCTGGCCGAGCTGAAGATTGGCTTGTTCCAAGAGGCTTTGGAGCATGTCTCGGACCCGGCCCAGAGGGAGGGGCTGATTCTGGGCATGATGGGTATGGGGCGGAGGGTGTGGGATGAGAAGGTGCTGGCCAGGAAATGGGATGAGGTGCTGGCTAAGGAAGGGAGTGGGAGTTGGGGTCGGGCTGAGTTTGGGTTTGGGCTGTGGAAGGGGAGGTTGGATTTTGAGATGGGGAGGGTGGCGTCTTTTGTCCTGGACGACGTGAAGGGGATGGTGACGGCGAAGTTGGCTGAGCTGGGGGAGGTGCTTGCCAAGATAGCGGGTAGCGAAGGAGAGGAGGAAGAGGTATGTGAGGAGGTGGTTTATCTGTTCTTGAGGCTGACGAGGCTATTGTGGGATGCCGGGTTTGGGGAGCTGGCGGTTGCTGCGTGGCAGGGACTGTTGGAGATGACGTTTTGCCGGCCGATGGGCGAGTTGAGTGCTGAGGCTGCCATGGAGTCGTTTGGCGAGTTCTGGGAGAGCGAGGTCGCACGGATTGGGGAGGAGGGAGCCAGGGGCTGGAAGCGGTTTGCCGAGTCGGGCCAGGACACGACTGATTCGCCTGAGCCAAGGGTGGAGAGTGCCGGCGTGGTGCCCCAGGCGGCGGACCCCTTCAAGACGTGGGCGGCGGCGGAACAGCAAGCGACTTCAAGGGCGCGCATGCCGGCGAGGACGCTTGATGAAGGGACCGAGGACGATCCGTTTAGGGTCGTCATGTTTTCGGATATCAAGGACTATCTCGTGTGGTTTCCGTCCGCTGTGCTTGCGCGGCTGAAGCCTCTGCTAGCAGACGCATTTTGCGTCTTCTGCGGGCTTCCAGCGGCTGGGCTTTCAGGGGTGAGATTCGCCGCTCGGTTAAAGGACCCATTCGTTGCAGGTAACGAACACAGACACGACCTCGGCCTTAACAGGGTCGATTCCGGGGCAACACTAGATCTCTCACGGCGAACCCCTGAATTCACGCAACAAGGTGACAGCATGGCCGTGTCACCTGAGGTGCTGTTCTCCGGCGATTCGTGGTTCCGGTACCTTGACAAGTGGTCAAATCAGTCAGGTGATAGACAGGTCGAAATGGCCTGGGCGCTGTGCACGGTCGGCTACCTTGTCAAAGACTGCGGAATGGAGACCCTGGCAGAGTACTATTTGGCCATGGCATGGCTGAACGAGCCTACTGAAGCGAGGAAGATCGCAAAAGGGCTGCTGAAGCAGTACAGCTCCAACATCCGCCTCTACAACGCATATGCCCTAGTCGAGTGGGCGAACCGGAACACCGAGGTTTCTCACAAGGTCCTGGCTTCAGCGACTGGGCTGGCACAGGTAAGTGACACGTTCCAGAACCGCTGACCGCACACTGACGCATCATAGCCATCAACCCCCAGCAACAGCCAGCTGCTTTGGAACACATGGGCCTGGATCCACCTCGAGTCCGGCCAGAAGGAGATGGCCTTGGTCCGTCTCTGTGCTTCCGTGGATAGGGACTTCCACTGCTCTGCCGTTTCTCCGGCCCTGCTCCTCAAAACCAAGTCGCACCTCTCCAACACCCGAGACTATTCGCTGTCTTCCCAGCAGCTGGAGACAGCGGCACGCTATGCCGAGGGCCTGATGCTGGTGGAGTATCTCGCCGGCGAGGAGTCGGGTACTGAGCCGGCTTCCGAAACCCAAGGCAACATCACTGCTGCTCTCTCAACCATTCACGCCTTCTCGCGAAAGCTCGGATCCCGTAGCCTAAGCCAGTCCACCCACCACGAACGCCTTCTCCAAACCGCCGCGCGATTACTATACCACCATGCAACCCATGGGTAAGCCTCCTCTGGACCTTTCTTTCTTCGTGACCCGTACTCACTAGGTACTAATCAAACCCTCACAGCCCCTATCGCCCAAACTACCTCGCGTCCCAACTCCAAGCCTTCATCGCCCTCTTCCCGCGCAATGCGATATTCCTCTCCCTCCTCGCCTGGTCCCAGCCCTCGCCGCGCATCAACGACCCCGTCCGGGCCACCCTCCAGTCCGTCTCGCTCTCCGCTGCTCACGACTGCCTCAGCACGCGCCGCTTCGCCATCCAGCACGAAGCGCGCCTCGGTACCGCCCATTCAGTCCGGGCGGCCTTTGAGGCGGCGCTGGATAGCGAGGCGTGCAGGGCGAGCGTCGAGTTGTGGATGGCGTACATTCGGTTCTGCTGTGCTAACAGCAAGGAGTTGAGGGGTAAAGCGAAGGAGGTGTTTTATCGCGCCATTGGGGCGTGTCCGTGGGCGAAAGAGGTGCACATGTTGGCTTTTGGGTTGCCGTTGGCTGGGGAGCTGGGCGGGTCGGAGTTGAGGGCTGTCGTGGAAACGATGGTGACCAAGGGTTTGAGGGTCCATGTGGATTTGGGGGATTTCATGGCCCAGTGGGGGCAGCGGAGGGATGGGAGATGATTGCGTTATACGGAGGAATTCCGAGAAGTCAGATACATCGCTAGCGGCAGCCGGCTTGGGTTGTGTTGTGACGAGCATGATAGATCAGCTAGCTTCCTATTTAAGACTCACTTGGCCCTCGTCCCGTTGCGACGCGACGCAGTGTCCCGTGCCCTCACATTGAAGCGTCCCAAGCTCGAGTCGGCTTGTATGAGATGTCGGTTAGGCTTACGACTAGCCAACCTCGTACTTGTACCAATCCCAACAAACATCGAAGGCAACCATTGCTTTCCTTCCCAGGTACACACCAGACATGCTCTCACAAGAAACCATGAGACACGAATATATCCCGAACAAGAAAGCACCCAGGAAACACACGCTCCGTGAATAGGTCACTTTCTCAGCCGCTCTGCCAGCCTCAGGCGCGCATGGCTTACATACCCGCTCGTCCCGTTGCCACCTGCTGAGCAGGAGCTTACTCCGTCGTTGCTGTGATTGGCCGGGGGGCCTTGCAGCTGCAGATTCAGCCCCTGATCTCTTTCAGCTGAGGCGGTTTCAGGTCTTCTTTGTTCTTTCTCCCTTGCCATGCCCCAAGCAATTATTGGTTCGGTCGATCAGAATATAATAATAGGGGCAGGCTGGACAAATCGGCCGGAGGTTTGGGTGTCAGGGGGATGAAGGCTACGTCAGTGGATTCAGACTCGAGACACTCGCGAGCATGTCTGTCTGCTCGAATAAAGCATCAGCAATACACGAGCGAATTCCATGTCCTATTTCCTGTTCATTTTAGGAACATAAGACGTAGCTGGTAGAAGTCTAGCTACCTGGCAACACGACATCTCTATACAGAGCAGATAGTAACTCACACGTAGTTCATGATCTGCAACCTCGCGAACGCCGACAAATGCCAACCAACACCAGGACAACCCCCCGCCCCAAGCACTCACACTCCGACAGACCAGTTGTCACCTCCGGGACAGCCCAGCCACATCCTGAGTACATCACCGCCACCCAACCGCGACCTCCTTCATCACCCGCCCTATCAGTCCCAATACCTCGGCCCATCACGACGCGGCTTCATCGCCCAGTTCTTCGTCCGAAGCTTCTAGCTCCGGGCTAAACTAAGCAGCCCGCTCGCGGCCCCTCCCCTGCCCTCAAGATCCTCCTCCTCCATACGCTCATCATCCACCCTACTACTACCACCCACTCTCCGATACAGCTCCCCCACCTCCGTAGCAGTACGTGGCCGGGGTGGTATACCACCAGCCCCGGAATACCTCGGTGCATCCTCATACCTGCGATTCATCAACTCCGACTGCCGCCGCTGGTGCTGTTGGTGGTGGTGTTGGTAATGCTGGTGCCGTTCCCGCCGCTCTTGTTCCCGTTCCAGCCTGGCCTGCTCCAGGACTTTCTCCAACGCTCTCGCGGCCGGGCCCAGCTCCCGCTCCCGCTCCCGCTCACGTTCATTGCCGTCCACGCTGCCGTTGCTCCCCCTTCGGACCGGCGCATCGGGTAACGGTCTTCTCCTGCCCGCAACAGCAACAGCAGTGGCAGATGAGGAGGAGGTGGAGGTGGAGGATGCGCCGGGAGGTGGGAAGGAAGCCGACACCGACGTTGGGCCATGGTAGGCGTCCTGGAGCCGGTGGCGGCTCTGACCCTGGTCGTCTGAGAAGGACCTCGCCCGCGAGAGACCCGGGCCTCGAGAGGGTGCCGCAAGGTGTCTCGCCTCTAAACGGTCCAGCGGCACGTCCGTCTGGCCGGTGCGTACTTTGTAGCTGGCTAATCCGAGGCGGAGGCGGAGGATTTCTGCCTTCTGTTTTCATCACGACAGCGATTAGTGTATCTGTCTTTTCATCATCAAGTTCTGGGTGGATGGCCAAAGCGGGAGGGGACTGAAAAGCGAAGTTGAGGCCATGGTGGCTGTTGGAGGCTGACGGAGAGGAGCGGGAAGGGGGAATGTAAACCTTACCTCTCTGGTTTGCTCCCGTGTCAACCTCGAATTTGAACGCGGCACCGGTGCTGCGGCAGGTGGTGGTACTGTTAGTGCCGGTGCTGAGGTATCCGGCTCGGTGAGAATGGTCGCCTGGGAGGTGTCGACTGCCGACGTGTCGAACACAGACGGACTATCCGGAGAGACAGAGCGGCGACGGGTTGTGGTAAAAGCAGTAGTTCGGGCCGTGGATGTCGAAGATGGCGGAGACTTTGACAGAGGTGGGTGTTAGCACCCTCAGGAAGGTGATGTGGTAGACAAAATCATAGTTACCTCCTCCCGACGAGGTCGTAAGTCCTCCCTCGTGTTGTGGTCGAGACAAGGCCTCTTCGGCACAGGCTCGCTGCTCAGTGCCTCATGCCGTGTGGCGCGCGACACGTTATCCCGGGAAGCCGGAGTTGGAGAGCGCCGTTTCCGCGAGTCGGTCGCCTTCTGCGGTGAGCTCGACGGCGACGACGCCGACACCATCGTGTCCATATGCCGGGGACCAGCAGTCTTAATCTTTACCGGGCTCAGCTGCGCTGACAACACCTTGGCACCGCTCCTGACCTTGGGCGAGCACGCGTTGGGGTCGAGCGCACCCAGAGCGCGACGTTTGGCGGGCGATGCCTCCATCTCGGCAACCAAAACTGGGTTGACAGAGGCCCAGTCCAGTGGTAGCCGGCAGTAAACGAAAGGATGAACAAACGGCTGGAACCGGAGAGTTAAGGACCAAAAGAGCGGAGGGGTGAATGTTGGTGATGCAGAACGGATGAAGGGTCAAAGAAGACCAGCACACGTCGAATAACAACCGAATGTGCTCCTCCGTAATATCCTCTCACCCGTCGGTCAGGCAGTCCCATGTCCACAACAGCAGCGGAGTCCAACGCGTCGTGTGGATGGCCTGCCCCTGTAGTGAGACACGAAAAAGCAGAGACGCTTCCACGTCTCTAACTCGATCGGTAACAGTCAGCCGGGTGGAGCAAAGCAGCCCAAATCAGGCAATTTGTTAAATACGCGTAGACGCGTCGGCAGCTCAACCCTTGACCACCTCTTAGGGTTGAGAAAGGAAGGAGGGCCCGCAAGATCTGCAAGCGCCTACTCAGTAGCTCAGTAGCAAGGGTCCAACGCGCCGCGCTTCATGTGTGGGCCCGCTGCAGGAACCGCGACTTTAAATCCTCCATACCTTACTAAGTATGAATCTGAACAAAACCACCAACCTGCATCGTATACCAAACACACAACATGTGCCTGGGAACTGTCATCACTTTGGTGTGTATTCATTATTGCGCCTTACAGATTCACCCCAATCTATCCATATAGAACAAAGAGACAGGCCAAAGATAAGACGGGCACGTCCAACCCCCGTCACCATACCTCCTTGACAAACGATGCATACACAATATCCGTAAAAGGGGTATCGCCACCCTACCTGCCTTACCAGCCTGCCTGGTCATTTCCCCGAGAAGAGCAGACAACCCCCATTCCGACCTGAAACTCCTCCATAGGCCCACAAGCACCAAACCATGACCGAGGCCCAAAAAGACAACCCACGAGGTAAATGGAAAAAGAAAAGGAGCAACTTAATGAAAGATAGAGAGGAGAAACCAAGAGGAAAACCAGCCCCCAAAGTAGCCTTCCACAACCAGCAGGATAAATAAATCATCGGAAAAAGACAAACGCCAACCCTCCTCTCCCTAAGAATGCACCGCGTTTCGTTCTGTTGCAAGCTCTCGTGTTCTCATCATCCCCAATCTATCCTCCCCCGTTCAGACCAAAAGGCAGAAAGGATCACACACGATCCAAGACCCCAAATCGAGCCATTAAGACCCTCTGTTTTTCTCCTTCCAGCTTCCCTCAGAGACTGGCATAAAGCGACTGATCCACCTTGAACGGCTTCCCCAGGTCCCCATTCTCCCTGAGCTGATCAGCCTGAAAATCAAACAGCCCCTCGCCCGCAAACATATCCACGTCGGCCGAAGGCGACCCAAAGTGCTCGACACTGATATTGTTCATGTCCCACAGCAGGTCGCTGTCGATCGGCTGCCACTGGAGGTCAATATCCAGTCCTGCCGTCTCGGCGATGTCGCTATTGTTGGATGACTCCGACACGCCGCTCTCCTTGCTCGCCGACGAGTCGGGCGTGTCGTCATCGTTACTGGGCGTCCGCGACCGGTACGTGCCAAAATCCGCTACGAAGCTTCCCGTGACGGCCTCGAGCGACTGCTCGAGCCCGGCGAACAGGTCCTGGGGGTCGACCGTCGAGTTGGCCCACACGTCCTCCGCACCACCAGGTGGCAGAGCCTGCTGCGTAGTTCCCGCCGCCCCCTGCTTGCTGTTGATGTTGTTTTCAGGTGTCGTCATCTGCCAGCCGGGGGTACCGGCGCTTTCGCCTGACTTGGTGGTGTTGGTGCCTGCCGCGCTGCCGTTCCGTTGCATCGACGTTGTCCGAGACATGAGTTGCGGCCCCGGCTGCTGGCCTTGTTTGGAAAGAGTGACGCTCATGGGTCGCGCCGCCGGGGCAGGGACGCCCTCTTTGCTGGGAGGTGCAATCGATTTGCCTTGGGCATCTAGACCTAAGGCAGCTCCCATATGCTCTCGCAGGAAACCGTATGAATTTTCATACGGTTTGATGTGCTCCTCCTGACGATGAGCATTGAGCGCTTCCTCCGTCGGGAATCCGATTGAGCCCATCTCGCATCCGGGCTCCAAGCACGTGAGTTTGGGCGGCGCTGGTTTCCTGGAGGCCACGGGCGACTGCACGTCGACCTGCGGCGATGACGAAGTGGCAGCCTGTTGCTGGGAAGCAGGAGGGGGAGCAGTAGGGGATACCTTGCCGGTCCCGATCTTGGCCTTCTTTCGGGCAGGGGGAATGGCCAGGTTTGCCTGCGTGATACGAGACTCGCCGAAATACTCGGGATTCCCGGCGGGCGATTTTTTGCCAAACGGGAACGGCGGCTGGGTGGTCGTTGGCGCCGCCGGAGCCTGCGCAGGCTTGGTAGTTGCCCGGTTCTGCGCCTGCCTGAGGGCCTCAGTCTGCTTCTCAAGGTTCGCGGCGCTCAAAGGCGATGACTGCGGGACCTGGCTTCCGCCAGCGGCCGACTCCTGACCCCCTACTCTCGGCCGCGTGGCGATGAGGTCCTGCTGGATGCTGTCGAGCATGTTTAGGAACTGATCCAGCTCCTCCTTGGATATGGTCACCGCGTCCCGCATTCTCGTCAGTTTGTCGGCGTCGTGGAACTGCTGAACCACCTTGCTCCGCTAGCGAAAGCGTTAGCACATCTGCCGCACGTTGGTCACAACGGAAGAGTCAACACATACTGTCTTGAAGAACATCCTCGCCCGCGAGTCATCCTTGGTGACACGGTACCACGTTGCAACGGCTGGGCCACGGAGCTGCAGTATTCGCTCGGCAACCTTGACGAGCTTGTGGCGAGCCTCTTGCACATCTGCGGGCGCCCTGGGAATCTGAGCTTCCCTTTGGCTCTCCTGGACCCCCTGCGAGGAACCCTCGTTCGCAAGCCGCTTCAGTCGAGTGATTGTTTCATCTTCAATCGGGTTCCCGCCGCTTCGGTTACGCATTACAGCGGCTCTTAGTTCTGGCGTCAGGCTTGCCATCTGCTCCGGCGTGATCTTGTCGAGCTGTCCTGGCGAAGCCTTCATGATCTGTTCCAAGGTCGGCCTTGGGCCCGTGGCAACAGTCCGGGCCTCTGGCTGAGGAGCAGACCGTTGAGCAGCATTGCTCGTCTTGGCAGGCACGTCGTTCGTGTCACCTGGGCTCGGTCGTTTCAGACTCTTCGGTATCGACGCAGGCGAAGGGTTTAGGGGCGGCCGAGCAGCCTTGAACCTCCCCAAGGCGGGAGCAGGCGCCGCTTCCGCTCCCGAAGGTCCCGTAGGCTTCGGTTGAGCGGCCTGTTGCTGGGCGCCCTGTGGCGCACTCGGATGCGGTGCAGGAGTGACCACGCCCAATTGGTTGTTTGGAGTTGGAGGCACCGGCACGCCAGCTGTCGGGATCCCAACAATCGAATTGACGTTGGCCCTGGCTTGCTGGGTTTGCTGGAACTGCTCCCAGGCCTTTCTCGCATACCCTTCCTGCCTTGCCATTCTCAAAAACTCAATCAGGATCTCGTCTGGCATGCCCTGGAAACGCAAGTTCTTCTTGCGGGCGGAATCAAGGTCTTCGGGCGTGACGTGGGAGATATTAGGCGGATAAGAGTGCCCGGGGGGTAATACTTGTGGCTGGAAACTCGGCTGCTGGGCCCCGGGCCCGTTCTGCGGCTGAGGTGTGGCAGCCGAGGGTATGGGCGTCCGTCTCTTTTCCAGTACCGACTTGAACTGCATTACCTGAATGTTGTTGAGCATGGTGTGCAAATTGGCAGGGACGGCGGCGGGGTTAGTTTGAAGTAACTGTCTAAGTTGGCCCCATTTTCGTATTTCGGCTGGTAAATTCACCCTGAGAAGCACCTGAGGAGGAATGTCCATGTTGTTCATCGCTGCCCGAGCCTCTGGGGTGGCAAAAATTTGCATGAGCTGCCCCCTTTCTGCGGCTAGTTGCTGGTTCTGCAGTACCCCCGGCTGTGCCGCGGATTTCATCGCGCCGTTGCCGTTCTGAATCGGGTTAACCACGGCAGCCTGATTCTGGCCGCTCAATTGATTCGGCTGGAGCTGGCCGCGGACTCCAGGAGTCAGTCCAATCTGGGGGCCCTGGAAACCGCTGGCTGTCGCGCGTTGGTTTTCTTGCAGTTTTGCGTAAAACTCCCTCATTGCCGCATTCTCTGGCACCCCGCCCATGGCAGCTCGAGCTTCGGGGTTGACGTTTGGCACCATTCCTGCCATAGCCGCATTATTCATGTTGCCTTGGAGCGACGGCGGCCTCGTGTTGTTCACATGGTTGAACTGCGGGTTTAAAGTTGTCGCCATTGGCGGATTGCCCACGTTCATTGGCTGCCCGTTGGCTTGGCCCATAGGCACGGGGGGCTGCCGCATCGGCGCGTTGAGCGTGTTCATTGCCGGACTCTGCGAAGGCTGTGCGGGGGGGGTCGGCGTCACTATGGCCGCAGGCTGGCCTTGCATGGGCCGGCGAGGAACCGCCTGGACTCCCGGCTGTGCCTGGACCTGGGCCGCCGTAGTAGGGTCGATATTGACTTGCGGGACGCCGAAGGTCTGCTGTACTTGAGCGGACCGCGGTGTCTGGTTCAGCCCTTGGCTACCCGGCGTAGGGTGTGGCGGAACGCCCACCATGGGACTCGCAGTTGGATTCCGACCAGGAGCGGTGCTAGCGGGGACAACCATCTGCCCGGCTTGCTGCGCGCGTAGGCCCATCTGATGGTCGGCACGGATGCTCTCTATGTTCGGGGCAAACGCCTTGCCATCAGCCATGGCCGCTTGCTGAGGGAGGGTGCCAATAAGAGCGGGATTCATCTGGCCCTGGTGCGCTCCTTGCGGCATCATGTTCAATGGAATGCCTGGTCGGTGCTGCATCAGGTTTCGCGACTGCGCCGCCCTAGCTTGCTGCAGCTGCTGGAGCGCGTGGTGTTGATAAAAGACAAAGACAGGGTTGATACCCTTGGCAGCGCATTCCTGGAGTTGGGCCTGATTCCACTTCTGCTGCATCAGCTGCCGAACCTGATTCTTAGTGGCTTCGTTCGCCCGATCCATGAACTGCAAGGCGAGGTCGTTGACCGCGGTCCTATCTTGCTCACCCAACCCTCTCAGGGGGTCGAGCTGGAAGGTGGCTGGCTGCCGCGGTTGCTGTGCCACCTGCATCGGGAATTGGCGCTGATCGAGTCTGTTCTGGAGCATGCCTGGACCGGCCATCCCCATCGGTGGTGGTTGCTGCGGAATGCCAGAAACCTGCATTTGGTTCGGCATGGGCTGAAACCCATGTTGGGCGGGCTGTCCCATTGCGCCTCTCGCGGCCATCTGGTTCAGTAACATCTGTTGCCGCTGCTGTTGGGCAGCTAACTGGGCTTGTCTCGCGGCTTCGTTGCTGAGCTGATTTTGAAGATCAGGAACGTGGCCTTGCCTCCGCTTGTGCAATTCCCCAACTTTACGCTGGATAGCGTGGTCATAGGATTGCTACGCCCGTGTCAGTCAGTGTGACATTATTTGTTACCATGTATGCGGCCCGCTTCGCCTACCTTATCTGGTGACTGCATAAATGCCTTCTTCTCAGTATCCATCGCAGACTGGAAGAGCTTCTGCCAGTCCATGTTGGGGTATGCTAAGATCGTGCTTGATACCCTGTGAAGCCGTTCATTAGCCCTCTGTTCAAATTACCCACTTGAATGCTGCCAAACAAGTCAAGGAAAGACTCGACAGCCGAAGGCAATTCGAAAAAGAAACACGCTTCGTACAGATTAAGGGCTCTCCCGAAACGATCGCTGATGCTGACGCCGCTCTGCCATGAGTTCATAGGTGCCATGCTCATGCTCTGCATCAGATGGCTGTAAACAAGATGGTTCAGTTGTTTGCCCGGCCCACCCTGCTGCTGCTGCTGTTGTTGTTGTTGTTGCTGCTGCTGCTGCAGCATCATTATCTGGCCGTTGGAGACCATCTGCGGTATGTTGGCGGCCATGGCCGCGGACAACTGGCTGATACAGAATTGTTCGTGCCTTTACGCAGTCAGGCCAGGGAAAGCGTGACACTAGTGCGGAAAGTAGCGGATAGAACGGCGCCCGTCCACTCAATGGAAAGCCCGCCTCTCCGCGACGAAAATGCCACCAACGCCACGCCCTCCACTGGCAAGGCTCGGCAACTAGCCGGAAATCGTGTAGCGTGGACGGCAAGGGCCCATATACACAAGAATAGCGTGCTGAGACCGTAAACGCAGAAGCGCAAGGTCGAACAACAGCACCGCCACAGCGTGGGCAGTCTCAACCTAGCGAGCAGTGTGCAAACCAAGCCGTTGACGTGGGCTTCTCGATTCGTTCACAAGCCAAAACTCGTCGAAAGCGAGCTTGCGATACGTATGTGCAGCGATCTCATCTGTTAAGATGGCGGGCACTCGGAGACACGAATGGCTAGAGTCGTGATCTGGGTGGTATGGAAGGTTGATGGTTGGTCGCCGGTACTAATGCACGAGAGCAGACGGTGCGGCAGGATCGCGTCGGGCGTCCGAATGGTCGAGAAGGTTCCCGTCACTCTGTCTCTGACGAGGGTATTCCTTCGTGTTTGGCTGACGTGGTCGAGTCGGAGGGCTGGATAACCAGGCGGGCTCGGTGATGGCGGCGGGTGAGGAATATCGATCCACGAAGATGACGGCAACGAAAACCGAGAAGCCAAAAAGTCAGGGCACCAAGCGGAAGCAAGAAAGTGAAAGCGAAGATGAAGATATATAACGAGCACTTAAAATCAAGCCGAAGCACGACAAGAGAATTGTCGTAGAAACTGGCACTGAGCCTGGGTCTTGGGAGGGAGTTGCGGGTGCCTGGTGTGGGCGGCGTGATGAACCAAGAAGTGGGAGGGAGACGATGAAGCGGGATGGGAAGGGGAGAGATGGGACTGGCGCGAGGATGTGGGCTGCAAAACCGCCAAGCCTTCTGCTGCTGGGCGGTTAAGTGGGTCCACGCCCAAAGCCAAGACCAGAAATGGAGGCCAAGGCCAAACCTTCTTGCAGCGGTGCCAGCGAGGGTGCGAAGACAGTTGTGCGCCCGTCGTTCTCATGGCAAGCTCTTAGGGTCATGGGGACTTAAAATGAGATGCCCTTTTTGAGTGTCCTTTGGCCCACGATCAAATGCCAGGCAGGCCATGCGTTGACTGAGTTCATACGTAAGAATGGGCAAAGATTTCAACTACAGCTACTCGGCAACTCCCGATACGTTGACGAATGGACCTCCGCATCAGAGCTAATTTGGAAGCTAGCGACAATTGCTTCAGCACATTTCGTCCCGACTCAGCTGTCCAGTGAGACGTGCGATATGAGAATGCAACGGTCGGGGTATCAGGCCTTGCACGGAGTAACGGCCGCAGGGAATGGCCTCGTCTGCTTTCGTCCCATCCAGAACGGATCACGAGCTGGCCGCGCGTCAACAAGCCACTACCGAACGGCAAGAGCCTGCAAAAGCGCTACTATGGTATGCTGTATGCCTCTCATGTCTTTGTGAGTCTTTCTCTAGATTCTCGTCGATCTTCCTCTATCACTGCCGCCTTTTGCTCTTTCAGTAACGGTACCACAATTGGGCCACACGTGAAGCCAAGGCTGACGGGATGGTGGCCACTCGGACGGCAGGGCAGCCACTTCGCTACACACTCATCCCAGCCAAACCTCTCGAGCTTCGACTTTCCGCAAATTCTTCTGCAGCTTTGATCGAGGTGTAATAATCTGGGTCTCAAATACTGATTATTGGGGTGCTGGAGATGAGCTTCTCGACATCAATAATGGATTTTCAGGTTGCAAGTGGCAGTTTGCAGCTCCCATAGCCCGCCCCAAAAAGATCAGAGCCAGGATGGCCGCTCAGCCACCTGGACCCACTTGGCCGCCAGGCCAGTTTCGGGCGTTGCGGGTGATCTTCAATCCTCGCGCGGGAGAAGACCAACGAAGTTCAGCACATCCAGATCAATTGGAGACCAACCGTCATTATTGTATACTCAAGCATCCCATCTATCTCAGCCACTGATGAAGAGGGAGGGGATTCCAATCGTTCAAGGATGCCAGTTCGTGGCTACCTTTGGCAATTCACCGTGCAATCATCAATGTCACTAGCACATCCGGACCCACTTCGGCAGCCGTTCTGGGATTCAGTCTGGGCACCCTGCGTCCCCGGATGCCCTCTCTTAAAGATCACTGTGTATCCCTTGGAGATATTTCACGCATTGCGGCGGCATCAGTCTAGCCCATTGTCAAGGAAGTCAATAAAGCCAGCTAAACACTCCAGGAGCGATTATGACTGTCGGACTTCATCTTTCGAAGCACACGGTCACGAGTCAGCAAAACCAACATGTATCGAACTCGTATAGTCCAATTCAAAGCCCACAAAACAGGTAACACTCTTTGTGCGATGTCACTTCGAATGCCTCTCCTGTCCCTACTCTCTTCCTTGCTTCCCTTCGAAGTTGAAAGGGCGGGCGATTGCGCGGAAAAGGGAAGCAGTACTTAGGTGGCTACACAAGGCAATGTCAAGATTGGGTCGTCCCCTGCGGAACGACAACAACAAAACAAGCACGCAGCCGGCCTGCCCCCTGCAGCCCTTCTGCAGCGCTCACCAGAAGCTCACGCAGATATTATTGTCTCTAAAATAAAGTGAAAAGGACTCGTGAGAACAACTCATCCACGGGCCGGCCGCCTGCGACGGCCTTCCTGGGCTGGATTTGACTGGACGATGTTCGGGTTCTCATGTTCCTCTACCCCTATATTCTTATTGCTCTTGGCCTCTTGCCCCTAGACATGCTCCTGACCGCAAGGTTGAGGTTGTCATTGCAGCGTCGAGGCTTTGATTACAGGAGCGGACAAACAGGTGATGGACTCGGGGCCCGCTCAAGCGAGCCTGATGCCGGCGGCAACAGAAATGGTGAGCAGGGCAAAATGACAATCTGCCTTCGGTTGGGGGTTAGCTAACTCGTCTAGGTTTCTAAGAACGGCGTCTTATGTGGTGCTGTTAGTTGTTAGTCCGTCAGTCAGGAGGAGTTTGTTGACGGACAGTGTGCACCTGGAAGATCCTGTCGAAGTTGTGAATGACCAGGTCTGACTTTCTCCATAAGCTTCAGTAAAAGCACAGCAACAGTACGAATAGAAGGCCGTATCGTCTGCTCCACATACCGGGGACCGTCTGACCACAGGAACTCGCCCATCTTGCTGGCATCAGTGCTGCGATATCTGCAGAGTCTGCAACCAACGCGCTGGGTAAAGCGTACTTGTATAGATAGGGCTGCGTGCATCGAAGATCAGCCCAGCCCAGCCCGAATTTGATACGGGTTTCTGCTGGATCTGCTGGACAAGAGCAACAGCCTCAAATTGAGGTGGCATCGCATCTGTTTGAATGCGACATCAAGGGCCACACGCTTGTCGCTTCTGGAACGTGCTGTAATTAACCCTGTGCTTCGGGCTCCCGTGACTTATCCGCCGGCCAATCACCCCACCCACCTTGACTCGGTGGGCAAATGTGGGGTTATCCGTGGCGTTGGAGAGACGAGAATAGCAATGGGAGAGACTGGTGGGTTTAAACCATGCTCCGCAAATCGTGGGCTATAGCGGGCTTGAGATGGAAAGGACGCCTGGTCTTCTCCATGGATTGGATTGTCTGTCGAAATCGAATGCTAGGTTGGAATAGCTGGTGGTGAGTCGGGGCGGGATGGATGCGGGAGGAGCCTGGATTGGGCCCCTCGGAGGAGACCAGTCTGGGAGGAGACCAGGGCCCTTTGTCGATTGGGCGCCAACTGCTTGTTCAAGCTTTCCGGATCCGCTCATTGGCAGGCCATCTGCCAGACGCACATCAAGACGATCAGACTCATAAGGACAGACGTGCTGATGAGTCCAGAGATGCTCGTTCATTTTCACACTTTCAGATGTGTCGATGCACAAGTAACTGCAAAGGGAAACAACGCCTACGCCGTCTATCCCGAATCCTTGATGACCTTCGATCCTGGGTACACGATGTGTCTTGCGGCGCTTTGCAAGTCTCAATGTGGCCGTCCAAGCCGGACAGCCTGCAGTGTTACGTCGTATTGACGCAAGGCTATGCTGAGAAGACTCTCTTCAGACACCTGCTTGGGAAGCCAGCTCTCCATAGACTCCTGCCTAGGCGTAGTTGGACCGGCGGGATGCCCTGGTTAACAGCGGCCTGAGCAAGTCTGAAGGAGACCAACCTTTGCGCAACGACATCGGGTGCCTGCTAACGTTCCCGAGCTTCCTTGTCCCGAGCTCCCTTAGAACCGTGTCAGTGCAGAAGGCGTGTCATCCGGCCGACGAGGCAGCCTGTTGTCGGTAACTTGTACAATACCTACTCATGCCTGGCTGGCTCCTTCTTCCAAGCTTCAGCGAACGCAGCTGTGGCTGCGACAAGGTTGGTCAGGCGGCCAGTGCGTCCATTGTTGATAGGAGGACTGCTACATCCCATTGTAATGAATCTCCCGCCATTGTTGAGGCCATCGTCAAGCTGAATCTGTTGCCATCTGGCATAGGACACCGGGTGGACTGAACTCCGCTTGACCCCGAGCTCGTTCCAGGTTGAAGCGGAGCAGAGCGGCAGTGACGTGCCGACGCTAAGAGACACCGGAAGTGGGGCTGCATTGGTATTTCTAAACTTCTTATTGGCTGAATGTAAACTGGTCCTTGCTGCTCTGATTCAATCCGGAAAATGCGAGTTCGAGATGTTGAGTTGAAGCCAGATCTGTACGGAGTGAGTACCTTAGTTTGGTCATAGGGAATGGGACTTAAGACATCTTGGTACCTTACAGTGTCAACCAATCTGACTGGGAGGACATTTTGCAGGCATCAGAGACCTCGAAGTCGTCCCGAATGAAGCCCCACCCTCGCCGCTCAAGTGGGCCGTCGGTGACGCCTCAATTCAAAGGAGTCTGGTGCATCTGATTTGGAGAGGGGACCCGACCCACGTTGATAATCAAGAGGAACCGTCAGGTCCCCAGGTTTGTGCGCGGGATGGCCTCCTCCCCCGCAACACATGTCAATGTCTGCATGCTGGGCAGAAGGGCCTTCTCAACCGTGTATTCGCGACAGGCTGTGTTTTGCCCATCTGCCTCGCTGCTTGTGCGGTGCGATTCCAGAGCTGGTCGTGTGACTCTGACCTCAGGACGCCGCTGGTACAGCTCCTCACCTCCCGCTTCTGCGTCCACTGCCAGCCAAGTCCCCGCCAAGATGGCTCCCCCAACAACTGCCCTCGAATTTCTCGATTTTGTCAATGCCTCGCCGACCCGTAAGCCTCCCAGGTTGGTAACGCTATCGTGTATCATACGCTGACCGCAGCCACTTCCCCTTAGCCTACCACGCCGTCGCCGCCTCAGCTTCGCTCCTTGAGGCTGCCGGCTTCACCAAGATCAAGGAGCGCGACAGTTGGGCCTCAATCGTCAAGCCCGGCGGCAAGTACTATCTCACTCGAAATGGCTCGTCGATTGTGGCCTTTGCCGTCGGCGCTCTCTGGAAGCCGGGCAACCCCATCGGCATGGTCGGAGCCCACACAGATTCGCCCGCTCTCCGCGTGAAGCCCGCCAGCAAGCGCACTGCGAACGGCTACCTCCAGGTTGGCGTCGAGACGTACGGCGGTGGCATTTGGCACAGCTGGTTCGACCGGGACCTGAGTGTGGCCGGCCGGGTCCTGGTGCGGGAGGGCGAAGGCGAGGGTAACTTTGCGCAGAAGCTGGTTAAGGTCGACAAGCCCATCCTGAGGATCCCAACTCTGGCCATCCACCTCCACCGGCAGACGAACTTTGATCCCAACAAGGAGGACGAGCTGCTGCCCGTCGCCGGGCTGGCCGAGGCCGAGCTGAACAAGGCCGCCGAGCCCGAGGCCGAAGGCGAGAGTGAATTCCAGCCCCTGAAAGCCCTACCCGAACGGCACCACCCAGCCTTCCTCTCCCTCGTTGCGGCAGAAGCCGGGGTCGACGTCTCCCAGATCGTCGACTTTGAGCTCATCCTTTACGACACCCACAAGGCCTGCCTTGGCGGCCTTAACGACGAGTTCATCTTCTCCGCCCGCCTCGACAACCTCAACATGACCTTCTGCAGCATCAAGGGTCTCATCTCCTCCGTTACCTCCACCCCGCTCGACAACGACACCAGCATCCGCCTGGTAGCCTGCTTCGACCACGAGGAGATCGGCTCCCTGTCCGCGCACGGCGCCGACTCCAATCTGCTCCCGGCCATCCTGCGCCGCCTGTCCGTCCTGCCAGGCAGCAGCACCACAAGTCCCTCCTCTGCCTCCTTCTCACCCTCACACGAAGACCTGGCCGCCTCAACAGCCTTCGAACAAACACTCGCGACTTCCTTCCTCCTCTCGGCTGACATGGCCCACGCGGTGCACCCCAATTACGCAGCTAAGTACGAGCGCAACCACACACCTGCCATGAACAAAGGCCCCGTCATCAAAATCAACGCCAACCAGCGGTATGCGACCAACTCGCCGGGGATCGTCTTGATCCAGGAGGTCGCGCGGCAGACCAAGGTGCCACTGCAGCTGTTTGTCGTGAAAAATGACTCGCCGTGTGGGAGCACGATCGGGCCGATGCTGTCTGCGAAGCTTGGGGTTAGGACGCTCGACATGGGGAATCCGCAGCTCGGGATGCATAGTATTCGCGAGACAGGCGGTAGTTGGGATGTGGAGCATGCTGTGAGGTTGTTTGAGGGGTTCTTGGGGAGATTCGGGGAGTTGGAGCGGAGGGTTCTGGTTGATTAGACGGCCTTGTTCAGTTCGCCTCGGGCGGTTCAAGGTATCGTTGGATGTGCTATTGGTGGGGACGGGAGAGGGCGTGATGATGTGAAGGCGGGTATGGGCATGGCAGTGATTCAGCGCGAGAAAGAGCGTGCCGACGGTATTGTCCGTGGCTTTGTAGCATGGTCTCGATGGGTGGTTGCTTGCTTTGTTGCAAAAGCAGCTGGCGATACAAATGCAGCTGACTGACATATTGGGATCTCTTAGCATAACGACGGTCCTCCAATGACCCTCGTCGTTCCTCCACACGCAACATTGGCTCTTCAACTGAAGGTGGTCCTATTCATCGTGGCTTGTCTATTCGAGAATAATCTGCTCCGGCTCAATGGCTTCCCAAGATGCACGCCAGCTTTCCTCGGACAGGAAAGACATGACAAAGGAACCAATACGGTGGAACCGACCGGTCAGCTGTCCAGCTGGTATGCCAATGATGCCCTGGGCGTCGATGCCATTATCGTATTCATGATGGAATTTCCCCACAAGCATCAGTATAGCACCCGGAAAAGAACTGGAAGCGTACTCGGCAAAATCCCACTCGCACTTCAAGCCCTCCTCGGTGACAGCTTCTACATTCTTGGTCCTGCAAGTGAGCAACACGTGCGGAAAGCCGTTCATTGTGCTTGTGATCTTGACTGTTGCCAGAATTTGGTCCGAATGATGAAAGAAGATTGGGCTGTTCAGACTAGCCCAGCTCCATGTAGGGGCCCTACTGGATCTCCCGCCTGAGGAGAGCGAAGCCGGCGGAACCGTTAACCATACCAGTAGCTCGACGAAACAATGCTTCCAAAGCCCGTAAATGTAGTCGTCCTCCCATAAGCGTTGTAGGTCGGCGGCAATCCCCGCCAGGGCGTTGAGCCGGTCCTCTTTGTTCGTGAGCAGCCTTTGGGTGAAGTGCTGAACGAGCTCCCCCCAGAGTAGGTGCCCGGGCTTTTCCAAATCGCTTGGCCACCTGATAGGGAAACGTTTGCGGAAGATGGCATACTCCAGGTAGCTTCCTTTCGGCGTCATCAATCTGGCAGCAAGGCAGTGCCATATTGGCTCTTGCTTCGAAAGGATCAGAAGGCGAGGCGACAAGTAGCTCTCCTGGAGTACCCAGCCCCGGCGATCCAGCGGGTCATCCGGCCAATACATATCCAAGAGGGTCGAGATGAAGATGGTGTGCGTCCCCACGTCTGGAACGTCAAGCTGCCACTTCAGGGTCGGCAACGGTTCCGGCTGTCGGTTTAGAAAGCCCTGAGAAACGGCCGAGGCGGCCGCTGCGGACATGGTGATCACGGCGTTTTTGTAGATCAGGTCCATCCTTTGAATCTCGCGTTGCTTGTCCTCGTCGCTGTCTTGGATAATACAAAGCGCATCAACCCATAGGTAACGCTGTCCGATGCCACGCGTAAGTCGAACTGCGTCTTGGAGGGTTCGCGGGAGGTCTTTCAGCGGTATTATCTGTCTCATCGAGTCGAGGTTTCCCAGGGTCAACGTGACAGGCTGCGGACCCCCCCAACAGTAGCTCAGCGCAGTATATTCCCCAGTGTCGCCTTGTTCAGTAACGCGCAGACGAACATCTGGGGCAATCATGTTATCACCCACGTCAATCAGCCGCGAAGGAAGCGCAACGTTGGTATTTAGAGGGCAGGTTTCGGCGTGGTTGCAGCGACAATCCTCAATCCATGACCTTGCTGTTGCGAAGACCTTGCTTTCATCTGCGTATCCCAGCGGTGGACGAGACATAATGAACCACGACGCAGGATCGGCTGTCAACGGGAGTAAGGGATCTCGTTGTCAGCCATTTGACTGAGTCCAGCATAATCGCCTTACGTAGCGCGGGAGGATAACGTACATTCCGTGGTAAAGACTGGGGCATAGACGACAATGGCTTCATCGAATTTCGGTTTGCCCACCAAGTAGGACCTTGCTTCCGGCGAGTCTGGGGCCAAGGTAGGCAGGTCGCCCGGTTTGCCGGTCAGCATAGGAAACGGATCCTCGATCCCTCGTGACAGGAAAAGCATCAGCGGCTGCGAACCATCCCGCCATGAGTGGTTCTCGGTCTCGAAGAAGAACCTGCCTGAAAGCGGACCGAGGTCGCAGAAGAAGCTGCAAAGCGGACAGCCCCCTTTGGCGCTGACTTCACACTCCTGTCGAGGTAGATGCTCAAAGCCTTGTTCCGACACGAGCTGCAGGAAGCCGTCAAACGACATCATTTCCTGGCATCGTGGACAGTAGCCCGGCGGGCCGTTTCCAGCGTGGATTGGTGGTTGAATTGAATTGTTTGACATGGTTGTAGAGTTAGGACCATGGTGTCGCAAGGAGAGAAAGTGGTAATACGGTGGTAGCCTCGCTTACTGCCCCGAACGCTGTCAGTCGCAACGACATGACCTACGAGCGCCAATGGCCTCAAACAAGATACTTGAACGAACCGAGCTGAGTGCCCGACTCCGGATCTGAGATAGGTAGTAGGGCGCGGCAGAAGAGGAAGGCAAAGTCAAAGACAAAGAATGACAGGAGAAAACAAGACTACAAATTGAGTGTTAACATGCTAGTACCTTAAGTTCCGCGCTAACAAAGTTGGGGTGTACTATAGCTTACAGTAATTACAACCATCACCTACCGCATACCGTGACGAATACAGAGCACCTTCCTACTCCTGCGTGTTGCAGCATCAAAGCTCCAAGTTTCATGCCGGAGCCTGGATTGGGCCCTAACACTGAGTAATAAACGTTGAATCACCAAGACAAGCCACTGAGAACATCAATCAGTTGCTTCTTTCGACCAACGATCAGCCGACGTTTGAATCGACGCGCCACGGGAGAGACCTACAATACATGTTCAACGTGCTTATGGGACTTCAATACGGATCACGTAAAAATCACAAGGGTCTTGGCGGGCCGCGGATCGTGAAAGAAACTTTCCGCTTTCAGCCTTGCCAGCCGGTCCTGGATGCTCATTCCAGCCTCTATCGCGGCTCTCCAGTCTCAGATCCTCCCCACCGCCTCCTTAGACAGTGGAATCTAAGGTAAAGACGACCGTGCGCCTAGAAAGCGCCGTCAATCTAAACACCTCTTACTATATCGCTGCAGTATTACCGTTACTATCTTAGTACCTATTGCTGTGCTGTCGCTCTTTGGGTTGTCTGTACCCCCTGCCTTTTCCCCAATCGCTGACTCGTTGCCCCGCCCGGCGCAAACTAACAGAACGATCACTTGAGGGAGTCACCTCGTCACCCTCGCCGCCAGAGTCTGCTCTTTCCCGCCTCGTCGCCTCGAGAAACTCAATCTTTTGGCTCCCGCATACGGCTCAGGTCGACTCCGCAACCACCTCACCAATGGAACAACCACCATCATTGCCAGCTCAAAAGAACACTCCAGCTCGGCGACGCGCAAAGCGCCCCGTCAACTCGCCCGCTCGAAAGACGTATGCCTCCGAAAACGACATGCCGAGCGAAGCAGTCTTTCCGATTGAATTAGGAGGGCCCCTCACCCCTCAAAAGCCGGCTCTCAACAGCCTGGCGCCCTCGTCGCAGCCCAACCAAGGCAGGTCCAAGGGCAGGAATGGGAACAGAAGCCGGCCAAAACAGGTATCATCACCCGGTCCTGCAAAGCAAGGCCGAACAACACCTCCGCAAACATCAGCGCCAAAGCCTATATCCGCGCCTGCATTTGCCGGCGCGACCTTCCATGCGTCTCCGGCACCCTCATCTCTTCCTATCCCCAGCTTCCTGTCCAAGGCCCTAGACTCGCCTTCGGTGCAGGAGACCGACCATGCCAGCCGCGAGCCGTCGCCGCCTGCCACCGACTCTGAAGCCCCCACTCCGCAGCACCGCATTCTGTCTGCAGACATAACCCGGCATGAGTCACCCCTTGACATCTTCTTCCGTGCCGATCGTGCCGAGAAAGAGCGGGCGCGCAGGGCGAGTTCCGCCAACATCCTCGGTCATCCGAAACCCGTCCCGTTCTCCCCTCCCACGCAGACCCGCTCGCCGGCGGAGCCTACGACCCTCCCAGCCGGGCTGTTCGGCGGCCCCGGCAATCGCCGCCCCCCGTTCCATCGCAATGCCTCCTCTGGTATCCCCGCCAGCGAGCTTGACGGTACACAAGATTCCGTTATAGGGCCGGCTCTTTCCAAGCCGTACCAGGAGCGTATCCGGGAAGCCCAATCTAGTAGAAAGCCTTCCGAAACCGGGCCCAGGTCCGCTCCATCGACACAGGATGCGTCGACGCTAGACATGAGCGAGAGGCTGAAGCGGTTCCTTGCTATCCCGTCCGTCGAAGCCGACCAGCCACCTCCGAAACCCCCTGCTGTGTCCCGGCCGGTGCCTACCAACACCTTGCCGGCAGCTTTCCCTACTGGGGGCGCTCACCCTGAACCGCAGCCCGCCACACTCCCATCCCCCTTCTCAAGGCGACCGGATGCTAATGTGCGCCGGGGACCTGCGACTCAAGGCCCACCGCCCCTTCCTTGTGGTTTCTCGCCGGGCAAGCAAGCGAGCCCGCTGCCAACGGCGGCTGCTGCTGCTGCTGCAGGAAGCCCGGAAGGCAGCCGCTCGCCGGAGATCCTGCACATGGAGGATAGCCTTCGGCGTATGCTCAAGCTGAACCTCGGGCCGACATCGTCGGCTGTGCCGCCGCCGACTACCTATCAGAGCTCGTGAGAGCAAGCAAGCTTATGAGAGGGCCGGTGCTTGGATGATGGGCTGGAGATGGGGGTGAAGATGGACTATTTTTGCGAGCCTGTTCCTTTCATTCTTCATTCCCTTCTGCATGGTTCATCCGCCAGCGCCGAAATTTGTCTCACTCGGATCTGGGTTCATGGTTTATCATGCTTTGCTTTGCTCTTCTTTTCTTCCTTCTGGCGTTGGGATTTTCGAAGAGGCTCGGTTTCGTCGCCCCTAGACGAAACGGCGTAGCCACGCCGAAGTGCGGTACAGGTGGACGGGCTTTTCTATGTTGTGCTGGATTTGTTTTCAGCACAGGGCATGGGGCGGGCACAATTGGTTCGGCTTTTATCGCTTGCTTGCTTCGCTTGCATCGGGCCATCGGTGGCAGGATTCTCTCAGTTTCTTTCGTTCTATTTCCTCATTTTGTTTTTATGTCATAACCTGCTATTTGTTTGTATGCCTACGTCACGTTTCTGGTCCATTGATACTACAGCCACCCCGCTGTTCTGATACTTGGTTCAGCTCTCTCTCCTCTCTATTGGGGATCGCGCATCGAATGGATAATCAGTTGGCGGGGATGAGGATACACTGCAGCTTATGGTGTGGTTCGCGATAGACGGTTTCGGGGGGTTGGGATATGGCGCGAAGAAACGGGCATCGGCATTTGGGCGAGACTGGGTGCGAGAATGGAGGGAGAGGAGGGACGAACGCATACGTTTTTCCCTTTTTATCTGCCATACCGGCTAGGGAGCCATCCATGTCTTTTGGGTCTATGTCGTTTTCTCTTTCCGACATCTCTGGTATGGAGCGGGCCATCGACTCACTTGGCTGCTGCGTTGAGGATACTGGTTCAGGTCTCTTATCATCAGATACCCCCCCTTTCCTGCCGTTCGCTAGGGCATTCGGTGTGGGACGGTTCTCCGGAGTTGGGTGCTGGCGGAAATTGGTTGGCGCGGATGTCGCGCGTCTTTTCCTGCGAGAGCGGGCGGATGGGGTTGGTCCGGGATTAGGATGGTCGAGAGAGAGCATTGACTGTCTCCTCCTACTCTGAGCTCTCATCAGTTCTTTGCTGTGTGCTCGGCGTGGATCGGTCCGAGTGAGGAAGGTGGCTGAGTGTTGGTTGCGACACCGAGCACGTGGTCCGGGAATGGAAGAAATGGGGATGGATTCAGTCGACGCCGTAACACCTACCTCACTACGTGACGACATTACCGGCAAAATGAAACAAGAAAAAAACCAGAAAAAACAAGTGATGGGAAGCAGGTATCATGGATTCGGGCCATCGACAGGTTTTAGAGGGAACATACCCTAGGGTAGCTTTGACCCCAGAAGACACATGATATCTCCCACTTGTTTTGGTTCCTTGTTGCAAGCTTCGCGGGAGTTTCATTCCAGGTATCCTGCTTTCAGAGCTTCGTCGGTAGGTAATTTACCAAGTGCGGAAGGCTGGTGCATCAAGGGCACAGAGGGGGGTGGATTGCTCACGCCATTTTCTGGATCGTGTTTATGCCAACACACCAGATCAGCAATGCTTAAGAGGTCACCAACAACCTCAACTAGAAACTCACCTCTGGCACCGCCAGTCAGTGCAATGCAATCTTGGCCTCTTCCTTTTTTACTTCAGGCTCGGTAATACTATTCATCACGTGACCTTCATTCCATTCCATTCCAAGTCTGGATTTGCCCGTCTCAGCGTCTGTCATTTTTTATCAGGGTTAGTTCATATGGATCGCATCACGACTTCCGCTTGTTCGTTATTGCCAAGGGACAAATCAACCTAAACAAATCGCTTACTTCTGCCAGCTCGCGCATTCAAGAGCTTCTCATCCGCCTTAGATTTGGCTTTTTGCCATTGTTTTTTCTAGGTCCTCCGCGGACTCGAAACAAACAAAAACAATCAAAGCGACACGCGCGGCGGCCATCGAGGGCTCGCTTAGAGATCGACATTGCATTTGAGGGCGACTTCTGGGGAGTGGGTTGATATTCCTACATTGTCTCTGCAGGATTGCCATGGCTAGGCCCCAGGCGATTGAAATCAGTAGTGATGAGGAGGAGGATGAGGATCTGCGAATCGCGATTGCGCTGTCGCTAGGGCAGGATCCAGGGAAGCGGACTGGTGGGCGGCTTGGTGGGCGAGGTGGAGATCGGGTGATTGATTTGACGCAGGATGATGATGAGGAAAAGAAGGGGGAGGAGGAGGATAAAGTTGACGGCGGCGGCGGAGGCGGCGGCGATGTTGTTCATGATGGTCGCAGTCTTCCAACACCCCAAGATCTGACAGCACCAGTGCAGCAACTTGCCTCAGCTTCGAATTTCACGTCCATCGGCCTGGACAGAAAACGGATGGAAGAGGAACGGCTCGCCAGGTTGAGCAAGCGCAAGGCGTCCCAGCTCGATGACGATCAGGCGTCGGCCAGGCCCATACAGCGACCGAGGACGACTCCCGCATCATCCGTGCCTCCCACTGCTGCTTTTCCGGAGAAAGAGAAACCAACCGCACCCGAAGCTACTCTCCCAGGCGCGACGACGCCAGCGCGAACTCGACTTCCCTTCCCACACGGCGTCGTCAAGAAGACGTGGGCTTTTGGCCAGCCGAGACAGGGTGACGATATCAAGATTGAGGAAGTCCTCCAGAAGCGCCAGCTCCTGCTGGCCGTGCTCAGCTCTTTCCAGTGGGACTACGACTGGCTGGAATCCAAGATCGACCTGGGACGGACCAGGCTGATTCTGATTGCGTTTGCTGCCGACGCGGCGGAGGTGAGATGGTCTTGTTCTGCCTGTAGAGGATGGATCAGAGGTTCGCTAACATATGTAAAGCAAAAAGAGCTGCGCGCCGAGGTACCCGGTGACAGGATCCGGTTCTGCTTCCCGCCGATGCAGCAGATCGGTGCAATGCATTCCAAGCTGATGCTGCTTAAGTACGAAAAGTACCTGCGGATTGCCGTTCCCACGGGAAACTTTGTGAGGTATGACTGGGGAGAGACAGGGACCATGGAGAACGTAGGTGACTCCGCTGTCCTGAATCGGTCACTCTTGAGGGGAGAGTACTAACCGGCGTGGTAGATGGTGTTCGTCATCGACCTTCCGAGGTTTGAGACGGCTAAAGAGAGGGAAGCGCAGAAGCTCACGGCATTTGCTGAGGAGCTCTTTTACTTTCTCCATGCCCAGGGGCTGGATGGGAAGCTCGTAGACAGCCTACGAAACTACAACTTTGCTGAGACCGGCCGCTATGGTTTCGTACACACGATGTAAGGAAGAAATCTTTTGGCGCCGCTGTTGATGCCGTCACCCTGGATGCTAACCTGCTTGAAGCCCTGGAACTCATACTGCAGAGGAGGCATGGAGGAGAAGTGGTGGGTTCCATTCTCGGTATCTTGCCCTTGACGCCGCCGGGCTTTGTCGTTGACTTGTTACCGGCAGGGTACTGTGGCCTTGGTCGGATGGTCAACGTCCTCGGCCTCGGATCTTCGGCGCCTATTGAGTTGGACTTCGTGGTGAGTCTTTCGCTGAAACTGACGCCCGACGAGACGACGTTGACCAAGCACGCAGTGCGCATCTCTAGGCGCCGTCAATTACAGCCTCGTTACCGCCCTGTATCATGCCTGCCAGGGCGATTCAGGTCTCAAAGAGTACGAGTTGCGTATCCGGTCGAGCAAGGGCAAAGGGCCGACATCGGCTGAGGAAGCTTTGTCGATGGTCAATCGACATATGCGGGTATTCTTCCCTTCACGGCAAACCGTTCTCGAGAGTAAAGGGGGAAGAAATGTCGGTTTTCTCTCCCTACTTTGTCAACTTCCGGGATATCGCTAACAGTTCTTTGGGCAAATAGGGAGCTGGGACGATCTGCTTCCAGTCCAGGTGGTGGCAGTCGCCCACATTCCCTCACGAGCTCCTCCGAGATTGCAAGTCTGTCCGGAAAGGCTTGCTCATGCACAGCAAGCTGATGTACGTCCGGCCTCGCGACGCGCCTGGTAGTTTGGCAACCTCAGCTGCCCGTTGCTTTGCCTACGTCGGCAGCGCCAACCTTTCCGAAAGCGCGTGGTGAGTCAACTCCTCCTCTCCATTGTTTACCAGGATGACCAAGCCTTGGTGCACATCATTGCTCGATAACCTCTTTCGGCGATTCCTGCAAACCATCGCCGGACCGCCCTGATATCATCACGAATGATACTGACCTGCGGACTCGCTCGTTTTCATGACAGGGGGCGACTTGTACGAGACAGGTCATCGGGCAAGCCCAGACTTACATGTCGTAACTGGTGCGTACATTCCAAACAACGCGTAATTTCCGCCTTCCTGCTTTCTGTTTTTGTGGACCTACCGCTCTCCCTGAATCTCACGCCCACACACTCCTCTTCTTCCTCTCTACATCATCTTTTAAGCACCTGAGCGCCCCCCATCCCCGAAGCGCAAATATTCTCGCTGCACCTGACCACTCGCTCACATGCAATCATGACGAACATTGGCTAACGCGTTTGAGGGCGGCTGCGCCTTGACTTCAGGGAATGCGGTGTACTCGTTCCGGTTGACTGCAGTCCGGCCCAGGTTCCTTCGAGTATTCACGACGGAGCTGCACCCGCGTCGGGGGTGTCGCCATGCGAACAGGGGCGGAGAGACCCAGAAACAGACTTGACCACGTTGTTCCGCGGGCGTGTGCCTGTCCCAATGGAGTGGCCTGGGCGTGTGTTTAGGTCTCCGGTGGAAAAAGTCAGGGACAGGGGCGGGGACGAGGAAGGGGAGGAAGGGACTGCGGTTGTGCCTTGGTTCTTTCAGGAGTAGTCGCGATGACGTTGGGGCAATTCTGTTGGGGGGTTGTTGGGGAGGCGGCGGAATGGGGGGAGGCGAGTGCGCATGAGATCCGGGCCTAGGAGTGTTGTTGCAGGAAACGAACATCGAGATCCGATCATACACGTAAAAACCAGTATTTTTACAGTGCGGTACACAATGTGGATCAATACCGTTCTCCAACTCAACGGGTCCCAGAAGATCTGTGCGCTCGAACCTGTCCTACGGATCCAGGTGGCATACCGATCAGGGAAAAAGAGGTGAATGATCTTACCCTGCAAGCCATAGGTCACGTCTTGACCGCTTGGGTAACTTAGCTCCCTATGCAATTGCGCTGCAGCTCATTAGCGCAACCACATCTCGAAGCGAGAAGAGGCGTGTCGAGGGCCATGGAATAAAAAAGGCTAGAGGGAAAGGCTTTCACGTCATGATTTCTGTAATACCAGGTTTGCATGCAGCCGTTGTGCAAGAGTCAGGATGCCGGAGACGCGGTTCGTCCCGCAGGATCTTATCTCTTGGCAATCATATCTCTCGACGATCAGGCACGACAACAACGCGACATGGACAGAGAGAACTCGTCAATTGTAAACCCGCAGATCAGTATTATGGTATGAAACTAAACAATATGAAAATTTTGGAACCTGTAATTTTAAGATAGGAAGTTATCTGTTTTGAAACACGGTGCGTACTGTTGGAATCGCGAATTACGTTGAAACAAGCTGGGGAATTACATGGGCGATGCAGACAGACTCGACGTCTTCCTTTCTTCTGAATTGGGCACTGTCCGAATCTTTTGCTCGGGTATTTCGTCATTATACTTACTTTGCTAAGAAGAACAAATGTTCATCGCACTGTCCAAGTGATCTAGATGGCCACTAGTGGGGCCGTACAAGCCCAAGATGCATTCAGTCGTTGGGCTACATCAGGCGACGACGCGGAAGCTGCGGCGCGCTCCCTCGTTCGCAAGCAGAAAAGCTTTGATGAACTTGTGCCATCCTTGGTGTTCTTGCCGCAGGTGCCGGTCTTATGTCCGTGCTCGGTGCTCAACTTGCAGCCGTGTACGTAGTCGGACCTGGTCACAGGAACCCCAATCTAGACACTACTGCATCTGGACACCGCGGCCGTCATCGTTGACGTGATGATGGCTTCTTTTTCCAATCTCCAAGGCTATTACCTCAGATGGCTCGGTTGGCAGTGTTTACCAGCTGCTTCTATGCATCGGCGCGTCACTGTCTGATATCGGGCTGGTGAGGGTATATAATCCCCTCTTACACATCTCCCTAGTACCATCTTCTCATCAGCATATTAATTTCGACGGAACACATAGACAAAGCTCGAAAAAACCAAGCATCCGAGCCTTCGCTTACCCCTCGCTATTGTTCCTCCGAGTTTGAATGTTCCAAAACGTCTTCTTCTTCCTCGTCTTCAGCTACCCAAGCGTGTAAGTTCTCCCGCCGTTCCCGCGTGGCAGTCCACGTCTCACATGTCAGCCTTCGCTAATACCTTATCAGGGTACTCCAAGAACAATGCCTCGCGCCGCTGGAAAGGAAGTGGCGGTCTTCGTGGGCTTCGTGGCAACTCCCGTGGATGCCGCGTACCTCGTCGAGGCCGCCATAGCTCAAAAACTCCCCTGCATGATTGCGCAACAAGGCCGCGTAGGAGAACAAGACTTGACGCAGAGCGGGACTGTCGTCATCTTTGGTCCCCAAATCGAGCGATGGAAGGACCACCGGAAGTGGACCCCTCGACGAGCCCAGAACAAAGGATTCGACTTCTACCGTGAGACGACGACCGTCAAGGAAGAGGCCATGACCGAGATCGATATTGTAAGTTTCAACTGTCCACCAGGCTTTTCTTTCTTGTCTCCGCCGGCGTGCAGCTAGCCCAGACACAGCCTTTAAGGCCCAGCCTTGTCAGGGGCTTCTCCGCAAGGACGCAGCTGTGTACCCAAGTTCGACCATATCTAACTCTCGACTTAGGAAACCGAGAACGCCAACGAGCAGCGCCTTAAGCCCTACGTGGGCCCTTACGGGGCGAAGAAAGAGCAGATCAAGAGAAATGGCCTGATCAAAAAGACTATCTCCTTCATCATCGATGGCGAGCAATGGGGAGTAGCCGCCTATTACACCATGGCGGCCATCGCGGCTGGCAACCTTCGGCGCCCGCGCTCCGCCAACATGGCCCTCCCGCTGCCCCGGAGCGAATTCTGGCATCAGGAGGGCGCTAACAAGAAACGTTCCGGAGCCCGCCGTATTGTCATGACAGATGATGACAATGATGGCCTCCCTGCCGACTGGGAGACCTGGTCCCGCGCTCCCGAGGTGCTCCCGCCGCCCGCCCCCGCCGCCCTTGCCATCAGCGCCATTCGCGCCGTTCCTGCCGCGCTCGCCGCGCCCGCAGCTGCTCACCATCAGCCGCTATACGTCTCCGCGCTGCTCCCGCAGCCTGCGCTCGCTGCTGGGCCGGCCTCCCCCCCCGCCGTGCAGCCCCCTGTCGCTGCACCGTTCGCCGCTGGCCCCGCCGTCGCTCCCGTCGCTCCATTCGAGCCCCTTCGCCTGGACTGGAGCGCCATTATCGCCAGGGCTTTCTCTGCGCCGGAGCTAGCGGCTGCCTCCTTCCCCCTCTGGGCCGCTGCCCCCGTCGCAATGCCTGCGCCTGCGCCCGCTCCCCTGGCTTGGGACAACGTTCCCAACGCGGCTGTGTTTGCGCCTGGCCCTGCGGTCGCTGCCTTCTCCTCGGCCCCTGCTCCCGCGCCTTTTGGGTACGAGAATTTCGTGCCCGCCGCGGCGGCCGCCACGGCTCTCGTCGCAGTCCAGGTCCCTGCCGCTGACCTGGTCGACGACGACACCGTCATCCTCCTCCGCGCCTTCGAGGGCAAGCTCTTTTCGTCCTGGGCCGCAGCCCCGGGCCCCACCGCCCCGGCAAACGATGCGGTCATTGCGGAGCTCGGGCAGCCGCAGGCCCCTGCCGCGCTCGCCACCTCCATGGCTGCCCTGGCCGGCTCCTCTCCATCGCGGCTAGATTCGGGGTACGTCTCTTTTGACGTCTCGTGCTCGTCGTCGGTCCGCCCAGGATCGTCCGGCTCGTTGGCGACCGCCCTCGTTCCGTCCGCGCCCGCGCCCGCGCCGGTGGCCGGCGGGGAAGCTGAGTCTGGCGCCCAGGGTTCCGGGCTGGCCGCGGCGCCTGAGTCTGCCCATCCCGCTCCAGACGGCTTCCCCCCATTCGATTTTAACGAGTGGATCCTCCCGTAGGGCGGGGGAACGCTGTGGCGAGTGTTGAGGGGTGATTTCGGGCTGTTTGTTGGGAACGCTGGGTCTGTCGCTGCTAGAGTTTGCGAAGGGGGGAGTCCATGGGCGCGCATGGTGGCATGGAGCAGCAGCGAGTACTTGGGCCGAAGCTGACGACGCTCTTTAGGGGGGGCGGAGGGGGGATCAGAGTCGCCAAGGGTGGTGTGCCGGGGGTTGATTTCGCGTCGCTGGGTACTTTTGTCGTGGAGGGAATGGGTCGACTTTGGGAAGATGGGTCAGGGGAAGAGGCTCTGCTTGAAGGGAACGGGATCGGTCATGTGCTCCTGAATGGGCGGATTGTCTGGCCGAGACTAGGTGGCTGCTTTTGTGTTGTCAAGATCTCCTCGTGACGGGATTGAACTTGGGTTGGGGCGTTTTGGTCATGGTTGGACGATACCCTGGTTGATTGACTTGGTTAGAGTCGAGTCTCTCGGGACATTGGATGGCCCGGCGTGTTGGTTCTTGGACGGAATCGGATGATACCCTGTATTAGTTTGGGAAAACGAATTGAATTGGAATTACCGGGTACCCGAATGCTAACCGCGATTCAAGGCCAGGTGAAATGTGTGAGGATTTGCTCCCTTGGACCGGTGCCTTGAACTATATAACATCAACAGGATTACTCACCTTCAGATGCCTCCAAGCGCGCAATGTGTATGGTTTGGGATTTCCCGTTGAACTGTAGCAGAGCTGAGAACTACCTGAGAAAGAACCCGACTACCTATACTGTAGCCACATATTATTCAGGCGATCTGGACTAGCCCTGTCCTGTAGCTCGACGTGACCGTGCTCAGCTTCGCTCGTCCTGCCCACATGCTTCCTCGCGCCTGGTTCAGTTCAAACTTGGCGTTAGGTTATTTGGATGGCAACGGTGCTAGTGACCTTCGTTATATTCAAGGTCAGTTAAGCAACGTCTAAGACCTTGAAAATGTTTGCGGATTTGATTCACCTGATGCAGTCACCGAGTCGCAAGTTGAAACTTGGGTCAACCTAAAAAACTGTGAGTTCGCCCATGCAATCGTCTCTACTTAGTCAGAAACACTGGGCGGGAAGGTTCACAGGATTGTAACCTTGGAAAGACTAGAAGTACCTTGGCAAAGCTTGAACGGGAAAAAAGAGTGGGGTGGGTTGATAGGATGGGGTGCCTTCCCCTTCTCAGCGTTCTGACCAAGACACGTTCCTTCTCTCATCACCGTCAGTTGGATGATCTCGGTGGACAGTTCCCTGCCCTCTTGGTGGCAACTCGGAAGATTGATGCGAGACCATTTTGCGCCGTCCTACGAAAGTTACGAAACTTCGTCAGGGGTTTGTTTTGTTGCACCCTATCAGCCTCAAGGAGCATCGAGCCAAGCATTGATCGGGCAACAATGTTACATCGTTCGGCATTTCAACACGTGATGGCGAGGGCTGGAGGCAAGGGTCATCGAGGGCTCCACTTTCAACCGTTCCGCTCCTGTTCTCGTGATTCAACGTCAAGCCGTGTCCGCTGTCTTGAATACGGTTGATTTGCCAGCCGAAACCCACGTGCAACACTTCTCAACGCCAACCCAACTCAGTCACTCGCTTACCTGGTACTTGAACTTCATCTTCAATTTCCAATTGGTACAAGTACAAATTCGACAGGGTGATGGAGTGACTCGGCGGGCATCCCATCGCTTGCCCAAGTCTGCAACTTCGAAACTCCTACACAACTGCGAAAGCCACAGCACAAGGAGTGTACCTCGCCGAGTGGAGTTACAGTGAATACAGTTAGGCAGTGGATTCATTGCCTTCTGGCACTGCCCTCTTTACTGCACAAACTTAGGCCCCGGTGAGAAGGCTTGGGTGGACTGACAACGGGCGGACACCGAGCGGTGAACGCCCGATTTGGGAAAACACAATCCCACGCCGCCACCATGCTCTGTCTACTGACACCAGCCTCTGCTGGGTTGAGGAACGGCGCTGCTGCTGGGCTCGGCAAGGCGGGCTTGCTTGGCGGGACGAGGTGGCAGCACAGTGTGCTTACTCGCCCAGTCCGAACCCCATCACATCCCAAGCTTCTTACACGGCCGAGATGGTTTGTGGTGTCCAGCAGGTGGAGGCGTGATGGACAGAAAACGACCGGGAGCCAAGAGAGTCCGGCAGCAGGTAACCAAATGGAAAGCAGGTATGGCTTGTATCCTCCTTCTCTGCGCTCACCATGCCGCGGCGTATCTTGGACACAACCGGAAGGGCCAATTGCCGTTGTCCTCACCCTGACTGCCCCTTCCTGGCTCAAAGCTGCCGTGACTAACAACCAAGCACAGTCCCAATTCACCCAAGAAAGGCCCTGCGTCCGCGCTACGCAAGATGCTGCCCGGCATGGCCAAGGCGAGCGTACACGAGAACATCTACACCCTCCCTAACTTCCTGACCGCCTCCCGTCTCGTAGCCGCGCCCTTCATTGGGTACTGCATCCTCCACGACTACAATTCCATGGCCTTCGGTCTGTTCGCCTACGCCGGCATCACCGACCTCCTGGATGGCTGGATTGCCCGCCGCTGGAACCTCAAGACGGTCGTCGGCACCGTTATCGACCCCATGGCCGACAAGACACTGATGACCGTCTTGACCGTGGCCCTGGCCATGAAAGCGGCGCTGCCAAGTAACCCTTCTCTTCCCTTTCCGATCGGGGTAAGTTGTCACTAACCATACCATGTCCCGACAGTCTGGTTAGCCGTCATTATTCTTGGCCGAGACGTCGGCCTGGCCATCTCGGCCATCTACTACCGCTGGATCTCGCTGCCGCCGCCCAAGACATTTGCGCGGTATTGGGACTTCTCGCTGCCCTCGGCCGAGGTGCGCCCGACCCTCATCAGCAAGTACAACACGGCCCTGCAGTTGGGGCTGATGGGGCTAACCACCCTCGCGCCTGTGATTTCCGCGGTGGACCTGGGCACCACGCTCGGCGTCATGCAGTGAGTTTTCCTGCAGCGTTTGTTCTCGCCTTTTTTTTTTCTTTTTTTTTACTTTGGCGAGATAACTAATCCGCGAAAAAGGTACGTCGTGGCGGCGACGACCGTCTGGAGTGGTGCTAGCTACATTTACAGCAAGGACGCCGTCAAGATTCTCACGCCAACGCAGGCTGGGAAAGAGAAGGTGGAGGACAAGCAGACGGGGCCCAGGTGAGGTCGATGGACAGGCATCTCTACGCAACCTCGGACGCCCAGCGCACAGCACTGGACGAGCATGATCATCCGCTACCCTTCTGCTAATACCCTCCGCCGTCCTTTGTGGGACCTGCAGTTGTAAGATAGCCCTGCGTAGCCGGGAGCGTTGTTCAAGTACCCTGTAGACCGCACCTTGTATGCGCCCTTTTTCGAATACCTAGCAAGCAAATACCATGCAACTTTCTCTGAAACGCCAACCACCCGCTTGCCTCCTTTATCCGTCGTCGAGTTGATACATGTTTCTTGCATCCAGAAACATAACATACAGACCTTCTGTTCATAGAATCACAACTCAGCCACCCGACTCTTAGCATCGAGCGTCTCGAGGTCGTCCACACCGGTCACATCCAATCCCTCCACCACGACCCTACCCTCTTCGCCCGCAGCCACACCCCTCCGTGCACCAGCCCCCTTCTCTAACCTCCTCACGAACCCCAGCAACTTGACCAACCCCGCCGGCGTAACCCCCTCGATCCGCCTCGCCTGCGCGATACTCTCCGGTCTCGCCTGCTTAAGCACAGCCTTCTCGACAATGGACAGGCCATGCACGCGCTCATAGTCCAAATCCCCGGGCAATCTCAAGTCCTCATCCCGCCTCAGCTTAGCCGCCTCGGCCTCCTGCAGCCGCACATACGGCTCATACACCACCTCGATGGCGACCCGCTCCCTGATCCGGAGCGGGAAATCAACCTCGTTCACCCCGGGAAGCACGGCCGAGCTCAAATGCTCCGGTCCGACGCCGGGCAACCGCAACACCTCAAACCCGTCGCGCTTGCGCGCGCCGCTATCCATGCCCTCCGCCACGACCGGCACCCCGGCCTGCCGCCAAGCGCCGGGCGTGAGCAGCGTCTCGCGCAGCACTCGCTTGAGGTCGTCAGCGCGCTGCGCGTCGTCGCGGAACCGACGCCAGCGCAGGTCCGAGACGACGCCCCAGTCGCGGCCGCGCGGGGTCAGGCGGGCGTCGGCGTTGTCCGGGCGCGTGCTGAGGCGGAACTCGGAGCGCGACGTGAACATGCGGTAGGGTTCCGACACGCCCTTCGTGACGAGATCGTCGATCATGATGCCGATGTAGCCGTCGGCGCGCGAGAGGGTGACGTCAGGCAGGGAGAGGGATGCGCGACCCGCGTTGATGCCCGCTATGATGCCCTGGCCGGCGGCCTCTTCGTACCCTGTCGTGCCGTTGATCTGGCCGGCGAGGTAGAGGCCGCGGATGGCTTTTGTCTCAAGCGTACGCTTCAGGCTGCGCGGGTCGACGTAGTCGTACTCGACGCCGTAGCCCGGCTGGAGCATGACAACGTCTTCGAGGCCGCGGATCGTGCGGAGGAGCTGTTCCTGCGCTGACGCGGGTACCGTCATGCTCAGTCCGTTGGGGTAGATGACGTCCGTGTCGAAGCCTTCGGGCTCGAGCCAGACAATGTGCCGCTCGCGGTCGCCGAAGCGGATGATCTTGGACTCGAGCGAGGGGCAGTAGCGCGGGCCTTTGACAGTCTCGCGGATATGGATGGTCTTGTCGAGGTTGGCGCGCACAATGTCGTGAGTCGCTTCGTTGGTGTGGGTGGCGTAGCAGAGGAGCTGGTCTTGGACGGAAACGGTGTCGTTGAGGTAGCTGAAGGGCATTGGCGGGTTGTCGCCGTGCTGCTCCTCGAGTATCTCCCACTTGATGCTGTTCTTGGCGAGTCGTGGAGGGGTGCCCGTCTTGAGCCGGCCGAGCTGGAAGCCAGCGTCGCGCAGGGACTTGCTCAGCCCAAAGGTCGCCTGCTCGCCCATACGTCCGGATGGATAGGCTTCGAGGCCGATGTGAATCTCGCCGCCAAGGAAGGTCCCCGTTGTGATGACGACTTGGCTGGTGGGCAGCACCTCGCCTGACTCGAGGCGCACGCCCGTGATCTTGCTCTTGGCGCCGTCGGCTACAGGGTCGTCATGGTTGTCGGCGACGACAATGTCGGATACTCTGCCGAGGACTATGGACAGATTGGGGTACGACTCGAGCTCCTCCCGCATGTATTTCTTGTACAGGGCGCGGTCGATCTGGGCTCGCGGACCCCAAACCGCCGGCCCCTTTTTCCGATTCAGCACCCTGAATTGCACGCCGGCCTTGTCGATGATGCGCCCGGCGAGTCCGTCCAGCGCGTCAATCTCGCGGAGAATGGTGCCCTTGCCGATGCCGCCGAAACTCGGGTTGCACGAGCACACGCCGAGGTTGTGGATGTTGGGAGTGATGAGAACTGTCCGGGCACCAGCGCGGGCCGCTGCTGCGCACGCTTCGGAGCCGGCATGGCCGCCGCCAATAACGACGACATCGAATGGCCTGAAAAATTCACGCAGGCGTCAATACGATGACGAATCCAACTTTGCAACCGAGTGCATGCGGAATGCGCGCTCACCTCGAGTCGGAGCCAATTGTCGCAAAGGTCCTCAGTTTGTTCACGGCAGGCCTGCTCCGGCGAAGTTTTCGTCGGAGTGGCCTGTCCAGACCCCAGGGAAGCCAGAGCTTCGTCATGGCGTTTAAGTTTCGCAGCTTGTATGCGCAAGTGGTGATGCATGCAGGATGCGATCGAGATTCAGAAATCCATCGCGACAATCGATAAGGGGCGATCAGTAGGCAAAGGATCGTTATGCACACACCGCCGTGGCTCAAACCGGAACATGTCTTGGCACTCAGGAACACAGCTCAGGGTGTCTCTTCTTCATCAGTGTGAGAGCTTGGGGGGCCACCATCAGCCTATCTGTTCTGTGCAGAAATGAAATGTCCATTGGTATCGTACTCCGGTAGTCAAAAGTACAAGCATGCGAGGAAAGAAACAACCCCGTGCAAACCCAAAGCCGTTCGTACACAGGCATGTGAATGAGAGGAGAGCACCGATCAAGATCTCGTGCCAATGTTTGTCATCGGCTCGACCATAGCACACCTAAACATCACGACCACGTTACTGCCCTTGCTCACCCTCACTGCCGGCGGCGCCGGCAGCGTTGGCAGGGTTGTATGGCCGACGTAGGACCTCCAAGTTGCCTACAACATCAAAACTATGTCAGCTTCTCGCCGGCCGGGAGTCTCGCGGAAGACGCCGTGTGACATACGCTGCGTAATGTTCAGCCCCTGGCGGGGCTTCCCCTCGGCGTCAACGTAGTTGGACATGGTCGCATCGCCCTCGACCATGACCAGCGTCCTGCAGGTACGCGGTCAGTCAGTTGTACTTGCATCCTCAAGAACAGACGCGAAAAATAGAAAGCATGGCGCACGCACCCCTTGGGCAGCGACTGGAAGAAGTCCCTGCGGGCGCCCTCCTCGACGAAGCAGCTGACGTTGAACCAGCTGGTCTTGCGGTTGTCGGCCGATCCTGAGTTGCTGGCGACGGCGTAGCGGAGGTATTCACGGCCGGTGCTAGATGCGCGCAGCTCCGGGGAGTCGGCCAGGTTGCCGACGATGGTGATGCGGGCGACGGGGCGCGAAGCGGTCGAGCTGAAGGTGCGCGCCGCCGTGCCAGTGACCGGGCGGGCGGCGGCCCGAGGTGCGGTGCGGAGGAAGGCCGACATTTTTGGGACGATTTGTTCTGTAAGTTGCCGGAATGGGAGTTGGTACTCAGTTGAATATTGTCGATTTTTTCTAGCGGCGGGCTGATGTGTTTCCAGTCGGCTTGTGAAACATACGATGCTGAGCTTCAGACGCGTTTGATTGCCGCGACGCGAACCACTCATTCAATACCGTGGCTAGTGCTGAGCTTCAGCCACAGATCTTCCCTTATCTTTAACGCATATGACTGGTAACTAACGGCTTCCATTCTTGGCAGTCTTGCTCCTTCTTCCGATTCTCATACCCCTTCAAGCGCCGCCAAACAGTTTCATCTCAGATCTGCGAGCATTGCCGAAACCACTATATTCGCATTAAAACTCAATGATGCCGATTCACAACTATCTCTCTTTGCCTTGGCTATGAGATCTTCGCGGGATGATGCCGGCAGTTGCACAGCCGCGGCGGCTTGGCCAGATTGCCGCCGGAGGCTCTGCAAACTGACAGATCGCCCAATGGGTTTCTTGCTCCAAATGCACTGCGTTGTGACGACCACTAATTCTTGCAGCAGAAGCAAGCGCAGAAGCGCAAAAGCGCGGCCATGAAGTGTTGTCTCACAACAACAGTGCGAAAAACCGTCCCTGAGATGATGAGACGGCTGTCTGATGAAACGGCAACACCAGTGATACCTCAGCCCCTGGTTTTTCTTTGGAAAAGGGAATTGCAGTAAGACTCGGACACGATGCATCGCACGTCGGCGCCGATGTCATCGAAAATTGAGTATGAGAGCGAGCTGTTCGCAATTTCCAGTCTTTGTTGACTTGGGCGGCGTCAACCCTCTACCGCTGCCGAGCATTGCCCGTTTTGGGTCTGAATAGAGCTTCAATAAGGCGACTCAGCGCTTCTCACCAAAAGCTTGCCCGCAACACCATCGTCACAGTGGGGTCTTCGTCTCATAGCATTAATGGACTGCTTCCGTCAATAAGCCAATGGAGCAATAGAGCAATAGCCATGGGGGGTTGCTCTTGCTACTGCCCCACTAACACTCCTCCTGCTGCCGTCTCCTTTTATGTTGACCATCTTGCCATCGCCAGAAGTCTGGATACTCTTCTTTGCCTCAAGCCAACTGACCTGAGCCAACTTTGACTGCACACGACTGTCCTCACTGAGAGCCTTGCAAGATCAACCTGTCCCTGACGTTCATACTCAGGGGAGCTAGCACCCTCTCTCACACTCTTGCTCTCCACTACACCTTCACCTCATCACTGGTTCATCATGGCTTCCAACAAGACGGCCGTCTGGCACGCCCTCGGCTTCACAACTACCTCCGAGGAGCGCACCGGACCCGGGCCCCCCTATACGACGCCGGCCCTCCAGGCCAACCTCTTCTTCCGCGTCTTCCTCGGGATCGTCTCCCTCTTCTTTACCTATGTCCCTGCTCGCCTCCTCTGGAGGAACGGAGAGTTTGCCGGCACCGTTCTCTGTGTCATGATGCTCATCTTCAACAGCACGACCATCGTCAACGCCCTGATATGGCGCGACAACAACGTCGAGGAGTGGTGGGCCGGCTACGGATGGTGCGACATTCAGGTGTATATTCACTTTGCCCTGCATACGGCCTTCAACATTAGCCTGTTCGAAATCATGCGTGGCTTGGCTACCAAGGTCTCCCTCCGACGCGCCGACAAGCCGGCCCGCAGCGAGATCCGGCGCCAGCGCATCGTCTCGGCCGCCGTCATCTTCACTTTCCCCGTCATTCAGGTCATCCTCACCTTCTTCACCACCATCAGTCGGTATAATGTCTCGACTCTGGTTGGATGCAGCGCCGTCTACTACCCCGGCTGGATCTACCTGGTCTTCTACATCCTCCCCGTTCCCGTCTTCGCCGCCCTGGCCGCCTACATGGCAGGTGAGTAAAAAGCGCCTCCTTTTTCCCATCCGCTTGGGAGCACGCACTCAGAAGCACTTGGCAGGTCTGGCCTTTTTCCGCTATCAAAAGATAGACAAGGTCACCAAAGACGTGGCCCGTTCCCAGGGCGGCGTTGCAGCGGCCAGGCGAGAGCGCGTCCGGATGAAGCTCTACTTCTTTACTCTCTGCTGCATCGTCCTCGTGCTGCCGCTCATCATGGTCATGCTATTCGTTTACATCGTCGAGGGCGGCCCCTGGAACCGGCGCTACGACTTTGATGCCCTCCACTTCGGTCCTGACCCCTACAACATCTACTTCATCTCCTTCACCACGTCCGACATGCTGACGTTTTCCGAACTGAACACTTCCCTTATTGGCGTATGTGCCGGCATCCTCGTCGCCATCCCCTTCGGCACCACCCCTGAGGCCATCAACATGTACCGCGGGATGCTCCTCGCCGTCGGGCTCGGCTACATCTTTCCCAAGTTGAGAAAGGAGTACATTCCCGGCACCAAGCGCGGCTCTAGCTTCAGCTGGGGATCACTCGGTCGTGCCCTGCGCGGCAAGCCTTTGCTCGGATCCAAGTATGCTTTCTTCTCCCTTGGTCCATCTTACAGTTGAGGTTAACCATTATGACAGCAGCACGCCCTCCACCCACAAGGACAGCCTGCTCCTCACCGCCGAGCAAGTCTCGCTCGCAAACCACACCGACAGGGGCCACTTTTCCTCCATGAACCAGCCTCAGCCGCGGGACTTCACCATGGCCAGCGACAACCTCCAGTACCCGGAGAAGAGCCTGGCCATCGCCTCAACTCACCACAACCCCTGGCCCGACCTGTTTGCCACCGAGATCGACACGGCCACAGCCGACATTGAAGCTGGCCGTCATCCGCCTGCCCGCAACCCCTACCCCATACCCCCCATTTTGGTCGCCAAACCACCGCCCAAGTTCCCATCCTTCTCCGTCCCTTCCCTGCACAGCCACAAGAAGACGCATCCCCAACCAACCGCAGTCACTACCACCTCCATCCCGTCACTGGCAAACTCTTCCTCCCTCCAATCCCAAGCCCCGGGAACCAAAACCGGGTCCGACCCGGGTAGCACAACCAATATGCAGCAGCAGTATCGAAAAGACAGCACAGCCAACTTCTCCCCAACTTCAACAACAACGTCATTAACAACAGCAGCAGCACCGTCCATAACAACAACGGCAGCAGCAACGATTCCGTGGCCCCCCCCGCCGCCCCAAGGCGTGAGAGTCGAGACACGCATCACTCAGCGGTCTATTGATTTGGACATGATGGAGGAGGATGGAAAGGACGATTGGGAAGCGGGGGTTGGTGGTGGGGAGTAGGAGGCGGAGGAGCAAAGGGGCCGGCAGAAAAACAGGGGAAAGGCGAGAATCATGATGATGTGGAGGAAGGATGAAGGCAGAGTGAATAATAACTGGTGGCCCTCGGATGCGGCGAGCTAGGCGCTTGCCTGTTGAGAGGGCGTTGGCGGAGAGGGGAATACCCTGAGAGTGGGGCGGGGAGGTGTAACTGTTTCTCTTTTTTTTTTTTTCTCTTTTCTCTTACGCGGTGAGGGGCATTGATCAATTCGTTCTCGAGGTTTCATTGATTTGGGAATCTTATGCTCATCTTTGGTGATAATACCAGTTTTGCAAAAGTCAGAAGGCGGGTGAGGAGAAACGGGGTGTAATCTAGGAAGGGCGACACAGCTGGGCTTGTTTTCCTTTTTATTTACTTGGTGTCTAGGTTGACTGAGATTAGAACAGGACGGGCCCAAAAGGAGATATAGTCAGACTGCATAACAATCCAACATTGCATACGTCCACTGAGTTTTGGGGAATGTAGACTGGTGAGGGCAATCCAGCCCTTCGTTGAACTCAAGCAATGCATGTACAAGTACAAGCAAAGACTAGTAGTCAGCTTCAGCAGAATGGATAAGTGCTAACGGGCTGAGTGAGCGGAAAATACATTTCGTCTACGGCGCCCGTCTAGGTACGGAAACCAACAACGGAACTGTACAAACCCAGGGTCAATCAACCGAAGTACAGAGCAGGACGGGAAACAGTCTGCGCATTTTAGCATAAGTATATATATAAGGTGATGGGTATGGATATGGGAATGGGTATAATTTGCGTGTGCGTTTTGTAATCCGCTCGTCCCTCTGAACAATTTCACAGCTCTCCTCTTCTCCATCCGTGAGCCACATACAGGTATCACACACCAACCACACACCCGTGTCAGCAACAGGTGCCGCCTTCACCCTCAGGGCAGCAAGAGGGAGGAAAAGTGAAAACAATGCAACCGATATCATATCTTCTCGTCTCATCTTGGTCTTGCGTCTTCATCTTTTCAGCCTCATGCAGCAAACGTCAACAACAAAGGAGAGAAAGGAGGAAAGCAATACGCCAATGACGATGCAGCCAATCCATATCGAAAACCAAAAGCGACCAAAAGGGAGAAACAGAAACGCTTCCACCCAAAAGACAAGAGGACAAAAAAGGAAAGAAGAAAACAGCCTGCCTCGACTTCTCCCCATCCCTGCGCTATCTCTGGTGCGCAGTGGGGCCCGCACCTCCGCTTAGGGCGACGTCTGCTTCTCCTTCTTTCCCCAATCAGTCCCCCCACAAGCTGGCTTCCCACCTATCCATCATGCCCATTCCCGAGCGCAGGTTGTTGATAACCCTTTGCATCCCCAAGAATACGGCCGCGATATCCTCACCCCCGCGGAACCACCCACCCTGCCCCTCCCATCAACCTCAACCTCAACCAACCCCAGCAGCCATCACGCACACCCCGTCACTCCATCCGACACCAAGGATGCGCCAGGACCTGGTCAATGGTATACCGCCTGCCGACGTCACGATCCAGCATCTTCCTAATGAGATCGATACTCTCGTCGCTAATGGTGTAAGGCACGCGCAGGTCGCGATCCATAATCTCGTCGATGCTGTAAAAGGGGTTCTCCTTGTAAATGATGGTGTACAGCAGGATGCCGAGGGCCCAGACATCCTGCTCCTTCCCGCCGTACGGCTGGCCCGCGAGGACTTCTGGGGCGGCGTAATCTGCACAGTCCGTCAATAAAATAATATTCTGGCGGGGGTGAATGAGGTCTTGAAAAAGAGGAACTCACCAATCGTACCCACAAACACATCAAAAGGCCCGCTCTTGATGTACGCCGCGCTCCCAAAGTCAATCAGCTTGATGCGGCCCTCGCCATCGAGAATGACATTCTCGTCCTTGATGTCGCGGTGCACAACCAGCGCCTTGGTGTGGAGGTGGTGGATGGCCCTGGCGACCTGCACAAAGATGCTGCGGCTCTCCTGCTCGTCCATGTTCGTACGCAGCTCGATGTAGTCAAACAGGTCCATGCCCGGCAGGCCGTGCGGTGCCATCTCAATGTAGTAGTTGACGTCGTCCTCAAAGAAATCGTCCATCTCGACAATATTGGGGTGCCGCAGCCCGTCCCGCCGCAGGTAGTCCAGCACGTGAATCTCGAGAGGGACGGTGCCCAGCCTACGGTCGCGCGTCCATGTGTCGACGAGGATGCGCCGCTTCGTAACATACTTGAGCACGCACTTCTTGCCCGTGCTGCGGTACCGCGCCAGCTTGACCTGTCCGTAGGCGCCCTGGCCCATGTCCTCGAGAATGACAAAGTCGTCAATAGTCTTCTTCTTCGGCGTCTCTGGCGACTCCGCCGGTCTGGCGGCCTCGACCTGCCGCTCCCCGTGCGAATCGGACGGCCTCTGCGAGCCCGTGAGCCTGGCGGCAGCGTTGATGGCGGCCTCTTTGAGCTGCCTTGCTAGCGAAGACGGCTTGGACTCCTCCTTCTGCGACTCGTCCGAGTCCGATGGTAACTCCAACGGCGTGTGGGCGGGCGTTTGACCTGGTGACGGCTGGTGCAAAGGAGTCGCCGCACCAGATATCACCGGCGACGACGCGCCCTGGTTCACCCGCGAAGCATGTAGGTGCCTCGAATACGTGATCCAAAGAGCATAGACCATCTCGGTCTGCGCCACAACAAACTTATTGTTGCCTTCGACTGCCGCGGACTCGTCGTCGCTGTTATCCACCACGGCCTCGCTGGACGTCGTGACCTGCTTCTCACTCTTTACCACCCGCATCTGGATGTCAATCCTGAGTTGAGATCCGTCCCGGTGCCGAGCGGGCAGACTCTCGGGGCGCAGCAATCCAGTGGCAGCATCCGGCTGGCCCTCTTCGAGAGCCAGAAAGGCCCAGGCTTTCCGGAAAGAGTGCTCGGGAATCACAATGCCTTCGACGAGGTGGATGCCGTCCCGCTCGGTGAGAATTCGGAGGACCTTGTCAAAGTTTGGCACTAGCTGGTTGATGGACATGCCGTCTGGCCTCTCGTGACCAAATAGCGCGCCGCAGAAGACCGAATTGGAGCTCTTGATGGCCAGACTGTCTGGGCACACCACGACGATGCCTGCGATGTGCGGGAAGCTCGACACACGCAGTTGGGTAGCCCCCCTAACCTGCTCCACCGTTGCCGGAATGTTGATTCTGTCACAGTTCCGGCAGGTGTAGTACTTCTTCTTGGCGATCTCCCTGTAGTCAATTTCGCCAAAGCGCGGGTCAATGCCCTGTCGCGGGATTCGAGGGATCAACTTGCCAACGTCCAAGCCGGGCTGGAGCTTTGCATTGCCCCAGATGGGACCCAGAGCACCAGAAAGCTTGACGACTGTTCCGTCTTCATCGACGTCGATGTGTGCAACATCCTCGTGGATCTCCTCCAGCACCCATATCAAGCCTACCCGCTTTTCAATCACCCAAAAGCTGGCAGATCCAGTCGCGCCATTGCGTTTCTGCCTCAAAGTGTGAGTTGCCTACCCGCGCACTACCATGTACTTTGCGCACTCACCTGGATCGGGACCACATCTCCACAAAGTAGCACGCCCCTAGATTTGCTGCTGGTGCGATGAGACTGTCCCGGCTTGGGGGGCTTCGGATCGCCACTGTGGATTGTAGCTGGCCGCCTCCCGGTCTTGGGCGTCGACGACCTCGAGTTTGGCTTGCTGAGAAGCTTCGCGGTGATCCCACCAGAGCGGGCACCGAGCAGAGTTGATGTTTGCACGGCAGGAGCCGGCTGAGCGATTTCGCTCTCCGGACCGTCTCCGACCTCATCCTGACTACCTTTCTGCAGTTTCCTCACAAGCCAAGCTCTCCTCTCCTCCTGGACCACCTCCAATATGCCCATCCTCCGAACTTCGGCTGTCGTGACACCGAAAAGCAAGCAAGCCAAATCATTGGCGGCAAGGATTGTCCATGGCGGTTTCGATTCCGTGGTAAAGATGGCTTGTGCGGCTGGCACCCACCTCGTGGGGTGGCTCAGTAGGGCAGGCGCTGCGACGGCAGGGGTATTCGGGGCCGGGGCGAAGGGTAACGACGATCTGTGGTGCGGCTGCGGCGACGTGTCAAGAGCCAGGAACGGCTGCGCCATGACGTCTATGAGTTTCTGTTGTACCGAGACCTGAATCGTGTCCGTGTCCGTCATAGTCCGCTTCAGCACGCTGGGGCGTCTCGATGTTGGCGGCGACGTTTGGGCCGTGGTACCGCTCATACCGCTCTCGTTTGTCGGTGTTCTCGATGAGTTCTCGGACCCGATGCCCTCGCCGGGCAGAGGCTGAGGTCGCGAATCCGAGGTCGTGACTGGCACATCCTGCTTGGAATTAAAGATTTGGGAGGCGGCAAACTGGGGTACCGGAGCGGTCGGAGAGACGAGTGGTGTCCTGTCGATGGGCTCGGGACTCGAAGTCCTCGGGGCAAGCCCCTTTTCGAATACATTGGCGTCGGAGACGGTTGCCGGCCCAGTCAGTGGTCCAGTTATCATGCTGGGGTCTCCGTGGGGCAGGTTCCCAGCGCCAACCAGCCGCGCCCTCGCCAACAGATCCAGCATGTTTTGCGTTTCCACATCACCCGTCGCCCGCGCCTGGGCGCTGGCTATCCCAGCGTTCGACGAGGCCGCCCAGGCCATCCGGTCCCTCATAAACTCCATGGACCTTTTGAGAACGTTTTGACGGCTGTGTATCAAGTCTTCGGACTGGTGTGCAAACGAAAATGAATGGAGAGATTCGGAGGGGAAGCGCGAGAGGTCTTCGGTAAAAGTGGGGGAGGTTGGACATGGGGATAGCGGTAGTGTGTGCTCCAGTAGCATGGTGGTCGAGACTGATCTTGTTACGGGGCCCGAGGAGGACGTCTCGCTTAGCGACGAAGGCATGGTTGGGGCACGCATCGGATTGTGCTGCTGGCGTATGCGTCTGAGTCCGGACATGCCCAGGCCATGGTCGTGGTCCGTCATGATGGAGCTCCTACGGACATTGGCTGTGTCAGTACTGGCGATGAATCAGCGCGACACCGAACCTGTTTGCCAGCGTAACAACAGACGGCCCGGCAAGCAACAACCATCGTTCTCCCTCTCGCTATTTCAGGCTGACCTTGACATTGCATCGTACTCAGCGGCTGCCGTGCCGGCATCGAACGAGAAGCGGATGCGAGCCCGTTCGGAGCTGTCGCCCATGGCGCCAAGATTTCCTGTGCTCCTGTTTTTCGGAATTTGCAAAGATGGCGAGAGTCCCCTCCAGCCACGGGCCTCGGCGTCATGTCGCGTGTCGTCGCCTGTCACAAAGAGTCAGCACGAGGGCTCAGCCATGAACGGCCCTTGCCTGCCAAAGCAAATGCGAAAGCTGTCTCGACCGACTTACCATTGTCCGGGTTCCCGCCACATATCTCGAGCATAGTTGGCGCGAGCAATGGTTGATAATCGGGGTCGAGGAAACAAAGGGAGAGACAGATGTTTCCTCGGAGAGGGCGGGAAGCAATGGGCCGGCGATCGAATTGCTGATGCAGAGAAATGGGTTAACTAGGTTAGTGGGGTTCTAGAGGCCGTGCCGTCGGTCGCCGTTAGGTAAATGGGCAAGCTACGCCACAACACTAGGGATGCTGGTCAAAACTGAGAAGCGCACAGGGCCAGCAGTTTACGCAGCTTGCCTAACTGGTTGATGAATCTGTTTTTACAGCCCCAAGAAAACATCAAGGGCGTTGTTCCAATAGAGTATTCACATCTCCTTTGGCATGCAAAGTCTTGCCAAACAGCGGCAGGAACGGCTCGCGGTGTCTGAATTCCTCGGCGAGCAGGGCGGCCAAGCATGCAGAATCGCGAAAATACCATGGTACAGATATGTGATTATATACAGATTAGCGAGGGGTACTGTCCTCGCCGTCTTGAATGGTTCACACAGATGTACATGCTTTTCCGGTTCTGTGATCGGGCATGCTAAGCCCCATGCATGCCCGTTCCTCTATACAATAACGTCCCTCTTAGTGTACAAGTACAAGACCCACGGCAGGAGAGGGAGTACGATGCAACTGACGGGAATTTTACGATTACTCTGGGTTGGGATTCGAGCCATCCTTAGATGATCATTCCGTCGATTTGGGGCCCGGCTGGACAATGTGTCATTTAGGACATCCCAGTTGTCCAAAAACGGAAAAAAGGGAGCTCTGAAGGAGAGTAATCCTACTGTGACAGAAAACGATGGTAGAAAACTCCAGGTGCCTGATAGGATATTGGAATTCCACCCCACGCTGAGAGGCTTTCTTCACATATTGTGTGGTAATTAGAACCCTGGGAGATTTCGATGTCCACCATCACGCGGGCAGACCAACAAGACGGGCTGCAGACTGCCGGTAACCGTCAGGCGACACCGAGCAGTCGCTGCCAACGGACCCAGGCGAGGGTTGGCAGTGGGGTGAAGCAGTCAGCTGCTACACTTCCCCAGGACACAGCAACAGCACGTGGCTGTTGTGGCGGCCAACGATGAGGCACACACAGGCGATCCACGGTCTTCCACATCCCGAAGCAATTGCGAGGCTTGCGATGTGGTGGAGAATTCGGCGCCAAGCTGATAACAGTTGGCGGGCCCCGAGAAAGAGCGGCATTTCAGGACAGACGGCCCGGGCGCTCCGGGGCTGAGCGGCCGGATCCCCGGCGGTCGGCTTGTGCCCAGCCAGCGAGCTGAGACGACTTGACCAAACGTTTGAAGACCACACCGCCCACTGTCCATTGTTTTGACCGGCGCTGCCACGCCGGTGGGCCAGAACAGAGCCAAGACCACACAGCTTCCTGCTGCCCCTGTCGCGTGGCCGGAATACCCGACGTCCAGAGCTGGAGAAGTACAAAGCCGAAGGGGTCAGATGGACAGATGTTCGCAGCGAGTCATGTCAGCGGACCCCTCAACCTCTTCTATGTTTCAACGCGGCAGTCCCGTCTCTCGACGTCTGGTGAGCGCCGTATCAAACAAGGATTTGATGTAGTAATTTAGGGTTGCTTGGGTCGGTTCACTTGGTAACTAGCTAGCAGCAACGAGTGAAGAAGGAAACCTCACCAGCTAAATGAGCAACCATGACGGAGCAAAAAGCAAGCCACGGTGTTGATATTCCATGTTTGTCCGGGGAACTATGCTCCTGTGTAGAATCCCTACAACAGTCCTGTGGATTTCCGGGTTAGATTCTGGATGGCTTGAGTGAGAGTTTCATCAGCCCGGTGATTGTGGAATGATGACGGGAATCTGGCCTCCTGAGATGAGATCGGCAAGGAATGATGATATAAGCGACCCCTCGACACCCCACCACACCTCTCCAGTTGTCTTGCTGGGCCGAGTTCCCTAAATAACGAACCACAGCCAATCGACGACATCTGGCCCAGTCACGAACTCCAATGGTGTTGCCACGGAAGGCGGAAGCGGTCAGATGGGGTTTTTGGGGGCTTCCGGCCCGGCCCCGGCGAACCTTGAACTATTGATGGATGGTCGACATGTCGGCAAACATTAAACGACATGCCCAGAGTCGCAGACCACTGCCCCTCCATCGCGCTATCAATCATCCGCAGCTGAATGGTGCGATGAAGACGCCACTGCTTCCCCGGGGTGCGGTTGCTCCAATGGGCAATCTTCAAGACCTGAGACCCTGCATCGCTTCTGACCTTTATTAAATCTCGCCCGTATGCCAGAATAGCCTCTCGTATTTATATGGTTGGTACCCTGTTGTGATGGCATCGGACACGCGATTGTGCTCAGATCTATGAAAAGAGACCTGTCGTTGCCCCTCACCTGCTGAACTACCTCCTTGACCTGGCCCATTTCTTCAGCTTTCTCTCTCTCCTCCAAACGCCACTGTTCGGCATCTCGGGAACTGATGATAACCGCCAGTCGTCATCTTGCTTGAACACGCCGTCCCGTATCTCCTGGGGACGTCAGTTGTCGTCACAACGACGAACCAGCCGCGTTGGCTAACTCGGAGGAAGGATCCGGGATCGCAACATCAACGATTTGGCAGCAGGACTCCAACACCGGGCTGCTTCTCCATTACCTCTGACGCTTACTCTGTTCGACCGAAACAGCGGGGAAAGAAATCTGAGCCAGCGGCCATATATTATTATCACTCTTACTTCCCACTTACACGTCAGCTACAACTTGCATTGCCAACCGCTGACCTCTCACGGTTCTGCACAGACTAGATGGCTCTCTAGACAAGGCTGCGGAAAGAGTGAATGGCCCGCCGTCCGGCTTGGGATCCGAGGTATTCCTTTGTCCACACGCGACTTTTGCCTGGCCCAAATATTACCCCAACCGTGCCTCTCGGCCATCGCTGGGGCTGACCCCACCATCCTCTCACTCTTGGGCCTCCTTGACATCGCCACCTCCGAGCGCGCCAATCCGGAGCGGCAATTGACGAAGTTAGCCGGAGGCCCAACCACAGCGCTTTATCTGTGCTATCTTCTCTGAGAAGGCTCATCGACTTCTCCCTCCACCAACCTCAACCTTCCCCGACAATTCCCTCTTCTTCTATACTTGGTCCTGCCGCGGACGAGTTCGGCTGCCCCGCGAAACAATCGCCATTATGGCCGACCTTCAGACCATACATGATGATGATGCCCTGAGTGCGTCACCGGAGCCCGCCGCCCCGGACGGAATCTTGGCCGGCGAAGCAGGGCTTGAGAACGGGACAGAAGCGCGGCCGAAAATGAGAGGACGAGATAGGCTGCTCCGTGGTCTGCAGCGCATGTCGTCTTCACCATCATTGACTCGCCCCGGCCGCCAGAGATCCGCAAGCAGTCCTTACAGCATATCCGGTGCTCTGTCTTGCGTCAGCCTGGCCTCCTCCGCCTCTCCGTTCGGCCAGCCGAGTGCCGGTTCCTACTTTTCCCAGTCGTCCGCCGCCGGGAACTCAAGCACACACACGTCGATCCCGGCCACTCCCATCACCGAGTCGCCTGTGCACGAGGAAATGGAATCGGCTCTGCCAGTTCGACCAGTGGGCCATGCCGGGCCTGTCTCGACCACAGCGTCTCTGCCGTTGAGAGTCAAGTCAAGGACGAAGATGTTCAGCTTGTGGGCGCGTATGCCCCATGAGCTCAAACTCTATATTCTTTCCTTCCTCCGTCCGAAGGAACTCGTACGGGCCTCAAGAGTGTCCAAGGATTTCTACCACATGTGCTTTGACGGCCAGCTGTGGACGAGTTTAGATGCCTCCGAATTCTACAGGGAGATACCCGCCGAGTCACTTGCCAAGATGATCGTGGCGGCCGGTCCGTTCGTGAAGGACCTCAATCTCAGGGGTTGTCTTCAGGTGGAGCATTACCAAAGGGCCGAAGTGGTAGTCAAGGCATGTCGAAACTTGATGAATGCCACACTGGAGGGGTGCCGGAACTTCAAACGGTCGACCCTGCACAGTTTGTTGAAGGCCAACAGCAAGCTCACCCACCTGAATCTCACCGGTCTGGCGGCAGTCAACAACGCCACCTGCAAGATTGTGGCTAATTCCTGCCCCCTTCTGGAGGTGTTCAATGTCTCGTGGTGCAAGCACATGGATGCGCGAGGCGCCAAGTTTGTGGTTGACGGATGCCCCAAGCTCAAAGATCTCCGAATGGGCGAGATCAAAGGATTCAACAACCTGGATGTTGCCGAGGCTATCTTCCGGACGAACAACCTCGAGCGTCTTGTCCTAGCCGGGTGCGACGACCTGACCGATACCGCTCTGCGGACCATGATTCATGGTCAAGACCCGGAAATTGATTATCTTACCGACCGCCCTTCGGTCCCGCCCCGCAGAATCCGCCATCTCGATCTCTCTCGCTGTTCTCGCCTTACCAACGCAGGCGTAAAAGCCCTTGGCTACCTGGTGCCTCACCTCGAGGGCCTCCAACTCTCCGGCGTCACCCGCCTCGGCGACTCCGCCCTCGAGCCCATCCTGGCCTCCGCCCCCTGTCTGACCCACCTCGAGCTTGAGGACCTCTCGCACCTGACGAACTCGCTTCTCTCCCAGCACCTCGCCAAAGCTCCCTGCGCGCCGGTGCTCGAGCACCTCAGCATCAGCTACTGCGCGCGCCTGGGCGACGCCGGCATGCTGCCCCTCATGCGCGCCTGCACGCGCCTCGAAAGCGTCTTAATGGACAACACGCGCATCAGTGACCTCGTCCTAGCCGAGGCCGCGAAGATGGTGCGCGCGCGCTCGGCGCTACGCCCCGCCGCCGCCCTTCCCCGCGTCACGCTTACCCTGGTCGTCTACGATTGTCCGCTGGTGACGTGGACCGGCGTCCGGGAGGTGTTGAGCCGCAATACGGACGTCTTCGCCCGCCACCGGGACTGGAATGCTAAAGCCACTGCTGATGACAAGGGGAAAAGGAAGGAACCGGCCAACAACGACAACAGCTTCTATGGAGAGGTGATTAATGACAACAACAACAACGCCTCGTCGTCATCGTCGTCGTCATCGTCCTCGTTCTCATCCAAGTCCTTGCAAGTCACCCCCCGCAACCAACCCACCAACAGCAACACCGAGGTGATTGGGCTCAAGTGCTTCTACGGCTGGCAGATGACGGTTGACGAGCATACCAAGAGGGTGCTGAGGGGCGATGTCGCGGCCGCGAGGCGACTCGAGAGGAAGTGGGCCGACTATATGCAGGCGAACGAGGAGGCCGAGGCGGGAGGGTCGGGTGGCAGGCGGAGGAGGAGGCGGGTTAGGGAGGCGCAGGCTGCGCATGATGAGGAGGAAGGGGCTGGTGGGGCTGCAGATGACGGGGAGGAGGCTGGTGCTGGTGCTGGTGGGGGGACTACGGGGCGGAGGAGGGCTAGGACCACGGTGTGTGTGGTTATGTGATGGCGTGGCGACCATCGGAGGTGAGTATTTAGTTGGTGGTGATGCGTGGGTTGGGGGTAGTCTTTGAATGTGTGGAAGTGGGATTGTATGAGTTATGACTGGATGGGAATTGTGTCGGGTGGGATATGGTTGCACTGCTGGGGAGTTCAGGGAGTTTGTTTTTTTTTTGGGGAAGTATGGTTTTTCGTCGGGGTTACTTTGGTTATAGGACATTGGAGTCCAGTTTGGCATGGAATCCACGGAGTTTTTAGGTTCACTGCTTTACATATCCGTAGCCATCAGTCCAGGCCAGACTTGTCAGGCCATAGGGAATGGATGTCGAGCTCAGTTTCCTCACCTCTACTCACATACCTTTACATAGCCTTGACGCCTCGCCAGGTACAATACTGCATAGGGCCGTCATCAACGCTTTTTCAACCTCTTGTCCCTTCAATATACATATTTCAGCCCTGGTCCGTTCGTTAGCATGGCACATGGCGGGCATTAGATACGAATGTCAAGACGAGATTCAAGAAAAGTCAGAAAACAGAGTAGGAAGATTGAAAGCAGATTATGGAGGATAGAGACACAACTAAGGGAAGGGGAATGCGGATAACAAAAATAAAATAAAAGAAGAAGACGACAAGATGTAATATACAAGAAGGTAAAAGCCAACCAAGTGTCCAAGACTTTAATTTCGAGCTAATTAAACACCCATGGCTGGGTTGTGTCACCGTGTGAGAGGGTAGCATATACTTTTGGGGCATAGCGGCATGTATTCGCTCGAAGGCTTCATGAACAAGGCACCCGCAATCCTTCTACAGTCCTACCAAGCATTCCCACACGATACTTTGCACGCTCACCCACAGCATCGAGTCTGAACCACTCGAGCGCCATCACAACACGCTCCTGAGAGACCTAACACAGGTCCTCACCAGTGTTTCGGGTCAAGCTGTGCTTGGTCCAACGGTGGTTGCAGGAGAGCAACGTCACATGATAACTGCAAGCGGCCCTGGTATGGCAATATGTCATGTCCAAGCCAGCAGGTAGTGGGAAGGTCTGAGTCCTCATAGGATGAAGGCAGATTGGTGTATAGGCTATCGACAGGCGAGCCGGGAGACAATCTGGTCCCAAGGCGTGGTGGTTGAGATAGAGGGGAAAGGGACTAACATCGACCACACAGAGATCACCAACCATGGCCGGTCTGCCTTCCACAACAGTTGGGTTTGTGATGGCATACTGGGTCTCACAAGCAGACAATTCCGAGTCCCGGCACAGTTGCCGCGGCTGCGACGTCACTGGGCAGCGGCCTGGTAGTTGCACAACATGTGTTGTATCCTCTTGGATGTGCCTCGCATCTAAAGCAGCGATCAGACCAAATTGCACTGGGACATCATGAGCTTCGATCGCCATTGACAACGGGTGAGGTATGTGGCGCAATGTGTCTCGAGAGAAAATCCGATACAGGCAGGCGTCCAAGATCAGAGATCGCTCTCCATACGATCGACGCGGACGCACGGGGCCGCCTCCTGCAGAGAGGAGGCCGCAGAAGGGCCGCGGGGGAAATGTCTGATTTACAGATGCATCCTGGCGGTAACACACGGCGTGTGCCGTCCCCCACACATCTCGGACGAAATGGATAGGCCGTTGAGAGCTGCAGGGTCACTCTTCTGGCTCCTACTGTGTATGGAGGACCAGGTGTGACTGCACCACCAATGGCTTTTATGGTCAAAACTTGTCGATGTGTTGGCTGGGGCCAATGGTGGTCGGGCTGCGTTCGACTGGCTCCAAACCATCTGCTGCAGTAGTTGATGCGAGATGAGATGCCGTCACAGTCGAAGCTGCCCCAATGCTGTTCGCTATTCGGTTTTGTCGAATCAAAGAGAACAAAACAGCCACAGTCGGTATTCCCCTGTATCAAAACAGAACGGAAGAAGAAGAACTAAGATCATGAAACCCCGCGAGATATGTGTGCGAGTAAAGCTATATACTCCGTCGACATCGGGGTGTCGCTAGATAAGACACCAAGGTCAGCAGAGCGCACATACCAGTTTCAGGCCCAGGCTCAAGCGGGGCTAGCATCCAGTAGATCCGAGCGATCCTATGGAGCAGGGCAACCACGCAAATGGCAAGCTGCAACATGGAATTTTTTGTCACTGTGTTTGTGTGGGCTTGGAAGCAACCTAGCTTTGCAAATCAGCTCGATCGGTTGCTTCCAGGTTGCGCTTGAAAAGAGTGGGACATTCCTTGTTCGGGGTAACCGCCACCATATGAGCAGGCGGAAGCTGCAGTAACCACTGAGCGAGCTCCACCATAGCCGTTGACTGCTTGATAGTTGCTGTATGGGTGTCGTAGACGTGGACGGGAGTTGTGAGCTTCAAATACCTGGTACTTTCAGGGAATCTAGAGATCACTCGAGCTGGCATCGGACACAGGGCGCCTGGTCACCGGCCTTTGACCCATGGGTCAAGCTTTCGCCCTTTCTTTCAACCTGCGCTCGCCCCTCGTCACCCAAAGAGCTGCCAAACCCGGCGGCCCCTCTTTTTTCCTTTTTCAACTCCCGCAGGCCTCTCTTCCTTCCACGGACCACACACTTTTTTTCCTATGGGGTGGATTGAACCTGCAACCTTCACCTTCCACCATCTCCTCATCCACCATCACCTACCCATCTCGATCCTTTTCTCTCTCCCACTCCGGCATCTCCCTCCGGTTGTTCCGTCCCTTGCATCGGCGTCCGCATCCTCCGCCGTGCACCGCCTTATCCGTCGCCCATTCCATCCAATTCAGGTCATTGCGACATCTGGACGGCATTTAGGAGCCCCGCAGCTCTCTCGAAGGATACTCCACAACTCGTGTCCCACCGCCTTCTGAATTAGGTATGTGCATTCTGCCCCGCTATGAGGCTATCTCTTATGGCGCATTTCTCTTTCTGTATCCGCCATCGATTTGCTCTTTCCAGTCACGAAATACGCCCAGGGAAAGCTCATCGGAACCTGTACGCTAGAGGTTTTCACTCTTCTACAACGACCATGCTCTGGGTTTGTTTTGGCTTTGGTGGCGCAACCCATTCCGGCTTGTCGATTGTTCACCTCCAGCTAATTCTTCCCCCACAGTTCGAAACTCCATTCCATACCTTAGCTTTTAGCTTCTCCCAACCGCGTGTGGCCACCCATATCTACTCCGACAGACAACCGCGCTGTTGTCTGGGATCCATTGAGTCGCGCTCCCCTCGCAAGACTCGCATTCTCAACCGCAATGTCGGCGCCCCAAGACCCCATTCCGCCCAATGGGGCTGACCTTTCCGAGACCATGGACCAGCTCAATCTTGGTGGTGACAATGAGCCTCGCCTGGGTCCGGACGGAGAGCCGGCGCCCAAGACAGACGAGGAGTATGCTCAAACGCAGCTGACCTTGCGCGCGATTGTTTCGTCCAAGGAAGCCGGCGTGATCATCGGGAAAGGCGGAAAGAACGTTGCCGACCTGCGCGACGAGACCGGCGTGAAAGCTGGCGTTAGCAAGGTCGTCCAAGGCGTTTACGACCGGGTTCTTACGATTACTGGCGGCTGCGAGGCCATCTCAAGAGCTTATGCCGTTGTCGCACGGGCGCTGCTGGAAGGCGCTCCCGCCATGGGCATGGGCGGTGTCATGCAGAGCAATGGCACTCATCGTATGTCCCCAGCGTGACCAAGTTTGCTTGTGACATGCTGCTGATTCTGTAACGCAGCCATCAAACTGCTCATCTCCCATAACCAGATGGGCACCATTATTGGCAGGCAGGGTCTCAAGATCAAGCACATCCAGGACGTGTCTGGCGTGCGTATGGTCGCGCAGAAGGAGATGCTGCCGCAGTCGACCGAGCGGATAGTCGAGGTCCAAGGCACGCCCGAAGGCATCCAGCGCGCCGTTTGGGAGATCTGCAAGTGCCTGGTGGATGATTGGCAACGCGGCACTGGCACCGTTTTGTACAACCCAGTCGTCCGGACCCAAGGCTCCGGTGCGCCAGGCGTGACTGGGGGAAGCAGCTACGTACAGGACAGGGTCCCATACGGCGGCTCCCGGGTGACGCGGACAGGCAATGGCGCTGACTTTAGCAACGGCGGGTCTCGGCCCTACAACCGCCGTTCCGATTCGGACGCTGCGGCTCGTGGCCCGCCGACCCACGACGAGAACGGGGAGGAAATCCAGACACAGAACATCAGCATCCCGGCTGACATGGTTGGCTGCATCATCGGCCGTGCCGGCTCCAAGATCAGCGAAATCCGCAAGACATCAGGAGCCCGCATTTCCATTGCCAAGGTGAGTGCCGGTGGCTCCGAGCACACAAGGCTGTCTTGGGTGCTAACGAAAGCGACAGGCTCCTCACGATGAGACGGGCGAGCGGATGTTCACCATTATGGGCTCTGCCAAGGCCAATGAGACGGCGCTCTTCCTTCTCTACGAGAACCTCGAGGCGGAGAAGATGCGCCGCCAGCAGCAGGCTGGGCAGGCGTCCGAGTAGAGCCCGGGCGAAGGCCGAAGGACCCATAGGCTGTGACAACAGAGCCATGTTGCAGCCGATGGATCTACGCAAATGGGACATTCACCCAGCTGCCTAAGCGACACCGTCCAGGTTTTCTGGCTTGGGTCGGATTTGGCAGCCCCTCGGTATGGGTTATCAACCAGATCTGACTGCCGCAAGGCTTAGTATTCAACGGAGGGAATGATGCGATGACACTTTTTCTTACTCCAAAAAGCATTCCGCCGGGTTCTTCTCTCCCACTTTCTTTCCTTGGACTGATTTCGCTCCCCCTCATCCTACCACTCTTTATTCGGCGACAAGGACCCACACAACAAGTGGTTGCGGACCACATCAGTGACCTGCTGAGAAAGGCAGAGTCCAAGGGGGCTGCCAGGGCAGGACTGCCGCCAGTCCGACTGCTCGTGGCTTCTCTAGTCACAGGGCAAACACGTCACCAGATTTGCTACTCAACTCGAGTCCGCCACCGCTCTCCTTGCTCATCCGTCGCGTTACCAGGCCGTCTCTCTCTGTTCTCAAGGACCCATATCCTCTTACACTCGACGGTTGAGCTTGGCCAAATTCTCATACCAACCGTAATTGCTACTCTTCCCGCCGTCTTCACCCAGCTTCCGCAGCAGGAGGGTTGCGGCAATTCGTGCACCAGCGACTCGCATCGTTTGCACGACCTTGGGCTGAAGCCTGATATCAGTATTATCTTAGGGGAGACACTGAGGAAGCTCATTTAGGTGGAGGCAGTGGGCGGAACTAGTATATGAATATCATGACAAGTTGTGATTAATGCCGCCCGGTATGTTGTTGATTGGTGCTGTTGTATGGCTCAGCTGAGCGTCGCTTCTCTGGCGGCTTGTGACCCCTGCGTGCTATTTTGTTCCGTCTTCATGTTGGTACGGTAGGATACGTGAGGTACGGTCTGCTCAGGATAAGCATCGCATGTGAGTCTGGAATTGGGGCTGTTTGTTGACCCCCCAGGCCACCTCGGCCACCTCGGGCACATGGCACCCCACACCTTCGTGGATCGCGAACGGGCAGCCCTACTAGGTAACGGCAAGCAGGCCGCTAATAAGCGACCCGCTAAACCGGGCGGGCGGCTACCGTGGTGGGAGCTGTTGTGGAGAACCTGGAACGCTCAGCTCCGAAAAGCCAGCCTGGCCGATTCCCCTCGATTGTCAGGGTCCTTCGGACGCGCATTGGAGCAATCCTCCTCGTGTCGAAACCCCAATTATTTCCAGACACAACTCACCCTCGCTTTGCCTTTCTCTTATTTTGCCTTTTGCCTCGTTTGTTTCTTTGCGAGATTTTGTGAACCATTGGTCGTCGTGACCGGTCCCCTCAGTTCCGGGTCCTATTCCCGGATTTCGGGGCGAGTCAACAAGGTTCTTGCACATAAACAAGGCTACTCTGCCACCGGCCATGGCTCGCACAAAGCAGGCCACACCTCTCTGGCGCGAGCCCTCTTCCGAGTACATCAGCAAGGCTGATCGCACTCCGCGAAGCAGGAAAGTCAGTGCGACGCACGGGATGGCAGACGAGCTCAACGGAAAGGCCAATGGCGAGGTTTTGGCCAGTACCAGCGTGCCGAGCACCGAGACCAAGACCCCCGTCACAAAGAAGGACGCTGGCATTGTCACGCTCATCGTCGACATCGCCGGTATCTATGCGTCCTTGTGAGTATCCTTTCCCCCCAAATCCACATCCTCGAACTCACTAGGGCTAACAACTCCTCTAACTCCCTTCCAGCCTAACATGGGCCTACCTCCAAGAGAAGCTCACCACCACTACCTACGGCCCGCCCACCGTCCCCGAGCGCTTCAAGTTCCCGGTCTTCCTCCTGACAATCCAATCCGTCTTTGCCTTCCTCGGCGGCAAGCTCTTCTCGGTCCTGACCACCCCGCGCGGGCAGCCCTCGCCGCCGCTGATCCCCACCCGCCAGATCCTGCCCCCGCTGTTACTCGTGGCCTTCACCAACGCCCTCGCCGCCCCCTTCGGCTACGCCGCCCTCGCTCACATCGACTACATTACCTACATCCTCGCCAAGAGCTGCAAGCTCTTGCCGGTGATGTTCCTGCACATCACCGTGTTCCGCAAGCGCTACCCGCTGTACAAGTACCTCGTCGTGGCGGCCGTGACGTGCGGCGTCGCCGTGTTCACGCTGCACTCGGGCAGCCGGAAGCATGGTGGTGGTGGTGGTAACAATGATAAGAGAGCGGCTAGCCACAGCGGGCAGACGGCGTGGGGAATGCTGCTGCTCGGGATCAACTTGTTGTTTGATGGCCTGACGAATAGCACGCAGGATTACATCTTCCAGACCTTCAGGGGGTATACGGGTCCGCAGATGATGGCGGCGAATAATCTGCTGGGTTCGGCTATCACGGGCGGGTATCTGGTGCTGAGTCCGTGGTTGGTGCAGACGCCCGTCGGGGAGTGGTTCGGCATGGACGTGACGGGCGCTGGGGCCGGCGAGTTGAAGGCGGCGTTGGGGTTTTTGGCGAGGTATCCGGCCGTGTGGAGAGACGTGCTGGGATTTGCGCTGTGCGGGTGCATTGGGCAGGTGTTTATTTGTGAGTTGCTGGCCCCCTTTGTCTCCATTCCCCTCCTGTGTTTGAACAGGGGCAAGGCGCTAACTTGGTCCCCTCAAACTAGTCCACACGCTCTCGACCTTCTCGTCGGTCCTGCTCGTTACCGTCACCGTCACGCGTAAGATGTTCACCATGATCCTCAGCGTCGTCGCGTTTGGGCACCGGCTGTCGCAGATGCAGTGGTTGGGTGTCGCGCTGGTGTTTGGCGGCATCGGGGTGGAGGCGCAGATCGCGAGGCGGGAAAAGCTCGCAAAGGAGGCGGCGAAGAAGGCCAAGGGGCAATAGCCTATGGGATTGTAGAGAGGGCGAGGTGGAGTTGTACATACATATCATTCTGTTTCTGGTACATACATACTTGGGTAGATAGTGATACATCTGGTTTATTTTTGGCTGTTGTTGACTTTCAAGTTAGCAGCCCCTTGTCTATCTCGGCGAGCCTCCGAGACGAGAATGCGTGGATGCTCCCACCATAATTCTTCAAGCAATGGGTCCTCAAAAGTTCACAAGCAGGAAGAACCGGTCGTATAAGTATATATATGTTTTTTAACGTTGATAGCCACATGGTGTTCGTAGCCTAATCCCATCCTTTACACAAAAATAAGAATTACCCAAGTACTCCTCCCCGGTTCCGTGCCATGACCCCAAGGATACCGTCCACATGCACCACCCTCCTCCGTCTCTTCATGTTTTCCATTCCACACCCTCAATCATTTCACATCAGACCAAACCCATCTGGCCGCTCTATTTATACATTTCGTTTAGTTGACGGAGGAAAGGAACCAAATAGATGCGTGCTGTTGTTGCTGCTGCTTGCTCGCTAACGCTCGACGAACACCGGAGACGGGAAAAAAGCAATATCGCCAAATCCCCGAGGGGCAAAAGCAGTTTCAAGACCTCCCAATGCTCTCTCAGCCCTCAAACCGTGACATATGCTCGCATAAGTTGCTCACAGCAGAGAAAACGATAGCCAACCCTCTCAAAACAACATAGGAAAGCGCACCAGGGGTGTGCTAGGCACTATAGATATTGCAAAGCCGTTACCCCACCCTCTTCTCAACCCCGGAGGACACGAAAATTCAAATCAGTTCGTCAATCGACCGTACAATCGGCGTCTCCCCCTTAGTAGGCGGACTGCGCGGGTCGGCCGTCTGGATCGGCCTCCCAAACGGAAAGAAGGGGTCGCGCGGGAACATGGTTTCGCGCGGCGAGAAGAGGCCGTCGCTCGGCGTCGGCGGCACCTCGACAAACTGCATGCCCGTCATGCCCGACAGCGACTGATGGATCGGGTTGTTAGTCATGGTCTCGGCGCGCGGCGACAGCAGAGCCGCGTCGTCGGGGAAGCTCGGCAGCATCGCCACCGGCCGCTCTTGGGCGGGCGCGGGCTCTTCCTTCGTGGCTGCCGGTTTCGGCGGGGGGCCGAGGTTCAGCGACCCAAAGCCAAGGCTGGCCGGCTTGGAGCCGAACCTGTGCGCACCAAACCCTGGCGAAGGAGGTGGCCTCGCAAACGGATTTGACGGCGGAAAACCAGGAGACATTGGTGGCCGGGATAGCTCAAGCGGGACGAGTCCTGGGGATGGCGGCCGTCTCGATAGAAGTGGAGGCGCAAGCTTTGGCGACCGCGGTGGCTTTGACAAGGTAAAAGAACCGAGCCCCGGCGAGGGTGGAGGTTTCGACACCGAAATGGACGGCCCGCAATCGCCTCGCTTGGGGGCAAGCATGGAATCGATATTAAAGCGGCCAAATTTCCCTGGGTCCGACTCATCCTCCTTCTCTGACCATGAGAAACTCGATGGAGCGGATGAAGGGCCCGGTGAGATCGGCTCTCCCCGGTTAGGAGTCGAGTTTCCTCTTGCCCGGTTAGGACTCCTCTCGGGACTCACATGTTTCGAAGCCACACCGTCAGCCGGGAGCGGGGCGGTAAGGGGTTCCTTAGCTGCCACCTCAATGTTGTCCGCTGACATGGTCGCCCTGTGTTTTGTCGGGCTTCTTCCTGAGCGCGGCTTCAGCCCCGCGCTTGGTGCGAGCCTCCTCTTAGCGACCTCCTTCTGGAAATCCTGCAAGCAGTACATCAGTTTCATGTTGGGACTGATCCACCGACTCTTGGCCTGAGCCGCGTAGTAGGCGTCGTTGACGCTTAGCTCGGGGTTCTGATAGAGGCCGTAGGCAATGATTAGACTCGCCGATCTGCTGGCGCCCTGTTGACAATGTACCAGCACCTTCTTCCCCTCCTTCGTTCGCTTGTCGATTGTTTCGCAAAGAGTCATGAGGTCCCGCGCAATATCCGTGTTGTGGTCCCATGGAATGTGGATGTACTCGGGCTCCTTGAAAGGTTGTGCCCTGGGCGTTGTTGGCGTATCGCCTGAGGCGTCGTCAGGAAAGTATTCAAACGCGGTGGCATAACTCGCCGTTGTCGCCGCAGTCTCCGGAATCGGAGAGTCTTCAGCAGGTTTCTCCTTGGACTCTAGACTTTGCTGGCGATTTGAGGCAGCCTTGAAAGGATTGCTCACTTCGCGCGCCACGTTGATAACCACATCGAAGCGGGCCGCCTCTTCAGCAGTCGGCTCAAGATAAAGATAAACATTGTCGCTGTAGATCGCGATAGGCCCATCTGGATACCCGGGCGATTTCTGGTCCTCATTGTTCTCAACTTCATGGTAGGGCTCGCTGTCAAACGCAATGCGATTCGCCACCTGTGGTCGTATCGGCGAATCTTCTTCCTGGATTGTTGGGCCCAGCGCAGGGGCATCGGCTGGCCGGGGTGGGCGGAAAAAAGTCGAGAGGCCCGACTCATTTCGCTCCATCACGGTCGGAAACGTCATGCCCTCAGGTGGGCCGAATGTCGCCGATTTCAGACCCGACAGCATCTGAGGGGTTGATGCCGAGTGTTTCAGAGCGCGACGTTGCAGGATGGGAGCGACGGTGGGAGAGTGGGGCACCTCGACTGTCGTGCGCGCTATCAGGTCTGAAGAGTTCGTTTTGAGGCTGAGCTGACTGGGTTTGCGCTTCATGGGAGCGATCATAGGCTTGATAAAAGAGGGCGAAGAAGGCTCAGACAGCAACGATGAGGAAAGTGAACTCATGGGCGGCTGGATGGAGAGTCCTTTCATGTTCTTGAGCCGCCTGGGCCCTGGTGATGTCCTCGGCCGATCCTGGTTTGGGTCGGAGACCGTGAGACTGGCCATGCCGGACAAGCGCCCGAGCGACGCCGCAGCAAAACTCGGAAGCTGGGCAATATTTACGGGGGAATCAGGGGACGAAGACGGAGAGGGGTCGGAAAGATCTGATGAATCTGTAATCGATACTGTCGTCGTCGGGGATGAGTCGGCTGACTCGGTCATGTGTGTTGATGTGCTGTCATTGTGCCTGTGAGCGGCTTCTGAGGGCAATGAACCGGGTCTCAACCCTGGTTGTGAATCGGCGGGTAGCTTTGCGTCCTCCATGACCAACTTCGGGTCGACAATTGTGACAGAATTCGACTGGTCCATGTCGATGCCACTGTCCACCTCATAGACAGACATTATGGAGGGGATTTGGTCCTCAAACAACCGTCGCGCCACGGCAGACGGCATATTTTGTGAATGTGAGAAGGCAATGCCTGTTGTGGCTTTTCGGCTCACCAGACACACCCGGTCTGACCTCCCTGCACTTCAATCCGGCCACAGCCACGTCGTCCGTACGGTCGGCTAGCAGGTCTCCGGCCTCCCCGCCGTCTGATAGTCGCAGAGGGGCGAAGACTAAACGACGTTTGCCCAGATGCACCGCTTGAAATGTTGCGGATATCCTTGCTTGGAGCAGACGTTCTTGTCGACAATGTTTCAATGACGAAGTCGGGCGACGCCGGACAGCCCTGCTGTATCCTTGCTGCGTACTCGACCTGTGTACTGCAGAGAAAATAAAAGCCAGCCAGTTTCTCAAAAGCTCCGGCTCTTGCGACCAAGTCTGTTGTTCCCAAGATCGAACTGTCACGGCGACGCAGAGACGCGGTGATGAAACAATGGGCGGGAGCGAAAGAGGCTTGTAAACCTGGCGGAGACTGGGTTCGGTCTCACTGGAGGACTGCGGCGCAGCCGAGCGGAGAATCCAGTGGGCGGTAGACGATAGGACCAAGAGAAGAATGAGTGGAAGGCGAAGCGGCCAGCGACCAAGACCGTGTAGGCGTCAATACATGGTCTGGCGCTCTTCCCGTCGCGAGGGAGCCGTGGCAGCTTGGGTGAATCCGGCGGTCGAACGGCGGGGTCTCTTTGTTCCTCGGCAGCCGAGTCTGGTTCTCGACCCAAAGCCACGTTCCCGTCCGAACCTTATAGCGTTCCGTCCCTTTCGATATTGATGGCGGACGGAATGGGTGGGAAGAAAAAGGGATCGGACTGCTGGGGGAGCGAAAAAGCGAAGGAAAAGAGAATTGGCGGGTTGAGAAGGGCAAGGATGGGCGCGAATTCATTGACGGGGATGTGGTGGGCAGCAGAGCAATGAGGCCGAGAACCTGGAAACCTGAACCAGAAGCGCTGAGAAGAGGGCTCCACGGTGCAGCCTTTCAGGCTAGAATTGGGCAAAATTGGAGGACCAGCAAGGCAGAACAGGACAGCCCGCAGCAGGACGCTTGCAGAGTGCAGACGCTGCATTCCCACCTCGAAAAGCCCCCGTCTTGTTGCTGATGAGCGGCATGGGGGAAAGCCTTGGGACTGGAGCCACTGGCCTGCGACACAGCTTCCGCGTTGCCTGCGCCAGGCTTCGTGCAGGGGCGCTGGCTGCGATGCGGGTCGCATGGGGACTGCCGCCGGCCAATGGAAATCCAGTCTGGTGCACCCCACTTGGTTGCGCAGAACGCCGGCGGCTAGCCGGTCTTTGCGGCTTGTTCTGCTTTCAAACAATCCAAGCTAAAAATAGATGGTGTGACCCATGGAAGCAGAATTGTTCAGCACTTTTGATTGGGAGCTCTTCCCGGCTGGAGTTCGTCGGACCAATCAATGACAGTCAACGAGGTTGAGTGCAGCCCTTGCCACTCGCTGTCAAAGCTGTCAGCTGGATATTCAAGTCCCTCTGCCCCTTGAGCAACTCCGTACAGAGGACACCGTGAGACGCACTGGAAGAGCGGTTATAAAAGTGCCAGTCTGGCATCTCTCCATTGCGATCCTCTGCAGCCGGCAACACCCTAAGGTTGGGATTCGAGCCACGGTACGGAGTACACGCGTATCAGTAAGGTAGTGGTCGAACCCAGGTTTCTCACTCGCAGCCCATGACACAACAGGGTTATCCTCGATGAACTTATTCTGGGCTGCGCTATTGTTAGATTACCAGCATGCGACAAGGCTACTTGTTGGGGTCGCATGTCGGTCTCGCCCTTGGAAAGAAATAAACTCTTGACTCGCGCTTGTGCCAGATCTACGGACGTACCAAATCTGGGTGCGGGATGTCACCGAGGACCAAAGTCGTCCGCAAGAAGTGAAGCTTAGCGCCAGCCAGCCGCTGGTAAATCAGAGAAGCGGCCGTGAATTTGGGTCGAATTTTCAGGCTCGCCGCTCCATGGCGTAGCCCCACGAGGTGGTCCCTTTTTCCAGGCCATCTCGTCATGGTCTTCAGGAGCCTCCCTTGTCTTGTGGCCATCTTCGACCTTGGGCCCAGAGCCTCGATCAGTCCGGTCAACCCGTTCCGGGAAACCGTCAGGCAAGCATCCGGCGCCGTTCTTCTCAGATCGAGATTTGTTTGGGTTGTGCGAACATCTCATCGCTGTACCTGTATTTGCGCCGTCTCCCGCCCGTCCCTACTGTATATGTGTCTTTGCGATATCCGACTGTCGGCTTCAAGTTGCGCACACAAGTTGATCCGGCCCTCCGAAACCTGAAACGAGCCAAGTTCGATGGAAGCGGGGAAACGTGGGAACATGGCACGTGCACACTCACACACTGGAAATCTCGCTTGTTTGAGGCTTTGAGAGCAGCGGGGTGCTGTCGGTTACAGATACAGATCCCCGTTCCCTCCACATTGGGAAAAAACATCGTCGCTTTCCATTTTCGTCAATCATTAGCGGGCAGAAAGCCAGGCGCAGAGCCTTACGTCAAGCAGATCCAAGCACAGTACTGTCGTTAATCATAATTTTTGCGCCCTCCGCCAGCCTTACCACGAAAAGCCCGCTCGACAACCCATATAAGGTACCGCTCACGAGGACAACGGTACAATCGCCCGCCAGTCTCAACCCAACCATCGATCGATACGTTTGAGGCATCCCCCAACGTTGGTCTCCCCACGAGGTTGACTGTCTACGCATGGTATGGCGTGACCCGACCGGGCAGTGAGGGACGCGGCGCGTCTGATATAGCTCGGAGGTCGTAGGGTATGCGGACCACCCGGTCAGCTCCAGACCAAGTCATCTACAAAGCGTACTATCATCAACCAGCAGGATAATGTAGCCATGCTCTGCTCCGTGTCTGATAAATCGTGGGCATTGCACTGCCTTCGCTGAAATTGCAGCACACGCCCGTCATGACTCGAAGATAATGCGGTCTTCGAGAACAAACATGGGACGCGTTCCAGCCCGGTGGAGTGGTATTCTCCATCAGACTCGGTCAATCTGAGGTGCTGCACCCGGACATCCCCAGGGCCCTCTTCTTCTGTCGCGCACTTGAAACCACGTAATCCTGCAATGAGCCCGACGATCCTTTGGGCCGCTCATTCGTTTCGTGACTCAGCTTCAATCGAACCGCATGGCCAGATCACCGTCTGAGACTGACATTGCTATGAGCACCGCTCTGCCCGCGAGTGATCGGGGACGAGGCCATGATATGAACTGTCGACAAGGACACCAAACTTGGGGTCAGAGGGAGCTCAGACACGTCAAGGTACAGTTCAGAAGAGCGTGCCATGTCTGAAATGCAAAGCGCTGCTCTGAGACGTTCTGGACGATCGGTCTTGCTTACCGGCTCCTCGGGGCGCCACCGTGAACATCATGATGGAGCAGTCAAGGTCACGACACGAATCTGCTGCTGGACGTTAGTTACCTGTAGGTACCGGAAATATGCGAGCCTGTGCGGCCTGCATAGGGCAGTCACAACGGCAATTCTGACTTTTGAGAAGCGGTTGACAGATGACGGTGGAAAAGCGGGCGACAAGGGATGTGGACATGGCCAATCGGCGAACCTATCCGAATTTGCTCTCTATCCCTCGATTCCTTCGCTTCTATTGCTTCTTCCCAACCACGCTGCATGTGAGCATCGACATTCGATGTTCCCGTTGACAAGCCCCTTTAATTCGCCAATTCCTTCTCTCATGAGACGAGGAATGAGGTGCGGAACCTTGTCGGTGAGGCCCGGCGTCGTCAGACCTTTTACCCGCCACCGTCCTCACCTGCTCATGCATGCCTTGAGAGAAGGTCGTAACAGCAGGGATGGCTGCGGGGCTCAATGCGACACCAGGTTTGCTCGACTCTGCACCTGCATGCTTCTTCTTCGGCTCGTTGTGCACAAATGGACCGGGCAGGCAGGCACAAATACTTACCGGCAGGAGTTGCTGTATAGTCCATGGACAGACTGTCGAGACGGGATTTGGCAACTCGATGAATATCTTGCTGGCGACAGGTAAGATACTCGCTAATAAGGTCCTCGGGTAGCCAAAAACGGAGTCGGAATGTTTACATCAGGTTATCCATACAGGGCTGCCCATTGGCTCGCCGCACCGTCGGCCGTCCATAGACTCCAGTCAGCGCTCGTTCATTACGGTAACATTACCGTTATCGAGAGTGCTTCACAACAATCGACCACAGGGTTTCTTCCTGCACTTCAAAACCGCTGTCCGTCATACGACTCGCTCTCTAAAAGAGCTCCGCTTGATTGCTGGCATAATCGCCTGCTCACGATTCATCGTGCTTATTTCTCGCTGCTCATTGCTCACTGACTCAGTTGTATCTACACTACCCATTGCCTAAGGTACCTTGCCCTGCGATCTCTGACTTCTGCTCCCGGTGGTTGCTGTAGCTGCCAGATCGAACGCGCCCAGAGCTCAGCGTCTTCGACCTTCACTTGGACTGGCAAACATCATTTCTGATGCGATTCTCTCACAATACGTCTAATGTCCCGAGTCCGAAGACATGACATCGAACAGACATCTTCCCAAAACACAGATTTTGAAGCTCGCCTAGAAATCAGGAATCAGAAAAGCATTTTAGCACGGCACAGCAGTGCGTGCGGGTTGAGGGCGTGGTGTGGAGACGGAGGCACAGGGCACCTCGCTTCCCAAAAACATGACATCGTCCAGTTTCGCTGCCCATTCGCGGGCTTACACCAGCACCCAACCACAACCGACTCTTGAGGCCCATGAAAACAGCGGTACTTCTGGCAATCGCGCACTGGGCAGCAACAACAACAACAACCCGTCGTTCAGCACCGATGACAGTATCTTTGATGCGCACCGTCGCAGCCACAACTCATCCAAGCTCCCAGCTTTTCGTTTTGCCGACCTGAGGAAGGATCGCATTTCGCTACCCTCCTTGCAGCAGCCCACCCCACTCGCGCCCATTCTGTCGAGGCCCCTGGGTTCGTCGGAACAACTCCACCACCACAGCAGCGCTCAAACCCTCACAGACAGATCTGCTTCAATTGAAACGAAGCAAACTGGCGGTGTTACGAGAAGTCGTTCCCTCAAGTTCCATTTTCCTACGACTGCTTCGAACCACTCGCCTTCAGGATCGAAGCGACCGGCGTCATTTCCAGAGCCAGTCAAAGACACTGACGGCGCGTCTGCGGCCCAGTCGCAAGTGTCCTCCGTCCCTGCTCCCGCGATCAAACGTCGCTTGACGGAGAGCGCAGTCAAGGAGCCGGTGCCAGCGCGGCGAGATTTGTTGTTGCCCAAGACTGTCGAGAGTTCGACTTCTGAGTCGGACGACAAGAAGTCGCGCCCTCCACTGTCGTACAAACTGCCCAGCCCCAGCAGCACCGCCAGCGCGTCGAGAGGGCGCGCTGTGATTCCTCCTATCCGATCCTTCCGCTCCTCTGGGTCGCGCAAGAGCGCTGTGCTTGATATGCCTTCCCGGCGCACGTCCCAAGACTCTTGCAACGAAGAGCAGCTAGACGCCAACCAGCGCAACCGCGCGTTACGGGCCCTCGAGGGCCAGCGAGAGGAGGACTTTTCGCACCTCGCTCCTTCCGAGTCTGGCGAGATGACTACAACAACTGACAACGACAACACTGCCGACATCTTCATGAGAATCGCAAAGGAGGATGCGGCCTCTCGGGCACCTCAAACGCAAGCGGCAGCGCCGGAGCCCAGTGTTATTGTGAGTTCATCACGATTCCAGACTGTGGACTCGGTGGCTAACAATGCATAGTCACGAATCGTCCGGGCCGGACACCGCCGTCCCCTCTCAGCCGCTATTCCCGCTCATGATACTCCTTCTCCGCCCCGGATGTCGCGTCGTCTCTCCGACCAGCGCGAAAACTCGCGCACCCGGCACGCGGCAGAGAGCCAGCCTGCTCAACAAGAACCTCGGGAGTCGGCATACCGGACGTCGGAAAGAGAGACTCTTCCGCCCATCGCCACTACGAACGAGAGCTCTACTCGCGCGCAGGCAGGCCGAGCTCCTCAGAGGCCATCCCCTATCACGCCCAAACAGATATCTTTTAAAGAGTCGTTCGCCGAGAGTAGCTCGGCATACCAGCGCAGAAGACAGTCGCTTACCGAGAACAACAACCTGTCGTCTTCGAGGACTGCGCAACACAGGAGTTCGCATCTTGCAATTGCACAGGCTCGGACCTATCACTCTTCCCCATTGGTACCCAGGTCTGCAAACGTAGTGGCGGATGGCGTTCATCATCCCTCCGAAGCGCATCATGGCGTCGAGGGAACCGAGTCCTCTTCCTCTACAGCCGCGCCTTCCACGGTCTGGGACGAGTTGGACGATCTGAAGTCAAGGATCCATCGTCTGGAGCTAACGGGCAAGCTGCCGTCTACCTCCGCGTCGAGGTCGTCTGACGAGCGGCCACGGACCGCCACCACAAACGCCACCACCGTCTCAGCGTCCCCCAAGCGTGCTTCCGGGACTGGCCCAGCGCATGCTGACGGCAACAACGCTGCTGTGGTGCCGCGCGAGACACAGCCGCTGCTTCTCTCTGCCCTGAGCAAGGCCAAGGACTTGGTCAGTCCAGAAGTGTTCAACGCCATTGAGTCAGCCGCGACTGACGCCATGGCGCTGTCGTCCATGATCGGCGCCGTCGGCCAACCAGGACCGATCTCGAGTGGTGCCAGCACGATCGGAGGCTACAACGGCAGTGTGACCGACAGGCAGCTCCGTAAGAAGGCTGATAGCATCTGCCGGAGTTTGACAGAGCTGTGTATCGCCCTTGCCGACCCAACGGAACAGAAGAGGCAACCGCAATCGGTAACAGCTGCTCCCGAACCCGAGCAGCTGCTGAGCCCAACGTCCGTCAACGCAACAGCGGGCGGCGCGCTCACACCCCAGAGGCGTCCCAGTGCCGTCGCAGATGTAGTTGCGAAAACAAGCACGAGCCCCAGAGCGCCGACAAGCCTGGAGCAGAAGAGGAGGACGATGCTCGCTGGTACCCCCCTGCCGTCCTCTCGCTACGTTACGGCCCCCTCTACACCGCTGGAGCCAACTCCCGGACGTAAATCTTCCCTCCTGTTGGCGCGGATCCGGCGGACAGCGACCGAGGAGCCAGAGGAAGTGCCTCAGGCTGGGAGGAGGTCGTCTTTGCTGTTGAGGTCCCGAAGAAGCGGAACAGAAGAGCCCGAGGAGGATCGCGAAGGGCGAAAGACATCGCTGCTCCTCCGAACCCGCAAGGCGGTGAACGAAGAGGAGGATGAGTTGCGCTCGCGCATACCCTCGAGAGCGCTTACAGAACTCAACAGCTTTCGTGCCGTCCCGCGCGACCCTGCCATGGCGGCCAGGCCCGCCCAGCCTCCTGCTCAGGACAATGTGGTTGCATCTCCGCTCCTGCCGCGGCGTAGGATCCTCCCGTCGGGCATCGCCTCCCGGCTTGCCACCTCGGTCCCCACAACCTCGGCGCCCACGACGCCAGCACGCAAGTACCTCGAACGCAGCATGCTCCAGGATCGCGGCACCCCGCAAGAGCGAGGCTCCTATCTAGAACGCAGCTATCACTCGGAGCGGGGCGCCGCCCATAACCTATCTGAAAGATTGGCCGAGGAGCGCGGCCAGCAGCAGCAGCGCCAGATCTCGCTGAGTCAGAGCGCCATGCTCAGCCGGACCGGCAGCCTCGGCCGCCGGAGTCGGGAAACTGGCATTCCCAACATTCGCTCTTGAGCGGTGCATCCAGAAGAAACCCCCATAACACATGCGGTGGCGGCTGAGGACGAGCGAACGCCGCTGATGACACTTTATTACGACATTTTATGGATATTTCGACGCTCATAACGACTGTACAAAAACACCGACTGACGGACTCGATGCATTATGCGATCTGGGGCGCGTCATGGCGTTTTCTGCTTTTTCTTGCAACATGATCATGGTTAGGGGAAAAGCAAGGGGGCGTTCGAACTTTTGCTGCATTTGGCATTCGGCATATCGTTAACTCGTCTTGCGATTTTCCTGGTACTTTTGAGACATGAAGGCCTGGCGTCTTGGGTTTCCACGACTGCATCGGGGGAGGCGCAGGCGGACGGAAAGGCATGAAAGGCACATGGCTTCGACTGGGGTCATCAAGGACGGAAAGGAGTTGTGTGTATGCAAAGGGAAGGTGGAGGACGATGTTATACGCCAATGTTAATGTGTTTTGGGTGGAACCTGGGTAACTGGTTGGGCTTACTTTTTGGATTGTGCGTGGTGCGGAGAGGCTGCTGACGGTGTATATTGTTCCGGGCGCCTCTTCCCGGCGTGCCTCTGGTCATCCCGTTGGATGGATGGGAGTTTTCTGGTTTACTGTTGGCGCAGGGCGGCATTGGGGCGATCCTCGGTATTGCTGGGCTTGAAACGGACAGTGGCCCAGGGGTCAGAGGGTGCTGGGACGTCGCTGGGTCGATGTGAGACTGCGGGAGTTGGAGGGTTGTATATATTGGTGTTGCATTGTACAACGAAGTCTTGCTCATGACGAATCCCTTGGAGCTGTGTTTTATCTTGATGATTCGTCTGTGAGATGAGTCCGGCGAGTGTTTCCCAGACTGTCGGCCATGACTCACCGGAAAGGGGTTGTTCTGGGTTCAAGCACAACTACCTACAAGTTCAAGGGCATCGTGGAAGTTGAGAACTTGGGCCGATTCGCCGGTTTAACACGGTATGAAGCGGGTGGTATACATCTCCATCCATGGAGATTGACCTGTTTGTTGCTGCGATATTTGCTCCGACTCGTCCTTCAACCACCACAGAAGACCCACCAAACAAAACCCAACTCAGCCGCTCGGACACCAACTCATCCCGAAATCTGATGCCACCGTAAACTTCGCCAAAGGCACTTTCTCAAACCACCTGGAATCAGAAAGTAAGCGTCGCTGTCTTTCTTTCCCTCTCCCCGATATCCCTCCTCTTTCCTTCTATTTCTTTTACCTCCACTCCGGCCAATCCATATCATTTACATGCACAATCGCATCCCCATCCCGGCCCGCCTCTTCTTGGCCACCACAACCACGATCAACAGACCCAGACTTAGCTTGAGAAGCTGCTTCTCCACCACTGTCCCATTATCTAACTTCAAGCGTGGACCAATTTTCACCCTCAAACCGAGAGTCAAAGTCGAAGCCACTTTCGTTAATCTCAAGAAGAGACTCCACAGCAGTTACGTCGCCAACCTCACGCGCAACATTCCAACAGAGGGAAAACAAAAGATGAACTCTGACCCGCGTGACTACGCGGATAAGCTGGAGGACATGGCCACGATGTCGTCAACCCGGCAAGGCCGTGGTGGCGGGGGACGGAGGGGTGCCAGGGGTGGCGGCGGCGGGGGGAGTGGTAGCCGTGAGGTGGACTTGTCCAGGGCGCTGTCACGGCTGTTGAGGCATCAGGCGCGCAATGCCGGGGTTGCGCTTGATCGGGAAGGATTTGCCCCTCTGGATCAGGTTGTGAGTAACCTCTTTTTTGCCTTTTTTCTCTTCGGTTGATGTGTCGGGCTCTGGGATGAAGTTAGAAGGCGATGGGAGACAGGGTAGATTGTGTGAGTTGAGTTGGGTGAGGAGATGCTGGTGAGCATAGGGATTGAAGCGAACTGAGTGGAATTATCACCCAGGACGAGGAAAGGCGAACCAGACAAGCTGCTCCACTCTGGTCTTCATACACACACTGACACTATCATACAGCTCCAATGGGGCCCCATCCGCTCCCTGGCGCCCACCTTCCCCGAGATTATCAACGCAGTCCGCAACTCGGACAAGCAGCGCTTCGCCTTGAAGCCCAACCCGGCCACCAACCCAGACCTGAACGAGTCTTCGACCGATCCGTCTGACTGGCTGATCCGCGCCAACCAAGGCCACTCGATCAAGCTCGACAGCGAGCACCTGCTCAAGCCCCTCGCCTTCCCCTCCTCCTCCTCAGACACCCTCCCCGACGGCTCCGTCCCCATCCCGCCCACCGTCATCCACGGCACCTACTTCGCCTTCTGGCCGGCCATCGTCGCGAGCGGCGGGCTCAGACCCATGGGACGCAACCACGTGCACTTTAGCACCGGCCTGCCCGAGGACTCGGAGGCTGGCGTCATCAGCGGCATGCGCAAGGACGCCGAAGTGCTCATCTACGTCGATGTGGCCGCGAGCATCAGGGATGCCGGGCTCAAGTGGTGGATGAGCGACAACGGGGTCGTGCTGACCGAAGGGGACGCCGACGGGCTGGTACCGGTCAAGTTTTTCAAAGAGGTGGTTGGGCGTAGGCAAGGGGTCGGGGTGCTATGGAAGGATGGGGAGAAGGTGGCGGACTTGCCGGAGAGCTTGAAGGTACGGGCGCCGCAGGGGAAGAGGGGTGGTGGCGGTGGTGGTGGTGGGAGGGGCGGAAACGGACGGGGGAGGTGAGGTTTCACTCTCTTTCGGCAGATGTGGACATGACATCTTCTCGATATGATGTCACTCCTCCAAATATAAAGGCGCCGGCTCCCCATGTTCTTGTTGCAATGAAGTTAAGCAATCAGGTGCGTATTTAAAGAAAAATGGCGAGACAGGAAACGAATGGGAACGGAGAGAATAAGGGAGAAAAAGAAGAGCATCACATGTCCCAAACTTAGAGCTTTCCCGTTGATCCGCAACTGAAAAGGCATATTGCAAAGCATAAATCACGCCTATCTGCTCGAAATTCGTTAGCCGTCGCTCTAAATGCATCACATCTTCAGCACTCAACCTGGCCCCACCTCGTGTCATACTAGATCCCTTGACCTCAAACTGTGCCATCATACCCCCGAGCATGTCCACCACGCCGGAATGCTCCCAACCAAAACCGCAACCGCAAAAAACGTACCGCAACCATCATCCTCCTTCCCCATCACATCCACACATAGACCTCCCTCCCCAGAGGGCATCCCCGCGGTCTAGTTAGCGGATTCAGCCCTCCAACCCAACTGCGCCATGAGCGCATCCGCCTCCTCCCTCCGCGCCCTATCCTCCCTGACCAGCCACGTGAGCACTTCCTCGGCGATGCGTTCGCGTGCGTTCTTCTTGCCGTACACGTTGGCCACTGTGCCCAAGCCCTCGGGCACCTTGATGCCGTCGGCGCCGAAATCGGCGTGCCCGTCCCAGTATTGGTGGCCGCCGTTGACGCCGCTGGTGGGGATGCCGGGGGAGGGCGTGATCTTGTAGATGGGCACGGCTAGGCCCATGAGCCGGCAGAGGTCGGCTACGCGGGTCGTGGTGGCGGGTTCGTCTTTGTTGTTGTTGTTGTTATTGTTGTTGTCGTCTTTGCCTTTGTCAGGACCGTCCTCGTTGCTGCCGGTGCTGGTGCCGGTGGGGTGGTTGCTGGGGGCAGGAGCCGAGGCCGCCTTCTTCTTCTTCTTTGAATTGGGAAGGTTTGGGGGCGGCGGCTTCGGTTTGGGAAACACGACGTTCACCCCGTCGGCCGGCATGTATCCGCCACGCATGAGGTGCTCGATGCAACACTTGGCGGCGTACTGCTTGGCGTCCTTTTTGCGGCGGAAGCACGGCGCCACGAGAGAGCCCGTCTCGTCGGCGACGAAGCCCGCTGCGACGCTCGGGAAGACCGTGTGCTCGGCCTCAACAGTGGGGCGGAACTGGCATCGCGAGATGAAGCGCTCCGGCGCGGGGGACTCGTCCGTGAACGACGGAGGGCTGATGCGGTGTGCTTGGGCGTATACTGGGGAGAGTCAGTGTGTTGATTCAATGGAAACGGTTCTCGTGATATGAAGGAGTGGCGGTTACAGTTCAAGAGAGTGACCCAGTCGCGGTCGCCAAGGTCAGGATTGGGCGCGCGTTGAGGCTTTAGAATTTCGGCGATGGCTCGCTTCTGGAGCGGCGAGAGCGGTCTTGGGTTCTGCTCTTGCTGCTCAATCCAGGCTTTGAGGTCGCGATAAATGACGGGATCGTCGAGCAACATCGGGCCCGTCTGAGGACTGAGGGCGTTGGCTGGCATCTCGAATTCGTTGTCAAGCACAGCCGGCTTCAACTTCTTCTCCGCGGGAATCAACGTCGGTTGGGAGAGCGCCAGGCTGGGCCCCCGTTTCACGGCCTGCAACATCTTATAGATCTCGACGTCGAGTGTGGGAGGATGCATGCAGGTGACGAAGTGGGGCTGAACGGCCTCGTTCCGCGTTGGCTGCAAGAGGAAGAACAATTGACAGATATGAGCAGGAAGGTCTGGCTGGTTCTTCACATGATGAGACTTTCACAGAGGCAGATGAATCCTTGCGGTCGTCGACTGGTGTTTGTTCTACCTCTTTCCGCTGCAGGTCACGTCTTTGGCCAAAGGCGCTTGCTGCCTGCGAACAACAAATGAGACTGCCATGAAGGCCTCGAGACCGTCCATTTAAGTAACGGGGGATTCGATTCTGCAGTTTCATCGTAAACATGGGACGATCCGCCGGGCGGACGCACACGAAGGCAGAGAAGCCTGGCTCGCTATCCGTTTAATGTTCTCCAAAAACACACAAACCTGGTCTGAGCTCCGCTTTCCCACATCGCCGGCTTGGGGAGCGGGTTGGGTATCATAGTTTAGTTAATCATAAGTCGCTGACAACGTCAGTGAGCGCGTGCTCGTCGTGGCCGGATCAACTTGGCTCGCCATCAAAGAGTCCCTTAGTCCTCCTCAAAAAACCCGCCGCCATCGCTGTCGTCCGAGTCCGAGTCCGAGTCCGTCTGTTCCTCCTCTGTCTTATTTGGCTTGCCCCTGGCTGACGTCTTCGACTTCAATTTCGGCGTCCCCTTGGTCTTCTTCGACGATGACTGTTTGGCCGACACAGTGCGTTCTACCGGCTTGGGAGTGGTTTCGGAGTTCGAACTGGTCTGTGGTCGCCGGTTCTGCAGCCTCTCCAGTGCCGCCTGACCCTCCTCCCTGGTCTTCTCGATAACAGCCCACATGGGTGGCCGCGAGGTGCGCAGATAGTGTGCGGCTGTATTGGCCGCCTCCTTCTCTCCTGCCGCGGCAGCGGCATACAGGCTGACGTAGGGCTCCATGAAGGGAAAGTATCTGGCATAGTCAATGTCGACTTGAGCAACGTGGAGGTCCGCTTTGAGCTGAGCCACCTCCTCCGGGTCGGTAGCTTGGGCCGCCTTTTTTTCGAGCTGCTTCGCAAAGCGCGTCGCCTTTTTCCGTTCTGCTTAATGCGGTTAGACGTGGACGAGAGGGAGCCGGTAACGTGCGGCCGCATACCAAAGAACCTGACCATGTGGTACTTCGCGATCATCTTGCTCCTCTCCTTCTTGAACCGTATATCCTCGATGCGCTGTTTGTGTGCTACCAATTCTCGTTCCAGGTCATTCTGCTTGTTTGCTGGGAGCTTCAGGTTGTCCCGGGCAAGCAGTCTCTCGATTGCCCTGGCGCGCTTCTTGATGGCACTGAGACTGTCCGTGTTTGCGGCAGCGGTTTTCGATTTGTGCGGGCGTTTGATCCGAGGCCGTTTCCTCGCCCCATCCTCAACACCATGTCCCGAGGGCTCGCCGTCAGAATGGGGTCGTTTCTTGCCCATGTTGCTGGTTGCGGCTGGAGTTGCGATCCTACAATTGAAGAGTGTTAAGAAACTGTCGATCGCTTCCGAGAAACCTCCAGAAATTTTGGGGGACTCGGACGTGCATTTGCCTGCCGGGCGTAGGCGATAAGGGTTAGGGTATGCCTCTTCAAGCGTCATTAGGACTCTGACATCCCAGGATCGACGACTTCCACCAACTTCAACCTTGTTACTCCGGTAGTAAGGAGCTGAGGTACCTTGTGCTACACGCAGGACGTCCGAGTCTAAAGTCGAATTACATGGACCGCAGAAACCCCGGAAATTCAATTGAGAAATTGAGGACGGATTAAGTCGGTGAGAGCTGAGCTTCACTCCCATCACTGGCACCCGCCATGGACCGTCCCGAATTCGGGCTGATCAAGTGGTCGCCCAATGCCACGCGCGATTCATTCCTGCACATCAACTTGCAGCACCGTGTCGTGCAGCTCTACGAACCCACAGGCCTTGCCCAGCGGGGGAGGTTTGAGTACAGAAAACTCGCAAAACACGACGACTTCCCGCCCCTGACCACTTACGACTGGTCGCCCACGGTGCCTGGTCTGGTTGCTGTGGGCACGTCGACTGGCGTTGTCAACTTGCTGCGGGTTGACGACAACTCTAATGCCTACCTAGAGCTGGGCCTGAAGATATCGCGCACTTGTCAAGCCGTGGCATTCAATACAGCCGGCAAACTGGCCGTCGCACTTGATAGGGTCAGAAGCGACCATTGCCTGCACATATGGGACCTCAGCCGTCTCTCGGGCACAGATGCCACTATCTCTGGCTTCCCTGCCGATGTTGATCTTCCCCCGGATCCAGTCGACAGGCTGGAACTCAACGCCTCCGTGTCGAGTGTTAGATTCTTTGAAGACAACCCGAACGTGCTAGTTGCCGGAATCAAGGGACAGGGCCTCCGGATCCACGATCTTCGAGGTACGTTAGACTTCAGTACCGCTTTTCAGACTTGGCCCTTCGATTTGTAATAGTTGACCACCCGGGCAGACCAAGCACACGGTCCAGTGGTCCAGTTCCAGACCAAATGCTGCAATAACCTGGCCATTGACTATGCCGACCAAAACTACTTTGCATCGTCTGCCCTGGACCTCCCCGGCGTCATGATATGGGATCGCCGAACCATGAGCCGCCACAGCGTCAACCCCTCCTACACCGAAGCCGTGGAGCAGCACGGTCTACCCTGGGGCGGCGCCTTGCGCCTTGAACGCGCAGTGGACATGGAGACCAATCCGGCCGACAGCAAGAGTTCCTTCATTCGCGCCCTCCGCTTCTGCCGTGACCACGCCGGCATGCTTGCCGTGCTCTCTCAGACCGGCCAGCTGAGGGTCTTCTCGACAAGGCACGAGCATGTGGAGCCGGATGCCAAGGTGGACGGTAGCCCGGAGCTCCTCGAGGTTCGACGGTCATACGAGATGGATCCTCTCTATGCCGAAAGCGCCCGCAAGCACGACAGGATAGTCTCATTCGATTGGATCACTATGAGCTCTCCCGTCTTGCAACCCCACGTGCTGGTGCTTAGGGCCAGTGGCGCCCTCGACGTCTTACAGAAGCCGTCATTTACCTCGGAGTATCCCTTCAAGCTGATACCGTGGCAGACGCCGCACAGGGGCCAGGCCGGTATGCCATGTCAATTTTCGAACAACTGGAAAACGCTAACAGCCGGACAGATGGCGCAGACTACCATCAACTGATGAATTTTGAACTACCACAAGCTCACGATGTCTTTGGGCCTCTCTTGACCGAGCAAGCCCTCTCTGATATTCCACTATTTGGGCCGCGGAAAGGCAATGTCAAGAATATTGTAGAGAAGACGTTGGCCAAAACACCAACTGAGGAGTTATTGATTACAGAGGTGTCTGCACCCAGGCAACGTTCCGCGTCATTTGACGACGCATCTTCCATCGCCGACAAGCTGAAGGCGTTACGGTTGGCTTCAAGACAAGAGAATGAGCAGCGAGATGAGGCCCTTCTGTCACAGCTGGAGCGGCACGAGAAGCTGCTCACCAGCACCAGGGACGTGCTTGGTCTTTCCCGCAAAGAACGCTTTGCCGTCGACCATACTATGCTCCTCCGCGCGCAGGAGGGTTACCGCTTTGACTTTGCGAAAAACCAAAACATCGTCGCCGATGATCCGTGGCTTCAAGATGTTTGGGTTTGGGTCGCTGGTAAGTCGGCCACACTTGGAATACCTGTGTGATGAATTGCTCATGGCTCTGAACAGGCGCTGAGGCAGCTGCAACCGACGGAGGCATGATGTCGCACCCACTGGATATTGGTTACATGGGAGTCCACACCGTCTGGACAAACGATCTTGGTGAGTTAGCATCAAATTATCCAACAGCTGCTCTCTAACTTAAGTAGGGAGCAAGCCTCAGATGAGGTTGTCCGATGACGCGCCGCCTCCTGATGAGGCCGGCTGGGAACGCTGCCTGAATGCAATTAACAAGAAACTTGGAGTTCCCAGATTTGATGGGGGGTTAGAGACCAAACGCCCCCACCACAGGGAGATGTGCCTCGAGATATGCAGCCTTGGTCGGTCATACTACGATGAATTTGACCAAGCATTGTCCGCGTCAGGGCCTAGGAGAGATTCTACGTGGTACACCATGGTGGCCGCCCACGCCATATTCCGAGGCGACACCAAGGGGGCCGTCCAGGTGCTGAAGAAGGCGAGTGCAGAGCACCCGGAACTTCTCTTCGTCTCGTTAGCATTGCAATTGATTGGCAAGAGCAGTGACGACGAGGCGAAGACAGCCCTCGACTTTGACGAGAGGGTGGCTTGCAAGACTGATCCTTACCTCCGTGCAATATCAGCCATCATCGCGACCGGCGACTGGGCCGTGATCGCGGGTCAAACGTCCCTGCCTCTCCGCGACCGTTGTTTTGTCGCGGTCCGCTACTTCACCGACGATGCGCTCACTGCTTGGCTCGACCGCGAAGTCACCACTGCCATCGAAAATGGCGACGTCGAAGGTATCGTCCTTACAGGCATCACCGACTCCCTCGTCGACATCCTCGCCCGCTACGTGCACAAGTTCAACGACACCCAAACCGCCACCCTCCTTCTCTCCATCTGCGCCCCGCGCTTTATCGACGACATCCGCGCCAACGCCATGCGCAACGCCTACCGTCTCTACCTCCAGCGTCACCGCGCCTTCTTCCTCCGTGCCAAATTCGACGTCGAGTCTACCCTGCGCAGCAAACACCACGGACGTGTCACCGTGCAACCGCCCCCGCGCCAAATCGGCCTGCGCTGCGTCTACTGTGACATCGAGTTCAAAACCGAGTCCATCTCCGCGGCGCCCCCATCCCGCAGCGGGACCGCCCTGCCCAACCTCATGACCGTCGCCGGGGGAGGCGGTCTCGCCTCCTCAACGACTTCCGTTCCGCGCGCCGAAGCCCGCACCCACAGCCACCACCAGCAGCAGGCAAATCCGTACACGGAAAAGATGGTTGCATCGGGCATCTCATGCCCAAACTGCAAGCAGCACCTGCCGCGGTGCGTCGTGTGCCTCGAAGTCGTCGGCATGCCGCGCAGCGATCGGCCCGAGCAGTCGCGCGACCCAGAGGTGCGCCGGACGGCGAGGTTCCCGACGTTTTGTGTGGCGTGCGGCCACGTGCTGCATCTGGACCACGCGCGGCAGTGGTTTGCGCGCCATCGCGAATGCCCAGTCCCGGAGTGCAGGTGTCTTTGTAATACGAGGGTTAACGAGGAGTTGGACTATTAGCAGGGAAGTGAGGTGGTGAGAGGGGGCTAGGCTAGTTGTTACTGTAGGTAAGTGAAAGAGTATGTTTATCATGGGGTAGTACAGGTTCAGCATAGGTTCTGTCGGGTAGTCAAAATCTCGTGTGTGTGAATGTACATTTTGCAGGTCCAACAGACAGTTACAACAAACACCCTGGTTTGTTTGTCAGCATGGATCTTTGTGAGAAATCAGGACATAACCGGCGAGTATCAAGAGTTGGGTATTCGAATCTTTATTTCTCTGCTCTCTCTTCTTATCATCTTTCAAATTTTTAATCCTTTCTCCTTTCTTCATCTTATACCTTATTCTTTCTTTCTTCTTTTCCCTTCCTGCTTTCTTCCTTCCTTCTATCTTCTCTTTTCATTTTATTCTCCTTTGCCTCCCCCCTTTCCTTGGTGTCTTTGGTTGCTTATTTTTTAGGCTTGTAATGTCACAGCAAGACATTAACGAACAAAGTACTCCGTAGGGTTGGCCTGTAAGCTGAAATAGTTGAGCACCATATGCGAACACAAGCTTTCCATTCGTGCTTGTTGGTCTTGTCCCACCCATGATTCCACGCCTCAAGCACCGTTCCCGCTCTCTTGGGAGATTTTGGGTTCCGGAATGTGAGACTCCATTGTTTCATCAATCGCGATGTTCTGGGCAACGGCTTGCATGGAAGAGCAACAAAAAGGGGGAACACAAAGTCGCCAAGAAAACCTGGGGCAGCTCCTTGGCCGAACTTGAGCCAAGAGGGCCGAGAACGGCCAAGAGGCATGCCAAGTTGCCAAGGTCCAGGCTCTCGGGGGAAGCTTATAGGGTGAGGTTACCAAGAAGGGGCGGCGAGACGGTGGCTTTTTCCGTGGCTCGAACGTAGAGATGGAGGTAGAATAAAGAGGTACGTGGTAATGAAAGTCCAAAACACAACCTCGTATTTCGTAGAGATAGGTAGATTTGGTCGAGGTAAGGTTTGCTGTACTGGAAGTGGCTTGTTCCCGTGTTTCTCTCGCTGAGCTCTCCGATACAGCAGCTTGGGGGCATTCACGTGTCTGACGTGCTTGGCGACAGCTTTCGCGACAGTGGGGTCGCGGAGGGGTCTCTGGTGGAGGAACACTGGGGCTCCGGCGGGATGAATGCCGGTCATCATGATGCTGCGGCGGGGGCCTCCGGCTTCGAATGGCATCACGATCTTTGATGACTACCAGCAGCTCCAGCTGTTGGGCGGCCCGGCAGCCGAGGACACCCGACGGTGGCAGAGATAGGAGAACAACAGGCAGCACGGCAGCTGGCAGTGGCCGGATAATGGGAAGGTCACCGTAGGAGGTGGGACGGAAGTGCCAGCACGTGTAGGTAGGTGAGGCGGCTGGTGCAGTCTCCCACGTGTTAGTTGTCGCCCCGGCTTGAATCGCAGCAGTCAGGCCGGCTTGGCCCCGCGTTCCCGGTGCGGTCTGATCGGCCGGCGCTGAAATGAATCTTTCCAAGCGAAAAGGAGGCTGTGTTCATCCTAGGCTGATGGTATTCGCTGAGACAAAACGGGGGTCGGAGGAGACGGGTCGCCAAGCACTTGGCGCGCGGAGCGTGATCTCTTGGCCTGACATGGGAGCTTGGCATCAGGTCGCGAGCTTTGCTTGGGAGCGGGCATTTTCTCAGCTTACCTCCACACTCTCATGCCATGCATGTGTCGATTTGTAGCTGTGCTGAGAAGCGTGGTCTTGCTGTGTTTGCTTCAAATTCCCGTTCAAGTCAAACTTCGACTAATGAGCCGAGAATCCTCGATTTTGCTGGCAACGCGACAGAAGGGGCGCGTGGAGAAGCCTGGGCATTTCTGGGCAAAGCGTGTGACCAAGAGGCAAGAGTGGCCAAGACCCCTTCTGCAAGTTCCAAGCCTTGGCAGTAGCTTGGCAAATCTTGGCACGCAATGTAGTGCTGTTAGAGCCGGGACGGCTTCCTACGCAAGGCTGCAGCGAAATGAGTGGCACGAGCGACCCTTCCCAACGAAGGGGACTTCGAGCGGCCCAATCGTGCCTGCCTCAGCCAATGGTACACGCTTGGCATCCGAGGCCCAGACCGCCAAGCGCCTGCCAAGACCTCTGCCAATGTTACTGCCATCAGAGGGAAGGCGTAATAAAGACAGAATGGCCCGCCGCTCAAGTGAAGTCAACCGTGCATCATTTTCCTCCCTCTGCATCACCCTGAGAAGAGCACCGCTGCTGCAGGGAATCCCGTGTTTTTTTTCCACGCAGTGCTTTGCGAGCGATTCCTGCTCCGCGTTTCGATCCTATACTCTGACGGTCCTTGGCATTCTTCAAGCCCCAGTGCTGCACCGGCAAGCTCTCTTGGCCTTGGCACTCCTACCACAAGCAGTCATTCAACTCTGGGCAGAGTCTTGGGAAAAAAAGTGGGTCGCTAGGGCTTGTGCTCTCGCCATCGAGTCGAGCCCACAAAACAACACCACGTGACTGCGGACTCGGAGAAATACAAACACCGGCTTGCGCACCGCCAAGAACTGCGCCAAGCAATTAACCTGCAATAGCCATGTCGGCAGCATCACCCACTCAGGCCCAAGCGCCGACGCAGGAGAGCAACAATGCAGCTCCGGCGCCGGCAGCTCCCGCTGCTGCTGCAACCTCGACTTCGCCGAATCCCGCCTCCAACAACACCACCCCGGCACCCTCGACCGGAGCGACGGCGAGCTCGTCGTCCGCCTCTGGCCAGGATGACAGCCTGGTGTGCCGCTGGGACCAGTGCAAGGAGCCCTTCACCTCGGCCGAAGCTCTCTATGTAAGTCGCCAATTACACGGTGGTTGACAACGAAAGAAGAGTTCGGAGCGCTAACTCTCCGCAGGAACACATCTGCGAGAAGCATGTCGGCCGCAAGAGCACCAACAACCTGAACTTGACCTGCCAGTGGAACCAGTGCCGCACCACCACCGTCAAGCGCGACCACATCACTTCGCACATCCGCGTCCATGTCCCGCTCAAGCCCCACAAGTGCGACTTCTGCGGCAAGTCGTTCAAGCGCCCGCAGGATCTCAAGAAGCATGTCAAGACGCATGCCGACGACTCGGTTCTCGTCGGTGGCCGCGCCCCTCAGGAGCCGCCTGCTGGCATGCATCCCACCTACCGCCCTCCCGGCGCAGCCAAGGGTACGTGTTCCTTGCGACCTGGGCCTGCTCCGCTGAGCGCCCCCTTTCCAAGATCTCGAGGCTAATTCGCCTCTAGGTCCTTCCAGCTTCTATGATCACAATGGCCACATGCGCGGTACTAACCAGGGCCCTTTTGGCCATCCGCACCAGAACGGTCAGCCTAGCTACTACGGCCACCAGCAGGGCCCTCAGCCCACCTACCACCCGCCCGTCTACTACTCGCAGCCAATGGGCGGCTCTCGTGCTGACTACATTGGCCATCAAGCCGCGGGCTTCAACGAGCCTCCGCGGAAGCGCGACTTGGAGAGCCTGAACGAGTTCTTTGGCAGTGTCAAGCGTGCCCAAATCGACCCCCGTTCCTACTCGCAGATTGGCCGCTCGCTGATGCCGATTCACTCGACCCTCGGCCTGCATGCCGGTGGTGGTCTGGCCGCCGAGTACATGCCCCAGGCCCCGCACACCCTCGGTGTGGGCGCCCCCTCGCATGGCCCGCTCACGCAGCACTACTACTTGCCGCCCATGCCCAATCTGCGCACCAAGGAGGACCTCCAGCAGATTGACCACTATCTTGAGCAGATGCAAGCCACCATCTATGAGAACTCGGGTGCCAGTTCCCAGTATGCTCCCGTCGATGTCCGCCACTCACCTACCTACCCGACCCGTCCGACCGTCGACACGTATGCTGTGCCGGCCGCCCAGGTTGTGTCTCCGCTCAGTGCTCCCACGCACTCAGCTGGCGGCACCCCGGCTGTCACGCCGCCCTCGAGCACCATGTCGTACACGTCTGGCCACTCGCCTAGCGCTTCCTCGGCCGGCATGTCGCCGTCGTCGCGCCACAGTTCGACCTCGGTCTCGTACCCAAGCCTGCCCAGCCGCCCGAACCTGCCATATCCTTCCACTGCGGGCCTCGGCTCGAACTTTGCCCACAACGAGCGCCGTCTGTCGGGCGGCATGCTGCAGAGCGCCAGCGGTACCCGCCGCGATGGCGACCGGACCCCCACTCCCAACACCCCCAAGGCCCCCGAGGGTGCCGCCGTGAGCTCGCCGTCTGAAGAGTCCGAGGCCGCCGAGGGCGAGAGCTACGACGACTGGGTGCAGCACATGCGCACCATTGAGTTTCTGCGCGGCCAGATTCGCCAACGCCTCGAGCGCCACGACTACGAGGATGACTCGGACAACAGCCGCATCGATCCCATGCTCCATGGCGACCGTGGCCGCGGTGATCGCGTCAACTATCCATCGCTGCCGCCGATGCACTAGGCGGCGGTCTGGGCGTAGCCTCTGACTTGACCCATCAGATCACCAAAGGCATTGTCTTCAAGATGGGTTTCGATGGGGCCGCCTTGACGGCTTCGTCTAGGCTCACATTGCATTGCGTTCCCGTTTGTTTCAGCAAAATACTTCTGATTTCCAGTCTGTCATGTGGCGGGCGGGATTGTTTTGACTGGCGCCTCTGTCCAGTTCATGCGAGAAGATGGAATGATTCCAGTCGGTCCAAGGCTCGATGGATGGCCAGGTGGCTGTGGCGCACTTGTTATCACATGGTTTCTTTATGGATGGCTTCAAGCCTGATGATTGTATGAATGTTGTTATGTACAATACCGGCTCTGGTGGTGTGTCGGTGGTCCTCACTCTACAATACAAAGTTTTCAACCTCATGTCTTCGTGCTCGTTGTTGGTATTGTGTAGAGGTAGAAGCACAGCCATAATTTATGGGGTATTCTCCGTGGAGCGTACAATATTTATTCCCACCAACACAAGTCATACCACACTTCCCTCACTGTCTCCCGACGCACAGATCACGCTCACAGGACCCGCCAGATCGCTCCGGCCCTCGCGGGCCCCTCGTCCGTCCCGCGGAGTCCATGCCGGTTCATCTCCCTCACCCACCGCATCTCCGCTGCCGCCGCATCCCGCTGCATCTGCTCCATCATGTCCAGCTCGGCCAGCATCCCATGCACCAGCGCACGGCACCCGGCAAGGATCCGGGCGAGGCTGGGCCCTGGCTCTGCTTCTCCGTCTCCGTCTGTGTTGTCCGGGGCGGAAGTGGGGAGATGGCCGAGCTCGCGCAGCTTTCTCCGCCAGTCGTCGAGGCGGCGGGCGAGGTGGGCGGCTTCCTCGTGCCAGGTGGGCGGGAGAGGGGGTATCAATTCCAACGCTGCTGCTTCATCCCCAATTCCTCTCTCTTCCTGTTCCAGACCGCTTGGCGGTGTCTGTTTTCCTTCGTGTTGTTGCTGTTGTTGTTGTTGTTGTTGTTGCTGCTGCTGCCGTTGTTGACGAAGCAAAACCCCCTCGACCCTGGCAACCCACTCTCCAAACTCCCTCGCAACCCTCTCATACCTCCCCCCCGGCTCCCCAACGACACTCCACACACCGCTCACCACAGAATCCAGCATCACCACCTTCTCCTCCAACAATAGTAACTTCGCTTGCACCGTCCTTCCCCCACGTCCTTCTGAAGCATCGACGTTGGCATCATCACTGCCAACGTTACTAGCCCAATCCACAATGAAAGCTATATTCCTCCCCTCCTCCACCTCGCCCTCCAACTTCCCAATCTCCTCATCCAGCTGTCTGACCCGCTCAAACTTCTCCTCCAACTTCCCCCGCGCACTGGCCTTCCACTCGTCAACCACCCGCCCTGCGTCGCGGTGCAAGAGATGCAGCTGCAGCAACTCGGTCTGCAAGCGCGCTGTCTCGGCCGACAGCGCGATGTTGGTGGGCTGTTTGGAGGGTGACAGCGGGGCGAGAAAAAGGGAAGTTGGGGGTTTGGGGGCGGAGGGTTTGAGCGGGGTATAAGATTGTTGGTGGGTTTTGAAGGCTGGTTTGAGGATGCCGGTGTTATTCCCAGTGTTGGTGGTACTTGGAGCAGGCTTGGGCTGGAGGTGATGGGGAGGGGCCGCCGGGAGGGATTTGTTAGTTAGTTGTGCTGGGGGTTTGAGTTGGGGGCGGTTGGGTGGTGGCGCTGAAGGGGAGCAAGGGATGGAGGAGCGGCGCCGCGGGGTTGAGGCTGTTGTGGGAGAGGGCGATGCTGGTACTGCTCCTCCTGGTGGCCGTCTGGTGAGGCTGGATAACGGCGGGCGGGAGCGGTCTGGGCCTGCTACTGCTGCTGCTGTCGCCGTGATGGATGAACTGGCGGTGGAGGTTTGCGACGGCGGGCGGAGGGTGGTTGCGCTGGAGAGGGTCGTCACGGACGACTTGGCGCGGGCGTGCCGGGGTCCGGGTGCCTTGTCGGTCGCTTGACCAACGCTGGCGCCTGAGAAGACCCGGCGGGCGGTCGGCGCACCGGAGGAGGTGGTTGGTCTTGGTCCAGCGACCGTGCCGCCGCCCGACGTGGTAGGCCTGGTTGACGTCGATGGCTGACGCACAGTAGCAGCACGGGTAAGACGGCCAGGCGGTGATGTCTCGGGCGTAGGGCTGCCCGTCTCTCGAGAGCGGGTCGATGACGACGTGATACGCGCAAAGACGCCGGACAGTAGGTCGCTGCTTCTCGCAGTGGTGGCATCGGCGGTGGCGCTTCTTGAGGTTCGCGTTGCCGTGGGTGCGCTGGCTGTCTCCGTGAGTTGTCCCTTGACGGGCAGTCTGCTGGAAGAGATATTGCCCGTCTCCCCGTTGATGGCGCCGCCCCTCTCTGACTTGGTGAGTTTGCGCAATGATCGTGTGCGCGAAAAGGCGCTGCTGGATGGTATTGATGACATGCTATCAGTCTGCGTATTTTCACTACAGCAACATCTGCAGTTTCCGTTGCCTTTGTTTACTTGCAGTTGTCGAGTCGCATCAGCTCCTCGCTGATTTGCGGTCGAAACAACGCTTTAATCATACGCTAAAGCGGACCCCTGTAGCAAGACGTTCTTGGCTTTCAGCTGACACCTTGCGGGGCTGCATTGGCACGGTCGTCACGGTCGTCACGGCCGTCACCGAAGTCTGTGACGAATAGTGCCCGACCTCAAACCGACGTACAGTACCTATACCATTGGTGCCGCTTCTAACAGGGGTGCATTTCTCGATGTCTATGACTCTACCAACTTCGCCAGACCGACCCAAGCCAGATTACGGTACCGCTTCTTGAGTTCGCAAAGTCGTTATTTTCCAGGAACTCCTGTATAGGTATTCCGCCCTTCCCTGGTATCTCCATCTGCCGCAGCATCGACGCTGGGTCTAAACAAATACCGCCGCTCTAAATATAGGCAGATCTACTGCTCCATAGCCAAACCTAAAAATCGTACTCAAAAAATCGAAAATGCATCCGTTCCAAAGGAAACAACCAAGTAAACATTCAAGGAAAATCCAGAATCTGTATTGTGGAGACTCTTCAGGCCCTTGACGCCCTTCAAAGCTCACCCCTGCAGCTCAGCAACAACGCCCCCCTCCTCGCCCAGCATCTCCAGACCCTCAGGCTTCCTCTTCCTGAACCCCTCCACCTCCCTCACCACCGCCCCAAGATCCCCCTTAAATCTCCTTAACAAGCCCACACACCCCGCGCACACATTCAGATAGCACGCGCTGCATATGTAACACTCGGCGAACCGATCCTTGTGCCCGCACGTCCGGCACGCGACGGGGTTCGTCCGCTGCCGGTTGGCCGTCATGTACCGGTGCGCCGTCAGGCACAAATACTGGCGGCTCGTCAGGGGCCGCGCGTCGGGGATCGAGTCGGGATCCTGCTGCGGCTGCGGATGCGCCGAGGGGTTGGTGGTGGACTTGTACCACCCGCGGGGGAAGCGAAGAGCGCCCGGGTTGGTCGTCAAGTCCGGCTGGTTAGGGTCTGGTTGGCGCAGCGAGAGGTGTTCGATAATGGACGGGTTGGGGTGAGGAGGTTGGCGGGGGAGGGCAGCGGTTGGTGGTGGTGGTGGTTTTACGGTTTCGATGGAGCCTGTTTCCGAGACTGTTCTCGGGCGCGGTTCGCGGGTCGGCGGTTGGGGCCAGAGGTTTTGTTGCTGGTTGGGCTGAGGGGCTGCGGGAGATGAGTGTTCCTGATGAGGAGCCGCAGGGAGGGGCTGTTGGTAATTTTCTTCGTCCCTGGAAGGGAGTTGAGCTGGAGGTTGGGTCAAATTGGGCCCTGCGTTCCGGTCCGGCGGTGGAGAGTACGGTATGTACTGTTTCTGAATTGGGGTTCGATCTCGGTCAGGTGTCGGGGAATATGCGCGGTATTGCGGCTGGTTTGCCCTTTGATTCGGCTCAGGCGCCGGGAACACCGTCTCGCTTGGGCGTTGGCTTACGTCGGGTCTTGGGGATGACGGGAGCCCGGCCGGCGTCTGTACGCTCAGACCGGTGTTGATCGGGCCCGGCGCCAGAGTCGGACTACTCCTCGCAGGTCGTATTTGAGCCAGCGAGCCTCCAACAGGTCTGCGAGTTATCGGCTGCGGCTCATCGGGTAGCTCGGGGGTTGATGCTGGTGAGAGAGGGGAAACAATAGCTTCCGGCACCGGGCTCCTGACATCGTTGGTTCCATACTCGGGCGTTGGAAGTCGATGGGTGGAAACTGGAGAGACAGTCGCCGGTGACAGGGGACTGAGAGCAGAGGCTGCGGGCGGTACCTGCGCTGCCTGGTTCGTCGTTTTCGGCTCCTCTGCGTTCCCTCGCCTCTTCTTCGCATTCGCCAACTTCTCCTTGATGCACGACGCTTCTTGCCCCATGGTCACGTCCAGCGCAGCGACCTGCTCGCCAGGTACCACAGGGCGGATATTTCGCCCGGGAAGCCCAACGTTGGCAGTTCGTGTTGGGGCTCGTGGTTTGGCTGCCGGCTCAGGGTCTCGGGGATTGGTCGGGGCCGGCGCTGGGAATGAATGCGACATCGAGATGTTCGGGCTGCTCTGCGATGTGTCCTGGGCTGACGCAGCAGTGGAACCGTGGCTGGATGTCAATTTCAGATCTGGAACAGCCAGGATTCTGTCGCCTGTGAGCGACCGGGATCGTCGTCTCCAGAGTTGCTCTTGTTGTGGGGAAGCGTTGCGTAAGGGTGACCCGACCCGTGTCGAAGTGGGCGGTTGTGCAGTTTGTGTCTGCAGGTTAGGGGGCGTTTGAGGTCGTGAGGCGCTGCGATGGGCATCTTTCAAAAGCGGCAGAGGTGGCAACTCTTCGTGGCGTGTTTTGGGCACCTGACCACCAGTTTGGTGATTCTGCCCATGTTGTTCAGACGATACCGGTGGCAGGTCATGCGCTCGTACCCCGAATTGTGCGCTGCTCTTTTGAGCGTCCAGGTTTGGTGACACGACAGAATAGGCACCCCCTGAGTTAACAACGCCTTTGGCCAGGTTCCCTGATGACCACCGCGGCGACTCGGCGGTGTAGGCCGACAGGAGACTCGAGAAGGAACCAACAGGCGACGGCAACGGTTCTGGGGACGCCAATACCGAGGCGGTGGCCGGGGCCAGGCCCGGTCCTGGGATCACAGGAGATGCAACGGGCCGTCGCGGGATGCTCATGGGCGGCGGCCCTGGAGGCAGCGGAGAGTCCAGCGACTTCGGTATCGGGGCCATGGCGCTCTCTATGTCTCGGTCCGCCGCAGCTCCTTTAGGCGGTGGAATCGGCGGCAGCGGAGCATCGGGCTGCATACGAGACGGCGCCTTTTCCGGGGCAAGTGGTGTGAGATCGAGATGCGGCTCAAAGTCAAAGGTTGGCAAGGAGGGAGGAGCCGGGAGGGCTTTCGAGAAGCGAGAGCGTCCCGATTTAGGGGGCTGCAGGGTCGCGGCTCCCATCATGCTGTCCCTCGAGCCGGTGGCCCCGGCCGGATAACCAGACAGAAACGATATGGTTGGCGGGTGCTATTATTGCACAAAGCAGTTGCGGCCCTGCGCGTCAGGAGGGATCCTGCTCGTTGTTCTCAGACGCGCGTCGCAAGGCCCGCATTTGGTGTCGCACGTAGATTGGGGTTGAACCACCGCAATATCCCGACTTATAAGCCAACACTTGCTGGGTTAATTGGAAATAGGTACGCGATTAGCCAGTGTCGCTGCCGTCGTCTTGTTGGTTCCGGCTGGCCAGGAGGAGCGGGCGGAAAAGGTATATGCCAACTGCAGAAAGAGACGCAGCCGGGGAAGATGGCGACCGGATTTTCGGATCTTCTAACTTGTGATGCAACAGGCAACCCCCGACAGGGAAATTGGGCGATCGTCTCGCCCCCTGGTCCATGGCAGGGTGAAACGGCGACTGGTCGAAGGCGAGCCAAGACCAAACCTGAAATGACAGGAGGAGCCGCTTCAAGCGACCCCACGACCAAGATGCTCCAACTGGTCAGGGTTGAAAGAAGCCGTTGACCTCGGAGACTGGAGAAGAAAGTGTCTCGACGCGTGCTTATTTGACTCATCATGCCGTGTAAGGATCATTAAAAGGTAGGATCTCCCGCTATAGCAGCGTTCCGTATTTCCTTTTTCGCTGTGATAGGGACTAGACACTGTTGGTTTGGCCGCCTCACGGACCGCAAGCCAGCGAGTCAATCACCACCATATTGTGGTAATCGGTCAACGGAGACGTCGGATATGAGAATTCGGCAGCAGATACAGGGCACGACCATCTGCCTCGGCCTTCGGCATTCGCGGCCGTCGACTGAGCATTTTCGCTGTAGGAAGATTGGTGTATTTTTAAACCCTTGCAACTGACGGACTGTTCTGCAATTGCCCATCGGAAGTCATGGGCTTGAGCCGAAGCCCACCGCCACAGGTGTACGCATGTACGGGATTCGTGTTGAGGCTTTCAGGTTTACGAGACCGACAGTAACAGTAATGAACAGAAAAGCCGTAATCATGATGGGATTGCTGCAGTTTTCCGAATTCTTCAGACCGGGAAGTGAATTTCATCGATCCACAAGTTCGATTCGGAAGCGGCCGTCTTGGCGCAATGCCCCGGTTTCTCAAAAGAAACTGCTTACACAGTAAGTTCCAGGTTCTTTACGAATCCGTACAACACTTCGCTTCCTCACTTTCAAAATATCTAGGATATGTAAGGTCGGGGTTGATTTTTGTTGTTGTTTCCTATCGTTCCCTTCCTTCTTTCTTTCCCACTCCTCTTTTTCGATGAGGGGTTCTCATGTGCTGCGCTAACGACCACTTACAGGTTCCAGGCATTAGCTCCGTATTGTCGCAAGGCACGTCGGAGACTCAAGTCATGCGTCTCCAAAACCTGCCATGTCGAGATTCGCGACTGCCTTGCAAGCTCTCCATATGTGGTTTGTCAGGCCGGGTCAGGCAGCAAGATCCGAGTCCAGGAATGAGAAGTCTAGGAAGACAAGGCGATTATCCACAGCACCTCGCCAATTGATTCCCTTCCATCCAGGTCTCGTTCCTGCGACTGACAATGAACCAGTCTACTGAGGCACGCATGCAATAGCTTTCTCTTTCGCTTTGAGGCTACATGGAAAATGCCATGTTACGGTAACAGGCCGCCTTGCCAGAGCCTCTCGGTGAGTCTCCCGAGATGCGGCAGCGACGGGACGGGAATAGCCAAGTCCTCCATGGAGTACTTCCTCGACCGAGGGGCCGAGTCGCAGCGAGGTACGGGCATTCGGCCCCTCGAGGCAACGTTCAAAGCGCTCGCACGGACGGTGAGGCAACAGAATCTGGACCTTCTTTGCACAAGCTCTTGATACTCGAGCTCACGGTCCGCAGCGAGCCAGGGTATCTTGCAGGCCTGCATCCACTATACATTCACACAGCGTCGTCTCGGAAGCCTCGACCAGTTCTGAACTGACTTTCGTACACTCAACCATATCACGACGTGTACGTACATGAGGATGATGGTGAGCATCTCTACGATTCCCACGTGGACACGCAAACCGTGTCTGACGGGCCACGGGTGATCACCAGGGCTTGGTTGTCACCTCAGTGCAAGCGATGTATGGAGTCTTGATGTGATGCACGGCCGCCAGCACCGGATCCGCAAACTCTGCTCGTAATGCGTAGACGTCCTGCACTGCTGCGCAAGGGCTCGCCAGTTGGAATGCATTGCTGGTCGGTATGCATACTAAGCTAGACGCCTCCCGGCCTGTGATGGGCATCCCTCTTTCTTCCAGCCTCAGGTAGTGGTTGAGGCAGACGGACGACAGAAAATATGACGAGACCCGGCCTTTTCCTCTTTGCATTGGGTTCTCAGTGGGCCAGTCTAGGGCTCGGGTATCCCTCTGCCTCACAACACCGGCTTGACGAAACATCTCTCAGCGCGGCTGCGGCCCTTTCCGATGCTCCTACAGCCGGCCAGATGTGGCACGACACCATCCTTCGGCGGCCGAGGCAAGACTTCAACGCCAAAGACGCGGCAAAGGCAGCCATTAATGCCATGAACAACAACTTCTACTCATCCTCGCAGCTCATTTGGTCCCCCGGCGATCCCTGGTGGCTCAGCGGCGTCGCCCTGACCAACGTAATCGACTACATGCGCAAGACCGGCTCCACGGACTACGTGGACCAGGTTGCATACATCATCCAGGCGCAAAGAGTGGCATGGAACGGCGACTTCCGTGCCGAGTCGACCGACGACACCGGGTGGTGGTCCCTGGCAATGGTTCGCATGTATGATCTGACCGGTGAGAGCGCCTACCTCAACATTGCGATCGAGGACGAAGCGTACATGTACGAGTCCTGGACTACCTCTCCCTGCGGCGGCGGCATGTACGTCGACATCAAGGCGAAGACGTACAAGAACGCCGTCGCCAACGAGCTGTTCATCAAGCTCGCCGCCTCGCTGCACAACCGCCTGGGCGGCGCCGAAACCAAGTACCTCAACCACGCCTTGACAGCCTGGACCTGGTTTCGAGCGTCAGGCATGATCAACGCCAGCAGCCATCTCATCAACGACGGGCTGGCTTCCGACAGCAGCGGCGCCTGCTTCAACAACAAGCTGCCCGTGTGGACCTACAACCAGGGCGTCATCCTCGGCGCCCTAGCAGGTGCGCAATCCCACTCCCCTTTATATCCCCTATAACCCGCTTCTAAAATATCCCACCCACGAAAACAACAGAACTCTACCTCGCCACAACGGACACAGCCCACCTCGAATCCGCCCACGCCATCGCCGACGCAGTTCTCTCCCCTCCACCCTCCACCACCCCACAGCTCACCAGCAGCGACGACGACATCCTCACCGAAGCCAGCTGCCAGCCCGACGAAAAGGACGGCTGTAACCACGACCAGCAGGTCTTCAAGGGCGTGTTCGCGTCCAACCTCGCTGAGCTCGCCGACGTCAGCACGGGGGACCGCAAGCAGAGGTACCGCGGGTTCCTGAGCCGCAACGCGCAGACCGCGTATGCCAGGGCGAGGGGCAGCGGGACGCATCTGTACGACGTCAGTTGGACGGGACCCTTTGGGAATTCGTCGATTGGGAAGCAGGCGAGTGCGGTTGGGCTGTTGGTTGCGGCTATTTGACTGAGCAAGGTGGGTTGGCCACTGGAAGGGTACGAGGAGTGATCGATGTGTGTAATTACGGGCATGTGGCAGGTCTAGGGCTTAAGTGTCGTGTCCTGTAAATCGGTTTCTAGAAACACTGGGTGTTGTAAGTTTGTGGCTCGAAGGATGCTTCTCGGTGGGTTCTTGATTCCCTCAGTTGGCGCGAGTCCCAAAATTTCGCAGACCAGCCATTATGAAACAGGAAGACGTAAAGAGGCAGCCACAATGCTTTCCTTCCTTTGCTCAGATGGATTGGGTATTCATCGGAGTCGACTCTCCCCGGTTAATCCAAGAAATCCACTGCACTGCATACTACGTAGCCACAGATGACGGCCATTGAGGTACTGGATACATCCTGAAAACACAACGATCCGACCGAGTAGAGCCCCTTCTTAGGTTATCAGCATTCAACAGCGAGCATGAGCGGAAACCTAATCGCATTTTAGCTCTATGAAGCTAGATACAGTACCCATGTTTAAAACACCGCCATGACGAGGAAGGGAACGACGGAGCTATCGTCCCTAGCAATCTCCGGCCACCGCCGGCCCACAAAACATCCTCCGGTAGACTCCAGTCCATCCTCTCGCAGACGTCGCAAAGAGGCAAAGTAACAGGAAAGCGGGATATCAAATCGTAGACGAAGGCTGGCCCGTCCCAAAGTTTTTCTTTTTTTTTGTTTTTCATCCTTCCGAGGTCACTGAGGGACTTTATCCTTCAAAAACGTTGTGTTCTTCCTCGATCCCACCGAATTTCCTTTCCCATACCCCCCAACCCCAGTCTATAGATTGAACGGCCTCCTAGGATAGCTGACTCCCTCAACAGCAGCATTATCCACAAACCAGCTGCACCGCTCGCCGCACCGCTCATTGACCAGCGCGCACGGCAGACCCTTGCCCCCCTCAAATATTTCCTTCATGATCTCCTTCTTGCCCCCGCCCGTTGCGACGAACGCCACCCGCACCGCGTGCGTGACCACGGGCAAGGTGAGCGTGACCCGTCTCGGCGGCGGCTTGGGCGAGTCCTCAATGGGCGCGACCCAGGCATCGTTCTCGCGGAGCAGCTCGTGACCTGGGAACAGCGAGCACGTGTGCCCGTCGGGCCCGCAGCCGAGCAGCAGCAGGTCGAAGATGGGCAGGCGCACCGAGTCGCGCCCGGCGAAGCTGCGCACCAACGTCTGCTCGTACTGGTCGGCCAGCTCCTGCGTGTCGCCAAGTACCTCCGTGTTGATGGGGTGGACGGTCGGCGGCGCGGTGTCGACGGGGAGCTTGTCGAGCAGTTCGGTCTTGAGGAGGCCGTAGTTGGAGTCGGCGTCGTCGAGGGGCACGGCCCGCTCGTCGGCGAAAAAGATCTCCCACTTGTCCCACTTGACGGTGTCGGTGGGAGAAGTGGGCTCGGCGAGAAGGGCCTGCGCGAGCGTCTTGGGCAGCGAGCCGCCGGACACAGCGACCTTGAAGACGCCGTGGCGGGCCAGGCCGGCCTCCTGGCACGAGATGACGTAGCGACGGAGGGCCGGGGCGAGCGCGTCCACGGTTGGGAACGAGTAAAGGTTCGCTTGGTTGGCCATTGTGATGGTTATATTCTGGGTGCCGATCGCGATGTACACGAGATTGACCTTAACCTGGGCCGGGACTTCCGAGCAAGCTCAGGGTTGCTACGAGATCGGGGTGTCGTTGTTTGCGCGCCGTAGCAGAGCTCGGAAACAGTCAAGCTCTGAAGTGTAGTCCGGAGGTCGGTGTGGACCTGTTCGGTGCAGGGATGAGGCTCGGCTTTGATAGAAAGGGCTAGCAAGATCGTCGTAGGGCCGAGCACATGCTACTCGAAACTGTGGTTTTAAGGATGAGGAAGCAGGAGGCTTATGGTAACTTGTTGCAAAAGTGTTTGAGCGGGATTTTGTGATGTTTGGAGCGTGGGTGAAACGGTGGAGGGGTGAATGGAGGGGTACCTTAGGTTTGCTTGGAGCTTTCAACCCCTGTCACCTATCGATAAACCATTCGTCGATCTGAGAGGAACATCAACGAAATCAAAGCTTCGCCAAAACAAAGAAGTACTCCGAAAGGTATGATATCTGGTGATGGAATTGTGACTGATTTGTGCGGAAACAATGAACCTACTATTCACTCCGCCATACTCTGAGAAAACCAGCATCATCAGACCCAGGCGGCTGCGCTCAACCGTCAATGTTACCACACTCGTTCCTGTTGCTGCTTTCGTAGAGCAGTCTTTTTCTAGGGGGAGTGCTTATCTCTGAGTTGCAGGCTGTAGCTGAATTCTAAATGCACGTCGGGAATCTCGTTAGTATGTGTGCCATACTCTGTCACTGTCGGTGCCTTTGCGTTTGACCGGAAGTCCTCAATGGGCTGGAGTCTCTGGACAACCTTCGGAGCACAACGAGGGCTATGAGTGAGACGGCCATCATGAAAAGAATTTTCAGATGCTTCAAGGCCTTCAGCTTCATCAGACAACGAAGCTGACTTTGATCCGTCGAGAAGGACCGGCGGCATCCATGGACCCATTCTATCACAACTGCAAAGAGGGTTCGAGAATCTGCTAAGATGAACAATGTGGGGGAACCACTGTGCCGCCACTGGTGATGCGGGGTTAAAAGGTGGGGGTCATGATCAACTGAATTAATTTCCACCGCTTTGATCCTGCCACAGTCGGTGGAGCTGAGGCTACAGAGAGCAGATGATGTCGGGATCATACGATGGCCGGGGATGTGTCTTGATACCTAAGGCGCTCGGTGCCAGAATCGCTCGAAAGCTGTACGTCCAAGAGCGGGAGAGTGACGAGTGTCAGTATTCGGTGTCAGAGATGCTGTGCAATTTCCCTCGCGCGCTGATGTCGGCTTCGCAGGGTACGTCAATAGAAGTATTAGTTACAGAAATACTGGCCAGAGCGAGACAAAACGTGATCCGGCTGTGAGATGACTCAATTTTACATATCCATATACAATAGACTAGCAGTGATGGGGATCGATATCCGTCCTGCGACTGTGCTCAGGTTTGGACCTTTGCCAAGGGGGGTTTAACGGGTTGGGAGAAAGTGAAATGCCGATTACGTCATTGGGCTCCGAGCTGCCTTCAGGACGTAAGGTACGTCCGTACGCTACTCGTACATACTAGTACATACGCAAGGTAAACCCAAGTACTAATGCCATTCCCAGATCAACATGACGGCCTCTTCATGCTGGCGGGACTCAGCAAAGGTTCGTGGATTGCAGCCGGTAAGGGTTGTGTCTCCTCCGAGCCTCGTGTCAGATCGCCGAGAAGAGCCATGGCCCGGCCAATCGTTGCCGAGCAATTCAGTGCGCGATTCGTCGGGGTGAGCGAAGTCGGCATCCTCCAAGTCAGACTTCCTCAGCTGTTATCACTCTTGCCTGAAAATGCGAGGTAACTGTAGACTTGCTTGCTCAGAAAGAACACTCCGACACAGCCAACGTTGCAAGCGTGAAACCATGACAGGACCAATTTACCTCACTGGCGACAATGCCGCTATCAACGAATTCATAGACCGTTTCGATGTAGGGTGACTCATCCTGCAATTTGGCTCCTTGCGCAGTCTTGCTCACCCCTTTTAGGTTTTTTTGCTGGACTGCGATGGTCAGAAACAATGAGCAATTCTCGTCCTCTCACCGCGCGTTAACCTGTTGATCAGGGGTAATTTGGACCGGTGACCATGTCTTTGAGGGCGTCCCCGAGACCCTCGAACTCTTACGATCCCGAGGCGAGGCATATCCTGCGCTTACGAGACCTCCTTCTCGCTAACCCCTACCAGGGAAGAAGGTCGTCTTCGTGACAAACAACTCGACCAAGTCCAGGGAAGAGTACCTCAAAAAGTTCACCACGCTCGGCATCCCATCCAACGTCGAGGAGATCTTCGGCTCCGCCTACAGCTCCGCCATCTACATCTCGCGCATCCTCGAGTTGCCTGCCCCCAAGAACAAGGTCTTTGTCCTGGGCGAAGCCGGCATTGAGAACGAGCTCCGTTCCGAAAACATCCCCTTCATCGGCGGGACCGATCCGGCCCTGCGCCGGGACATGACCCCAGAAGACTGGAAGGGCCTCGCCGACGGCTCGCTCCTCGACCCGGACGTCGGCTGCGTCCTGGCTGGGCTCGACTTCCACATCAACTACCTCAAGCTGGCGCACGCGCTGCAGTACCTCCGCCGGGGCGCCGTCTTCCTCGCCACCAACATCGACTCGACCTTCCCCATGAATCACAACTTCTTCCCGGGGGCCGGCTCCGTCGGCGCCATGCCGCTCGCCTTCATGACGGGGACGCAACCGCTCGCGCTCGGCAAGCCCAGCCAGGCCATGCTGGACGCCATCGAGGGCAAGTTCCAGCTGGACCGCGCGCGCACCTGCATGGTGGGCGACAGGCTGAATACCGATATCAAATTTGGCGTCGAGGGCAAGCTAGGGGGGACACTGGCCGTTTTGACGGGGGTGAGTAAAAGGGCTGATTGGGAGGCCCGGGATGCCGTGGCCGTGCCGGCTTTCTATGTTGATAAGCTGAGCGACCTTGGCGCGGTGGCGCTGTAGAAGGGTCCAGAATTGAAGGGCCCGGAGCTTGGAACGGGATGATCAAAAACGTGTTGTACCGCGCGGATGGCCACGGATCAGGCTCTCTACTGTGCGGGGGTGCGGCGAGGCTCCAGGGATTGGCCACGGGACGACTCCGGCTTGCCCCGTACGGGAGCCAAGTTGTGGATGGTCCGTTCTAGCTTTCCGCAGCGCAGTTGTACACGTAGAAACGACCAATAGATCTAGACCTTGCAGGCGCCCAACTCATGTTGCAGATTAAACTTTCTCTGCTAGGATCAAGTCGTCGGCTTCGCCTTTTTTTCCCTTTCCCGTTGCCTCTCTCGTACGACTGCATCGGTTCGAGCGGAAACAAACCTCCGGAACTCCCCTTCCACCCTATGATATGGTGGCTGACGACCGATGTGCCAAGTCCCGGCCTGTTGTTGGCGAGCACGACGATCAAGGGGCACGTGGAGTGGTGCAGATGATCTTGGAAGGGGTATGACGTAGTGCCCCTCGCTGATTTCTCGAGGGGCCAATGACGCGCCACCGCCAATCTGCAAGCCATCTGTTGGAGCAGGACCCTGAGAATCTCGCGCTCCCGATTGCCGCTGATTTGGTGTGAGCCCTGCTGTTCGAGTGTGCATGATGCCTGACACAACGTCTCCAGGTGGGGTCCAGGGTCCTCGAAGTCGAGACCGGCCGGTCACACTCGGGTCTTGCAGGACAGCAGCGCAGCACACAACTTCGTCCGTGACGCTGCATCTTGACGCCCGCTTTACACGGGCAGTTCGAGACAGTTGTAGGTCCCTAAGGTACCTTAGGTTGGGATGGACGGGCAGCACTTTCGCATCGGATGCCAAGGTCTAGGTCTCGAACATTCGTTTGATTGATTTGCCGCATCATACTAATGTACGGCACATCTTGACGATATGGGCACTTGACTGGTGGTTGATAGCCTAGCTCCACCGATTGGAAATCCAGGACCAACCGGCGAGGCGCACAGCCGCCAAACTGGGCTCGATGAAAGTGCCAGTGCCATGCACGAGTGATGCAGCGGCGCGATGACGGCACTCGGACATATCGTCTCGCAGCCAAGTTTTGGAGTGACCTGTGCCCTACGGAGTCTAGCCCAACGCAGGATGGGGCCGGGAAGCTGGGGGTGTCTCTCAAGCTTGTGCAAAGCGCCCAAAGAGCTGCCGATTCCGGGGATGCTTGGCTTCATTTTCAAAGCAAGAAGCTGTGGAGGGCAAGCGCGCTGCGGCCGGACAGGGACCACGAAGGAAAATGCAGAAAATTTCAAATATCTGTCCGGAGCCAGCACCCTGATAAATATCAAGCACCTGCTATACCTGTTTCCTCCCGCTGGTCAAGTTTTCCTGTCTTGGCAGGCCGCCTCTATAAACCTCCTGTCACATTGGTTTCTTTCTGCAGGTCCACGTCTGCCGGGGCACACTATTAGGTCTCTGACGGGCCCTGGTCTCCCGTCATCAGATCGTAACTGCCCTTCTTGTCGTCGCCCCCGGGGGCATGGCTTAACCTAACTTGAACCCGGCTGCAGCCCGCCAGTGAGGTCCACCTGTGACTCCTTCCCCTGAATTCGAGAAAATAACGTCAACCCACGCGCGGGAAAGCCACACCACACCAAGGAACCTGGAATCTTCCACCTTGAACTTCTTGCAAGGGCACACTCATCACCACCACCATCTTATAAGTATACCCACCTTATTTATACTCTTCACCCACACAGCGTCACGCTGTCAAATCCCATCTGCGGTTTCCAAGACCGCGGCGGGAGTTCATTAAATATTTCTCTTGGGAAACACGCAATGCCCCTGGCCCTGTGTTGCCTTGTCACGGCGACTTACACATTCTCACCCCCACCATGTCTGCCATCGACAGCTCCTCACCTTCTGTCATCATGGACGAAAAGGACCCACCAAGGGGTCCTCTCCTCGAGCGCCGCCAGCAGCTGACGGATGCGCTGGCTTCATCGCCGTACGATTTGATTCTCTACCTGGAACGAGCCGTGGTCTACTCCCACCTCGCCTATCCGGATCTAGCTGCCGCCGATGCATATCGTTCCCTTCTGTTGGCCGACGAGGTTCGCGACGAGAGCTTCGAGTACCACGACCAAGCAAAGGCGACTCTGCAAGGCTACAAGACCACGCCCTGTCCTGAAGTGCTCAATCATGGCTCCCTCGTGCAAGACTTTGACCGGCTCGTCGATGGTGCTGGCGCCGAGGCCGCCGGCGAGTACAATATACTGGCAAATCTCGTCACGGTCCGTTGCTTTCAAATCCTCTCGCTCAGTCTCCTGCTATGCGGCTGCCTAAAGAGCGCACTCAGCTTCTGCGAAAGGGGTATCAACATGGTGCCCCATAACAGGGAACTCCGGGAGATCAAGGGTTATATCGAGCAGGTTGCTAGACGAAGGCTGCGGAAAGGCCCCGACGCACCCATCGAAATCAACAGCCTACCAGATCGTGGTGCCGTACGCAGAGAAGTCTATCCCTGGAACACGCACGAGCCCGATCGCTTCTCCGAGGACTCCTTATCCTTTCTGAACGCGCGGCTTTCGCAAATGGCGCCCAAGTGCGAGGTCAAAGTCTCGGCTCTTCCGGTCCTGCTCGACGGTGAGAGCAATACGGACGGGTACGACATTATCCCAACATGCAACCAACTTGGCCTCTTCGCAAAGGAAGACATCGCGCCTGGAGAGACCGTTCTGGAGGAGTATTCGCTACTTACGGCCAATAACCGTCATAAGGAGTCAAACTGCGACGCATGCGGCACCGAACTTCCGCCCCTAGACAGCAACTCTAAGGCGGTGAGCTGCCCCGAGTGCTACGACACAATATTTTGCGACGAGTTCTGCTTCACCAAGGCCCAGGAGCAGTACCACCCTGCAGTCTGCGATAAGGATGTCGACTCCATCGCAAAGGACCCCGATGCCGGCGACATTGACCAATCCCTTTATCTCTTGCTCCTGGCACGCCTCCTTGCCATGTCGACACATCAAGGGATTCATCCCCTAGAAGTAGATGAGATCAAGTACAGTAAGTTCACCCGCTTCCTCCCAAACTACCAAGCAACTCCCTTCCGTCTAACATTGGTTCGCAGTCTGGGGCGACTTTGTGGACAGCAGTTCAAACGACGTGGACGGCTCCATCACGGACGAGCCGCCACCCGAGTGGACGCTCCCTTTCTCGTTCAAGTACAACATCGAGATACCGCTGCACATACTCGAAAAGATGGACATTGACATCTTCGCCACCCTTGACAAGCACGACCTTTGGGTCTTCAACACGGCCTACGCCAAGTTCCGCGGTACCGCCTCGGCGAGGAAGAACCCGCGCGACCAACGCCCAGACGTCGCCGCCGTGCACCCTTTCTGGTGCCTGGCCAACCACGACTGCAATCCCAACGTCACTTGGGAGTGGGGCGGGCGTATGGTGCTGTGGGCGCGCGAGACGAGGGTCGTGGGGAATCAGCCGGGCGGGATCAAAGCCGGGGAGGAGGTTCTCAATCATTACTGTGATGTGAACCTGCCGGTTCAGCAGCGGAGGGAATGGGCTCTGGGCAGTCTGGGTGGGTGGTGCATGTGTAAGCGGTGTCGGGACGAGGCGGGGAGGGCTGCGAATGGAGTCAAGGGGGATGGGCCTCCTTCTTGATTGTTATGTGGCTGGATATACGTGTGAAATGATGATGTTGGGATGGAGTCTGTGAAGTGGGGGACATCTGGTATAAGCAGCTGATGGACATTGTGGAGAGCTATGAGTTGCCGTTGGAAAGTGAGAAATAAGAAATGACTGTTGGATATTGCGTATCAAAGCAATCGATGCTAGGTCCTGGAATCTTGATTCGCCGGTAATTCTGAAGAAAGATGACTGGCCCTTGGTTGACAAGTGAACGAGTAGTGGCAGGTGTTTGTTCCTCTCACGGTTGGGAAAAGCCCCGTTACTCCACGACCACCTGCTCGACAGTCGCCGACACCAAGACCGGGCCGGGGATTACAACACAAATCATCGCGACTTGAGGAGGGGCAGCACCCCGGCAAAAAATCTGGGCATTTAGATAGATGCAATGGATCTACTTTCTACCCCTTCCTCATTTCTGGCATTCCCCCGGCCCTGCTACAGTACACCTATTCTTCCTTGTCGTATTCCAACCAGCCGTCGATCACGCAAACAAACTTAGCAAGAAGAAGACTCTGAAGGGAAAGAACGAAGAGCACAAACTGGAGTAACATTTCATTACCCGGGTTTTGTCTTATGCTGGCCCCATCAGCGTCCTCATTGACGTGGGAAGCTCAACCGAAGCGTGTATCTCTGATGAGTTTACCCGGCCACACATATCCCAAGCCCCAAACACCACTAAGGACAGGAACAGCCCCGATCAGACAGCAACTGCCAGCTGCAGCCCCTTCGCTTGTTGATACATTTTCATAAAGCCCAGTACCAAACCCCATGCTAGCAATACCAACCTGGAGAGACTCAAGTGATAACCCCCAGTCCCCATCATCTGACCTAATGGCGAAGTTAAGAAGCCTCACCCACTTAGGAATAATGAACCACCATAGAGGTGTGGGGGTGTATACAAAACAACACAACTCAAGAGTCGTCCAGCAGGTCCTTTGAATCAGTACAAAAACGCTTTGGACCAGGCAGTGCGGCCGTCCCCAAACTGAGCGCGCGAGAATTCTTCAAGAGGGATGAAACCAAGGTCTTAAGGTCGAGGAACCTTTTTAGGGGAGATTTTAGTCCATATCTTTCCTCCCATCTGGTTTACCAAGTAAACCTTCATGCCTTCGTTTATTACAAAAGTGGTATATAGAAAATAAGAAGATCTTTTTGTGTTGTTGTTGGCCAAAGCCGTTAACCAGAGCCGTAAACCAGAATGGCGGATGTGATGATCGGAAAAACCGACCGAGGGTAGAGTCGCCGGGCCTGCAAAGGTGCCGTGTAATCGGCAGAGCCGTCGCCGATCATTCCTACCAAAGGGAATGTGCCGATAACTAACTGCCCACGAACTTAGGGATGTGTGGATGAGTTGAAATGGTTGACCCGCCGATGGTATGATGCGCATGTGATGAGCTGAAAACGCCAGGACGCCTCATGAGCGGAAGAGAGTTTCGCATAAGACGGGATCATCCAGAAAGCATGCGCCAGCAATGGAGGGTGCCGCCTCAACCAACGTTCTCGTCCCGTCGCAGCCCGCCCATTTCCAATCCCAAATCCGCCAAAGCCCAAATATAGAAGAAGGCGATTTCCCAAGCCAGCCGGCCCCCTTAGAACCAGAAACCTATAACCCAAATAACCCCTCCACGCCCGGCGATGGTGGTTGGTGCCAGAAATAATAATCATGATAAATCGAGATGATGCCCTGTCCCTTTGTTGAAAACGCCGAGCCCATGCCATGCCATGCCATGCACTAAGTGTTGCTAATGTTTTGTTGGTGTTACATTGATCCAAGGCGAAGAAGAGCCTCCACGGCCTCGCGCTCCTGTGCGTCCGAGGCCATGGCTCCAAACGCCGATGCCGGAATGTTGAAGTTAGGCGGGGGGCTGAGCTGTGGCGGGCGCGCCATGCCCGCCGAGAACGACCGTATGCCGCCGCCACCCAAAGTATGTACAGTGCTGAAAGGAAAGTGTTGTTGGTTCGACCGGGCTTGGTACGACGACGCACGTAATGCGGCCGCGCCGACGGCGGCCCAGTCCTCATCGTCTGTTGCATCCTCCGGGTCGTCGTTGTTCCTCCGTACGTCGTCATCGTCTGGCGCCTCGGAGCACGACGCCGAGGCGGACCCGTCGAGCGACATCTTGTCGGCTTCGTGGTCCATCATGTCCATGTCCATGTAGCGGTCGTCGTGGGAGAAGGCGGCCGAGAACCCGCCCAAGCTTGATCCGAAGTTTGCCCCGAGTCGTGATCGGTCGGTGCTCCACCCAGGGGTTTTGGTGATGGGAATGCCGTTGGGGTGGGCGCCGGGCGACGCATGGCGAGACCGCGACTCTCGCGCAGGCTGGCCGCGCTGCCTCGCATCCCAACGGCCCCAGCCCACCTTGATGAACTCCACGCCACCATCCAGCCCGCCACCCTCATTCCCGCACCCTTTCCCTTCCAGAGCCCCCACAACCAGCCTGCGCGCCTTCGCCGGGGGAATGCCCGCGAAGCCCGGCACCGAAGTGGTGAGGTAGCCCATCAAATGTCGGATCGGCAGCGGACCGTGATTCAGCAGGATCTCGGGGAGGTGGAACTTGGCCAGCATGGCCGAGGTGATGGCGCCGGCCGAGTCGTATGGGGGCGACCCGAGTCCGGCGTCATGTTCGTCTCCGCCAGCATCCAGCAGTTCCAGGTCAGAGTCGATCGAGTCGAGGCGCGCCCGCTGCAGCTGGGCCTTGAGCCCGTGAGGAGGCAGCGAGGGCGATATGGAGTTCGGAGGAGTAGGGAGGTTGGTCGGGTGGGTTGCCACAGGGACACTCCGGGCCGCTACAGCAGTTAAGTTGTCTCGGCCGTAGGTCATCGCGATATCGCGGACAGCAGATGCCATAGTTGCCATGTTGACGGTTCTAGGGGTCGTCGACTTGCTTCGAGACGTGTCTGCGATGCGGCGCAACCGACTGTTAGCGCTTCTCCTTGTGACAGACACGTTACGGCGCGACGACAGGCGCTGCTGGCTGCTGCTGGCTGCTGCTGGCGCTGCTGCTGCTAATGCTCGCGGGAGCCATGGTTGTGGTTGGGGATTGATGCGGCTCGGTAGCCGTTGCTGGGGGACGAAAGAGGATCGTCCTCGAAAACGGGACTGAGTCACACTTACTTATGTCTGAAGCAACGGTCGGCTATTGTTGCGGAAAACGACTTTGGCCGAAGACGAGGCTTGTCGGGCAAAGGTGACGGTAGGCAAAAATGGCAAGAGCTGCTACGATGATCTTCTGTGACAAGAGATGACTCTCTCGCTGTAAGGTCAAGTGGTGAAAATGGTCACGTTGTTGTTGCTTTGCAGAGAATGAGAGAGAGCAGCGCCAGGAGGCGTGGCAGGCCAGGGCATAATAACATGCGTGTGATGCCTGGGCAGCGCCCGATGGAAGGTTTGTACCAAGGAAAAGGAAGTACGGACAGGTACCTGGCTCCGGTTTTGCGACTCTTTCAGCCAAGCCTCAGTTGGCACTGGGTAAGCTTGGACCAAGATGTACTCTTGGCCGGAACCGGCTACCTGACGTGAGGATACGCTTTGTGCGTGGGCTTCACTGAATGTGAACAAGTCAAAAATGCAAAAATGGTGCACTCCAAGAAGACTGCACCCTGCCACCACTGCGGGCCATCACTAGCTATGAAGAAGTAAGGGAGGATTGGATATTCGTTTCAGCTTCACCACTCCTACCTAGTTTCATTCCTTATTTAGATTGCTAAGTAGCGGCTGGTATAGCGGGCTACATTTAGCATTGTTATTAGCACTTACAACCTAAAGTTATCTATAAACAATATCATCTATAAACCATATCTTAGGGTTTGAAACAGAGCGAAGGTGTTTATTGGTTACCATGAAATTATGTTCTATTGCGAATTCCAAAATGACGATAAATATGGAACATCTTGATAACATATAAGCACAGTGCCATTTGTGTTGCAAAATGCAGACATCAAGGTTCCTGTACGTACCCTTCCGGCCCTATGACGGAGGCCACTACCGTCATGGAAGGTGTGCGCTCCAAAGGGTGCCTGCTTTGTTCGCATGTCTCGCCCTGTCCACTGACATTGCTGATTCCTGCCTTGTGGCTTTTCGTCCCAACTTCGGCTCAGCCAGCCAACCACCAACTGGAAGCCAGGCCGGGGTCATGTGCCCCTGATAAGACACCCGCGAGGTCGACACACTCATCAACTGGTTTTCGATGAGTTCCATTATTTTTATCAAGGGGGGGAGTCGAGATCGTATCACCCCGCTTCCATCAGGGAAGTTGCGGGCTTGACCTAATGATTATTGAGACACACACAAACTTCCGGGGTCACTTCGCTGCTGAAGAAACCGGTGTAGTGTAATGGCGTGCCGAATATTCCCGCAACCGCCGCCTCGTCATGTCGGGGGCTCACATTGTAGCAAGATGGCCGTGTCCGATTGGGTTCTGGCTGCACTGCCCTGGCTTGACGGCCAGTGACAGGCACCTCCATCAAAAGTACGGACACAGGAACACATTCATCAGTGCCTGCAATTCTCTTTTCATCAACAGTGTTGAACCCCAGAACCCAGATCTGGGGCGAAGACATTCCCCCGGAGTCATGACCGTTGCCACCTCCAGACCACGACCTCGAAAGGGGGGTACAGAAGTTGTGGGAGTGTGCTCCCATCCTCGCAGTGTGTGTCCCACGTTGTGAACCAGATCTGCAACAGTCCAACGATGCCATGTCTTCACCCCCGGGTGATTTCCGACTGAACATTTCCGCTAGCGCACCGGACGGTCTTCAAATAGACCGGTACTAGACTCAGAATCCAGCGACGGGACCGGGATGGGCCGAATTTGGATGCCGCTCTCTGGCCGAGTGACTGCAACATGTTTCCGAGTTTTGTCAACAGTGGGACGGACGGCATCCCTTCGTCCAGGTCGGACAATGTGCCTGGCACACGACGACGCGAACAACCGAGATCTTTTCCCGTTCTGTTGTTGATGCGGGGATGGACCATCCCCGGGAACCCGATGCCCCCCGAGGGGTGGCACCGGCTCTCCGCCAACCTCCCAGCGGACCCTGTGTCTGCATCACGGTGCCAAGTGAGTGGTTGAAAACGTCAAACTGAGCGTTGTACGGAAGCATGTGTGGTAACTGGCAACTGCAACTGCAGCAGTGTGTTTCAGCAAAAGAATACCAACTCTCAGGAAGAATGCCGGCTACTGCGTCCGGTCATCGGAATAGCCAAGCATTCCTCGCCGTCCTCAACCTGCCCCTCCAAGCCCTTCTAACACGGCGTGGCAGTTCAACCAATGCATCCCACCCCATACTGCGTACCCACCACGATCACCACCCGCTCACACCATAATTCATTCATCCAGCTCTCTGGATGGCTGATCTTCGGTAAGGAGTATCTCTAGCTCAACTGGCCCCCAAGTCGGGGCTTCGTCAGGAGGATGCCACGTTCCCCGCATTCTCAAAGCCACCATGCAGTTGAAAGTGCCAAACTCGGCTGTATTGGCCCATCATACTCCGTTCTGGAAGACATACTGCCTGCAAGCCTATCGATCCGGTCAGAAGAGAGGGGTGAACAGTAAAACAGAAGGACGCAAACCACTTACTGCCTTGAGGATATTGAGCTCGGCCCGTGACTGCTCATAGACCTGGCGGTACTCGCCCAGACTCTCGTGCAGGACGGCCTGCCTGGTCGTGCGCCCCTCGCAAATGGCCTTCATCTTGAGCTCCATCTCCTTGCGGAGAAACGGCTTGCCCAGGCTTGTCTCAAAGTGCATCCTGTCAAACCCGTCGATCAGGGCGACTCCGAGACTGGTGGGTATAAATTCCCTCACGCCGCCCCGGCCCCGGCCTGGCGCCGCGCCCCCACGCCCGCCCCGTGCGCCTCCGCGGCCGCCGCGCCCCCTCCCCCGTCCGCGCCCGCCTCTGCCTACAGGAGCCTCGGCCTCATTGTTAGCGTCGTCGTCGTCTCCGGCCGGGTTCCCGCCGCCGCCACCGCGCTCCACGGTCCTGACGTACTGCCGCTCCTGGATCTTCTCAATGTGCTCGGCCATGGTGGCGTCGGTGCCGATGCCATTGGCGTCCATGAGCGCGATGAGATCGGCTTCGGTGAGGTAGCCCGGGGGGCCGGTCTTACCCTCGGTGATCATGGCCTCGGAGGGCTCGAAGCGCTCGCCGACGCTGAATCTCGGCAGCTCGGCAGTGCCGGTCCAGTTCTCGTAGGGATACACGTCGAGGTAGTTGCGCTCGAGCACGATGACGCCGCGTGCGGTGAAGGACTCGTCGCCGTAAAGGACCTCGACGTCGGTTGCCATGCCCTGGGCGTCCTCGGAGCAGCAGGCCAGGAAGCGCCGCGTGACAAGCTCGTAGACACGCCGTTCGTTGTCGTCGAGGGCGGTCGGCGCGGCGTAGGTGATGGGGTGGATCGGTGGGTGGGCTTTGTCATCGTGTCGGCCCTGACGCGGTTGCTGGAAGCCGCCGTCGACGAGGCCCTGCGCGAAGGGGCCCCAGCGGTTGTCCTGGGTTTGTTTCCGGACGAGGGCGCGCAAATCCATCCCCTTGTCGAAGCGGTCGGTTTCGGTGCGCGGGTAGCTGATGAAGCCCTTGTTGTATAGCTTCTCGGCGACCGTCATTGCCTGCTGACCGGTCATGCGCAGGAACCGAGTGGCCATCTTTTGCAGTTCGATGGTGGTGAGCGGGAGAGGCTTCCATTTTCTGGTTGGCTTCTCCTGAACCTTGGTGACCTTTGCGGTCCTCGCCGCGAGACATCGCTCGTAAAGAATGACGACTGACATGCGGTCAAATAATCGGTGTCTTGACCAGTTGAAGTTGACCTTGATCCTGTCCCGCTCGTGCATCACTTTGATGCCCCAAAAGGGCTCGGGTACAAAGTTCTTGACGCGGAAATACCTGTCCACGACGAAGCCGAGGGTCGGGAACTGGCAGGACCCTTAAACAAGTCAGTGGGTTTTGGAGGGTTGACGCAGAGACACGACTTACCGTAACTGAGCGTGAGCTGCGACAAGGGTCCCCCAAGCGGGCGAAGGTTCAGAGTTAAGAAACGAGTGAAGGCGTAGCCAATCCTCAGGTCGAGCTCGATGCGTGCCGAGACGGCGTCTACTTGCTTCTCGTCCAGAGAAACCAGGTGCCGAGCGGCGGACAGGATGTGTCTAGCTTGCTTAGCACGGTGGTCGCCGACGGGATCATAGATAACCTACGCTCTCTCGACGTTGCTGAACCGGGCTCTCTTGATTTGGATTTGAGCGTTGCCCTTCCTCGCTGCATCCCTGATCTCGCTACCAATATGTTCGCCCTCGCGATCGCAATCAGTCCAGATGACCAAGACACTGGCGCGTCTCGCTTGGTCCTCGATGTTCTTGGCGATGGACTTGTTGTCCTGAGCAGGCATCAGCATCTTCGGCGCGGTGTTCGAACAGTTGACTGTCAGTCATCAATTACATCTGGAATCACCGTCAATACCGGCGCGTCGAATAGCCGGTCTGGTGGTGGATATTCCCATTGCTTGTAATCTCCCGGAAACTCGACGGCAGTGAGATGGCCCTTGACGGCGGTCATGGTCACAGAGCAGTGTCCCCATGGCGCCCCAAAGTCGAAGTCGAACGAGTAATTCTTGATGTACTTATCGCGTGTGTTGTTCTGGGCAGCCGTTAGCGACACAATATGTTCCCAGCCAACTGAGAAGCGAGACTGACCGTTTGGTAACAGCCGCCGGAGAGATGTCCTGCGACTGCTTTTGCAATCGAAGGCTTTTCGGCCACGCAGAGAACGCGCGTCATGGTTGCCGGTGGCTGTTTTGTACAGGTTGAACAATATCGGGGATGTAGAAGCAGCCAGACCTGGGAAGTGGTCGGCCGACGAGTGTCTTGCAAGTTGCCGTCCTTGTTATTGCCAGGCGAGCGTGAGGTTGCGACGAAAGCCCACCTTTTTGACTCTGAGTTGGAGGAGCATTCTGTGCCCAAATATCGCTTTGGTGGCTCTCACTTGTGAGATCAAGAAGAGCACTACTGCCTCAACCGGCAATCGACACTTCCAAGGTGCCGCCAAGTGCTTTCAGCTTCCACATACGGTACCTACAATGCCATGCCTATCATCGGAATGCCATAGGGTAATGTTGTGGTTGGATAGACGACGCCGGTGCTCACATGTGCTCAACTCAGCTCCGCCATCGGCCACCTTGAGCACGACCTCGTGCGAGGGATCGCGTCGCGTATCCGCAAATCTGGTGGTGTTGAATTCGAGGGTTACGAAAGTTTCGAAATACCACCTGTACCGTATTTATGCAACTATCAGGGTTTCTCTGATTCGGGCCCAGGAAAACTGATGGCAATCAATACCGCGGAACTGGTAATTGATAAAACTCAGAGAACTTCAAGTTGGACAAAATAAATGGAAAATACTGCCCTCCAAATCCGTAACAATATTGAAGTTCCCGCCCATCTCGGTAGTTAATGGAGAGGAGACCGAACACGCGCCGTTGAGAGTTTCAGTTGCGAATGCTTAACACAACCTGCAAACTGGGCAAGGGCCAGCACAACGGCACTAACACGGAACGGGCCGAGTACTCCGTTTTACCGAACGGACTCTAAGGTTACATCATGACGTTCGAGACTCTGTTAGTATTCAAAACGACGCGACCTCTGAATCCGTTCTGGCAAGCAACGCTCTCCATTATCAAGGACACTGCAATCAATAACCAAAAATGGCACTTCCTGTCGTTCGAGCGTTGGAGGACTGCGCCGACTTCACCAAAGCGGTGAAGCCCTTTATCCCGCAGCTCTACGACCTCCCGGCGAGGCTGCTCGACGCGTTTGCCGGCCGCGAGAATCTCCTGAAGCTTTATGCTGAGACTAACCCGCTTATCTCTGGCTTTGCCCTCTCGCTGGTGCTTGGTGGCGTGTTCCTCGTCGTGGCCGAAGTCAACCGGAACTACTCACAGGTCGACCGTTGCTGGAGCCTGCTGCCAACCCTGTACATTGCCCACTTCGATGCGTGGGCACGCCTGCACGGCGTTCCTTCGCGACGGATTGATGCAGCGCTGATCTTCAGTACAATATGGAGTGTGAGCTGGAATCATCAGGCTGTGAAGCATGAGCAGGCGATGATGCTGATGACGCATTTGCTTCAGATACGCCTCACCCGCAACTATTGGAGAAAAGGGGGCTACAACGTGGGGCACGAGGACTACAGATGGTGTGTGTACTCGACTGCTGCGCGGAACTCACGTTGACACTAGACAGGGAGATTGTCCGGCAGCACGTCCCTAAAGCTGTCTTCCACGTCTTCAACTGGACCTTCATCTCATTCATCCAGAGCGTCCTGCTCTTCCTGATCGCTGCCCCTGTCTACACTGTTCTGTTGGCATCGACTATTGAGCACAACCTCACAAGCGCCGATCTCGCAGCGATGGCCATCAACCTGGGGCTCGTCCTGGCTGAGTACATTGCTGATGAGCAGCAATGGGGTATTCCCCGCCCAGCCTCGCCAGCAGCCAGCCAGTGCTAACCATTCACAGCTTACCAGTCAGCGAAGAAGCTGTACAAAGACACAGGCAAAGTCACGCGGGGCTTCGAGCAAGCCGACCTTGACCGCGGCTTCATCACGTCGGGCTTGTGGGGGTACAGCCGTCATCCCAACTTCGCCGCGGAGCAGTCCATCTGGTTCGTGCTGTACCAATGGAGCTGCTACGCGACTAGGACGCTGTACAACTGGGCCGGCGTCGGCCCGTCCTTCCTCATCCTGCTGTTTCAGGGCTCTACCTGGCTCACGGAGCTCATCACGGCGGGCAAATACCCCGAGTACGGCGAGTACCAGCGCAGCGTGGGCATGTTCACGCCAAAGGGTTTCTCGGCTTACAAGACGCCTGCCTTGAAGGTGCCCCGCGTCATCCGCACCAGCGAGCTGGCGAAGAGGCAGCAGCAGAAGGAGAAGCAGCAGAAACAGAAGTGAGGATCTACGTAACAGGGAAGCGGGCACAAGACCGACACCGGAGACAACCAAAAACCAAGCAAGTAGTGCAGAAATCAACCTCCAGGCGTCGCAACAATTGGCCAACGGTGTTACGAACATAGCGTTATGCACTGTGTTTTGTCGGTGCCGTGGGATGGGTGCGGGGAGGAATGGGGCGCGAACTCAGCCCAGGGAACATGGTACTCAACTCCCCAGGCCATCAGGGTCCATTTTCGAAACACTCGAGGGCATCGATCCACCAAGTGGCCTTATAATGAAAACTGGGGGAAAGGGGCGTCGTCGAGATGTGATGTGACCATCGTTTCGCAGTAACTATGTAAAGTACGAGGGGTTTCGGTGCTACGCTGTCATCACAACTGAGGAAACAATAGGAAATCGGGCATATCATCGATGGATGACATGACAGGACACTTCCATTTTCAACTAGGCTGTGCAGTGTCGAATCGATCAATCCCAGGGGCATGGTCAAGGCTTCAGCCGCGACAGGGGTCGAACGCACTAGCGGCTTTGGGATTGTTCACCTGACCATCTCGAAATTGTCCCATCGTTCAAAGGTTGGGTGGGGGCCGCCCTCTTCAAGCGTGGGATTTTGAAACTGGAAGCCTCCTCTGTTGAACAGGTGGTTGACTGGCCATGAAACTGTGCCTCGCACTCGCAAGGCGGCGTTCTCAACTGCGTTGGCGGTCTCATTCGCGGCCATGGGCAGTTGACTAAGCACGAAGCAACGCCACCAATACTTCGAACAGCCAAGGCCCGCCCATCTCGTGAACCCCATCCCGACACCCACCGCGGTAATGAAGGCGATCTTCACGAAAGAAGCATCTGGGTCCTTGACCCTGGCCGGTGGGTTCGGGAGAGCTTCCCGCCGCCTGGGCTTGACCATGTGGCCGAGATGAGAGATGATGAATGGGGGGCGCGTTGAAGGGTCCACTGCTGGTTTGACTGAGAGCTGTAACATTATAATACATCCCCATTCTGCCGGTCTCTCTTCATCCCGCGATGTTCTGCATCTTCCTGTCATTCGTTTGTGGCGTACATTGGTTTGCACAACCTCCACCTTCTTTCCTGCATGATACCGAGCTTCATCCGCCTGCGCATCAAGTGGGTCAGTCCTATTGTCACTTTCGCCGCCGACGAATTCTGCAGCCGCCCACCGATGAGGTGATCTAGACATTCGCCATCTCCCATTACCGACAAGAGTGCCAGCGCGTCCAAGAAGTCATTGAAAAGCCGGTCCTATATCAAGCCAGTCGTCCCCGTCTCACTCCTATCCTAGCTGCCTTCTGTTGCTCATCGGCCTCAAGCTCATTGTTGGCTTTCAACCCACGCCGACACTTCCCCTCATTGTTCGTACCTGAGTTCGTCCAGATTCTGCATCCAAATCTTAAGTGCACACGCGACCAAGGTGGATACGTGGGGGCTCCACCGGTACCGGCAGCAGCACCTTCCAGGCCTGGATAAGAACCGCGGGGAAGACCCTGGGATTCGAAAAGACAGGACAGCATTGAGAATCAGGTTCTGGAGACCAGCTATCCTTTCACCCCTACCCACTGCACTCCAAAATCAGGGACAAAAAAGCCCACCCATAATGCCATTCTCCTGGGAATCCATCGTCTCCTTCTTCTCCCCTCCCGCTTCGCGGAACCCCTCGCCCTCACCCTTCTCATCCCCATTCTTCAACTCAACCGAAGCCGCCACATCACCAACCAAACAAAACGATCTGCCGATGCCTCCAACGTCGGCGTTCACCGCCTCGGCGAGCGCGCCCATCGCCTCGCTCGCCGACTCCTCCTCCTCCCTCGCGGCCAGCGAGCGCGACTACTTCCCGCCGACCTCCCACCACCGCCGGCCATCCATGTCCTCGACATCGACGACGTCCACCGTCCCTTCCGATATCCAAAGGCCGCACCACCCGCCGAGGACGCACACCACCCCGGCGCCCGCCACCAACCCCTCCGACGATGACGAAACCCGGCCGCCTGCCCCGCGGCGTGCAGCAACCTCCGCCGCCGCCGCATCCGCTGCCGTGGATGGGCCCCTCGACCCCCTGTCGCGCGAGTACCCAAAGCCGACACACGAGCCGAGCCTGGACGAGCTGCTCTCGCGGCCCCCGCTCAAGTGGTCGCTGGGCCACTACGTCAAGAGCGCGCGGGAGCGCAAGACGGTGGACAACGACGGCCAGGAGGAGGAGGAGGAGGAGCGGCGCCGGCGGTTTGAGGAGGCCAAGCGGAACTTGCTGAGGGCCAAGGAGATGATTGACGAGTCTGTTGCCGCGAGGCGGCGGTAGGCAGGGTTCATCTCTGCTGTTTCGAAGGCAAGGGGGAGGGGATGAAGATTGACTGGGGATGGTTTTTCTCTCGATTTTTTCGAGAGGGACGGCCTAGAGCTGGCCGAGGGGCTGAGTCGAGTGCGATTTCGAGCGAAGCAAGCATCATCTGCCGGCGTTAACGAATTTCTTTCGGTCTTTTGATTTCGGTCTTTTTCGACACGGATTTGCGGCACATTTTTGGTTGCGAGACCACCTTTGGGGAGAAGAAAAAACTCGCGGGTTTAAACAGAACCGAAACATCTGGAGGCGTTTTTTCTTCGAATTTTCTATTTCTGATAACAAGAGACGGGACACGGCGGATGTCGGCCACATCGCTCTCTGTATGGAATTTGTAATTCCTCATTCTTTCGCACTAGCATAGGCATAGGATAGGGGAATAACCACCGGGGGCTGTGCAGACAAGTCTTCTGGAATTTTTACGACAGCCGGGAGGAGAGCGTGAAGCCGTACACGACCGTCCCGACGAACGTCGCCAGGTTCAGCAGCGACGAAATGCCGTGCAGCATGGAGAAGCGCTTGTTGAGCGCCACCATCTCCTGCGAGTGCGGAGGCGCGTCATTGGACTTCTTGCCGTCTTTCCTCTCTGTTCAGTCATCAGCAAAGACCTCTCACCTCATTGATCACCTCTGTCATCACCATTATCCCCAGAGGAAAACTCACCCTGCACTCTCCGTTCATCCATGACCCTCGTCGTAGCAGGCCCGATAACCGCCAGGTTCCCGACTGCGCACGCAAACGCTCCCGCTAGTGGCGCCAGCACGCTCCACCGGTTCGACGGATCCAGCACGCCGGCCACGCCGCCCGCGACGCCAAATGGGTTGCGGCTCGCCGGGTAGGTCAGCGCCAGCACGGCGGGCAGCGCCGCCTGCAGGGTGAAGTAAACGGGGAAGATCTTGGCCATGAGCGCGCCGAATTGGGGCCGCGGGAGGACTTGGAAGGAGATTATGCCTCCTACGAAGGTCTAGGTTCGTCGTTAGGTGGGATCGGGTTGAGACTGGGAGAGAGGGACGGGTCAAAGGGCATTACGTGGAAAAATGTCGTTCCAAGGAGAGCGCCGTAGCTGGAACAAGCAGGAGGTGACCGGTGGTTAAGCCTTGGTGATGAGAGAGGCGAGGAAGGATGGACGGCCTACGTACCTCAGGATGTGGTATGGAGCTGGCGAGAAGAAAGTCATGGCCAAGATTGGAGCTTTTGAAGCTACTACGGAAAGCGACTTGATTTGTTTCTGGGGACAAGCCAACGGGAACAGATTCTGTATGCGATGCTCTGATGATGAACGCGGACGTCTCAAGCGAGGTTCGCGTTGCATTGGGGTGTGCCACTGTCTTGGCAGCTTACGGTATACCAGCTGAATGGTGCTGCGAAATACGATAATCCGCAGCCGTGACTCCAAGTCGAATTTCTTTCGTTACATTCGTATTGGATTTCAGCTAGGTAAGGTAGCATGCAGTGGCCAGACTGGGCTTTGGATACCCGAAGACCGGCATCTGCCGATGAGTAACAAGGGCTCGTTAAAGGTATCTTGGCCACCTCAAACTTTTCATCGTCCAAGGAAAAGCCTCATCCACCAACAACCACATCTTTCATGTGAAACCCAGACCTAACAAGAAATCTTTGGTCGCACAATCCTTGCAGACCCTCTGCTAACGTTACTGGCTTGTATGCACAAAAGTGTCAGGGAGTTGGATCTCCCTAGCTCTGGTCACTTCTACCATCTGCGTCGGATTTCTCAGTCTGCGAGCGGTGCGATCGACAATAATCTGGACCAAGGACGTCATTGCGACAAACCGTCGACCAGGGCAGTCAACCAAATTCGTCTCACCACAAACGATTCCGTTTTTGATAAGACCGCACTCTCTTTCGCCCTATCCTAAGGGACCGAGCCATCGTGCTTTGCAGCATCGGTTCTTCGATAGCAGCTATCACTCAGACCAAGCTCTGAGACGCTCGTCCTCGGCCAACCGTCTCACAGCACCGACCCATCACCCATCACCATTTCAAGCCACCAAGTTGGCGGGCCTTATCTGCGAAGTTTTCTCCTCCCGCCGTTCACTCCTAGGGCCAGAGCTGGTCTACAGCGGAGTGAACAAGCAACCACCATAACTGGGCGTATCCAGATCGACCAGCTATTTTGACCGCCACTTCGACGAGCATCTCTTTCCCACCCACCATACCCGCTCGTCCAGCCCGTGGGTGGAGCCACAACCGGATCTCTGTCATCATCATATTGTTGCAACCAAGCAGCCATCGTCGCGGACGGCTCCTGGCCGTTCGCTGCCTGCCGCTGGTGAGCTAGACAAGCCTCGCTGACGCCAATATGCCGGCCGGATAAGCCCCTTGAAGGCGCGTTTTGAGGGTTGTTGTTCAATCTGTCTTGTTGGAGCAGGAGAGAAAAAAGAATCACCCTTCAATTTGACCCAGATACGAAGGGCGACATATCCCAGCAATGTCCGACCACGAGGAAGCTGCCCCTAGCTCAGGGTACTCTACCCCTGTCCCCGAGCTCGATGACCATCGGAACCAGACGGCCTCAGTTCAACGTCCCGATCGTCCCCGCCGTGGCACCTTTGACTCGTTGTATGGAGGACGCGTGATGGCCCCCGGGGGCGCTTCCGGCGAACCACGCGTGCGTGACTTTGAAGAAGCCGTTGCCGACGAAGACGCTGCAGAACAGTCGCCGTCCATGCGACGGTGCCGTCACCCTACCGTGGAATCCGTCTCCGATCGATCTTCATCGCCGCCAAATTCGGTCAAGGCTTTCGCCGAAGCCCGTCGCCGAGAACGCGAGCTTTCCTTTTCCGAGCCAAAGCCGGAGCGCAAGCCTGAGGAGCTTGAACTGCAGCGGACTGCGTCGATTGTCAGTCGCCACAGTTACCGCAGCAGGCAGCACACCGTGGCAACCACAGATGCTGCCAGTCTGGCCACTAACAAGACGGCCGAAGAGGATGTTTGCTTCCCGGTGCAGGACGAGCAAAGAGGCGACCATCTCCATATCGACTTTGACTATCTCGAGAACTTCATCAAGGCCGAAAACGAGGCCCGCCAAGCCACCCGTCGGCCCTCGGCCCTCCGGGTGTTTCCTGACCTGCGGCCTGCAGCCACCGCGGTGGACGCGCCTCCTCTCACGGTGACTATCGATGGGGACTACTTGGGCACACCATTTGGCAGTGAGAGTCAGACCGAGAAGGGAGAGAGAGAGGACGCGGAAGAGCAGGCCAGAGCATCCCAGCCCGCGCCCATCGACCACAGCCGGGTGAGCTTCTTTTCATCGGCCTGGGAATCAACCATCCACGCTGCCGATCTTGAGGGCTTGATCCTCCCCGGTGAGGACATTCGTGGCCTCTTTACTTTCCCCAAGGGCGAGACCGACGGAGTCTGGTGGCTCAACATCAACAAGCCTTCCGAGGAGGAAGTCCGTGCGATCTGCCGAGCCTTTGGAGTCCACCCCTTGACTGTTGAAGACATCACGACACAGGAGTCCCGCGAGAAGATTGAGCTCTTCCCCTCCTACTACTTTGCCTGTTTCCGGTCTTTCTATATCGAGATCGACGAAGAAACCCAGGAGAGAGAGTTTGTCCCATTCAATATTTACGTGGTTGTTTTCCGCGAGGGCACGCTCAGTTTCAGCTATGCCAGCAATTCGCATGCTTCGCATGTGAGGAAGAGAATTGCTATGTTGAAGGACTATGTTTCGCTGAGCAGTGACTGGATTTGCTACGCCCTGATGTAAGGATACCTCCAAGCCTGCCTTAGCAAAAAATAGTGCTAACGAACCCAGCGATGACATTGTCGATTCTTTTGCTCCAGTCATCAGCAAACTCGAGGCCGATACTGACCAGATTGAGGACGAGGTGTTCATTGCCCGCACCGACGACATGGCCCAGTTCCTGCGCAAGATCGGCACCGCCCGCAAGAACACCATGGCCTTGATGCGCTTGCTGGGCGGCAAGGCAGACGTCCTGAAGGGTTTCACCAAGCGGTGTAACGAGAACTACAAGGTCACGCCGCGGATGGACATCGGCCTGTACCTCGGCGACATCCAGGACCACGTTGTCACCATGATGAACAATCTCGGACACTTTGAGAAGATGATGTCCCGCGCCCACAGCAACTACCTTGCCCAGATTTCCATTGACGGCATTGCCCAGGGCACCGCCACCAACAAGGTCCTGAGCAAAATCACGTTGCTGGCATCCATCATTGTCCCGCTCAACGTGGTCACGGGTCTGTTCGGAATGAACGTCTTGGTCCCTTGGAGAGACACTGAATCGCTGGCACCCTTCTTTGGCATCTTGGGCTCTCTGCTCGCGTTCTGTATAATCTGCTCATACTTGGCCTACAAGCTGAGGATGTTCTGAACCAAGATCGGAGGTTGGTGTTGCCTTCTGAGCATACGAGAGATGACTTTATGCACATGATTGGAATAGTTTCGCAGGCGACTGTTGTCCACTCTGCATCCTGTTCATAAAGGTAGAAAGCAGTCAGGTTTGTTTAGGTGGGCATCCGGTAGTTACCTAAATCTAGACGAAGAGGTTCTTGTATACATTGTCGTCTTCGTTCATTCCCGCATGATCCAATCTATCTGTTTCTGCAATCCTACCACCTTAATCATGAAAGAGGTGCCGGGCCGGGAAGTTGATGTTTGGTATGGAGGAGGTTGCTTCACCCGAGCTTATCTTATATCTCACTTTCATTGGTTCCGGTCACACCGGCACTCTGTACAGCTTACGGAACCTTCCCCAACTTGGCCCAAAAAAAGTTCAACGACAATCTGGGCCATCCAACTATTATTGTCCGCCTAATTGACAATTGCCAAACACCACTGCACTCGCTCCACGGAGAAGTCGAACCAACAAAAATGTCCTCCTCGTCCGATTTCAGCCTTGATCAATCCGACATTGAGAAGCTCAACGACAAGGACAAAGCCGAGCTGCGCCGGTTCCTTGCCAATGAAGGGCAGCGTGCCCATATCCAGTCTCGTATGTTGCTTCTACTCTTCCCGCCCGTTGTCCACTTGGTCTCAGTGATTAGAGAGAAACACTCGGCCTATAAACCCCATTTTCAATCCATTTTCCCTTCCCGTCTCTCGTCCCCCCCCTCTAAAGCACCTACCTACCTGAAAACAAACAACCCCTCAAAGCCCCCAGGCACCGATGCCGAAGTCCATTTCGGACACCGTACCACCCACAGCACAGCACAGAACGACGAACGTTCAAGAAAACAATACCTAACCAGAGGTAAACCATAGAAACCCACGAACTCACCTCAATGTGCTGGAAAAAGTGCGTCACGTCTAGCACGATTCGCTCCGGCGCGCTTGACAAATCCGAGCAGACGTGCCTCGCAAACTGCGTCGACCGCTTTATGGACGCCAACCATGTCACCCTGAAGCACCTCGAGAGCATGCGCCAGCGATGAAAAGCACAAAAGCAACAAAACACCCTTTCTTCGCATCATATTGTCGCGCAGGTGTGGAAGGACCAGAGATTTGGCGGACCCCCTTTGGTTTCCTACCCTATCCTACCTAAGCTCCCCTGTCCACCCTGGTAACACAGGTAGCTTGGGTGCGTTCCCAGTTTGGAACGTGGTGCAGAAAGGAAGGGAAGGGAGGGAAATAGATGATTGCCGCCCCTGATGTGGGCTTGCTGGTTAGGTCTATCGTGCCAGCAGGCGAGAGACATGGCGTTGGATGCTTCTTCAGCGGACAACGCGAGTTGGGAAATTGAGTGGGCCTGGGGTCAGAGATAGGCTGCATTTTGGGAGGTTATCTCAAAACTCTCTGCGCTGCAGGGCGTCGACAGGGACTACACTGTACACTAAGGGTTGTGACGGTACGGGCATAGAGGGGAAAGAGTAATGGAACGAGGTTTCCGTATGAAAAGATCCATGAGCATCTGTCTGACTCCGATCTATTTATGGCGATCAACCTGCTCGACCGGAGTTTCAGGCTCTGCGCAAATTCCGAGTATTGTTGTGAAGTCATCAACACAATACAGCACACGACAGCCATAAGGGTACGAAGGGCGTTGTCAATTCTTTCATTGCCAAGTCATATGCCCAAGCCCAGGTATCTGACGCCGACCGAAATGCAATCCATGCCCCTTCGATGTGCCAACCATTTTTTGATTCCCCAGCACCCAGCCGAAAACAGAAGGTTTAGACTAGGCCGAGCTTGGTGGCAGCAATGTCGAGAGCGTCAACATCAGCGGTGAGGCGAGCGAACGCCTTCTTAGTGCCGTCAGGGCTGTGTCCGAGTCAGCGATTGCTCAGCGGATCCTTCCTCGCCGAGTAACCTACCGGATCAGGGTATTGATCTTGACGGTGTCAATGTCGTAGAGCTTCTTCAGGGCCAGTTTGATCTGGGCCTTGTTGGCCTTGACATCGACGATGAAGACAAGGGTGTTTTGCTCCTCAATCTTCTTCAGGGCACCCTCGGTGTTGAGAGGGTGGACGATGATCTTGTGCTCATCGAGGCGGGGCTCGTGAGGAATCGACTTGCGCGGGTACTTGGGGGAGCGCGACAGGACGAGCGTCTTGGGGCGGTGGAAGGTGGTCGACGTGCGGACCTTGGTCTTCTTGTGCGAGTGCACCTGTAACGGTGTTAGATGCCGAGGCTGAAATTGTGCACTCGAGAATTAAATCACTTACACCCTTGAGGGCAGCCTGGGCGGCCTTCTTGGCCTGAGCGCCCTTGCCGGCCTTGGAGGCACCGCCTGTCGTAGGAAGTGTCGTCAGTAAAGCATTCGCTTGAACAACGGGGAGACCCCGTCCTGTTCAAACTCGCAAAATCTGCTGCTGCTTTGGGGCATCACCTCGCCGCCATGGCGACGACGGCTAAGGTGCGCATTGAGCGACGGCCGAGTTTGTGCGTGTTGTTAAAGTCCATCTCGGGCGTTCATGTACCTTTCTTAACGTCCTTAGGAGCCATTTTTGGGGGGATCTGTCGGCGCTGGGCGAGTTGTCGAGTCGGTCGTGGATGAGTAAAACTATCGTTGGAATTTTGGGAAAAGGATGGGAAAATTATGGTGTGCGGAGCACAGATGGGGCTGGTGCTGTGGCTTGTTCCTGGCGCAGCAGCTACGATAAGATAAGATAAGCGAGTGTTTGACGCATTGAAAGGTACTCCGTACGGGGGTACTCCATATGGAGTACGGGATAAACTTTCATGATTTGATCCCTCGAATGAAACCTTTTCGAGTTCGGCTTCACAAACAGCAGTCTACGACTCGATGGTTTTGAAGAAGAAAGGGGCGCCGAAAAGCCTGGCGGCTGGACGGCCTCCAATCTTGCACCGGCCCAAGACGATTTCGAGGAGCGCGACCAAAGCTCTCATCAACAAGCACCATCTGCTGCAGAAGAGAAAGCGGCAGGCTATCGCCAAGGGAGACAAGGCTGAGGAGGCGGCCATCGACGCCGAGATCGAGGCATTGGGCGGCATTCAGAGTTATCAAGAGGCCAGTCTGCAAGGCCAAAGACAGGACCGAGGCGGGGACAGCTCTCGGGTTCTCATGCAATGGCTGGAACCGTGTTTCTCGTCTCTATCTAAGAAGAAATCCGGTCGCCGTCTTCGGATGTTGGAGGTTGGCGCACTCAGCACGCAGAACGCCTGCTCGAAGAGCAACCATCTCGACATTGAGAGGATCGACCTAAACAGCCAAGAAGAAGGCATCCTGCAGCAAGACTTCATGGAGCGGCCCTTGCCACGAGACGAGTCTGAGCGGTTCGACATGATCTCTCTTTCACTGGTCCTCAACTATGTGCCTGAGTCAAAAGGGCGAGGAGAAATGCTCCGCCGGACGACACAGTTCCTTCGGGGCCCAGGTCGATACATTGGAGATCCCCAGCTGGCGGTTAACTTTCCGAGTCTCTTTCTCGTTTTGCCAGCGCCATGCGTGATGAACTCTCGGTATCTGGACGAGGAAAGGTTGATCGCCATCATGGAATCACTTGGGTACACCAAGGTGGCGTCCAAGACAACTCAGCGGTTGGTCTACTACCTCTGGAGAAGGGACCGAGTTTGCAAAGGGGCTGGAGTCTCATTTTCGAAGAAAGAGGTCCGCTCTGGGTCAACACGGAACAATTTTGCTGTTGTCTTGAGCTGAGTTACGGCTCGTCCTGGAAACGGAACGCAAGACATTTGCGCCCCGACGCTTTGGCCTCCTATCACGCTCCTGGGACTCGTTAGCTCGGCCAGCTCCAAGGGGGACTCCGAAGGCGACGGCATCCCCAATCTGGCAGCCCGCACTTCGGCTTTTGCCTTCTCGAATTGGAAATTCGGCACGCTTGTTGAGTTGTCCGCATCTCCATCCATCACAATGATTGCTCATGTCAACAAGACCAAATCCTGGCATTCGGTCGCTATCCAGCTGCGCAGACCCCGCAGGATCCCTGCTGAGATCTACACAACCCCATAAAGCGATCTGAAGGCGCCATGTTTCTCTGATAAGACTGACTAACTGTCACCACCGTTCCGTTAGAATGTGGTTGGGAACGACCTGGGTCACCACGCCATCACTGCATACTAAGTCGGTTTGCTAAAGCCGTTTAGTGGCGCTCTTATCATCGACTACGGTGACATGGTGTCTCTAGGTTGAGAACCGCAGTTGAGAGGCACTTTGAGACCATCCATTGGATTAAGTACTGCGTGGCTTTGCGGGCAATATCGATCGGCCGGCGGGCGACCCGGACAACCAAGCGTCCCAACCCTGCCAGCTGACCTTCACTTTGTTCCGGAACATCATAGCCAGTCGACAGGGAGAGAGCCCCTTCTTTTCTCTTTCGCGGATTGGAACTTGCCATTGTCAGCGACTGGCTTGAGATCACGGGGCCGCTGTCATAAGAAGCAGCTATCGTCAAAAAAGTTTAAAAGTACCGTTCACGAGGAACACCAAACGTCGCATCTGTGAACGAGGTTCGATGTCATTGCCGTCCGTTGAGCAGAGTCCCCGATTTCGTCGACAAAAAGCTTCAGCCGGTCTGTCTAAAACTGCGAACGATCTCCGATTTGCTCTCTACGGGTCTCTAGCCGCAGCTTGGGCCTCGTGGTATTGGCTGGATTGGGATCGAATCAAATCAGATGACGACCGTTAGCGTTGAGGAGGAGTTGGCGCGGGGGTCCAGAGCCAGCCACGGCGTCCCCCAAGCCGCTCCCGCCCGACGCTCTTCCCCAGGATTTTGCGGGGTAAAGGGGCTTAAACAGTCTTGGCGCAGTCGCAAGGAAATCGGGCTGTGAAACGGAGGAGTCCATCTTCCCGTATCCCCTGGCGAGAGGGTGTCGCGTGAGACTTGGTGGCCTATCGGAGGATTGGTGTTTTGTTGGGAATGTGGGTTGGGGATGCCGTGTAAACACCAGACCCTAAGCTCTTGGGTCAATGTGTCACCACCCATTCAAAATACCTTAGTTTGAGATCTCGAGGTCGCATATGGAGCTACACCGGCTTAAGACTGGTGAAGTATGAAAGGGGCTGCCTTCGCTTAGGTCGGTTCCGTAGCGACGGGTCTAAAATTCAAGACCCTATGAACGGAAATCCCGCAAGCCAATCGCCAACCTGTCTATTGAATCCAAACGTGACTTGATCTGCAAACCACCAGAATTCGTTGTCATGTGTTATGCCGAACCTAGATGAGTATCTCATCCAAGCTCTTCACAACCCGGTGCTTCCTCCTGACCTCCTCGGACAGCTCCGCATTTCCGGGCCTCTCCAGGACGAAGCTCTGCATCCCCACCTCCTTAGCCGCCTCCACCTCCTTTACAAGGTCGCTCAGGAACAGCCACTCGCCCACCGGCACGTCGGGATACTTGGCCGCGATCTTGACATAGCTGGCCGCCTCCGTCTTGGGGCCCGCGTTGACCGTGTCAAAGTAGTCGGTGATCGCGCCTGTCAGGTCAGGCCTCGCGCTGCTGTTGGTGTGCCGGAAGAGCAGCTTCTGCGCGGCTACCGAGCCGGACGAGTAGATCATCACCCGAACCTTCTTCTTCTTCGCCTTCTCCTCATGGCCGCAATCGTTGGGCGACTCATCACCCTGCTCCTGCTGCGTCCAAGAGAGGATCTTGGGCGCCACGTCCGGGAACAAGGGAGCCTTGAGCGCGCCCGACGCGTAGCCTTCTTCCCAGAGGTAGCCCTGCAGGGATTTGAGGTAGGCGATTTTGACGTCGTGGCGCATCAGGTCTTGCACGTGAGCGGTCAGGGCCTCCGGGGTGGCCGAGTGCTCTGGAGGGAAGGCATCGCGGTAGGGGGCGAAGGATGGGCTCGACCACTCTTTGGCGAGAGTCGTCGGGAGGACCTCCAGGGCGTAAGGGAACTTTTTGGGTAACTGTTAGCATGCAATGAGGTAAGATACCGATGGTGTCGGTTGGGGACCGTTGGAGAGTGGGAGTCAGGGGCCAACCGGCCTCGTTGCCGTGGCTACTGAGAGGGGTAAGATGTGCTGGGTTCATGCACAGAGCGATGGCACGTTCTCTTGCGGCTGTTGTGGAGGACGCAGATGGATGGTTTGGCTCCCAGCCCATTGAATACTCCGTATTGGGGCAACCGTTGAATTGGGGAGGGGCACATCCAGCGATGAGTAGCCACGTCTGATGTGATGAAGAGGGTTGGACCATAGCCACAGTGCCCAAAGACGCCGCGTGCAGCGACGGACGGACTCGTCACTTACAAGAACGTCCTTGACGAATGAGACGGGGCAGACGGTGCCCTCTGTCGGCCGGTGTTAGCGAACTGGGGAGTCTGTATCGTTTGATACGTATGCACATACCAATATCGAGGAGCACGACCGAGACTGGCGATTGGAGGCTGCTGGACTGTCCGTTGCCGCTTTCCTGTTCCGATCCAGCGCCTTCTTCATCGTTCACCTCGGGCTTTTCCCCTTCAATGTTGATCTCTTGCTCTGCACCTTCACTCTTGCGCGGCCGCTTGGAAGAGGCGGCATCTGGTTGGCCAGGAGCCGGTCTTTTGCCTGTTGCATCAAATGAAGGTTCTTGCGCCTTTGCTTGCTCTACTGGCTGCCCCGGTCGGAGCTTGTCTGCAGCGCCAGCAGCCATCGTCTCGAGTCAAGGAGGGAGCAGTCGGAGATGATCTGGATGGGAGTCGGTGGCTGCTGCAGTTTCTGGGTCTTGGCTTCTTGGCCCGAGCGGTCAAGTGGGCCAGCAGTCTTTCGTGGCCGGGTGCCGAACCTTCGAGCTCCGGGTTGCTGCCGGGCGTGATCAGGCGGTGAAGATGTCGCGAGGAAGGAATCATGTTGACGAGTTCGCTCTGTGATTGGATCAGCGTTTTCAACAAGCAGCTGATACTTTTTCGGCGGACAAATTTGCCGTCGTCAACCGGATCTGCTTGGATCATACTAACACAGGGCTAACTTCTGCTTGGAACTACCACTACAAACATCCCTGGCTACACTTCTTCGTACAGCTCTCGGGCCTGAATTGTAACTGCTCTCGAACGTACCACAGAACGGAGTTTCTACTTAGCTTAGGTGGAGGAGCACTGGTTTAATTGAATCTGTCGGTTTAGGGTTGCAGGTGACAGCTTTAACCTGAAGAAAGCGGTCAGCACCATCACGGAGGTCAAATTTCGGTCAATTTTCCATCGGCAACCACCACGACGCACCTGCATGAGGGCTGCATTCTGTTTGATGGATCCTGGGCAGATCCAGCAGTGACGCTTTAGCATCGAGTGCTGTCTCACGACTTCGCGAACCGGCACGGACTTGCACGCCGCCGCCAATACAGAGCACTGCCGGCACTCAGTACAGTACCAAATGAGAAACCCGACCCGACGGCTTCTCCCTGACGGTCACTTCAGCCAGTCTGTTCTACCCCATTCCAGGTCAAGCAGCTTCCCGAGCGTCGGAACCGCGACTATGGTCATGCAGCGAGAGCTTTTCCCTTGCAACGGCATGATGGTTTTGGTTCATACGGCGACAACGCCGTGTCGACGCTCCATCTGCATGCTCACCGACATGTTGAGCGCGGGAGAGAAGGCGGGAGCTGCAGGAATGCTAATGCGAAGAGAGGATGCTGTGATTGGGTTGGTAAACAGACTGGCTATGGCAACGCATGGGGCCATTCTTCCGCCAACATCAACTGCTTCCCAAGACCAACCAGGCAGGGAAGAACCATGGCAACCGGGAGACATCTCTATGGCAGCGGGGACTGATCTTGCGCCGCTCTCATGATCCGTCTTGGATCCAAACAGAGGACCCCGCCATCAAGCGTCCCCAATGTCATGCGTCGACGGGGAGATCTGCATCTTGACTTTCGCGGCGAATGACCCCTAAATTCGAGCGTCCCTTTAGTTATTTGTAACAGAAAGCAACTTAACGTACCACGTACGCTTAAACCGGCCCGTTGGGCAGCGAGCGTGGTATTTTCACACTACCTGACTGTTATTTCCGCACAAAGTGGGCCAACGGTAATTACAGCCAACACCATTATCGTCCTTTGCATTGAAGCCACTAGTGACATTGTTCGGATGCACCAACAGCTGAAAGAATAAGTGCCATCGCGATACATCATGTCTTCCGGGCGTTGGTGCTTTGTCAAGCTCGCTCGACATCTTCAAGCTCTCCGCGCCAGGCTTCCCGTAGTGGAGCGCCAAACCCGGCCTGGGGCTGCAGCCCCCGACGCGCAACCGACGCTCTGACCGACTACGTTCCTGAGCAAGTTGGCCCAGGTGTATGTTTGCATGTATGGTGCCATTGACATATTGGCAATCTGGCTCCAATGCAGAGTCGCTGGCGATGTTTTGCTATGAATTCTGAATGGCCCCACTTTGTGTGAAACCAACAGCAGAGTGCGTGTGAAAATACCAGGCTCGCTGGGCAGTCGTCGTGATGATTCGGTTGAATGCAAATATGAGAGCTGGGAATGGCAACACTGCCGGGAATCCAGCCGCCCATTGGTGCTCGAGAAGACAGGACACCTCTTCTGCAGATCGAAACGGTTCCTTCTGCTCGGCTAGCGTCAGGAAGCCTGCATCTCTTGCACTAGCGACACAAGAAAGATGGTGGGATGACCGTGCACGCGTTTGGCCTGGCGCGACGCCCATTATTGGAACTCTGCGCTCGACCGCCTGAAGATCAGTTGGCGATAACACCCTCCACCCCATGGAAGGTAACCTCACTGCATCATCGCCCATCTCTACACGGTACAAGGGCAATAGGCGAAGAACCGGCATTTGTCTCAATTTCGTGAAATTGGTCGATTTCTGCAGGTGTGGGTGACACTCTACCCTTCCCACATCTCCGTCCCTTCGCACACGCAACGTACAGTGGGTGCCGTTAAAGAAACGTCCACCGGTCGTTTTCCCTGCAAAACTCAGCCAGTTCATTTCCCAATATCAAGAACTTCTGAACTACGATTTTTACCATGTTATACATATTGCTAGAGATCTATAAAGGCTTCCTACGCATTACCATATTACTATACTGTAAGCTATAAACGCATAAGATATTGGAGTTGAAGTTCAACTTACATACGAATAATCTCGTTGATTTTCACTCACTAACGTTATAACTACATTATAACCCAACTGAACCCCCTATAAGCAAAATCCTGAAGTTCAAATTTCTAGAATCTTAAGATTCTAACCAAAATATATATCTCTTGATAAGATTTTAAAGACTAATTTCTCTAATAATTAGATTACACTTCGCAAAAATCAACTGAAATTGGTGCTATTTCGATTGTATTGTATCTGATTGGGATTGGTGAGTTCTGGCGATTTGGGTTGTGATTTTGAACAGCCGGGCGTTTTTTTTCTGGCACCGATTGTACTGTACGTGTCTCTCTCACACACCTGGTCCAACCCCGCTGCGGGCAGTTTCAACCTGTGGCCAGCCGAAACATGCTCGCACACGAGCACCACCACTGCTGGCTGTGTCCGGAGGCCAGTCACACGATGTCACAGCAAGCGGGAGAGTAAGAGCCGTAGTCCGTAGGCTTTGTTGAACCCTGAAGGGTCCAGCATTCTTCGGCAACAGAAGGCTCAGGCCAACTGTCGTGACTCGCAGCGACGAGAACCCGCCGCCGAGGGAAAACGGTCCCGTCGGAGTCCATCGGATTGGCGTCGGGGCGAGAGCTATCAACGTAAGGTATGGAGTAGTACCCAGTATAGTAACGTTATCAGGTCCCGGATCGATTGAACGCTGTCCAGTTTGATCATCGCAGCGAAGCACGCGAGTGGCTCCATATCCCATCAGTTATACGGAGGATTGACTTGAACTGCCTTGTTGTACAGTGTCTGTTTATTATAACTGCCTCGTGCTACTAGTCCTTTGGCCTCTTCTTCGACTGTGTTTCCACGGATGGGGATTTGGAGTCCATTTCCAATAACTACAATTTCTCGTTACCGCCATCATCAAGCCCGTTTATTATTATACCGTTATCTTCCAATCGAGCACGGCGACAGGTCCGAAACAAAGCACGCAGATAAAGGAACACAGCGGCGCTGGTGCACTGTACGGAGTACTACAGTATATCGCTTGGATTTACCATGACACTGAAAAACGAAACTGCCGAACTTGCTCTCTGCGCGCTGGACTGTGATGCCATTGGGACTCCAAAACCGCGAGCGCTGCACCGCGGTGCAGGACGCAAATGATTGTAGGCCAAATGCAGCAGGAAGGCGGGGTGTCGCATCCTGCCATTCTCACCCTCCTCCAATGATGGTGTCTTGCTGGGCGCAGGGGTACCAAGTGAAACAGAAAGCGCTGGAAGCAGATGAACAAAGCAGAAATGGTGACATCGTCCTCCGTACGGAGTAATCCGTATGAGCCGATTATTTGCCTGAGGTGCTCAGGCAGCATCCATGCTTGTGTCATCTCGAATGCTTTCGAGGTTCTGATTATTAGTTACCTCCATCGAGACCCTCATGGCCGCGCAATCTCGCGCAACCATGTGGCCATCGCCGAGTATCCGGTTGTCCGCCAGGAATCTGGCCGACTCATCATTAAGCGGACATTGCCGGATACCCCATCGTGAGCAGGTCCCCATTTGGAGAATGGGGCATGCGAGTCGCAGCATAACCAGCTGGCGTGTGGAGCCACTGGAACGGAACTGAACTGTGCAGAGTGAACGTGGCTTCATTCGGATCACCAAGCACGACCCATACCTCAATGGACGTACAACAATCAGCTTCCACAGTGCAAGGCAGACGACTGGTGAAATCGTTTTGCCAGATGCAGCGATACCCAACTCCCAAGTTCACTTGATATGGATGTTACGCTGTCCAGGTACATAAGCGTCAGAAACGGGCGGTGGAGCCCCTAAACCACTCAGCTTGATTCCCAATTAGGCCCACTTGTATTCCTCAGTAAAAATGTGCCAATAAGGCATATGAGAACTTGATCTTATCACATACTGTGTAGAGGCGACTTAATGCTCACCCAAAGTAGTATCAAGCTATCTTAAACAAGGTAAAGAGGATTTGGAGCGCTTCCCTTGCAGAGGTAGAGCGGTGTGCTGTTGTGGCACCCTTGAATGGACCTCATTCGTCATTTCAGTTATGCAGGGAAAACGCCCCACACAGTTAACAGTGTTAGCTATGTGCAAAGCACCGTGCTTGCCCTTGTCTTTCCCAGCGCTCTGACCAGTATGTGCCGTGCCGTTCTCAACTCGACGATCCACATTTCCGTTGGCCACCACCCATGTCTCGCCTTTCGTGGCAGGCACGAGGGCGCTGGGCTCAGCCAAGGCCATGCCCCCTTTGATCGATGGTGGGCACTTAGCCCGCTGTGATGACAATCCGGCCACTGTTGTCCCAGCATTTCTGGTCACTTCCACGGCCCACCAGCCGCTGCCTGCATCTTCCGTCGGCGCTCCCCCCAGCTCGCCAACCAAGGCGTCTCTGCTTGATGAATGACCATCTCCCGTTTCCTCATTCAACCTTCCCGCTGCCACCCACCGCCTCTTCCACATCCTGCCACCTTCTCCACCATCAGTCGTATACTTCTGTACGCCTCTGCTATCGCCGTCGCTGCCAACCCATCACGGCCGCTTCCAAGTCCATCATCAACTCGTCTGGGTCTTGTTCCTGACCAAAAGGACGCTCGATTGGAATTGCGACTAGCACTGCGTTGCGGAATCAAGTCACTGGCTTTGAGCTGACGGGCGCCCACGCCACCTGCCAACGCTGCGTATTTGTCCGGGCCCGCATTCAATCACAGCTCAACCACCTCGATACGACCTGGATTTGGGGCGTTTGGCATCGAGTTGACCGCCGAGTCCTCGCGAGATCCTGCATCAGCACCGCTTCATTCCTCTCGCGCGTTGCCTCGTGGCACCCTGAGAGCTGCTGATAGACCCCCTGGACCCGGTTGTCCCACAGCTGCCCAAATCTCGTCTGTCCCCGAACAAACCACCAGCTTCCGATCGGTCGGTCTCGGTCGGTCTCCACCGGCTGTGAATCACATATCTCGCCAGTCGAACAAGGGGGCCGAAGAGTCATCTCTTCGTCCACCTGTTCCCCAGAGATCCCTTCGCCCCCGCATGTTCTCATCCGCCGTCCGCCAGGTGTTCCAATAGCTGCAAGTCGCCTCTGGTTTGCTGTCTGCCACCTGGTCTCGCCTTCCGTTCCCACACCTCAACCTCCCCGACGATCTCCCCCTAACGATCGCTTCGCCTTGTCAACGTTGGCTCGATTTCACGACAAGACTGCCGACAAAGGACAGCGTTTCACACCGTCGTCCACGATCCCACCCGCCAACACCGGAGCCTTTTCCGTTCACTGCACAACGTCGTCGACGTCTGGTCACCGGGGTCACGCCCTCGGCACTATAGCTGAAATCCACTCGACATAGAACGACGTCTTCACTTCCGCACCGATGTTATAACGACCATTTTCTTTTGTTTCTCTCGGGACTCGAAGTCCGACTCTCTGACGACCGTCTCAACCACCTTTTCCTTTTCTGTTGGAGTCTTATCAACACCCTCTCATGAGCCTCGGATTGTTAACGACTCGGAGCTGCTTGTTTCTGTTTCCCTAGCCGGTTTGCGCTCTTGTACATCCTTCCTCTTTCCTTCTTGTCTCAGTTCTCACCTCTCGTCGACTACCGTCGCTCGGTCTCGCGTCGCCCAATCGCCCGCTTCCTCCGTTGTACAATTCCGAACGTTGTTTCGACACTACACCATTCGATCGGCATAGACCGGCTTGGGGTTAGGGAAAAGCTCATTTGATTGCTGTACCATCACTCTCGACTCCGATACCCACGACGATACCTAATTCCTTCGCCATGGAATGCCTTCGCGACGACTTCCACGATGGCGTCCTGCTTGGTGGTCGGTATCAGACCATCTCCCCCCTCAATCATGGCTCCTTCGGCATGGTTTTCATGGCCAAGGACACCAAGACGGACGATACGGTCGCCATCAAGTGCCTGACTAAGAAGTCGGCCGCTTCTGATGCTTGCCTTGAGTTTGCCGTTGACGACAAGTCGGAGGAGCAAGTGTTGCACAGCCAACTAGGCTCGCATCCGAACATCGTCAACCTCATCGACTCGTTCGAGACGGATGCCCACATCTACCTGGTGCTTGAGTTCTGCCCGCGCGGCGATCTGTACGAGGCCATCCGCATCGGCCATGGTCCGCTTGAGACAGAGCACGTGAGGCGCTTCATGTTGGAGCTGGTCGATGCTGTGGCATATATGCACTCGAAGGGCGTCTACCACCGTGACATCAAGCCCGAGAACATCTTCTTGACCCAATCGGGATCGATGAAGCTGGGTGACTTCGGGCTTGCGACAACCGAGAAGTGGACCTTCGAGACGACGGTTGGCAGCGACCGGTACATGTCGCCCGAGCAGTATGACTCAGCCGGTGCTGGGTACTCGCCTGCTCAAGCCGACATCTGGGCAATCGGTATCTGTCTGCTCAACATTCTGTTCTCGAGGAATCCCTTTACGACCCCGACAGAGGCGGATCCCCTGTTCCTGGACTTCTCGCGCGACAAGCAGTCGCTGTTTGACGTGTTCCCTTCCATGTCCCAGGACACGTTCGAGGTCATCGTGCAGTGCATGAACCTGGACCCCAGCAAACGCTCCCTGGCCGGAGCCCGCGACGCCTTGCTTCGTGTCGTCAGCTTCACCACTCTTGACGAGGTGTTTGACGACTTCTGCACGAGCGACCGGCGTGTCGTTGCCAGTTCCAACCGCGAGCCCCTCCGCACGCCCTCCATCCAGAGTCCGCAGGTTGACAACGGCGCCTTCCCGTGGGCTAAGGCCCTGCAGGCGACGCCCCCAAAGCCAATTCGGCAGCTCAGCGTCATCCCGGACGACGAGGTGTACGACGAGGACCTGTTCTCCAAATCGGGCAGGACAACCGACTGGATGTCGGGGACAGCGCAGACGCCATCTATCTCGTCGTACATGGGCTCGAACCTCGGCCTCTCCATGCAGTCATTCGCCTTGCCAAAGAACTTCCGGCCCACTTTGCCGGCAAGGGCTACCGCGAAGGCTGCACCGATGGCTGGGTCACTTCCCATCACCATGTCCAAGGCTCGCAACCAGTCTGCCATGTCCTTGGTCTTTGGGCGCAAGGATGCGGTCTCCAAGAGCTGGAGCGATCTGTGGGACGAGGAGGAAGAGGAGGAAGAGGAGCGGGCTAGGCAACTACAGGCGCTCAAGGAAATGAACTCGAGAACCTGGAGCCATGAGAGCACCGCGACCCCATCCCTAGTCGTGGACAACGACGACACTCCCCGACAGGGCCTGTCGCCGGCGACCAAGACGGCCACCCTCGCCAACGATGAAAACAAAATTCCATCCATTGATGCGGCTTTTGCACACACCGTCGACGAGGATCCTGAGATGGACGGCTTGTTCCTCTACGAGGCGCCGCCCGCCAAGGAGGAGCCCCAGCTCCCGCAGCATGTCACGTCGTCACGTCGCAGCGACATTGACAAGTGGGCAGCGCTTGGCGAGCGGAGACGGGCGCACGTTGACAGCTCACCCCCAAAGGTCCCTGACGTTCCTCTCCGGGCAGGCGGGTCTGCCTTCCCCTCTAGCTCTCCGCTCAAGGGACACGGCGCGTTCGACATTCACAAGGACGCCCATCGACCGCTTTCTTCTATTTCTGGGAACCATTCGCCTCAACATCACAATCTTAACCTCCATCATAATCATCAGCACCACCATCAGGGACGGTGGAGCAACACTCGCGACCGGGCCAAGGAATGTCCTCGGAACAAGGGTCGCGACCGAGATTGGAATTGGAACTTTGACTGGCGCAAGGAGAAGCGCCCCGGCTTAGGCTATCTAGAGTGGGTTGGTAACTGGCAGGAAACCCGCTCCTGAGATGGGAGCTGGGTATCCTTGAGCGCCGGTTCACCACTTGTGGTTGGGCCCGTCACCGCCACCGCCACGAGACTACCACGGCCGCCTTTCCATCGAAACCTCGCCGCCATCATATCATCACCATCTCATCACAAATCCACTCCCCTCCGTCCATTGTACGGTCGATCTATTTCTAGCTTTTGTTTTTCTTGGCGCAAGGGGTGCTGATCCTGCTGGTGTCTGCCTCTGTTTTCTCTTCTTTCTCTCTCGCACATATCGTCTTACATATCTTAGTGGGACCTCGTGTCGGTCTTTTGATACTCTCCTTCTCTTTTTCCATCTCCCATTATAAGCATAGCATGGCGGCTTAGAGAACGAAACGATACACACACAAATATGTTAGGTTTGGCATAAGGTTTGGCGCGAAGGAGTGTGGAGCGGGTTTTGTTCTGTGGCAGGCGAATGTGGGACTGGATTACTGCGTTGGTTTTGGATTTGATTACTGTTGGTTTTATCTCCTACTTGATTCGTTGGCGGGGAGAACGGGGATATGAGGAAAAGCAGACAGCACCAGCATTACCAAAGCAGGATCAGCACTTGTTTGGGTGTCATTGAGGAGGTTTTGGTGTTCTACGGATACACACGCACTACACACAGACAAAAGATCGATCGTCGGAGGTGAGAGGGTAAATGGTGACGGCATGTTTGTTGGTTGAGGAAAGAGACAGGTTTGGATTGAGTTGGCTATGAGTAGGGGTGGGTTGCTTGGTTGGTTGGTGTTGAAGCGGCTTTCAACTCGCTTTCTGTGTATTAGATAGTCACTTTATTTTTCGTCTCGTTCTCGCGAGAGAAGGTTAAAGTCTAGAAGAATACCAGAAGTTACCCGCTCGAGAGTTTTGAGTTTCGTCTCACGATTCGTGTCTCAGAATGTATAATGGTTGCCGTGCAGGAATCGTGTATTTTAGATGGTCCTTGGATAGGGGCTTAAGAGTAGATCTCGGCTGCATATCCGTGATGTCCGTCGTGGAAGATTTGACGCCCACGCTCAATGGTAAGGCGGCAAGGCCACAGCTCAATCAGATGGATGATATGAGCTGCTTCATCGTCGAAGTCACCTCCGTTGATTCGTTGGAGGTGCCCAAACTTTTGGATTTTTTCATACACCCTAAGATTGCTGCATCTAGGACTCGTGCACCTTGCTGGACATGGGTCATCAAGGTGCACGCGCTGCGACTCGCATGTACTATTATCTGTATAAGTGCTTCTCCATCATGCCACCTTTTTCTCCTCGTGACTTCAGTTCGTCTCGTCCATTCACTACTTTCCAGATATCTCGTCTTTGCCATCAGTTCACATTCCAAGTCCGCCATGGCTCTCACCTGTGACGACGTTACCGTGCTCGTCGCCGAGCACCTCGACATGGATTCGATGCTTGCCTTCATGCTCAGCTCCAGGGCCAACTACCAGCTGATCAAGCGCCATGAGCGGTCCATTGTTAAAGCCAAGATTGCGAGCATGGTTTTCGACCCCGTGCTCATGCCGCCTTTCGGTGCGCTCCTGTCATCATGTCCTCCTCCTCAACCAGATATGAACCGCAACGTCCTGGACCCTTGTACTTTTGCCATCGCCAAGGAGTTGGAATTGCGAGAACGTCAAATCAACACCATCTTCATCCCCCAATCCGCCAGCCCTCATGGCGAGATATTTCTCGATGGACTCAACCGGCTTCCCTCTTATCAGCGCCTCCCGCCAGACCAGATGGAGTGCTTGGTGGACGGCTTTAAGGATGCCTGCAGGGTGGCCGCCCGCATCGCCGATTGCGAGGCTTCTGTCCGTTTCAAAACCGAAAAAGCATCCAAGAATGTTGGCTATTACGAGGGTGGTGAGAGACGGCCCATCGAGCACAAGGTCCATCTTGCTCGGCAACAATTCATCCGCTCCCTGTCCCCGATCCGCCTGGCCTTCCTCACGCTGCTGCGACGTCTGGCGGGCATGAAATATGCCCGACAACAATTCCGGGAGCCCTACTACTCGGACACCTTCTGGGAACGCATCACGGCCTTCGAAGAGACCTTTATTCGTCATGGCACCGCCGTCATATCCGCCCTGTTGCTCCCTTCCGAGCCCGCCAAAGAACCCCACAGAGCCCAACTTGAGGCACTTAGCTTTGGGGTTGGTCACTCGCCGCCCCGGCATTCAAGCAAGCCGGCTGAATACTACGCGTCACAAGTCGACAAGGTGCTTCGGGAGGTCCTGGAGTACGAAGGGGCCTACTTGATGTCTTCGTCGCCCGACCAGCCTGAAGGCGATCCCAGGCCGATCCCAGACAGCCTCCACATGACGGTGCTGCATGCGTTTCAGGCTTCCGAAGAGAATGAGGTGGAACAGCGTCTCAAGACCACCAACGAGAAGGAGGATGCCGATGGCAACTGGCTGTTCAACATCGACGTCACTGTATTTGATCCTGATTCTGATGACGCCGAAGAATACGTGTCACCGATGATGTTGAGGGAACTGGACCCTCGGGACGCTCTAATCCTCAAGTGGATCAGGAGCACTAGGCACAACCTCGCACGCAAACACATCAGAGTAGACTAGGCCCCTAATGTAGCAAATATATCCAAGTTGGTAGAGATTAGGTTCTTCGAAGATTTAAAGTTGCATGAGTCACTGTCGGTCCAACTACGGTTCGTTCAACCAACCTTCATACAGATTATTATAGATGATATCTACCTCCAGTCATGCCCATCCGTCCCTATCATTTCCGTCCATACCGCCCTACGCCGTACACATGTACCACATAAACCGAACGATGTGCTCGAGCAACTCATTCCATTTACAAGCAGATCTCTATCCTCCTGCCGCCTCCATGAATACCCACCCGACAGAGTACCCACCAGTACTTATGTACATGCATGCATGATTGAAGCCTGATCATGGCCACGAACCCAAGGGAAATGCTGCCCCATCATCAACGCCAGATCATGACCACGAGGTGAAAACAGCATTACACGCCAGTCCATCGCTCATTACTATCCAACATAGTTCGCCGACGAGAACGACCGTTCCACTCCAAGCAGCGACCTTCACAGCCGGCTGTCTGTGGCCGGGTTCATCCGGTTCTCGACACGCTCCAATCCAGACACGCGTCCTCGCACCGGCGGTTGTTGGCTTCTACCGCAACTCGGGCGCTGAAGGCTCGGCGCCAATCAAGCTTTTCGGCAAGAACGCCCAGACGGTGCCCACAACCGACAAGACGAACGACAGCGTCATGACTGAAAAGGCGAAGACCCTTTCCCGAGAAGAGATCTCGCGGCCAAAAAGCTTGAGGTAGAAGGCGAGGGGCAGCCTGGAGCGCAGAGTCAGCAAACATCCATTCAGTCCACCCGAATACCAAATGATTCACCGTTTCCACTGTCTGCCCGTCACCCTGCTCTGAATGACACAACAAAACACGACCAAACACCAGCCGCCGAGCGAATAGAGGGAAGCAGAAGGATAGGGAGCCGGGAGAGAGGGAGGGAAAAAGAGCACCTACGTCACACAAATGGTGAAACACAACGCACTCCCCATAAACGCCATGATGCTGTCAAACGCCGGAAACACCACCGCGATCCCCAGAAACAGCATCACGACCCCCACCCTGACGGCAACCTTCATCGCCCCGCGAAACCCCATCCCCCTGCCGACCAGCCACGAGGACCACCACGACGATGCCTCTTCTCCTCCCGAAGAAGCAGGGACCACCAAGCTCTGCTGGTGAAGCCCCAGCAGCACCTCGAGCGTCGCGACGATGGGCCGGGCGTTGAGCGGGATCTTGGTCAGCGGAATGATGGCGATGCACAGGCACATGAGCACGGTCATGGCCCGCGGGTAGCTGGATTCCATCAGGATGTTGGACGTGATCTCGTCGCGGACTGAGTCGCCGAACATGAGCAGGCCCGCGACGGCGGTTGTGGCGTCCAGGATCCACTGCGTAACAACATAGTTTGTGAATGATGGGGGGACAATAAGTGGTTGAATGGGACTTGAAGGGAGACGTACGGTGAAAGAGAAGGTGATCTTGAGGGCCTGGCTGTATTTGTAGGGATGGCGCATGTCGCGGTAGATCTGGGCGATGGTGAGCGGATTGTTGTCACGAAGGTCTGACGATGGGCTCAATGCTAGTTAATGCTGGACTTACGTTGGGAAACACACCGTGACCGCCCCTGAGGATAGTTAGTCGGATACCTAGGGGAAGACTGGGCGGAACGTACCATGGAGACATCAGCAGGCCGAAAGACAGCGGCAGCGTCAGCCAGTTGGTGGGAAACATGTACGTCTGAGCCGGTTCGATGAGCGACCCCGGCGAGGTGGGTTTTAGCAAGCCGTCAAAGACCAGGATGAGCACGACTGTGATTCCGCGTCAGTGACTTTCTACAATGTAGGGGTCCTGATCTGAACTTACTAGTCAAACAGGAAAAAATGCCAATAACGCTCGTGAAGCTCAACAACCGTAACGGAAGGAAATTCAGGGGTATCAAGATAACAGCGCAGAAAACCTTCCAACCCGTGACTGAGAAGTACCGGGGGAATAGCAAGTCGAGCGAGTCGGCAAAGAGCACGATGAGCGCGACACAAGCGGCAACCAGCTCGAGCGTGAACAGGACGCTCGTGGCTATGCGCGCGTTGCGACCAAATGAGATGAAGGCGAGGTCGGAGAAGGTGATGAGGGTCGGATCGAGATCCATGCATTTGGCCAGTATCTTAGCCGTCCACCCTGTCACGGCAGCGCAAAGAAACAGAGCTATCATGCCGCAGATCCAGCCAGCGTACTTCATACCCATCGGCAGGCTCAGTAGACCGACCCCGATCAAGACACTACCGCCACAACCCAGTCAGCAAACACCAAACCAAACCTCCCGGAAACCCAAGGCAGAACCACCTACTTGGTCGAGTTGAACACCGTCTGAGGCAGCGTGGACTGCCCCTCCACAGCCAGCACAATCTTCCCATCCTGCTCTACCTCCTTCACCAGAATCGGGGGAAGCTCGCCATCCGGCACGTTCCCGCCCGCCTCCTGCTGCTGGCGCCACAGCGCGGCCGCCTGCGCCATGGACGCCCTCCCAGCACCACCAACATCCGACGAGAGGGTGCCATAGTCCACCGCCGCCGATTCACCGTAGCTCCCCACCAGCGGCGGCGTTGCTAGATGGGGCGGGACGGCAAACAGGGACCCGCCGCCGGAGCTCGTCGTGTAGCTCCCCACGCGGAACGCCTGGGCCAGATCACCACCGCCTCCCTCGAGCGGTGGCTTTCCTTCGCGCGACTCACGGCTCCATTGGCGGTGGAGGGCGGTTTGGCTGGTGCCGGGATCGGGGCTCGCGGTGCGTGGGGACTGGGATCGAACCTCACGCCCTGGTCCCTGGAGGGCTGCTTCGAGGTGTTGGCGGAGGAGTGAGGGCGATTCCCCGGCCTCTACGTCACGCTGCTGTCGGGCGTAGGGGGAGGCATCGCCGGATCTTAGTGACGGCGGTGCGATTGGGGCTTGGTCGGGGGCGAAGACAAAGCTGGGCCGTTGTGGGATGACCTCAGGGAAGCCGGCGGCGCGCTGCCAGCTGCGGGTGAACGAGCGGATGCTGTTGACGCCGCCAATGTCGGTGATGGCGGTGAGGCGGTTGGTGATGGAGGATCTGATTTATTGTCAGTCTCGGTAGATTGGCCCCAAGGAGCGAGTCTTATGTGCCGACTTACCTTCTCCGTCTCAACCGTTGGGTCCACTCGCTCTCATCCTGGTCCTGGTTCGAGCCAGTGCTGCGGCCTAGAAGAGACTCATTCTCCGACTGACCGCTCCCGTTGCCAAACGATGAGACGCTCCCGGTCCGGGAGAAACCCCCGCGGTCATACTCGTCCCAGTTTGTCGGGTTCCGCGAGGTCATTTGCGTTGAGTCTGGATCACTAGGATGCGGACGACTCTTGGGATGGAAAATGGAAGTCAAGGTTATCCAACGGGATCAGGGAGGCTGTTGAGATAGTTATGAGCAGATTCCAGATTATGCCGCAGCGTTCGCGAGGTACCGCCGGGAGCTCAGCTACGCGGTCGCGTGCGCAAGGATTTGCTTCGCAGGAGACGCCGTCGAGTGGATTATGGTGGAGTTGAAGATGGAGTGATGATTGTCGAGAAATGCGGAGATTCACTTGATGCCTGCTGGACAAAAGGAACTACTACTTCACTGGAGGCTTAAAAGGGAATAATGAGGTAGTAAGTGCTCCAGTAAAATATTAGCGGTTTTCCATCAAATGGCTGCAATAAATTGTTCAAGGTAAGGAGCATGTCATCCGGAGCCGAGACTCGGGATGGGCCGAGCAAAGTAGCGACCTAGGCACATCATCGTCATGATGCATCCCGTCTGTCCGCTTGAGCCTTGCACAGAGTGATAACTAACGCCAGCTGCGGGTCTAGGAGGTCTTGTGAACACAACATCAACCGTCAATGCAACGCCGGCTATCTTGCAGCAGTTATCGGGAGGGTTGGGTATCATGCCGACGTATCAACTGGACATTTCGAGTTGCTTGCTAGAAAATTCTTATCGTAGAGCGTCCACCTTCTGATTACAGATGCAGAATGCAGAAGGGGAATCTGTGCCACATTGCCAAGCTGCGTCTACACAGTACGACGAACATGAGCGGCGGCTTGCATCGGCTCCAAGCCGCAGCAGACCGCCTGCTGCATTTGTCGAAGCGGTGAATTGTGGCAGATTATTTTCGTTTGGCCCGACTTCCTTTTGCTGCTACCCCGGTAGCCATCTCTTTTGGATTTACACACCTCTCCTGCGATGATGTGGCGGACGGCGCGTGACTCAGTCTGTCTGCTATGCCGCTCGGCAGCACAGCCCCGGAATACACTGCTGGAGCCGGCGCGGCCATGGATCAGCCAACGCTCCTTTGCGACTCGCAGAGACCGAGACCGTCCGTCGCGCATGGTCCTCTCCGAACGGGTCGCCCGCGGTCCCCGAACAGATGCCTCGAGGAGGTCCCGCGATAGGCCAGAGGGTCCTTGGGCTGGCACGAACCGCACAGTTGCCAACATCGACCCGGATCGCCGACGGGGTCCGCCTCGAGCAGCATCCAAAACATCGGCCACCAGCGCACGCGACAGGGACTCCAATGACAGGGGTTCGCGCGATGGCGACGACAGCCGCTTCAAAGCCCTCAAGATGCAGCGCGCCCTCGCATCCATTTCATACCGCGAACGTGCCGTTGTCAAGGCACGCATTTCCGACGTCGAATCCTTCGATCAGTTCAATCTGCTGCCGCAGTTGAGAGACGCCGTCTACGAAGAGGTCTTGAAGGGGATGGTGGACATCAAGCCGACGCCGGTCCAGAGGCTGGCCATTCCGGCCCTGCTCGGCCAGAAGATAGGCCAGCGCAGCCCCGCTCCCGAAACAAAGAAGGCCGAGGCAAAGAGACAAGAGTTCCTCCTAGCCGCCGAAACAGGGTCCGGCAAGACGCTGGCGTACCTGCTGCCCACCATCAACGCCCTCAAGGTGACCGAGGCTGACGACCCGGCTGTGGCGGCATACAACCAAAGGCTAGAAGCTGAGAAGGTGCGCCGCGGCGGGACCCCGGTGTCTGAATGGATCGACAACTTCGAACCGCACCCGAACCACGCCCGCCCCCGCGCCGTCGTGTTGGTCCCGACCGCCGAGCTCGTCGACCAAGTAGTCGCTGCCGCGAAAAAAATTTCGCACGTCATCAAGCTCAAAGTGCGCGCTTTCTCGTCCAATCTCAAACCCACCAAGATTGAGCGCAACATGTACAGCCACGGTGGCATCGACATGGTGGTCGCCACTCCGCATCTCCTCGCCTCCATGGCCGACAAGGACCCCAACATCCTCTCCCGGGTGCGCCACCTCATCATCGACGAAGCCGACTCCCTCCTCGACCGCTCCTTCTCCCCCGAAACCTCCAAGATCGTCGACCGCGCCATGCCCTCGCTCAAGCAGCTCATTCTCTGCTCTGCCACCATCCCGCGCCGCCTCGACAACTACCTGGCCACCCACTTTCCCAACATCCACCGCATCGCCACCCCCAATTTGCACGCCATCCCGCGCCGCGTCCAGCTCGGTGTCATCGACGTCTCCAAAGACCCCTACCGCAACAACAAGCTCCTCGCCTGCGCCGACGCCATCTGGTCCATCGGCAAGGACGCCGCCCTGCACGACGGCGCCTCCAAAGATGAGGTGGACGTCAAGCGCATCATGGTCTTTGTCAACGAGCGCGAGACGACGCAGGAGGTGGCCGAATACCTCGTGTCCAAGGGCATCGACGCCGTCGCGCTGCACCGCGACACCCCCGAGCACCGCCAGAGCGAGATGCTCGCCAGCTTCACCAGCAATGAGCCCATGCGCATCAGCAAGGACGAGGCGGAGCAGAACAAGCAGGCGATTCTGGCCAAGACGAGCGGTGCCGGCAGGCGGCATCTGCCCAACACCAAGGTCATTGTCGCGACGGATCTGGCGTCGAGGGGCATTGACACGCTGGCTGTCAGGCATGTGGTGCTGTATGACGTGCCGCATACCACAATTGATTTCATCCACCGGCTCGGGAGGGCTGGGCGGATGGGAAGGAGAGGGAGGGGGATTGTGTTGGTTGGCAAAGACGATCGGAGGGATGTCGTTGCCGAGGTGAAGGAGAGTATGTTCATGGGGCAAGCCCTCATCTGAAATAATCTGACGATGTATGATATGGAAGGGTTTGTACTATAGTGTAACGGCATAGAGTAGATACTTACCCAGCGTGTTATGGGAGTTGAGCGGGAATCTGTACTGCGTTGGATCTCAGCCCAAGACCGTACAAGTATCTGTAGCAATTATGAACAGCTAGCCAAGTTGAGATACCCTGACCAGACTACTATGTATTATCTAACATATCGACTCCTCTATCGTCGTGACTCATAAGTTATAGTCGTCAACGTCGTTGAAATGAATAGCCAAACACAGCTCGCTCGCTCGCTCGCTATTTTGAAGTGAAACCCTAAAACAGAAAAGAAAACCTGTGTCTTGCCTTCTCTTTTCTCCTTTCACCCGCCCCGTCATCCCCACATTGGGTGTGCTCCCATCCCGCTATAGAGTACTCCCCGCTCCCGCAAGCATCACTTCGTAAAGCCCACGTCCCACGTCCTGACCTTACTCAGCGTGCGCTTCCTCATGGTCGCCATGATCTGCGCCTCCATCTTCTCGATGCCCGCCTCGATGTCCGCATCCTCCTGCGCGTACTTGACCTCGCGCCGCTTGTCCCACCACCGCCAGCCAACCACGATGAGCACCGTCAGCGGGACGGATATGGCAAAGTAGATCCATAGGAGCGGGGAGACGGGGGACCAGCGACCACCACTTCCACTTCCACTTCCATTGTCGGTGCTGGCCGCTAGGTCTGTAGAGTCCGGGATGAAGTCGAAAAAGGACATGCTGAAGACCGAGGCGAGGTAGGTGGACGGGAGGAAGATGGCGCCCATGAGGGAGAGGAGCTTCATCGAGGTGCTGTCGCGCTTGGCCGCGTGGGCTAGGCGGCGCTGCTCACCGGCCATTTGGAGGCCGAGTTTGGACTCCTTTTGGGCGATGATGTTGTACAGCTGGCACGGAGGTCAGCTTTCAAATCGGGAAAAAAAAGGGGGCAAAATGGAGGGGAGCTTATTGAGGGGACGGGAAAGGGGTATTGCTTACGGCCGCGCGCTGGATCGTCAGCCGCTCCAGCGTGATGTGCGCGTAGTTTTCGATGCCCTTGAGCTTGGCCTGGTAGAAATCCAGCCGGGCCAGCAGGCTGCGGTGCAGCTTATCCACCTCGCCGCCGCGGCCGCCGTACGCCGGGTCGTCGCGCGCCCGGTCCCAGAACTTGTCCATGGCGGCGCCCACCAGCTTGATGATCTCCTGGTACGCCTGGGGCCGCTTCCACAGCACCTGCGAATGGCACTCGACCAGGTCGCGGTTGATCTGATCCAGGTCGACCATGGCGTCCTTGACGTACTTGCTGTCCTCCTCGCGCACCTCGGTGCGCATGCTGACGGCGTGCTCGAGGTTGCGCAGCCACTCGCGCGCGTTGCGCTGCTTGACGTCGTTCTTCATCGACAGGTCGTGGCTGAGAATGATGAGGGGCAGGAGCAAGGGGTGCAGGACCTGCGCCGCGCACGCCCGCAGGTGTCTGATGCTATCGACGAGGTCCGAGGATGGCGTGCCCTTGGCGTAGCCCGTCGTCATGTGGGTGCGGAACGAGTGCGACAGCATGAGCTCCCAGCCCCGGGTGCGGCCCTTCTTACGGACATCGGATTTGCGGAATATTATTTCTGTACGGATTAGCTAGCACCTAGAGAACTGGGCTAAGGGCTCGTACGCAAGTGCGGGTCGTCGTCGTCCTGGTCGAAGGCGCACCAGAAGAAAGGGCCCACCACGCTGCTGCCCTCGATGGCGCGGAACGGTAGGTGAAAAGCCCGGACCATTTCCTCGTATGCCTGGTGTGATAGAGAGAGGTAACTCGGACTAAAGGTCTCGGGGTGGTCTGCATCAAGTTGGAGGCTGCGAGATACGCCTGATCAGGATCATCGGGCTCATCTCACGGTAGCCGGGAACAACTCACATTAACCGTATACCACCGGTTAACTCAACGTTCGGGGGCAATTTCGGAGGTGCAAATGCGCCCTTGTACCGTCAGTTGAGGATCATAACATTGAACAGTTCACGGGTAGCTTACCCGTTGATGCAGAAAGTTGCCGAACTCAGCGGGAAGCTCATCCAGACGAAAGCGATGTTGCTCGTTGGTGTTGCGCGAGGGATCCTGAACCAACACATATTAGCCCATCTGAGTCCCATGTTAGAGCCATGACAACGTTGCTTGTTGAAGTTCTCTCGCCACCTGCTCCGCCTTCTCAGCATTGTGATCTCCCGGCCGGTTTCAGCTCCACGCGATGCCTGATTGACCATCGTCCGCTCTCAAGTCACGATGTGGCAACTCACCGAGTAATTGAAGATTTCGAGGTACTGGGTCTCCTCCTGGACGCACTTGCATTCGGTCACGTAGGACCGAAACATATAGTCGTCCATGGTTCCCTTTTTTCCGATTGCACCCTGACCCTGTTACAGACCCCAACGCTTTCAAGAGACCAACGTTCATCAACGGATGGTACTAGGTCTCAAAGTGCAAGACGCTCATGTGCTCTCCGAATATAAGATCAGACACAACCAAGATATCGGACAAGCAAGGTGAGTCTGACGGTGTGTAAGCGGCAACTGGATTAACAACATAAGATCGAGGTCAAGACTCACCATAATATTCCGTCTTTACCTCATGCTCAACACAAGTGACAGATTGGATATATCAGTTTAAAGCGACGACCAAAAAACAGACAAACCTCTACCCAATCCATGGGTTCGCTGAATCCTCACAGCCTCGCCCGGCCTCAGCGCAGAAGTAACGGGTGACCAGCCACCATTTGCAAGCCTCTGTCGATGCGGCCGCCGGTGGGCCAATCGCAACTCTGCAGGGTTTGTACCACGCCTTGTAAGCACAGTAGCAAACAGAGTATTTACTGTACAGTTGACCAAAACAAGGCATACAGGTAAGATAATGGAGCAGTTCATTTCGATTTACACTGTAGCATCAGGTGCAAGTACTTCTTTTAGCTCCACTTCATCACGGAGCCGATCCGGATAAGCGAGCCCCACAGCAGCCTACCAATGCCGGTGGCTGAACCGACGAACCGATTCACTCACCGACCCTGTCCTCTTCGGTCTGGACAAGTCGATCACGACACAGCCATGGGATGCAGCCAGCGCCCAAGACCGCCTACCTATGCAAGACATCGAAGGCCCACTGCATAAGAAACGGGTTCTCATCACTAAGTCAATGATACATTTTGCCTGAAAACGTAGAGAGCCTCTCAGAATGCCTTGTCCTTGTCTTACATCACCACAAACCTCTACGTGTACTCTACCACATACCACTGCCTGCCTAACTTCCATTAATCTTGCAAGTTCTCAACAATGGACAGCCAAGTCAGACCACAAGGTTGGTTCGCTCATTTACTCCCTGAGGTGATGAAGCAGACAGGGTGAATTTATCCCCATCAACGTGATCAGCAAAAGTGAGAAGCAGATTTGTCTGTCAGGACAGGAACTAAAATATAGCTACATTTCCATGACAGAAGAGGAGGAGCTCCCTGACAGGAAACGTCACATGCCGTCCACATCCAGAATGAGCTGCAGCAGATTGCGAGACTGCCGGTTCTGGGGTTACATAGATGTACAGTACGGACGTACAAGACACTACAAGCCGAAAGATATCGAAGTTTCTTTTTCTTTCCCCAGTCCCTTGTCAATCAGCATCCGACTCCTTCCCCAACCATGATCCTATCCTACCCTACCGCCATCCCGTCCTATCCATCTTAACCTGTACATTCAGCGCCAGTGATCGATGCTCTCTTATGTTTTCTACTTTGTGTGCCTGCTTCAAGCGATGATTCCACCATCAACTCGGTCTTCTTCTGTGAGGACCGGCCCGCCCGTTGCTATTCCCCTTGATCCTCAACCCACGGATTCTCGCATCTCATCATCATTTGCGTCGTGACCATTCGACCGACCAGAGAACCAAACCTACCGTAGCAGCTGGGGAATGAAAGACAACTGTCATGTTGGCACGGCTGACCCGTCACCGCCCGACTCCCCGCCTCTTCTTGCATATTGAGCGGAGGGGTTTTCAAAAGTCCTGAAACAGGTAACCGTATCTAGCGACAGCAGTCAGTCTCATAGTTTCCCCCAACCCTCCAGCGGGGAGTGCGAGACGAGGAGAGGGAGAGAAAAAAGAACAACCTACTCATCATGTCCCCCCTGACCATATTGTTCAGTTTCCTCCGGGTACCGATCAAACTGGCTCGCATCCCCCATGCCCGCCTTCACGGGCGGCGAGTACGGTGCGTCGATATCCTTCCGCGCCAGCCGGTCCCACGTCACCTCGGCAAACCAGGGATGGTTCTTGACGTCCTGCGGCCCCCCGTACAGGTTGCCCAGCCGCTTGGTCAGGTCGGCCGTGATGAGCCGTTCGAGCAGGTTCTGCGCGTCCGGGTTGATGTAGGCCGGGTACTTGACCTTGCCGCGCAGGATGTTCTCATAAATCTTCATGGGCGAGCCGCTGTCCCAGAAGGGCGTGTAGCCGCAGAGCATCTCGTAGATGAGGATTCCTAGGGACCACCTGGACAACGTGTTAGTAAGAATGGACGAGTAAGGGTCGGAGGTGATTGGTGGTTGTCGGTGCGCCTACCAGTCCACGGACTTGTTGTATCCTTTGTTGGAGACAACCTCGGGCGCTAAGTAGTCCGGCGTGCCGCAAAGCGTCCAAGTCTTGTCTGGCACGCGCTTGGCGAAGCCAAAGTCTGTAATCTTGAGGTGGCCGTGCCGGTCGAGCAGCAGATTTTCTGGTTTCAAGTCTCGATAAATAATGTTTCGCGCGTGCAAGTATTCGAGTGCCAAAGTGACCTCGGCAGCGTAGAATTTGGCGACCGGGTTGGGAAAGCGCTGACACGGGGGTTAGCCCAGGACAGTCCCAGGAATCAATCCCATACGTACCCCCGATCTCCTCAACAGCGAGAAGAGCTCGCCGCCCTCGACAAAATCCATCACCATGTACAGGTTCTTAGCATCCTGGAAGGTGCCCCACAGCGTGATCAGAAACGGGTGCTTGACCTCGGCCAACATCCTTCTCTCGTCGTTGGTGTGCTCGACCTGCTTCATCCTGACCACCTGCGCCTTCTTAAGCACCTTAATAGCGTAGTACCGGTGGTTGTGCTGCGACTGCACCAGGTGCACCCGGCCAAAGCTACCCGTTCCCAGAGTCCGCAGGAGCTCAAAGTCGGCCAACGAGTACCTACCCTTCGTCACCCGCGCCTCACCCGATCCTGCTGTCGATTGTGTCTGGGCTTGGGTCTGCTGCTGGTGCTGCTCCTGCTGGTGCTGCTGCTGGGGCACTGTCGTCGGCTGGCTTGACGCCGCCCCTCCATTATTTATTGGATAGTGAGCATACTGGTTCCCTTGTTGCGGCTGATACCCGGCTGCCCCGCCGTGTTGCGGCGGGTTGATGAGATTCGAGACGTGCGGTACGTGCTGCGGATCCGATCCGGGAGACGGGGTGTGTTGTCCCAGGGGGTAGGGCTGCTGGACCGGTAGAGTATTCATTGGTTGTCGCTGCTGCTCAGCCGCCGCTTCGGACGGCCTGTATGGTTCAGTAGCAGGCGCGGAGGAGCGGTGGGTTGTAGAGTGCGACGTGGCGCTGGAGCGGGAGCCGCGCGAGGCAGTGGACAGGTCGAAGCCGCTGCTCGATGTCGGGGTTACGGGGCTCGTCGGGTTGCTTGTCGACGAAGGGCCCTGATTGCCCTCCCTCGTCCGTTTCCTCCTCAGGAAGCCAAGGGCATGCATCAAGCGATCCGACGAGACAGCCGATCGAACGCCTTGGGCTGTCTAAATGGGCAGCCACGCGTGCAAGAGAAAGAGACGGATGAAAGCCGTTGCAACAGGGCGCTGCGCAGCAATCAACGACACACCAGCAAGCCAATAGCTCTCCTCCGAGGGGGTCACGGCGGGTAGATGACGCCGAGGATTTGGCCGGGCCCAAGGAGCTGACACAGGGTTGGGTGCCGCGGAACCTGAAGAATCTCGGGCGGTGCCAATTGCTAAAGAAGCCCAAGATAGCTGATTGCCGTGAAATTCGTAGCCGGGAGAAATGCCGTAATGACTGTCGTGGGGTTGAGGGTGAAATGCCAGAGCTGGCGAACGAGGTTGCAACACGCAACAGCCCCGCGAACGGCCAAAGCCCTAGGTACCGCAACGGCACAAAGAGGAATAATGGACCAATGGATTGGCTGGCCCAGAGGAACCCGCGCAGCGGTGGGTAGAGGGGGAAAACGAGACGTCGTGGGTGCTTCTCTAGTTCACAGGAACGAATTGTGAGAATTCCGGAATCCCGAGGGTCAACAACCCACTTCTTCGAGCAAGTGGCCTGCAACGTGGACAACGGATGCTACCAGTCAGCTACTAAGCAGCTGCGGTTTGTGCAGTATACCAGTATTGAAGATGGTGGCGTAGGAGTACGGATGCCAACGAGGTTAAGAAGCAGATCATAGGTAACTGGGTACTTGAACCTTAGGAGGGATGGCGTTGTGGTGGAGGGAAAGCCATTGACCCAGAAATGCACAGAGCTGTCCTGGAGGGGCTCCCCGGCCCTTTGTGGATTGGCCATTGTCCGGCCTTGGCAATGGGATAACTATCCAATCCCTTGAGAGCTGCAAACCGGGCTAAGATTTAATCAACTCTGATGCTGCATCATTTTCATCATCCAAACCGTACTGTAAGCCTTCTTTTGCATTGCGGAATACCAAAAAAATATTGTCTTGAAAACTAGCAACAACAAAAAAACCTTGACTCGCTGTCCCGAAGAACAGACAACCACTCTCCGCCATTGATGCTGTGCATGTTGATGAATTCAATCCGGGAGTGTGTTGTTGGTGGCCAGAATCCGAGTCGCTTTGAGGAGGGGCCGATGTGGGGTAGTCCCCGCAGGGACAAGGATTAGCTCCTGATCGGGCGCTGGTCCAAATCGTCATCGGCCGGAGATCTGTTCTGCGATTCCAGGCGGCATCTCATAATACAGTACGAGGCAGCTGGGGGTAGTCGGGAGCGCCTCCCGTCCATGACGCAGAGCAAGAGTACGATAATGGTCGATCAAAAGAAACATGATACTAATAACATGGCACCAGACCAGGCGGTGTTCTAGATCGAGTTGAATGTCTCAAGTCAGCGCCAAAGTTTGGCTGAAGGCGTGATGACTGTGCAGCAAGCTGACCTTCAGTCCCTTGCCTTGCGCACACGTTTCGCACAAGGGGTTGCCATCGCGGTCGATTGCGATCAGAAAAGAAACCGCTGTGTGATGCACCTTCATCCGAGAGCCTGGAATAACGTTGATACAGAACAAGTGACTTTATGCGAGCGGATGGTAACGTAAACCCGGATTCCCTATCCCCATGCAGAACAGCGGAAATCAAGGTATCTTTTGAGTTTTTCTGGCCGTTGATCGTCATCAAATATCCTTTCTTCAAGCCCGTCCGGTCCCCACCTCAGAATCGGTGGCTTCGCTTGTTGTTCGCTCTCCAGGCAGTGAATCCAACATAGCCGCCGCCGACGACGAGGAAGAAGAAGATAATCTTCATGAAGAACCAGGTCCAGCTGCCGCCTTCTTTGGACCCAGACTTCTTGCCTCTGCCACTGCCGGGAGTCGGCCGCCCGGTCGGCTGTGCCGTGTACAGGTTTTTGGCATTGATCGAGATGATGTCGTGGTTATCGCTCAGCTCCCCCGTCTCGGCGCTGAAGCCAAGGTAGGCCACCTGGGGAATCGCGGGCGGCTGGTTTGTCTCGAAGCACAGCGTCCACTCGCCCTCGGACTTGTACTGCAACTCCAGCTTGAGAAACTTGTCCTGGAAGTAGGTCAAGCGGAACTTGGTCGGGACGCTGGCGTGCCGGATGCCCCTGGCCGAGCAACCGGCAAACTCGGTGTCCTTGCCGTCCGTGTCCTTGTCGTACGAGGTCTTGCCGTCGCCGACCATGGCCATGACGTAGGGGAAGACGACGCCGGGACGGTTGTTCTTGTACGTGTCAAAGAAGATGCCCAGACCCTCGAACTTGTCGGCGCTGCCAAATACGGGGCCGACTTTCCCGCGCTCCTTCGTGAGCCACATGGCGAAGCCGTCGCCATACAGCTGGTTCTTGCCGTGAATCCTGAATTCAACCTCAATCTCCCAGTTCGTCGCCGTCAATGGCACCCTGGAAAAGAGCCATCCGTTTTGTGAAGGGTGGTCCGAGGTCAGGCGGATGTACCTGCAAGATACCGTGTTAGAGAGCGCCGGGCGCGCGATGCGCTGCTGGGAGGGTGCATTTACTGATCGGTGCGGATGATTGTGTCGCCCCCAAAGTCGTACCACCGACTTTGCATGTCAGAGTCCAGGTATGGCTAGAGCAAGACGTCAGTCCAGTCCCTAGGGTGAAGTGAGGCAGAGGGATGCGCACCTGGACGAGAGTGTGTGTTCGCAGCTAAGCAAGACCGTCAGCACTGCCGTCAAAAGCAGACCACAGCATGGAGCGACGCACCCCTATGCTCTTGACATTATCTCCCGAATCCTCCGCCTGAATCCGCCCCCAAGAAAGCGTGGCCAGCCACAAAGCCGACAGCGTCGACTTCAACATTGCGCCGCGGTGTCGATGGATCGAGAGAACTGAACGAAAAGGGAAGGGAACGACTCGTGTGAGATGTAAGTGGAGGCCGTGGCCAAGGCGAACAGAGGAAAGAGAATCAAAGAAAAGTGTCCGAACGAGTGCGTAGTATGGCCGTTCGGAATGCTGAGCCGAGAGCAAGCCTGGCGCTGTATGTGTGGTCGCTCGAGAGTCGGCAACACTTCGACTCTCACAAGACCCTGACGGTTTCCCTTAGCTGGCCTTTTCAGGAAGCCCGGTGAGTGGAGTGGCCCCAGCCTCGCTGAGCTACCCTTGTCTGTGAGCCTCGTGGATTCATAGCCGGCTCCACCCTCACTGATCCACCCAACGTTTCTGTACCACGTTAACGCACCAGCCTCAGCATCAAAGGCATGCGCCACAGCTTGGAACTTTTCCCAGCATCATCTAAGACTCAATAAACAGCAGACCGGATCCCCATCCAACTCTCTGCCCGCCGCAACCATGGACTCGGACGGAGTGAAGAATGCTATCATCCGGCAGCAGCTCCAGGCGACCAATGCGGCCAATGCGCGGACCCTTATAGAGGTAAACGCTCCCCGTATCTGCTATCTCAGACCAGGGAACTCCCAAACCCCTCTTGCTTGCTCTCAAACTAACCCCGTGACCCCTAGAACATCAACGAGAAGTGCTTCGAACGCTGCGTCCCCAAGCCCGGCTCGTCTCTTTTGAGCAGTGAACAGACGTGTCTCACACAGTGCATGGAGAAGTACATGGCGGCGTGGAATGAGGTCAACGCGGCATACATCCGCAGGTTACAGCAGGAGGTCGGCAACCAGACCATCTCGAGCACATAGACGAATGGAGGTGCCAGGCTGTACAGCATGACTACCACCTGGAACAATAAGTGAAGGACTGAATGCCATTGACAGGGTCAGGCTGCATATGTACGATTGGGGATCAGTTCAACCGGGATAGAGTTAAGACCGCGGGAGGCAAAGATGGTGGTTTCGCGAAGAATGGACGGTTAAAGGAGGGCAATCATCCACAGGTCATTTTCGCCGGATACGGTCGCGGGTATCTCAAGAAACGACAAACCATCAGCGCAACCATACTATGGAGCCTCCAACCCATTCTTCTTGGCCTCCTCTGCAGCCCTCTTTCTAGCAAGATACCTCTCCTTGGCACTCGAGATATCGGCCTCGGTCTTGCGGCTCTTGCTTGCAAGCTGCACCTTCGCAGCCTCCTCCTCTTCCTCCTGCCGCGACCGCTTAAGCGTCTCCTCCAATTGTGCCGCCAGCATCCTCGTCTGGCGCTCACGCATCGCCTGTTTCCCGCCCGCATTATACACCCCTTTGGTATGCCCCACAGCCCCCGTCCTTGCCGCTGCAGCCCCGTTCTCCTGCCTCTCCTTCTCCATCTGCACCTCAGCCTTCTTCTTGGCCGCCACATTCAACCCGCCTTTCAACAACTGCCTCTTATCCACCACCTCACCCTCGTCATTGACCAACACATTGCCCCCCATGGCATTGATCTCCTTCGCACGCTCCGCCGCACTCTTCTCCCGATCCTCCTCCTCCAACCCCACATTCCCCCCTCGAGGCTGCACCCCTTCCTCAGCGGCCTTGACAAGCAAAGCATGCTCCCTCTCCCCCCGCTCCAGCATCCCCTTATAAAACTCCGCCAGTCCTCTCCCCTGATTCCTCTTCCTCTCCTCCTCCTCCTTTCTCGCCTCCTCCTCCTGCAGCCGGCGATTCGCCTCCTGCTGCCGCCGGTACGCCTCGGTCACGAACTTTTCTTTATCCGCAAACTCGTCCCCCTCGGCCGCCCGTTCCCGCTGCAGGCGACGCTCCTCGGCAATTTGCCTGTCGCGCTCCCGGATCTCGGCCGCATTGAGCAGCGCGTCAAAGTACCGCGGCCGTTTCTCGGTGGCGGCGGCGGAATCTTTGGAGGAGGCGGTCGCCTTGGCGGCTTTGAACGAATCGTAGGCTGCGTCGTAGTCGTAGATGGAGGGATCGGCGGCTTCGGCCGAGGCGGCGTGCTTGCGGGAGGTGAGGGCGCTCGAGAGGTCGGTGAAGAGGTTAGGTGTTGTTGAGGTGGGGGAGGCGGATCGTTTGGATTGGGATAGGGGTGGCGGTGGCTGGTTGGCGGATGGTTTCTTGGGAGGTTTTTTCCGATTGTCGAGCGTGCCGCCGTCGTTTGTGGATGGTTCGGTGCTGAATATGTCGAGCTCAGAGACCTGGGCTACGTTCACTGGTGTGCTGTCGTCACCTGAGCCGTCGTCGTCTCCTCCGCCAGCGAACGGAGCTGGTTTTCGAAGCGCTGCTGCTGGTTTCGCAAAACCGGCCTTCTTGAGGCCGAATGAAAATGCCGGCTTGCTCATTGTAAGCTTCGGCAATGGATATACGAGAAAAGGTGGTGATACAGGAAAGCAGATGGCGAGGCGCATTTCCAGGTTGGCAAGACACCGTCGCCGGACGAAAGCACTCTGGAAAGAAGTCGGTCCATTTCACCAGCCACACACCTCTTATCGGTGAGATAAGAGCTCCCGGCAGGCAAAAATGGGTTACTTGGAAGCTCAGAAGGCGGGTCATTCTTGGCGTCTTTGAGATTTGGACGAAACGTCGAAGTAGCGTCGTGTTTGTTTCTTATGTTGGCATTTTCTCCTGTCCACAGGAGTCTGGTAGGGGGATTGGTATCGATTCTGCTGATATGGTTGCTCGTCCTAAATGTCCGGATCCTGTACCCGACCGATGGGCCGGGAAACACCTCACGCGGCGCATCTAGACCGTTGATAACTGTGCTCCATATCTCAGGCTCACCCATCCCGCGTTCGTAGGTATCGCGTGCTAGACCACGGCGAGCATAGGAATTGGGTTCTCTCTGCGAGATGGAAGAAGGATATAGACATAAAAGCCCCGATCGTCTTCACCGTACTGATAGGAGTCGAACACCGAAACTTCTGTAAAACGGCATCGTGTACATCGTGGTGTCGGTGTCCAGGCACTCGTCGAGAAAGAGTTCCATCCGGCGTGAATCCAACTCGGCCTGCCCGCCACGGCCACCCACTGCTTGACATATCCAACTTCCATTGAGCATCAACGTTTCGTCAGGCCGTACCAGCACCTCATTCAAATGGCCTTGCACCAGGAGGAAGGCCCCAGACAAAGCTCCTGCGGGGTCCAATATCTCCGCTCCGCCGCGTAGGTTGACAAGGCCGCTTTCCACCTAGTGAAGGCCCATAGGACTCTCCTTCGGACGTAGAGCAATCTCCTTATCTGTAGAAGCCCAATTTCGCGACGGCGCTCGGTACGCGGTTGGTCGAGGTGTGGGTGTCATGCTTCTCCAGCCTAAATGTGCCGAGAAGACAGCTCCTGGCCCCTTGCAAATCCCTGCCAGATATGTCACACCGGTTATGTTTTGATGGTACTTCACAATTCCTGAATGTGCTGGCAGGGTATCTGAACGGTAGGTCAGAGTGGCCAAGGTATATCGTCCCAGTATATCGCCCAGAGCTTTAGGACTTCGTCCGGCCGGGTGTGGTACCAGACCAGGGGATCGCCGTTGTAGCTCCTCGGCGACAGATACATGCGCCCGGAGAGATATTGTAGTGTCCAAATTCGAGGAGCTCCAGTTGGATAGCTCACTGAAGGTATAAGCTCATTACGCTCCCAGACGAGCTGTCGGCGTGAGAAGTGTAAGATTCGAGGTGAGAGGAGCCTTTTTTGCAGTACCCAACCCCTCTGAATTCTCGGTAGTCAAGTATGTAGTGGGAAGAGGAACCACGTCTGGTACTAACCCTTTCTAACGGCGACTCCTGTCCTTCATGCTCGATACCTTCGTTTTCTTCGATGAGCAGCAGAGTTTCGTCGTCTTGCGAGGCCTTCACGTAAGCCCCAATGACTATGTCTCCTCGGTCTCGGTTCAACCCCCCGTTCGAGTCTTGCGAGGCACTTGCTGCGATGTTGCACATGGCGTTATGGTACACATCTGCCATAGAGCTTGATTCACTCGCCCAGTCCTGGGGGTCGTCCTGGATGATGCAGAGCGAGTCGATCCAGATGTATCTGGCTCCGAGCCTACGAGTTGCCACTATAGCGTCTTCGACAATCCGTGGAAGAGCCGGAATTTGCTGAAGCAGCTCTTCCCTATTTCTCGTTTCCAGGTTGAACACCTTTGACGCGTCGCCCCAGAAATGACTCAGCGTCAGGTAGGGACCATCTGGAGCAACTGCGCTGTTTCGATCAACCGTACGTGTTCTCTAGGCTGCCCCGAATGTCCGACGTCGATAAGCCGCGTCGGAAATCACCTCAGTTCCGGTTGCTGTTGCTTCGTTGTGCGGCATGCTTCATGAGTTCCTAAGCAATTTGCTAATGCCTTGAGTGCAAAAATTCGAGAAGACGCATCTGAGTTTGTCGAACCGGGACCGACGGGCTTGATGGTCACGCTAGGCTTGGATGTCTTATTTGGTGTCTAGATTTTTTTAGCTTCTCCTGCTGTTCCCGGAGGTGGTTGAAGGACGTCTCAACACATGACCTACCCTTATCATCTTCAGGGTCGCCCTGCATTATGACAACACGCTCCACTCTCAGTCTGTTTGCCTCATCTCGGATCGAGAAGGTGAGGCGGCACCTCAACCATCTTTCGTCATATTCGCCGCATTCGAGATAATCCCGGCTGAATGTGGTCAAGCTGTCGCGTCCCAGCTCGCTTCATTGATGGCGGAAACCATACTACCCGGTTTATTCTGTAGCAGCGTGTTGCAAACAAAACATCCCTCCCTGACGGCTGTGGCAAAGCTTCTATGAGTAGAGTGAGTCTAGGTCGGAACTCTTCCATTGTCCTCGATCCTCGTATTATTGGAGAGATATCCATAATCACTAAGCCAGCCGGGCTGTTGGGTGAAGCAGGAGCGCACACATTCTTCGCAATGTTGGCAGAGATGATGCGAAGTGAGAGCAGTTGCATCAACGGGGACAAGTTGAGCTTGTTCGATTTCTGCTGATTTCCAACAACGGAAAAGTCGACGCATCTTGCTGGATCGACGGAAAGGCATAGCTGCGTACCTTCAAGTAAAGATACATGTTGTAGGACGGTACTGAAGTATGCAGATGGGAGGGAGAAAGGGTGGAAATTGACGATGGAAGGCACGATGTCTTTGTGCGAGAGCATTGAACGGGGCTCGGACTATGCTCATAAGCCACGGCTGTCCGCACGTGACGTTCAAAGCAAACCTGAGCAAAGCCGATGCATCGAGGGACCTGCATCTGTAAATGGATTGCTGAGAGCAGCTCATGGGTTGTCGGTGACTCGGGACTTGGCTCTTGCATTCTACTATCCTATCCTACGGTACGTTACCCAACCATGAGGGCCATTGCTGTGTTATCAATGGAATTTATTCGTCGCTTTTCTTAGCCCGAAGCTTCACTACAAGTTCAGCCTAACAGGCGAGGAAGAACGGGAGGAAGTTAACCTAGAGTAAAATACTCCTCTCCACCTTGCTGACCATCAAGTTGGAGCAAGCACTTGAAACCGACGGCCCCCTCCTTGATAGCCGCGGTCTCCCGCAAGAGGCAACACCCGGTGTCGCCATGAGCATGTAGCAACTGTTCTCATTCTAAATCTCAACCGTAATCCCGTTCAGGCCACGAACAACCCACATACGACAAAGGTTTCTCCCATAACGGACCGAGGGAGTGACTTCGATCTGAAGTCTTTAGACTATCCAGCGGCTCCCTTTACAAACTGCTCTCTCCAAAAGCCCAAAACCCACCCATCCAGCAATCCAAGCTCGCTATGCAGTCGCTCTTAGCACTCTGTTAGTCCCCAACCCACTTCGGTTCCTAAGAAACACGACAGATGCCTAAGTAACAAGCCCAACAAATATTTCATACGCCTACCTCAACTTAATCCCAACCTTAACCAACACCACACCCTCCGTCTCCACCCCCTCCGCATCCAAGAGATGCACAAACCGATACCCCTCCCTCAGCCGATCCAACCTGACACAAGCCCATGCGGCCAACGAATCCCTCCCAACCTCGTCATCCCTCACGAGGAACCTCACAAACGACAGCTGGGGAACGACTCCGGTTACACTCCTGAACACCAGCTCCTGGCCCTTAAAGTCCGGATCGCGCCCCTTAGCGGACTTGGTCTTGGCCTTGTACTCGCCCTCCTTCTCGCGGCCATCGGCGGGCACCGGATCGGTGCCGTGGCGCTCGCCGGGCTGCTCGACGTGCATCTCGACCTTGAGGTATGGGCGGAAAGAGGAGGGGTCGTCGTCGCCTGCGGGGAGGGGGACGGATTGCGCCGCGAATATCCGCAGCGTTAGGTCCATTGTGTAATGCTTTACTGCGACGGCTTGGGGTTCCGTGTTGGTGTTGGAGGCGGTGGTTGGGAGTGGTTTATGGAGGCGGTAGCCTGGAAAACCGTTAGTGGGCGGATGGCAAGGGGGAAGTTTGAGGAATACCCTCTGGCTTGAGCACATATCCGCTGGTGCCGGCGAACATGGCCTCGTTGAGCATCATGCCCTCGTCCCAGTTCTGCCAGTTGAGCGCAACGATCTGGATGCCCTTGCGCCAGAAAACGGTCGGGTCGAGGTTGGACGAATTGACTCTAAGTCCTGAAGGATACACACGCAAAAGGAAGCGGCGGTTGTGCTCAAACAGCTCGCGGGCACTCTTCTCGTGCACCTCTTTGACGTCACCCTCGGACAGCGAGAAGATGTGCGTCGGCATGGCCGCCTCGGGTTGCGTCAGGCTCTTGAACGATACCCCACGCGTGTAGATGCCGAGTTTGCTGAGCGCCTGGATAATCTTGGACGGGTTCTTCTGCTTCTTGGCCGCGGCGTTGTTGCCCGGCAGAGGTACCTCATCGCCGTCGGTCGCCGGGGGGCTGCCTCCCTCCGGCGGGACATACTTAACCTTGACAAGGATCCTGCGGCGCAGCTCGGCTGGCGAGGGCAGGTGCTTCGGGTCCTCTTTGGCCTCGGGCACCAAAAAGGGCCCCCACGTCTCGAGCATAATGGCCACCATAGCCTCCTGTTGCGCCGGGCCGCAGTGGACTTCCAAGCTGGCGATCAACGGGCCGTCGGTCACCACGAAGGCGTAGTCCCTGATGGCCTCGCACACCTCGCGGAACGACACCTCCCTGGTCATGGTGTACCCGTGCTTGACCTTCGGTTCCTTGGGGGAGGTAACCCTCTTCAGTGGGCTTGCGGGCGGGCTCATGCTTGAAGGGTCCTTGTTGTCAAGGGGAACCTTGGCCGTCGCGGTTGGGGTCGCCGTGTTGCCTGCTTTTTTGGAGGATGAGCGAGACAGGCTCCTCTTGATAGCCGGTGGTGTGAACTGCTTACTCAGCGTTGTTCTCTCCAGCCGACTGGTCAGAGATCTGGGCAGCTTGTCCTTCACGGTGCTCAGGCGCCTCTTCTTTTGGCCTTTCTTGGCGTTGGCATCCTCGTCATCACTGCTGCTGCTGCTGTCCGAGTCCGACTCATCGCCGTCCCAGACATCAATCTCAATGCAGCGGCAGCCGCGCAGGAGGACGTTCCGGTAGGCGTCGGCGCTGGATGCACTCGACAACTGATTACCCGTTAAATACGTATTATGGCTCGAGCTGACAAAGTAGTTGGACAGCGGCCAGGAGAGGTCCTCGTCACGGGGCGGGGCAACGGCGTTCGTGGTGGACGAGGTCATGTACCGCAGGAAGGCATTGAAGTCCCAGGGCTTGCCGCCGGCCAGCTCCAGGGTGCGATCAGCGTCGGAGTCGCGCTGGATGTCCTTCAGGAAGGCGGCAACCTTCTGGGGACTCCACGTTGTGTCGCCGCCGGCATGGGCTGCATGCACTTTCTGAAGGTGTGAGAGGATAGTGCTATTGACTACCCCGACTGTATGCGTCTTCCCCGAGACACCACCTCCCGCTTGATGGCTGCCATCAGGTAGCGGGCGCGCAGTCGCCGGGGCCGACATGGTAGCTTGTTGACGTTGGAAACCTTGGTTGCGACTAGTCGACCACTAAGCGGTCAGCAGTGAGCGAGCAAGTATCTAGATGGGGGCCTGGATCCTTTAAGACCATGTAAGGTAAGGTACGGTATGTTTTCTCCTTCCCGAGAGCCAGTTTTGGGGATCAGGCCGATTCAGGCTGGTCAGGTCAGATCAGGCCTCTAAGACAACCCCTCCAAGGTTCGCCCGGTGCCAATGTCAAACAGCAGCTGAGGACCATCAGAACCCCACCATAAAGCTAATTGGTTAAACACCCCGCTAAAGCGCCCAAACCGGGGCGGAGTCCGCTAGGCCTCATGAGGCGTAAAGAGTGTGGCCTCCAGCGGTACTCGTCAACGCACGGCCCAGCGACGGCGCCGGGGTCCGGAGGGTTGCCGCCGGCCTAGAAGTCGAACTCTCATGAGCCGTGGTACGGCGTGCACCGCGCCTTAATAAAGGTACTCGGCCAAGCTGAAGAGCTACCGTACTAGTCCGTTCAAGCCATACGTTGGAGTTCACCCGAATGAATGAGAAACAAAAATAATGCAGAATCATTCTTGAAACTTGACGGAAGCGAGATTCGAACTCGCGCGGTTTCCCACTGCGGAAAGTGTTTAGTTACCTAAACGCAGCGCCTTAGACCACTCGGCCATCCCGCCATTATTTTATTTTGGCCTTATCTTGAACTACAGTAGGTTTGAAGAAGGCAGCTAGCTAGCTTCTCTTCTACTTGAATCTGTGCGCCCACTTATCTTTCTTGCGTCGCAGACGTATTCTGTATACTCTCCCTCTTCCTTTCCTTAGCTTTCGACTAGCAAATTGAGTCGGCATTTGCAGTGCCCAGTGCCTCGCCTTGATGCTACTTGTCTCTCACATTTGTCCAAACTTACAAGCTAACTACGCCTCCCCCGGGGTTTTAAAGGTTAGCGCGAGACAAGCCGCACCGACTAACCAAGACATGCAAGCAAGTAGAGATACCTTGGAGTAGAAAAATCATTGTTTTTTGGTACTCTGTACTTCCACCTTCAGCTGCAATTCCGTAACCTGTCTGGCATCGAGTGCGCTAGCCGCAGTAAAAGATCCTCCGGAATTGGATCCCATGCCTCCTGAATAGCCGTACGGAGAGCCGCAAGACTAAGTCGTTGAAGATCTGGGTGGCGGTCCTCGATATAGTTCTTCACCCAGTGCCAGAGGTTCTCTATCGAGTTGAGGTCAGGGCTCCAAGCAGGACACTCTAATACCTCAAGTCCAAGTGCCGTAAGTAGACGCCTCGTTGAGAGCTCTATAAGCAGCAGCATTGTCTTGTTGAAAGACAAATTTGCAGCCGTGAGACTCCCAGAACTGTCGTATAAGTGGAAGTATAAGTCGTTGATATTTCTCGGTATACATCCCCCGGTATCCCTTTCCTAGAAGAACTCGGGTCCCTTATACCGTTCAGCGAAGCAGCCCCTGAACATCTAGCTATATGGTTTTGCCGAAGAAGTGCCCAAGTGTCACGAACCAACCATATATCGAGGCCTGGTGGGGCGACGGAAGCCAATGAAGAGGCGTAACACCGAGGGAAAGCTGAGGTGGGGCCTGCAAGAGGGATCACCGCCGAGGAAGTGAGCGCGGTGAGCGGCTCACCAGGATCACCGCCAAGAAGGCGATCGCAGTGATCGCAGGTACGGAGGTACCCGGGGGAGAGGAAGCTGTATATAGTCTACGATCTTTAGGCCTACGGGCATCACTGTAGCTTCCTCAGTAAGCAACTCAAGTGCAAGACTGTCAGTACCTTTGGACATTGCTTGTTGTGAACCCTTTGCCTTCACCGAACCTCACCCCGTTGTCAAGTATAACCTTCAGGATTCCCTCTCAGAAGTTGGGGCTTGAAATTCGTCACCCGAAGGCATTGCCAATGTGCCTCAATTCTGGAAGAGCTCTCGCGATACGGATATACAGAGATTAAATGCAAGAGAAGGTGCTGTCACCTGCACTCCGACGACAGGCGCCGTTACAAGTACATCAACACCACGTTCACTGCATACCAAAACATTAGTAAAACCTGAGCTCACCTAGAAAAACATAAACGCCTAATAAGCGCTCCAAATAATGGGCTACTCCTAGGTAGAAGCGGTAATTACTTGCACCTCTTAGAGCTACTAGAGGGCTAAATAAAGCTAAAATCAAGAATAAGGAACCCCCTACGCAAATGAGCACTTCTAAGACAACAGTTATATCGAACATTGTCCAGAACAATCCTAGCACCAAAGGTTTGCATCGAGTCTAAGGTATGTTCTTGCGGCAACCTGTATGAGGATATTGAAAAATTCAAGGTACATCATATCCATTTTGGAGGTCGAAATGATCATGGCAAACCAGCTAGATACTTCAAGATTCAACGATCCTGTTGGAGATCCAACAGCCACGATTCCACGGTGGCACGCTTTTTGGGAGCTTTTTAAAACAGTGGGCTTTTTTTTCGAGTGCCTGTGAGCAGCTCAGAATCTGTCAATTGAGAGTTCTGCTCTTATCCTCCTTCTCCAAGTTGCCTGGGTGCCTCCCAGACCTTATGCAACAGCTGTGTGTTACCCCCGACCAAGGTAAGGCACCGGCAATTCAGTTTCCGAGTTTCAAGTGCCACCACTTCCAACAGATACATTGGCTGAAGATGAGCAGCCTGAAGGTAGATAAAAGCCCCAGTGAACGGAAGAGTGTCCAAGTAACGCAGTGCCATCAAACGCCGGTCTATCCTTTTGTCACGCCAACGCTCTATGCCCAGGAGAAATGTCACATCTCATACAGTTTTTTTGTGTGTGTCATAGCGCCCGAGGCCCCTTCTTGACGATGTCAGCCTCATCGTCATCCCGAGAAGACGCCTCATCAAACTCGACCGTCGTCTCATACGACCTCTGCACATAAATGCCCCCGTCCTTCTGCGCGCTCGTGTGCACGTCGTCCAAGGGTATGGATTCGGCCACCATGACAGTCCTCGACACCGAGTTGGGCCCGTAGCCACCGCGACCGCCAGGCGCCGGCGTCCGGGCGGTCCCGTAACCGTGAGACTTGTTTCCGGAGCTGTACTTTTTGACGCTGCGCGAAAGCAGCGCCTTGAGCGGCGGCAGAGAGCCGACAATCAGGGCCGTGGCGGTCTCGACGGCGCCCCAAATGGCGAGTCCGACGAGGTCGACCATACCGCTGGCGGTGATGACCTGCGTCATGCGGACGATGGCGACCGACATGATAATGGCGCCCAGGCTGAAGGCGACGCCCAGGCCGATCTTGCGGCGGACGTCGAGCTGCAGCGACGGCAGGATAGCGATGGGCAGAGCCATGATCATCAGGTCGCTCGCGATGTCGACCGTCGTCGAGTAGATGACGTTGAACTTTTGCATCCAGACCTCGTGTGGTTCGCTGCATGCGCCTGAGGTGGTACCCGGGTCAGTTATGCCTGTCTTGAAGCTGGCCTATGACGTGGGATCCGTTGTTGAGTCACTCACCAGCTCTGAAATAATCCGACGGAGGGCTGCAGGTCAAGGAGCTCGCGAGCCAGCAACCAATGTAGGCCAGGAAAGTAAAGACGGCGACGCCGTACCATAGACGCCGAAGGAGCGGGAACGGCTTGACCAAGCGGAAAAAGACGGCCATGAAGCTCGCCTTGATGGACCACAGGATCGTCCAGAAGAGCTTGATGATGGGGAACTGCCAGCGAGTGAGTTGCTCGAGTTGCCATGTGGTGTCCTGGTCCATGGCGACGCGGCCTGCTCCGAGGTACGTGCTGTACCACAGCGAAGGCATCTGCTCCGTCTGGAGAATCGCCATGGTAAGAGAGCAGAGCCAGGCCCAGATGATCCAGTAATCGTCGACGAGAAGGGAGCCATTCTGGCGGAATCGGACGACCAGTCGAAGGGACACGAAGGCGGTAGCCACCGAGAAGCAGACCCAGACGACGGCGAGGAGGCCGGTCTCATCGACGGTCTGAGCCGCACCCGTGAGCGGCGCATTCGGGTTCGGTGGGTAGGCCGACATGGTTCCAGTTGTCCACCAGGGCCAAAGGGCGTGTCGAAAATTCAGCAACCAGAAAAGCAAAGCAGAACGGGAAGCCAAGGGCACCCGAGGATCTGGGTCCTTACATATCCCCTGAGTCCCAAACCACCGGAGCCTCGAAGCAGCACGGGGGCGCGGGAATCTCCCGACAGAGTTGCGGCATCTTCCGGTGACGAGATTCTAGCGTCGCATTGTTTCCGCGTCTGTGTCTCAGGCTCTTCCTCCCAAAGGTGTGGCCAAAGAAGCCCGCATGGAAGCTGAGCCGAGCTTGAAAGCGCCGCGGACAATGGGCCGAGGGCAATCATGGGCATCGAGAAGGAGCCCTGGCACTTGTGGCTGAATACGGCACCGAAGTGGTTGACGGGCCCCCCTGCCCCGTCACCAAAGCCTATGCCTGACAGCTTCCAATTGTAGTTTGGGGCCGATGCAGGATCCTTAGTCGTCCTTGGCGGCCAGTCGGAAGGGCGATCTCAAGAGCCGGACAAGCCCCGCGAAGGGGCTTACTCCGTAAGCGTCCTCGGCGAAGGCTTCCCCGAGCATTGTTGTGGAAATGAACAGACGATGGGCGAAGAAGATTCTTGTCACATCGAGTTGTTGAGTTATTCTGGAGCTGGTCAAATGCATTGCAGGCAGAATCAAGACGATCATGTCTTGTACTGAGCCCTCAAGGTTCGACATCAACTTCACCTGTGAGAACAAACCCTCGGTGCTGCAGGAACTTGAAGAATGTGATGTGGCAGGAGTCCTATGTTGCAGTGCTTGATGAGGGGAGGATGCAACCGAGCCAACGTCAGAAATTAGAATGCAGCTTTGGACAGTTCCTGCATGCACCGTAACACTTGTTTCAGGGATTTGATCCTAACAAGCTACATCCCGCCAATGAGGCTTTGGCAGTTGACCCACGTACCACGCTATTATGCTTAAACATCCTTGAACCGGTGAACGTCCAGGGTGTTGAAACCAAGTCAACACGAGACCGTCGATAACACCTCAACACACTCGCAGCATTTGCCCAAAATTCCCATCCAACCCTCGCCCATTGCCAACCGGGGCAAAGGCGCGGCCAACTCAATGCCAACTGTGGGTGGCCCCGGCCCGACCCGGGTGCTGTCTCGCTGGTCATCCCTCTCATGGTTCAATTGAGTTCTCCGTTGTCTGGGACATTTCCCTCAGTTGTGTGCAGTTTGAAAGCTCCTGGGATCTCATGGTTCTCATCAACAACAAAGTATGGAGGAAAATGCTCCTCCTGAGAGAAGCAGATCTTGCGAGCTGGGGATGCGATGCCCAGATCCGCCCCCCTTGCATGTCCAAGACCGCTTGACGCTCGCGCTCCATCGGAGATTCCAAAGACCAGCATCCTGCTCCTCCGCATGGCCCCCCTACCCCCACGTGTCGTACTCGTCGGTCGGGTTTCCCAAAGAGCCCGATCCGCCAAGCAGCCTTGATTAGGTAGGTGGCATCGACGACTATGTAAGTTGGATGATCCCCCTCAACCTCCTTCATCGCACCTCTTGCTCTGCTCGAGGTACCTCGCGTCACTCAGCGACGTCGTGCCCAGCTCTTTACTCTCATTAAACGGTCAAGATGCGCTTCCAGGCGGCCCTGTCACTCCTTTTCACTCTCGGTGCTGCCGCGGAGGAGCTTGAGCAGAAACCGAGTTCCCAATGCAAATGCGTGAGTTGTGTCCTTCATCGGGCCTTGCCAGCGCAAACCTGACCTCGCTTTTTTCATCACAGGTCCCTGGCAGTGACTGCTGGCCCAGCCTGTGCGAATGGCAGACCTTTCGCAGGCAGCTGGGCTGGGGCAAGCTCATCAAGACGCGCCCCGTTGCTGAGTCGTGCTACGACGGACCTCGTAAGGATCTGGGCCAGTGCGCCTACGTGGCCAAGATGTGGTCGGACCAGGACTTCCAGACCAGCAACCCGGTCGGCAGGCCGTATCCCTACAACATCACCTGCGCTCCCGTGGACTACGCCGCCGGACAGACTCCCACATCGTGCATCCTTGGCTCTCTTCCCGTCTACGCTGTGAATGCCACCACCAGGAAGGACATTTCCGCTACGCTCGAGTTCGCCAAGAAGAACAACGTCCGTCTCGTCATTGCGAGCACGGGACACGACCTCCTGGGCCGCTCGGATGGCTATGGCGGTCTCGAGCTCTGGCTGCGCCACTTCCGCAACGGCATCTACTTCCAGAAGACGTTCCAGTCGGCAACAAAGTGCACCAAGTCCGGTTGGACAGGCAGCGCTCTGCACGTCGACGGCGCCTGGCAGTGGCGTGACGTCTACAAGGTTGCCGAGGCAAACAACGTTATCGCCGTCGGCGGTGGTGCGCTCTCTCCTGGTGCCATCGGCGGATGGCCGTCCGGCGGCGGTCATGGTCCCGCCACGCGGAACTACGGCCTAGGCGCCGACCAGATCCTCGAGGCTGAGGTGATGCTTGCCGATGGGAAGATCGTCACGGCAAACCACTGCGAGAATCCCGACCTGTTCCGCGCCCTCCGCGGCGGCGGCCCCGGCTACGGCATCGTCCTGAGCCAGCACATCAAGGCCCACCCCAATGTGAACGTTGTCACGACCCATCGGCTCGCCATCGCTCCGTTCGAGCAGACTCCTGAGAATGCGGACCTTCTCGATGCCGTCGCGGTCATCCTCCAGCAACTCCCCGATCTCAACGACAAGGGATACGCCGGGTACGGCTATTGGTTCCGCAACTTCCCCACTGTCTTTGTCGGCAACGCTCATTCTGGCTACACTCATGGCTTCTGGACCATCGGCAAGGGCAAAGCCGAGGCCGAGGCCGCCATGAACAATACCCTTAAGCTGCTCGAGAAGTTCCAGGACAAGCTGTTCATCTACTCCTCCTACACCGAGTATCCCGACTACTGGTCCTTCTACCACGCCGAGTCGGGCCTGTACGACCCAACCGGCGACACCTCGATCCTCACCTCGCGCATGATCGACGCCAAGGCCGTGTCCAACTACACCGCCGTGCGCGAGACGGTCGAGATCACCAGTGGCGCTCCGGAAGAATTCGCCTCCAACGTCATCCTGCTCGTGTCGGGCGGCCAGGTTTTCAAGGACGGCGCCGACAGCTCCTCCGGCCTGCACCCGGCCTGGCGCACCTCGCCCTTCGTGCTCATCACGGGCCAGGGCATCCCCAAGGTCGCGCCTCGCGAGGTCCGCGAGTACGCCACCTACCAGATCACGCACGTCAAGGGTGCCGCGCTCAAGAAGCTCGCCCCGGATACGGGCGGCTACATGAACGAGGGCGACCGCCACGATCCGGATTATATCCAAACCTTTTACGGCTCCAACTATCAGAGCCATCTGGCGGCGAAGAAGAAGTACGATCCGCAGGGCGTGTTCTACTGTCCCAGCTGTGTCGGCGCCGAGGCGTTTGTTGAGAGGCCTGATGGGCCGCTGTGCCGGGCGTAATCGACCAGGGAGGGGCATGGGCGCCGGTTGAGTCTCGGGGCTCACAAATTCACTCGCTTACACCTAGTTCATATTTAGACAGTAGCTTAGTCTCTCTAATATTAATTCATAGAAGTTCACTGTGGATGAACATGTACCTGGCGGAACCGTCTGTGCTGATTCTGCGCAACTCTGGGCTGGTGGGACTTGCCTGTCTCTCCACCACTGACTGGACTGAGATCCACACACACGAGGGCAGAGAGCTATTATCCGCATCCCATCCCTACTCCAACGACACAGTCCACCAAAGAGCCAAGGCACATGGTTTTTGTTTGCCCGCTACTGGCAAAGCCAAATACCCAACCCAAACAATGAACGCCCAAACCCGTCTGTCTTCCCAACCAGCAAAACCCCTTGCGTGATCAAAGATCCCTCTCCCCAAGCCATAATAACCCTTTACACCCTTCTTCTTCCCTGTTATCCCCATACCAACACCCCAGCTCGTCACCAAGACCCAATATCGACACCACAACAACCCGTCTAGATTCTCAATACTGCCAAAGCACCCGATGATGCAGAACCCTGCCCCCCAACATGCCATACTCAAACCTCGTAATCCACGAGTCATTCGTCGGCAGCTTCGCAAACACACTCGCGCCCTTCCACACAACAACCTGCTCGTCCATCTCCCGCGCACTCCGGCTTACCAAAATCTTCTCGGCCAGGTCCGGCCGCCTCTGCTTGAGCCGCTCCTCCAAAAAGGGCGCAAAGTGCGGTATCTTGGCGCCCCCGCCGACCACCATGATGCTCCCCAGCAGCTCCCGGACCTTCTTCTCGTCGCCCTTGGCGGCGTTTTGGATCGACGTCATGATGGCTATGTCGAGCGGCGCGATAGGCAGCACGGCGTCGTGCTCGATAGCGAGGGACTTGGCGGTTCTTTGGTGCGGTTGGGGCTGAGTTTGCGCGACGCCGTCGAAGGATGTACCCTGGAAGGTGGTGGAGGCGCCGTTCGCTGGGGCCGGCGTGCCGCCGCCGTTGCGGGCGCTTGGGGCGGGGCTGCCGAGGTCGCGCGAGGAGCCGAAGATGTAGGGGGGGGGAACGGGCGTGCTGGCGCCGTCTGGAGCCGGGGAAGGGGCTTTGGAGGTGCCTGGTGTGCCGGTGACGTCGCCGTTGCGTGCGAGGAAGTTGAAGGGTTGGCTGCGTTCTTTGCTCGGGGTGGCTACGTCGGGTGGGGCGCCAGCGAAGCTAGTTGCGGTTGTTGCTGTTGCTGTGACGGAGGGCTGGATGAGAGCGAGGATGGCGAGCTGAGCGGCAGAGATCGGGTCGTCCGGTAGCTCGACGTCGTAGGCGTTGTAGGAGCGATCGACGAGCTTCCGCCGGCCGCGGAGTTTGGTCGAGTTGTCAAATATTGACGGGTCGTAGAAGCCCATGGGGGCCAGTATCACTTCGTCGTAAAACTTGAACTGGTACTTGCGCGTCGGCTGATTTGGCGCACGCAAGTGGAAGTCGAAGTTCTGGACAGATATGTTGGCCTGGGACAGGGTGCAGTATTTGATCTTGAGCTCTTCGGCCAGCAAGAAGTCGTACCGTCGGCGAAGGTTGATCTCCTGATACGGGAAGTTGTCATACAGCATCATCTTGATGAAGGTCTCTGTAACGTCGTGGCCGCCGAACTTGAGGTTGATCCTCGAGTCGTCGATGCAGAGACCGTCTTCCACACATGCGATGGATGTCTTTTGCGCGCCGACATCGACCACGCAAGCCTGTGTGTATCCCGCACCAAAAGTGGCCGCCATACTCTCCTGAATAAACGAGACGCGGCCGAATTCAAACAGCTCAATGCAGACATGCAAAAGCAGCTCGACATACCGCTTGTCGTACAGGTCTGGGATGATGATGACGCAGCTGTATTGTTTCCAGTCTGCGGTCCGTTTGAGGCCCAACTCCCACCGGAATGTCCGGTCGAGCAGGGTCTCGATGTCGTTGAACAGGTGTGCCCTCGTTGGATAGTCATCCTCGTTCAGCCATCCGTGCTGGATCGGCCACCACAGCTTGAACTTTGGGTCCGAGTCGTCCGGGACGCGCAGGGCCTGTTGCCCAATAAAGACTGGCGAGATTGACTGCGGCTCCTGGGAAGCGTTGATGTCTGTCCACTCGATCTGCAGAGGGTCGTTGTGCTGAGAAATGGTCTCGGGCTCTATCCGCCGGTTGAAATTAACCACCAGGTCCTTCGAGTTAGGTAGCACTTTGCGTTTGTTGGCGCGCATGTCGATCTTTAAGTCGTTGCACATTTTCTGGTATTTCTTGGACCACTCCTCGCCGTGCTGCTGATCCATTGACCGACCCTCGAACTGCCGCCGCGGTAGCGCCTCGCGCATCTCCGATTCAGTCTGGGGATACTTCGTGGCAAGAGCCATGGGTACCGTCTTGGGAAGGGCATCGCTCGCGAAGCCAATGCGCAAGTTCTGGCTCCCAGGATGTATTACGATAATCTTGGACGGATCCATGAAGGACGTTGAAGGCCCGGCCCCATCCTCGTCGTCGAGAGGGAGCGGAACCTCGCCATTGGCGTTGATGGCGCGATCGCGATCCTTCGCATTTTGAACTAGGCGGTCTCTGTTCGCCTCGTTTTGGAGTCGGAAGGAGAGGATTTGGTCATCGCGCTTCATGTAATCTCTGCCGTCAATGTCAGCCGGTTTTGGTCAAGGGCTTCCAGCACGCGGCCCATACGTATAGTAGTTTTTCTGGTTGATGGGGGGCACGTCGGGCCAGCTCGTCATCTTCATGCCATTGTCGGTCCGTTCCAGGCCTTCACCGAGGCGAGTTAGCAACCGCTGCTTCTAGAGGGATGTCTTGCTCAAAAAAACCAACCTTCCCGGAGGAGGACGCGGTCGCTGACTTTGCCCACCATCTTTGCCCGCGTCTGCGCAATTTCGCCGAGTCGGAATTAAACCTTGATTCGGAGTCTTCCACTAAGGGAACTGGTGCGTCAAGAACTGAAGCCAGCACTGATCGCGGCGTGAAGGCTCGAGAGTCGTGCGTGGCGTTGGCGAACTGGTTGGGCGAAGGTTTGCTCTTCTTGGGAATACATTCACGTTTGTGGGACATGCGGCAAAGGATTTTGTCTTTTACGCCGCAGCTGGTGGACTTCCATCCAAGATTTGTCGAGGGACATGCCATGCGTCTCGACAGCTCCAACCACCACCATCGTCCCACGATGCTCACAAAGCCCCTGTCAGCGGCAGGCACGACGTCTTGCGCGCTAGTCCATTCCAGAGTTAGCGCTCTCTCACGACGGCGTCTTGGCGGAGGCCTTGGCACACAAGTTACCAAAGTTCCTTCTTAGCCATCAGACGCACTTGAGCTCCTGTTTGCAATCAACAACTTAACTCAAGGAGGTCGTGATTACAATAGGATAGGCAGAATATGCCTCTCACTACATTATATGATAACGACTTGCATCTCTCGGGGCTTGCTCATATGAGGTATACAAACCCGAGAATTCACACTTGTTTCGCAATTCAACTGGTGATACGGATCGCTGACACCAGCTGGCGATGACGTCGCCACTCAAACGTCCTCACCTGGCAGCTGAAGGACAACCTACCGGTAGGTACACGTACTGTGTACGCATGCCACCCGAATGATTGAACACTGCCCATGTTCATCTCAAAGACAGAAAAACATAAAGGGAGGTTCTGCAGCAACCTTATCCCGATCAGTGGCCGTTTCACAGAAGCATGCTGATCTCCCACTACAACTGATCCTCGAGCTCTTGCACTTCCAAATTCACAACCTCAAGGCAAACCACGCATTCTCAAAACCAAATCTCATCGCCCTTCGCACAGTCCCCATCTCGCAACATTCAATCACAATGGCTCCCATCCCAGTTTACACCAACAGCCCCATTAACGCCGCCAAAGCCTCAGCCGTCGCCCTTCAGACAGCCGCCGAAGACAAGCCCGCAGCCGACGGTAGCAGCACTCCGGCATACATAACAGCACCGCTAAACCATCCCCAAGCTAGCTGGACACCCACCCCAACCCGCACAATCCCCTTCCAACAAGGGCCCGCTGCCCCACAACCAGGCGCCATCCCCCGTCTGCCGGAAGCCACAACAACAACGTCATCCTCCTCATCACTCCCACCACCACCACCTCAAGCAGGCGCAGGACCTGGTGCAACAGGCCCAGCGGCGCCAGCTCCCACCGCACCGCCCCTCGCCAACCCGCACATCCCCGGCATGACCTACCCACCGCAGATGGCCATCCCGCCGCCGCAAGGCCCTGGATACGGCCAGCAGGGAACGTCGACTGCCACGGCACCGCCGGTGACGGGTCCGAGTTCTGTCGAGGGCCCGGGTGGGTACAGGCAGATCACGTCTGGGTTTACGACGCGGTATGATTCGGGGTCGAGGGGGTATGGTGATCATAACGAGGAGGAGGGGGACGGGGCGGGGGGTTTCCTACAGTCGGCGGTGAAGTTGGCCAAGGCGGCGGGGGAGAAGCTATCGGCTGCTGAGAGCGAGGTGTGGAGAAGGATTAACGAGGGGACGAGTTAAGGAGATGGAGGATTATCTTTCGGACGGATCAAGGAGCAGTCAAGGGATGTGGTTCTTCTGAGTGTACTTGTCGGTGATGGTCAGTGGCTTGGGGAACAGTCCGTGATTCGATCTACGGTCTGGCGACTTGAACCACGGAGGAGCGTTGGCTTTAGACGGTGAATTCGACTGGGTTGGTTGGATTAGTGATGGGATGGATCATATAGTTGTTTTAAGAATTGAGGCTTGGCCCCTGTTACACGTACTGACTGTGGTAGCAGTACGCTTGTCATGTAGTTAGTCGTTATTGTAGTCTTGTCAAGTCTACCTCTGTGACAGGCTGCCTGGGAGAGGAAGCTGGCAAGATTGTCCGCTAATAAAGCTTCCTTCGGACGTGGTCGAGCATTGGACGCCTATCGATACCTTCGCAGTGGTTTGCGAGGCTCTGCTCTTTCACAGCTGTTTTACAACATCAATTTACAACATCAAAGTCTCGGATGCGAGCATGGCAAGTACGGATAGTTCACGAGAAGAAATGCCTCGAACATCTTCCCCTGGAGATAAATCAGCCTGGCAATTACCCTTCAAGTTCAGATCATGTTATGCCTCCAGGGTCCACGCTGCCCTCGGTGCCCAAGCATCATGATTCAGGACGGAAGATCCTAGGCCGAGCGGATGGATCTACCACCAGGACGGCATGGGTCAGCCTTCTGAGGCTCAGCGCAGCGTTAACTGTTTTGATGTCCGAACTTGCACAGGAGAGTACACTAGTATAGTACAGCAGCACCTGCCCCTGACCCAGAGATGAGCTTAGACGTCTTTGCTTTGAACCTGTCTCTGCGATGCACAGCTTAGTCGCAAACGTCTGACTGAGTGAGGCGTCAACTAGGTGCAGAAGCGTGATCAACGGCCCCGTCCCCGAGGGGTTCTGACTTTTACAGATCGTATATGGTAAAATCAGGGTTCCTTGTCCTGGGCTGGGCACGGGAACGCCCACCCGAGTCAGGGCAGTGGGAGAAGATGGTCCGCGCCGAGATGCGGCGGGTGTAAGTCAAGCACTGCGGTACTTACGCAGTCGGTGATGCTCTGCTCTCTCGGATCGACCTCCAATCTGCTGTCTGCGCTGCCCAGGATATGTCTAATGTTGCCCAGAAACGCGATCGCGCAGTCTGGCATTGGGCGAAGGATGCTTGCATAAAACAGATAGGGAACGGATTGGGATCAAGGACGACCTGGACACGAGGGTCGGCAGTCGCAGTGCCCGTCATCGCCGACGGAGTGGGCTCCGGAATATCTCGTGCCCCTCCTCGCATTCTCGCTTTCAGCGCCCCTTCGCGTGCAGTCTCTTCCTCGGGATCTACAGGACTTCTCCCACCTAGGAGACCTTCCACAACTTCCATGACGGGTGCCCATCGAGGCCCGGCATTTACACACAAGTCACATCCCACATGCTGCCGCCGCCCACCCCACAGGCAGCCTGACAGACAAGGTACCGCACTCGGTTGAGAGTCCGCGTGCGCAGTTGGCGGCCTCTTTGCTACTTTGAGGAGGATCGTGTCGTCATTGGCTCAGCGGTGTCCCTTACGAGCCGACGTATACGCCATTGAAGGGACGGCTCAAAAGCCAGATAATTTTCCAAAGCACCAAGGAAGGTTATGTGGACCGTTGGGTGCAAACCCCAGCGTTCGGTTATAGTGCCTGTGATACGACCTTACATCCGGTCCCTGGTCTCCGTGTACTGTAGCGCCGGACGGGGCTCAGCTGCCGGGCTCGCCGAACATCTTAGTAGAGAGGGCATGAGGGGATGTCACTGGTGGACCTGTGCCTGGGAGCCCTGGACAGAACATGTCATCAAAGAGCTCTAGAAACACCAGTATTGTCTGAGCGCTCGGGAAAACAAGGGAGGTTGACAGGGCAGGGACTTGAGATCCGAGATTAGCACTGCGGGTAGGTATTCTGCACTAGTTGCAAATCCAGTAGTGTGCCTGTTAGAATTGCTGTTCTCATTTGGTGATGCCCCCGGCCCGACTCGATCGATGCATGGGGCAGTAGTAGTGTAAGCTCGGCCGCGAGACCCTCCACTCATCATGGAGAGCGACTCAAACGCGCTTGGCTGGTAGATTGATGAAGATGGACTTGACGACTACTGTGTAGGCATTATGAGCTTTAAGAGGGACCACATAAGGTGCAGGGGGTTTGTCGCCGACAAGTGGGAGAAAGCCGGCCGAGCAATCACGAGTCGTGAAACGCGAGGGGGCGAACAAGAGCCGGAGCCGGTGGAACGAGTGGCACGGTCGTATCGTCTCGAACAACTTGCATGCCCTAACAATAGAATTTTGCTGCCTCGAGCCTGCAGAGATATCAAAGGAGTGGTGCAGCGAGCTCGCGTTGAGCTGTTGGTTCGAAGAGGAGAGTACCACATTCATTAGTGCAAAACAAGCCAAGAGTCTTGCCGGGGAGGCAACAAGAAACACACCAGAAGCGTGTGAATGGCTCGACGGGTAATCCTCCACGTCGGCGCATGTCTCCCAAACATTGGGTGAGTGGGAATGCTGACGATGAAGGGGCAGCGGGGTTCGGTACCAGAACACAATGCACCTCGCAATTCGAGTTTTTGACTGTGGATGATTGGGATGTTGCATCAGTCCGATCCAGCTGATTTGCTTTGATATCTCAAAAGCAGCATGCCATCTAGTAGGAATCCAAAATAATCCTCAGCGTTGGCTTGACTGGGGCTTACGGCATGATGCGCGACGGGAAGACGGCATCGGCTGTCAGCACCATCGCAGCCCACTTATCCGTACCTGCGATCGAGGGGCTTGGCCTGGACTCTATGAGTCGATGAGATGGCAAGGGAGTGAAGTGAGGTGTGGAACTGAAAATGGCCTTTTCGCCCTGCGACAAATCTGAGACACCGGACCCTGCAACCCCGCTGATGAAGCTCTTTCTGATCCACCTGTCATGCTTGCTGCGACCCACACGCCGTGGACCTTCGGGGCTGTGGAACCATCCGTTGCAGCAGGTCACCCGCCAGGCGAATTACAACGCGCTCCAGGCCCATTGTAACGTCAACCTCAAACATCGCTCCCCCTGCGCTGCGCGACTCGCGTCTTCAACGACAACTCTTCCGCTCTCTCCACCGCGTCCCGAACCTCGCCCTGCCGCACCACCGCCCACCACCAGCAATGGCCAGCAGGACGCTATTTTTCAAGAAAACCAGTTGTCTAGACAGATGCCACGCTGATAAAGCCGATGCATTGGACTCAACAGCCACGATCTCCTCTGGGTCTTCTAAACCACCAGATGGCAGAACCTGCCACTGATCTGTCCGAGCATCCAGCTTTTCGTCGCAGTCCTGCCTTCGCTAAATTCGCTGGTCGTCAAACGTCGTGCGCACGGCCGATCCTTCATCCACGACTAGCTGCCTCGGCCCGTTCACAACCGCAGACATTTTCTGTCGAAATCATCAGGGCCAACTCCTTCACTGTGGTAAGCTGTATTGAGGCTCTAAGCCTGAGGAGCTGGCGGGCTGAGGTTTTTCGCGCCGCTCCCACTTTACACAGTAGTGTGCGATCCAAGTTCTCGTCCACAGCCACTCTTGAACTCGAGCGTGCGGGAGGAAGCGCCGCCCGATGCTACGACCCGTCTTCTGGAAAGAGGCCGGTTGGACTTTCGCGACCTGGCCGGTCTGGATCCACAGTCCAAGCCGCCCATCATGTGGAGATCTGGGGCAAGGCGAAAACTGGACCATCCGAAACGACATCCGGATGGTCCATGACAAAACAGCGCCTGGCACTGGTGCCAAACATGCTCGACCAAGATATTTGCTGCAGAACCCGGCCTGGCCTGGTCTAAAATTGTCGTTTTTCTTTTTCGACAACGGCAACGAATTCGAATAATCTTGCGTCGGATTTGCGAGGCAGGAACTGAGGTTCTGGCGTGTCTTCTAGGCCGACTGCTCGATCGACGGCGCCTGGTTGAACGCAACTACGAGATCATCCCGAGCATGACCAGTGAACGCTGGTCTGTTGTCTTGGGCCGATGTGCTTCCTCATCGCCCATCTCTATCTTCAGGCCTCGCGTTCCTTTGGTCTTCCTTTGCCAGGTTGCCACCTCATCATTGTTGGAAGACGACGATAAGACAAGCTCCCTCATCGTCGTCTTCCCGCATAGCCTCGTTCCTCCGTCAGGTTTCGACGGAGCACCGTCCTAGCCGGGTTTAGCTCTCCTACTCTTTACCCTTCGCCTTGTCTTGGATTGTGCTGTAATCAGGCACCAGTTTTTGAACGAACGAACGACGTACATCGTTTCATTAGCTGTTCCACTTTTCGATTTTCCCCCCCTCGGCTTTTACAAAGTACCTCCCTTGTCTTGATCTCTGGCCCTGTTCAACCCGTCTCTCCCTGGCTGCTCATCATCCGCCCCAGGGGCCCTAGGGCTGGGATCAGATCTTGGGCATCTGGGGGGCAACCTGGCGTTAGATGCTGTTTTCAGTCCTCCCTTACTTTCCCAGAACGGCAGATTGTTCTGAAGCCAAGCCCTTGTTCGTCCACAATCATTCTCTCACGTCTCCGGCTGCCCCGTCATCTGCAGACGGATGGTACCCTATCGACCCTGCTCGCCCTAGTTGGCCCATCTCAACGTTCTCCTTCATCACCCTTGCAGCCCGTTCCCCTTGGAGCCGGACCTGGCAAGTTCTGTCTCCTCCACCTCACAGACACAGGTCAGATTCGCGGACAGGGAAATCCGGTTCAGATCCTACCGGTGTTCCGAGCTCGACCCTCCTGGGCCGTACTACGTAGCCTTCCCTCCCCACTCCCTTGTCCCCGAGGCCTGGACTCCGGTTTCCCGTAGTTTCTCTCTTATAACCAAGGGTCTTAGGCCGCCCCGTCATCCGGGCCTATTCCGTTCCCTTCGCCTCGTCCCACTCACGAAAGCTCACACTGGTTGTCCCGTAGTCGCTCCTTTGACCAAAACTTCACACCCCTGACATATCAACCTTTGGTCTATAATAGACCAAATCTGTTTCTCACTTCCGCATACCCCCGGACGGGCACCTGTGTGGACCTGCTGTTTGACGAGCCTGCCCTCGTCCAGCTCATTACGTTCCTTCTACCGGCATTGGAGACTTCGGCTGTCACTCCCTTGCTTCGACAGCCTATCGGCCATTCTTTTCCCGGAAGCTTCGCTCTTTTCTTCAGCGCCAGCCTGTCCTTCATTCACGACACCTTGCCACTCTTCAACTGTTACCGCCTATATTCCAGCCGCTATCGCGTCGTACGCGACGCTCAATCGTTCAGAGCTTTAGTCGACAGTACCTGATCTGGTGCACGAGTCCCAGCCTCTGCGTGTCTTATAGCGACCCAGTAAGTTACAACACAAGAGTCTCCTGACACATGACACGCCGAGCTAGTGGATCCTCCTAATTGCCCCTCGATTCTCAGGGCTCGCTCTTCCCAGCGGTATTCATGCTAACTCTCCCAAGGCCACATCAGCTCAGCATTCGATCAGTAGATGTACCAGCACACTCCTTCTGCCCCATATCCCATGGTCATGGATTCAAACCAAGGCCAGCTGTATGCCTCCCCTCATTGCTCGCTGACGTCTTGACCTAGGACCACACTTACATGTACAATATAGGCGGCACGAAATACATATCCCTTCATTCACCCTCAGCGAGCCCGGCAACAAGTTTGGCGGAGACATCCCGCCGCCTCAGTCAGGCCCAGTCCTTGAGATGGACAGTAACACCACATTGCCGCCCAGGACGGATTCGCTGCTAGCGTCGCATGCAGTATGGACGACGCCGACTTCTCATGGCACGAGACCGCGACCCGCCACCATCCACGAGGGATTCTCATTCTGCGTTGGCGAGGGATTCGGAGGCGTGCCGGCGTGGGACTCTTCAGCATTGCAGATAGCCCATTACACAAGCAGCGCGATGTCATCGAGGCCGATCTCAGTTCATCAAGACTTCTACGCCGCCGCCACCATGGAGAGCAGTGAGTACCTCGACCGGTTTAGGCCCATCAAGTGGCTGACCGTTCCGTCAGATACCTGGGCCCGAAAACCATGCGACGGCAACTTCGAGATGCCAGGGTTCGACTCAGATATGATAGGGCAAGCGTACACGACCGACGAGGCGGTCCCGATCCATGATATCAGGTCATCCGGTCCTCCGATGGACGGCGATTCGGTTGCGTTTGATGGAGTTAACCCGCGCAGGATGTCGGGCTCGTCCTTCACTGTCTCCACGTCTGGCGGCTTGTCAGAGATGACGTCCTACGAGGATTTCTCCACGACGCTCTCGGATGCGCCTTCACTCACTTCGGACTATCCGCCGCCATCCAACAGGACTTCAATGATATCGACGACCCAGTTATCGCCCGTCGCGTCGCCGAGAATGACGCCCCAGAGTCGGTCAGACTTGGTACGGACGCAGAGCAGAGGAAGAGCCTCGCCGTCGCCGCGGCCGGGAGTGCGTGCCGTTCCATATTCGGTCGAGAGTGCCAGGAACAAGAGGTGGTCTACTGGATCCTATGGCACCGCCAACCGACGGCCGTCTCCATTTGTCTACCACCACCCTCACGACGCCTTCAATGTTCATGCCCGCCTATCGTCACACCACTCCTCGCCCACCGTCGCCCAAGGCCAGCTGCCCCTAAGCTTCGGCAATCTCCAAGCAGCACAGCAGCATCCGTACCTGTACAGCAACGCACCACCGTTCCATCGCAATAGCATGCTGCTTCCGTCCCAGTTACCGTCGCACGCCTTCCACCAAGAAGCACACCAATATGAGAATCCACCGCCGTTGCTCTCTCACGGTCTATTCCGCATGCTTCAGAGCAACGCCGACCCGCACTCGCTGCCCAGTCATTACGCTGACCTCTCTGATCCGCCCGATCTGTATGCCTCTCTTCAGGAAGAGCAACTGCCGCCTCCGCCAGAAGACATGACACCATCCGACCCCGATCTCGTCCCACATGAACAGGAGCTCAGGTTCGAGGGCGATCTATATACGCCAAAGTGGGTGCGGGGACATGGAAACAAGCGCGAGGGTTGGTGCGGCATCTGCAAGCCGGGCCGGTGGCTAGTGCTCAAGAACTCGGCCTTCTGGTACGACAAGAGTTTTACCCACGGCATCAGCGCTGCGACGGGAAGCCCATTTCAAGAGCCCCAGGAGACCAGGCGCATGGATGGAAACCCGGATGTGTGGGAGGGGCTGTGCGGGAATTGCAACGAGTGGATTGCGCTGGTCAGCAGCAAGAAGAAGGGGACGACTTGGTTTAGACACGCCTACAAGGTAAGATCGAGTATTCGCCTAACCCTAGAACAGCGACTAACTCGCTCAACTAGTGCCACACGCACCCCAAGGTCAAGGACGCGCCCAAACGGAGAAGGGAGAGCAGCAACAACCGTGCTCTAGCGGCCGCAACCATCCCCAACAAGCCCCGGCCCGAGCCGCTTACACCACAGATGGCGCCCGCTATCTCGGCAGCGGGCACGCCGACTCCCGCCAAAGCCCAGGCGCAGATTCAGATTCCTTCACAGCCTGCTGCCCAGCAACCGCCACAGCCGCAATCCCAGCAGTCACAGTCAACGCAAGAGCAGCAGCAACAGCAGCACTCGCAGCAACTACCGATTCAACTCCAACCTCCGCCAATGCCGCGCCACCATCACCGGCCCCGCCCCCTGCCACCGCAGCTGCACACGCAAGTAGCCACGGCACCGCCGCCTAGCTCCACCCTCATGCGCCCCGTTGGGCCGCCGTCCATCGGTGGTGGGGACGGGTTTTCCAACATGATCTGATCTACATATCGAACTCAAGACTGGTCTTTCAGTTCAATTCGACTTTTGTTTTCATGGTTGCTATTACTACCGCTAAGGAAAAAAAAAAGCCAAAGCGCAACGACAAGAACATCAATGTGTTAATGACCCCGTTATGACCGGGTATGGATCCGACAGCACCACGATTTTCAGTTCTCTTCATACTTTTGATGGAGATGGACTGATGTGGGAACTTTGGACTAGGCACAGCGGTTCTTGAAGAGTGGAATGGGCTGACACGGTGGGAGTTATCCAGCGGGCGGTCACACACGGTTTCGGTACGGGATGGGTTTGTTCAGCTTGATGTTGATGTCGGTTGGGTGAATGCATGGTTGATGCCTTTGTTTTCGTCTCGCTGTTCTTTCATTTCTCTGTTTCACTTTTTCCCTCTTCTTCTGCTAACCTGTCCTCTTTCTCCTCTGCTTCGGTGTCGCAGGGGTCGGATGATGGATGGGGTTTTCTGCTTCAACGGACAAACAAACATCGGATTGACGCTCTTGATTCCAGTTCTTGCACATTTTTCTTTCCCTTCTCCGTCTGCTTTTCTTCGATCTCCATTCTGTCTTTCCTTTGCTCATTCTTATAGGTAGCTTTGGTTCACGGATTTTTGTTATCTGGTTGAGACATGTGTTTTTCTCTGTTCTGTTGTTGCAGTGTTTTGTTCTTACACTCCCTCCTCTTCTGTTGTTTCGCTTCTTTCCCTATGAGAAACAACGCCCTCAATCATACCATGGCTGGTGCTTTAAACTTAGGTAGAGGCTTAGATGGTTTTCCTTTGAGCTGCCTGGATCGGGTCCGTGGGTGGTCATGATGACGAAGCTTTGTTGATACCCCTGGAAAACAAAGAGGAGGAAAAGGGTCGTGAGAGAAGAAAGGGGGAAGCTGGGGGGTGGGGTTCTGGCCGGTGATGAGATCGACTGGGAGGCAGGATATTGGAATCAGATATGGGAAATAGTCATTGGTTAGACTTGTTTGATGGGAGGAAATGGGAAGACCCTGTTGCCAACGCTTCTTGAGCTAGCCGTGAGCTGATGAATGTCGTATTCTGTGGCTCGAGTGGTCCCAATGAAGACGAGATTTATACTCTGAGAAGAGCCGCGCATGCCTGATCCACCAAATAGATCACATACGGTTAGCTTGTCATGCACAACCAGCCTAAGAGTTTCATGTGGTCTCTGGGACAGCTTTGAGTGACGAAGTTCAGCTCAGCTTGTCATCCACTGCATACGACTCCCATAGTACCTTTTAGGGAGAACACTCCGGCATTTGCATTACAGCTTTGCGACGCAAACCACTGGCATAATAAAACACTCATGCGCAAGCTATAACCCGATGGTGACTGACCCCAAGTATTGAAGAGTGAGAAGCTTTGCCACACGGACTTTCCGGCTTCCCAGGAGATGTTCACCACGGCGTTAGATGGGCTCGTCCTGTCCCTACAATGATACCACGTCTGCGTCGGAAAGAAATCCAGATCAGCTGAGGGGCAACCATGAACGACACTCGGAAGGGTGGAGAGGATGAGCAGTCATGATTGTCTCTTAAAACTGCACGGCGTAAAATGGGAATGGCTGAGGCATGTGTGTACTTGGCAGGGCATTCCAACAGCAACCAAGGAGACTTGAGAACTATGGTGACCCCCTGATTACTCAAGTCGTTTGTCTGGCTGACCAGGCAACGATGTTTCAAGACCCGTCTGAGAGATAAAAAAGAGGAATCTCGGCTCTGCCCTACGGAGCCACTGAGCAGGGATGTTTAAGTGGTTGCATATTCAGCTAAAGTTGGTCTCGAGTGGCTCACCGCGAACCGCCAGTTGTCGTTCCACAATGTGCCTTGTGTTGCACAGATATATTGCGTTCAGTGACCCGTTTATGATTTTCTGATACTTCTGGCTCGAAGATTATTTAAGTACCTACGTTGGATTGCAAGATCAGACTGGTCGCCTATGCTATGAAGGGCGAAGAGTTGTGATCTTCCTCGTCTGGATAGCACCGGAAATGGGTCTCGGGCGACCACAGCCATTCCCACCTTGTGGGGATCCACGAAATACCTCGGACAAGATCATCCAAACGGGATACAGGTAGTTCATTCAGTCCAAAGAGAGAGAGATCGGAGGGTAAGAAGGAGGGATTGGCGGCTTCCAGCGCTATTTCGGGTCTTTGCTGTAGGGTTGCTGCACCAGGTCGGCTTTCATCACCGTTGGTGCCTCTCCTGATGACGAGGGTACCTCAAGCTCTTCGCCAGAGTTTACGGGGCTTCTCCGGCGCTGATGGTGCCAATCTCGCCGGGTTGCATTTGACGCAGGTACCGGTGAACTGCGACAGGTCAATTGATGGGGCGCACACCTCAACCCCGGATTATCTCTGCAGGATGGATGTCTCTCAATCTCGCTGTGCTGCCACCTGCAGAATCAGCATCAACAAACAGGCTTGGTGTTAGTATTAAACGAGGTGGGTCACGAAGGCTGTTTGCTGACAGAAGGCACATGAACTGGCGGTGACGTGATGCTGATCCCTCACATCAGCGAGAACCCTCTTGAGGCCACGCCCACTTTGAGATCGAAACATACCAGGTAAGATTCCGTGCTGTACATGCAGCGATGACGCTTGTCGATGGACAAGACTGATAGAAAAGTGTACTCGTCCACCTCAACCGTGACTTATTGCACAGGAGTCGAGTTCTAACATGGTCTGGGTGACACGAGGGTGTGAAGAAAAAATGGGTTCCCTAGTGATCCCATTGGTCAAACCACGAAATGCTGGATCTTGCGGCCTTGGTTTTTAGCTTCGCCCTTGCTCTGCTCCAAACCTCCCCGCCGCCATCGTCTGCCGATTGGGGCTGCTGCCTTCCAAAGCTACCGCTGCAGGGGCCTTTTGACTCGGTGGCCATGGCTTCCAAGTCGTCCTGCAACGTCGAGCAACGGCTGGCTTCTCCGAAATCACGTTTGGCCATATCCGGGTCTTGCTTGGGAGATTGGCGATCGTGGGGGACTTTGAACGTGCAGAGGTATATGATGAATCTGGCTCGCCTGGCTTCTTTCCAGATACATCCCGCGCATCGGTACCCGGGACCGAAAGGCGGACGACTTGTTAACTTACGCAGTTTCATCGCCTGATCCATCCGCCTCGAACGTGCGACTGGTTCTGCGCTGATTCCACAAGAAGACTCTTGGATTCACAGCTTGAGCTCGGACACTCGATCTGCCATTGAGACGACTGCCTAATTCGGAACCATTCCGAGGACAGCGTCTTGCAGTCGGCGAATACTTTCAGCGGCATCCCTTCATGCACCCTTCCGGATCCAGTCCACATCCCTCTCGGCCTTGGAATTCACGGTCACCCCAGGCCTTGCATAAGCCCTTTGGTCCACCGGCACCTGAATCCACCCCACCTGCTCTCACACAACAGACGGCACACCAGCCACCGTCCAACCTTACCGACTGCCCGCAAGGGAATCTTTTAGCCGCCTCCTCCGCCAGGGAGAACGGACGCACGACAGGGACAAACTCTGGCTTAACGTCTGGAGTGTCTTCATTGCCGCCGGTCCCAAGCTGTCGATCTATCTCAGCGGCCCTCTGCATCGTTGCACCCTGTGTGCCAAAGCAACGAGCGGCCCTCTACAGATTGCCGTGTTGCGTTGCGAGTTGATATGCATGTCGAGGGAGAAGAGGTACACCGGTGCTCGACTCTAATCTCCAATCTCCGCCATTCAGCATTCTCAGGCGCAACCGAGCAAGCAGCTGTGCCGCTCAGCGCTTCCCGACTGCCAGTCCGCCAGCACATACCTGACGGTACCACATCACTTTCAGCCCCCAGCAATTGACAATTATATCTCGCCCTACCTCCATCGCCGATGCTGCTCAATCTCCATTGCTGGGTTCCGCTGACGACCGCACGACTTCTATCCTATTTTTTACCCCGCCTTCGTCTCCAAGGTTCGTTATCAGCTCCGCAGTCCGCACCGCTTCGTCGCTGCATTGGCCCCGCCCCAAGGAAAATTGCCGTTCACTAACCCGCTCTATCAGCTCCAGTTTGATGTCTGTTGGTGTACCTAAACGAATGTCAACCTTTGGGTGGTGACCAAGAGCTTCTGGACTGGAAAGATATTGGCTCCGACTCTTGCGGACGAGCTCTCCCTGTTACCGTCCTAATCGGCCCCCTCCAATCCGTGATTCGAAGTGTGTCCCTGAGAAAGCACCGGCGCCAACCCTTTTCCACCGCTTGCATATCCCATGCTCTGCCTGGAATATATTCTCTTTTAAACAGATCCGACCCTGCTATGAGTGCGGACCAGTCAAGCCCCAGGTTCGCTCGCTCCCATTCTCTTGTTCAAGGGCCCAGACCATATGTACGTTACCTTGGTGTTTTTCTGCCATGCTGATTACGCCGTTTTCGCAGCTTTGGTGATTCAACCGCCCAGCCTCCCACGCCTAAACGGACCCCGATATCAACCGTCTTGCCGAGCCCGGGTTTTGAGACACCTACGCACAGCCAGGGACGTTTCGACGAGTTGAGTGGGTGGACTCCTCGTTTTGCCGAGGAGTATTCCGTTTTCAACGCGACACCCGGGAATCTCAGAGGCTCCCGTACACCGTTTCCAGACTTCGGCCCTGCAACACCGTGCTTAGGTAGCGCAAACCAGAAACGCTCGCTGTCCACCGACGGAATTGGCCTCGGGGTTGCGGTCCACGGGAATGAGTTGTCGCCGAATCCAAGCCTGCCGTTGCCCTCCGTCGAGCCCTCCACAATCTTGCGCTCATCGCCGGCTTTATTACGGACGGCAACGTTTGACGACTCAGGCGCCGCTGGTCATCTTGCGGGATCTGTCGAACGATCAGCAAAAAAATATCGTCGTAGCACGGTTGTCGCGCAACCGCAAGGCCAGACAGCAACCCCTCCCCCGTCAGCTCGCAAGGGAGAGCGTAAGCTTGCACCCAAGGGTGACACTAGCGCCATGCAGAATGAGCAGGACTATGGGCAGCAGGCGCACTTCATGGCCTCCGCGCAGCAGCAAGGCATGGGCGGCTTCATGACACCCCAGGGCGATGTCTTCGGCTATCCGCTTTCAGCCCCGGCTGCCGCGCCGACATATGGAGCTCAGAGACCATTCTGGGATTCCGACCCGAGCCTCGCCGGTATGGATATCGACTTCACCCCCCACGGAGACGGCATGCAGCCCGCAACCCAGCACCACGGGCCCGAGTTGGTGGATTGGGCGAGGACGAATCAGCTGTTGCCGGACCAAAGCGGTATGACTGGCCCTCCTCCGTCCAGTGTCGATAACGGCACTTCGCTCGTTTCCCAACCGCCCATGTCGATGCTAGTGACTTCGTCGGTCGATCACTCGCTCTTTGCAGCCAGTTATCCCAACCCTGTCGATGATCCTTTTGGCATAAGTGATGCCAGCGGTGTGGTGAACCCTGGGGTCTTGTTCAGCCGGCCCCAGTCGGCGAACCTCCACACGGTCTCGTTTAATAATCAGGCCATAGCCCGGCCAACCACGAACACGGTGGTGAGCCAAGATAGTCGAGTGGACAGTGGAGGAGCGTCGGTGTCGAAAACTAGCGGACGCGCCGAGTTGCGCCGTTCGGCCAGCGCGAAGGACGCGACCCCCAGGAAACCGGATTGGGCCTCGGCGAGCTCCCTGGTCAAGGAGGCTGGCCGTCCAGGACTCTCACGGAGCTTCAGCGAGAATAGGGGAAAGAAAACCGTTGGCCGGCCATCTCTGCCTCCCCTTGCTCCCCGGCCGCGGTCCCAGTTGGTAAACAACGCGGGCGTGAATGCCAACAAACCCGTCATTTCACAGCCCCAGAGGCCGAGCGGCGGAAGATCCTCACCGTCGAAGAGTAGCCACCACCACCACCGCTTGTCGAGCCTCTCGTCGATCCCGGAAACATCAGGTCCACAGATGAGGACTCAGGCGAAATTCACGATTGATTCCAATGGCCGAGCAAGAGTAGAGACCACGGTGGTGGTAGTAGATGAGCCATCATCGAGCGCTGTCAAGCGTCATTGTTCGTATCCTGTAGCGCCGCGGCAGCAGTGGTATTCATCAGACGACGACGACTCATCAACGGATGACGAACCCATCATCATTCCGAGCAGGAACACGTCATTTGCACTCCCCGACCCGCGAAAGCCCACGACTATTCATCCCTTCCACAATTCGCAACGGAGCATGAGCGAGTATAGCACTATGTCATACACGAGCTTTCAAGGACCATCCCACGACGCAGGCGACAGCGACGGAGAGACCATAGTCAATGATTCGACAACGCCGACGCGCAAGGCCTCGGGCGACGCGCTCAGCGAGCTGCGGAAGCTGCGCGAGACGCGCCAACAGAAACCTGCATCGAGCTCGAAGCCAAAACGGTTCGTTTCGAGTCATCATCATTACTCGGGTAACCCCGCGTCGTCGTCATCGCCGACGACGGTGAGCGAGGCGAGTCTGCCGACGCCGACGGCGGATACGATGACCCCCGGCGTGCGGTGTGTCTGCAACAGGGCGGAGGCGGGTCGGAATGACTTGTTGGTTCAGTGGTGAGTCATCTTCTCTTTCAGTGCTGCAACGCTCTGGTTGGCCGTGCTTTGTCCAATTATGCATGCTAAAATTATCGTCCGTCCCAGCGAGTCCTGCGAAATGTACGTCCATGGCCAATGTGTGAGCATCACGCAACGGACGATGCCATCAATATATATCTGTGCCTTTTGCTCGAACACACCAAACATGCGAGGCGGAAAGCTCCGAGACAACGGGCGCTTGTCGGGAGCCGTCGCGCTTCCAGGCTCAGTCTCGTCACCGCTGGCGCACAAGTCTCTAAAATCGTTCCGGTGAACGGCCGATTCTGGAAAGGTGCCGACACCAGGACGGAAGGAAACAGAGACGAGTAACAAGGTATTATAACTCAGCATACGCCCAAGCCTGGAAACGGTTGTTGAATAGTTGGCTTGTCTTTCACGGCTTTTCTTGGACGAGGCAGAACAGTATCGAGAAGAAGCCGACGGGCAATAGCCAACTTCGCCGTCAAATACCCACTATATTTTCATAGATGGAATGAAGAACATAAGCTTAGGATACCACCATCTTGTTCTTTGCCGACTCGGACTCTGCAGTTCTCCAACCATCTAATGGCAGCTTGAACGCAAGCGCGGATCCTGTTCCATCTCCACGGTTCCGTACCTGCAGATTTCGGGAGGTGAGACAGAAGCCCGAGCCCGGAGACTCCGGAAAGCGGGCTGGAAATGCCGAGCTGCCCCACGGAGCGCCGACCTCGGAAGGCGGGGTTCGGGCAGGAGCGAGGTCAACGCAGCGAAACAGTTGCACTATTTATCACTCCTGTTCTCAACATTTCCTTCTCAATAACTCTTGGGAGTGTTGCTAGTACCTCTTTTCAGTCAAAAGCCTCCTTAAATTCTTAGTCTTGTCAGGTCAAGCTGCGATTGGCGATACACAGCAGCTCCTTCTCCCTGGCCGTCGTCCATCGCCTCTTCCACTCCGCGCCGTTTGCAGGGAAAATAAAGCTGCCCAACTCAGCGCTTTACGAGGGAAAAAAAGGTCCAACAGGGAAGGAACGTCTGCAGAAAGGACCAATGGCGACATACAATATTGTCGTTTTCGGTGGTGACCATTGCGGTCCCGAGGTACGTTTTACGCATTGGGATCGGCCCGTCAAGGGACAGAACGATTTGAGAGGCAAGCCGGCACGCAATTGACTGACATACGTCTCATTCAGGTTGTCGCCGAGGCTATCAAGGTGCGTCCAATAGTTCAATTCGTCGTCCGACCGCTCATTGCGAATCCCACGGTGTACAAGGGATAAACCAAGGGCTGTTGCGTGGGGACAATGGTGCGAGGATACATGGCACAGGATCGACTGCTCACAACGACGCGTTTATAGGTTCTCAGGGCCATTGAGACTCATAGCCCGTCGGCTGGCAAATTCAACCTCCAGGAGCATCTCTTGGGCGGTGTAAGTCGTCTCTTCTCTCACTTTCCGTCTCGTTGTCTCTGCCCAACGCATTTTGCTGCCGGGCTTGCTCCCTCCTCTCCCTCGAGCTCCCGAGCTACCCCGGCTTGTGGAGCCCGAAGCACATGGGTTTCCCGGGACGAGCATCCACACATACACATCAGCTTCGCCGTTCGCACGTGCAACAAGTCCCTTGACGGTATCCCCAGACGAGTCATCTGTGCCGACGAACATTGAAATCTTTCTCCGGCTAACCCAAAAACCAGGCCTCCATCAAAGCGCACAACTCCGCCCTAACCGACGAGGCCCTGATGGCCGCCAAAACCGCCGACGCCATCCTTCTCGGCGCCATCGGCGGCCCGGAATGGGGGCCCTCGTCGCCCGTGCGCCCGGAGCAGGGCATCCTCAAGCTGCGCAAGGAGCTCGGCACCTACGGCAACCTGCGGCCGTGCAGCTTCGCGTCCGACTCGCTCGTCGACTCGTCCCCGCTGAAGGCCGAGGTGTGCCGCGGCACCGACTTTGTTGTCGTCCGCGAGCTGACGGGCGGCATCTACTTTGGCGAGCGCAAGGAGGATGACGGGTCCGGGTTCGCGATGGACACCGAGCCGTACTCGCGCCCTGAGATTGAGCGGATCGCGCGCCTGGCCGGGTTCTTGGCGCTGGCTAGGAGCCCGCCGGCCAAGGTCTGGAGCCTGGACAAGGCCAACGTGCTGGCCACCAGCCGGCTGTGGAGAAAGGTGGTGACGGAGGTGTTTGAGAAGGAGTTCCCGCAGCTGGAGCTCAACCACCAGCTGATTGACAGCGCGGCCATGCTCATGGTCAAGAACCCGCGCGCGCTGAACGGCGTGGTCATCACGAGCAACCTATTTGGGGACATCATCAGTGACGAGGCGTCGGTGATTCCGGGGAGCATTGGCCTATTGCCGAGCGCGAGTTTGGGGGGGATTCCGGATGGGAAGAGCAAGTGTAATGGGATTTATGAACCGATTCATGGTGAGTTTTTGCTTTTTTATCTGCTTTCCTCTCCTGGTAGTGGAAGAACCTGGAGAAGTGGATGGAGCTGATGCTTTTTTGCTGGACAGGCTCTGCCCCGGACATTTCCGGCAAGGGCATCGTCAACCCCATTGGCACCATCCTCTCCGTCTCCATGATGCTGCGCTACTCGCTCAACCTGCCCAAGGAGGCGGCCGCTGTCGAGGCAGCCGTCAAGCTGGCCATTGACAACGGCACGCGGACCAAGGACTTGGGCGGCAGCGCTGGGACTACTCAGATGGGCGATGCTGTGGTCGCCGAGCTGGTGAAGTTGCTCAAGGCTTGAACGGATGGATGGCGGCAGCTGGCCGGGGAACGGGGTCAACATGGATGTGTCGATATGGATGCCTGGATTTCAACCAAAATGGACCAATGGAGAGACATAGGGAGATCAGAGGACCATGGTGGGAAAATGGCTAGACAAACGGATCGCATGGCACCGCGGCGGGATAGACGCCGGTCCGCATTGAATTCATATTATTGCGCTGTGTCTTGCAGTTTTAATCCTGATCTGCGCTCGGAAGGTGACAGAAGTGGTCGGCTCCTTTAAAAGAATGTGTGGGTCGGGTATTTCTGAAGTTGGACTCGTGGAGTGACAGGTGGGACCGGATATGGCCAGTTGTTGAAAATGCCCGCTTCATCGGGGACGGGGACGGTGTCGCTATGGTGATCTGTTCCGAGGAGGAACAAGTCCAGCTTGTGTAGCTCCTCATCGTCTACGCCCGGCTCGACGACACGGTTCAACGCGCCGTCGTCGAAAGCTATGCCGTGCCTGTGACATGAGAAGGTTTTGTTAGCCCCTGGCCAGATGTAAACAAAAGCCGAGTATCCCAGGGAACGTACCACAGCAGCAAGCCTAGTAACCTCGCCTTCTCAACTCTCGCCCGCAGCTCCCGGTCGACACCAAGTTCCGGCACCTCCGCCACCAGCTCCTGCCAGAACACCTCCCTCAACCGCTCCGCACAGGGGTAGTACTCGAACCTCGCCCTACCATTGCCATTATCCACCCTCCGCCCCAATATCTCCTCCAACCCGTACAGCCCGACCCCAAAAGGCAACCACTCCCCTTCAGCCCAATCCACAAGACCCTTCAACCTCACTAGCCTTTTATTATTGTTGTTGCCAGCATCGTCATCAACAAGATCCACAAGCACATTCCCCGCGCCCAGATCCCCATGCGTCAGCACCCACGGCAGACGTCGCTCAATCTCGTCCATCGCATCCCACACTTCCTCCACCACCGCCGAGAACCGCGTCGGTAAGGCCCGCCGCATCCACTGCATCCGTTCTCGAAGGGTGGAACCTACCCGCCGGCGCTTGCCCACCACCTCCACTTCTCCCATCCCGGCCTTGTTCGCCAACACGGCTTCTTCGACGTGCGCGTGCGCCGGGGATGGGAATGGTGATTGGGATGGTGATGTTGATGAGGGCTGGACCGGAGACAACCAGAGCGGATTGGAAGAAAGGTGGTGGTACGATTGGGCAAAGTATTCCCTCGCCAGCGAGCGGAGGAGGGTTGCCAGTTGCATTTCGGGGTCGGTCAACGACAACAACGGACATAGTTGCTGCGGTTGCGGTTGCGGTTGCGGTTGCGGTTGCGGTTGCGGTTGCGGTTGCGGTTGCGGTCGCGGTTGTGAGTCCGCCAGGCTGGAAAGGGGCACGCCGTCGATGAAAGTGTGGCGGTACATGAGCAGGGTCCTGTCGCAGGGGACGATCTGGCTTTGGGCTTTGGGGTGGTTGTTGTGGATGTTGTCTTGATCACCACTGCCGTCGAACGCCGTGGCCGGGTCGATGACGGCCAACAGGCTGGTCGTTGCAGGGGCCAGCTTAGGGAAGATGGCGCTTGCGGCGGCCGTGATGTTGAGGTCGAGGCTGTGGGTGGGCGGGCGGAACTGGAGGATGATTCGGTTGTCTGGAAGAAGAAGTGTGTAGGAGCAGCGGCCCTGGGCCGGGGGCTCGAGAATGGTTGCTGAGGGGTACATGGTGCGGGCGAGCTGGCCGCATACGAGGGTCGTGAAGGATGAAAGGGGATCATTGGTTGCGACGGCGAAGTGTATTGGTGGTACTGATGATACATGTACTGGCGTTGCCGCGCGCGCGAACACTGGTCGGGTCCTGTACGTAAGGGCGTCTACATTCATGATGGGAAGCTAAGAGGTAGCTGATTCGAGTACAAGACAATCAACAAAAATAGTATGCATGAGGGATAAACCGGTGAAGAAGGGCCGGTGAATTCCCAGGAGTGTAAGCGATATCCGTGTCCACGCCCACGGCCCACGGCGCCGCGCTGAGAAAGGAATGCGTCAGGGTGGGAGGCAGGAGGGGATCTGTTAGCTTACATGGCACTAATTATGCAAGCCACAAGCCCAATGAAGACCACCAGCTGGGAGTTATTCAGAAACTGGTCACACTACGGAGTATCCGTACATGAAGGAGGAGGCCCTGTTGACCCCGCAGCAGCTGCTCAAGAGGGACGCGGCGGTTATAGTATGCGAGACCTTGCGGCAACATTTTGATGCCGCAAGATAGGAGCAAGGAAGAGAAAATGAGGGAAAAGAGACGAGAGATGAAGGTGGTGAAAACAAGAACAGGACAGAGAGCTGTTTCAGGACAGCTGCTGGGAAGGCTACAATACATGAAATAACCACCACCTGGCAGCTACCAACTAAACAATTTTCATTCCCCTGATCATCCTTCAAGCAATCTGATATGCCGTATTGACGACCCGAAGTAAAGGCACCGCGGCATCACCGCTCACCATTCCACCAATGCAAAGCCCAACCCCTGAACCAGCGACGTTCACACATGTACAAGTACAATCCAACAAAACCAGCCCAACCCATCCCTCAACCGCCCAGACGAACGACTCACCCACCGACACTCCCCAGAGAGCAATTCTCCTCAAGCCCTCCTCCTCACGTCCTCACGCCCTCACGCCTCGCAGCACCCCTCCTCCCGCCAATCCCAAACACTCTCAGAACACTCTTGATGATCCTTCCAATCACCTCGACGAACACAAACCTCAAGATGGCCCTGAGCCACCCCCGGCGCCTCTTGGGCTGCACCGCCTGCATATTATCACCACCACCACCACCACCACCACCACCAGCAGTAGCCGCCGCTGCCGAGTCAGGCGACTTAGCCATCTCCCCTTCCCGCTGCTTCCCTCCGGGCATGACCCGCTTCCGGAGAAGCTCTTGAACCTTGTTCTTGTCCCAGTCGTCTTTTGACACCGAGGCACGGGCGGCAGTCGACGTCGATGACTCGGCTGTAGCCACGCTCGTCGTTGAAGGATGGGAGGGCGCCTGCGCTGCCTTTTTATCGCTATCGCTGGGCGGTGCTGCCGGCTGCGGCGGCAAGGCTACAACTTCGGCGTAGCTGAGGCGTCTGGGCTTCTGCTTTGTGGCCTCCTGCTGCTGTCCTTTGTTCTTGATCTCGCTTGGGCTCGCGGCGCTGGGCGGTTCGGTTGGGGAAGGTTTCGACGCTGCGACTTCGGCGTAGCTAGGGCGCCTAGCCCTGGGATCGTGGGATGCCGTGTCCTTGCTCGACGTAGGACTCTCGGCATTGTGGGACTGTGAAGTAACGGCCTTGCTCTGGCTGGGCGGTTCGGAAGCGGCAGTGTCTGCCGCGGCAGCCTGAGCGTAGCTAGGTTCTCCAGGACGGTCTGCCTTCTTGGTTGTTGTGTCGGGCGGGTCCGCCTGCGCGGGACCCGGGTTCTCGGCTTGTGGAGCCGGGCGGATGAAGACTTCCTGCATGGAGCGCTCTTTGTCCTTGTCAAGTTCAACCTCCGCGGGGGCCAGGCTTCTAGATGAGTCCCTCGTCGATGGTGGAGACTGTGGAGGGGAGGGCTCGGCCATTGGGATCGGGCGATGCATTGGCTTGACAGTCCTAGGGCTCAGACCATCCCGCAAGACAACCCCCTCGTCTTCCTCACTGGTTGGGAGTTTCAGCGTTTTGGGCTTCGGCTTCAGGGGATTGCTGAACACCACCGCGGGGCGGAAGTTGGCCGCCTCCTGCTCGGCGGCCTGCTCTTCGGCTTCCGAAATGGAGTGAAGCGAGGCTGTTGCGTGAATCGAGCTGACGGAGCCCCGTGGCGACCTCTTTGAGGAACGACGCGAGGAGGCAGGCGTTTGAGGGGCACTCAAGTGGAAATCGCCCGTAATGTCTTCGGTTCCCCGCCGTGCCGGGTTAACCACAGGAGAACGGGGGTTGCCCTCGAAAGATGCCTGGTCGGCAGGGAGGCCTGTTTCGAGCTTTCGTACGGCCTGCATGATGTCGTCGCGGGCCGACGGGAAGCGCTCCAAGGTCGGATCATTCAGATCAATCTGATCGGGGTCAATGTCCTCGACGAGCGAGCGATAAAAACGCTCATCATCCTCAGCCACATCCTCCTCAGCAGTATCCTCCTGGCCCGTCTCTTCGTCCGACTCGTACATGCCGACACATTCGTGGGCGAAAAGAGGCGACTTATCGGCAATGAAGTCCTCCTGCTCATCGCCAGCTTCCCTACCTCGAGGTTCCTCCTTCAAGGGGCGGCCCTCACCCGGCGGGGGTTCCAATATGACAACCGTGCTCTAATCTTGTCAGCCTACGGACGAGACTGCTGCACGGAAAGGTACACATACCTCCAAGCTTTCGGGCGCCTTAGGAGCGGGTACGGCCTCTGCCGCCCTTGAGTCGCCTGCTTTCTCCCCGCTATCACCGCTTGCGCCGGCCTCGGGGTCTCTGCGTTCCGGTACCTCCTCATGAAGAAGCTCGGCAGAATCTGCCACCTCTGCAGCGACCCTGGCAAAGATAGGAGTGCCGGTGGTCGAACGGTCGACAGCAGCCTCTTCGGCAGAGGGCTGGACATGCTTGGCGGCAATTTTGGCATACGACAAGGGTGCATCGCTGCCAACATCCTTCCTTTGCTGTGAATCCCGAAATTCCGCAGAATACTCATGAGATGGCCTAGCACAATTAGCATTACTTCGCCCCGTTACACGGCACATGCTTTGGCACTTACTCTCCATGAGGCTTCACTTCCAACACATGGTTCGTGTTCCCGGCGCTATCCGTCACAGTCGGCGCGTCGTCTTTCAGCACCCACCAGTCTCCATTACCAACGCGAAATTTGTACTGGATTTTGGAGCCTGGCTCCGCGCGGATCTCCTTTGTGAAGTCGTAGTTCCCGTCATCCCGCCTTGTGCGCTCCATCTCGTAGGGCTGCCATGGCGGATTGGAGAATGTGCCTGCCACGTATATCGGCGGCTGAGTGCCGGGCTTGTGATAGGTGATGACAACGGGGATTTGAGTAGATGTCATGGTGAGTAGGCTGAAGATCTAGATCGTTGGAATAAAATTGCGGATGGGAAATCAAACCGAGCTTAGGTTGGCGTTTCGATGTTGCTTCCAAGACCAAGAAAATTGGCACCGAGATTGTCGAAGATGGATGCCGGCAGTCAGCTCAGCCGACCTGCTGCGCGGTCGAGATTTTATGGGTGTTCGAGTATGTGAACAAGCCGAATCGCTGGCGTCACTAGTGAGGTTAGTAGGTAAGGTTGACGAAACCAACTGGTGGTTTCGAGGTGGGCATGGACTGTCGCGCCACTTAAGTTCAATCTAGGAACGCGCGGTGCGAAACCACGGCGTAAGGTAGCACAACAGCAGAGCGACCGAGAAAGATGAGCAACAGAAAGATGTAGACAAATGACAACTAGGTAATATGGATGAAACTCGTCTGGATCCGAGGAAGCGATGATACCTGGATCGTCAGGTCAAGGATTGAGATGAATCCAGCACCTGCAGGAAGCTCAATCGAGATTTCGGGTCACCCTTGCACCGACCCGAGGGTGAACCGGACAACGGATAAGTAACTTAAGGTCTGAATGATGACGGGATTCTGCTCAAATTGGACTGATGAACCCCTCCTATGCCTTGATTTCGATGCAATCCTGCATGTGGTGATGGTCCATTGACCTCGAATGCTCGTAGAAGAGGGACTGGCCGATGGTCAGTTCTAAAACCTGCAAGTCTGGCACATAGCGGTTAGACATCCAATTTCCTCGCCCATTGGGGTGCACTGAACGTGCCCAGGTGGCGAGCAATGACGATGGCAGCCTCGTGAGGACTGCGTCTTGTTGCAGGCTGAAAGAGCTCGTCGGCCAGGGATGTAAGTGGAGAAACTCTAAACTCAAGCTCCAGCTCCAGCCTAGAGGAAAAGGGAAAGCACAAACCCCACTTTCAACAACCCCAGTTGTTCAACAATAGATCTCCGTTCGTCAATTCCTACTTGCTTTATACATGCCATTACTTGGCCGAATTGACGCTTGAATTACCCGGTAGCGACAGAGCACCTGTGTATAAGGTTACTTCTGACGACACGGTACGTCCGTACGAGGCTACCGTGGATGTGTAGTTGACGGGGCCAGGACAATTGATAACCGCGCCATTCCGTCATCGATCAACTTATCGATAAGGATAGAGGGGCGGTCTTGGGCGGCAGAATGACCGGTTTACTAACTTTTAGGCTCGTCTGCAGAGCAATCGCCTTCGACAACCTGTTTACCGTCAACTTTCTTGTGGATGAGGCACGTTTGCGGGAGCGTCCTCCGTCTTAGATATCTCACCTCGAGTCCATCGCTTTTGAGAGTTTAAAGTACAATACAACCCTGGTAGCTAAGGTTGTTTGTTAGCGTGAACTTACCAGGTAGTTAACTACACTCCTTTTCCCTCTTTCGACTTTCCTGTATTCTTTCTTTATTTTACTTCCTCTTTATCTTTCCTTTGTCCTTTGCTGTCCATGCGCCACGCTAAATAAACGAACAAATTAGGGCTGGATTGTACCACGCACGCCGCCTTCCTTTGCGCACTCACCAGAGAAAGATATTACAATCAACTTATTTCCGACGATCAGCCATGGCGAACCTACCAGACACCATCCATGTCAAGCGCAAACGTGGCGCTGATGACGTCGAGTACCTTCGTCTTGAGCCGAGCAAGCGATCGCGATTTGATGAATCGACTTGGGTCTATCAGAAGATCGATTCCATCGAGCCGCCCGTCGAACCTCCTGCCCCAGCGATCCCTATCATCCAACCAACCGAAGAAGGCGACGAAACCTGGCGACGCCGTCACAAACCAGCTGGGCGCCCAGATACAAAGGATGCCGCGACCTCAGGAGAGACCCCGGCAGCGCTCGCTGCCTCAAAGCAGCCAGCAGTGACCACCGTCAGCCGTCCAACTACCGAGAACCTTCGACGCTTCCACCTAAAGAGCTTCATTTCGCCCCAGTCGGCCGCTGGCGTGTCCAAAAAGCGCACTGCGCCGGCTGTGTTTGTCGAAAGGGATGCAAAGAAGCACCGGGAGTCGTTGAAGGCCACCCTTCAGGAACACGCGACCATACCGTCGGAGCCATCAGGCCGGCGGACCGAAGCCAAGTCATCGGAATTTCCTTCGCCAGCAGACGGGAGGCCTGCTGCCGCTATGGAGCCCCGTCCACTCAAACTCAAACGACCAGGGCGCAGGGCTTGTACTCAACCGCGAGGCGTGCAACCTTCGCATCCCCCGTCAATGGGCGAGGAACGCAAAGACATGGATATGAGCTCGCTTGCTCGGGCTATGGATGCCTGGACACTTGAGGAGATCGCCAGGAACCTTACCCGCACCGAGGAGCAGAGCACCAAGCCGTCTCTGGCCCCAGCAATGCGCGACCGCAAGGACAAAGATGTTGATGAGGTTGCTCAGGCGCAAAAAGTCTCGAAATTTGAGATCGTCAGCCGCGCAGATGAGAAGAGCATCACATGTAAGCACAGCCCTGCCAAATCACGCTTCAAGCCCAAGGCTCCGAAACAGCGCTATTTCGAGCGCCATCCCGATGCTCAGGCCTCGAGACCAACGGATGAAACCGCGGCGGAGGCCCCAGTTGCGGAGGAGGACGCTCAGAGCTCCAGCGACGAAGAAGACTATGTCTTTGAGACGTATAAGCGTGTTCCCGTCGAACGCCTGCGAGACAAAGAGGTCCCGTTACACCGCGTCGGTCTGCTCGTGTTTGATACCGAGCCCGAAATCGAGTTCTTTTACGGCAACGAGGGGGACAGTGGGGAGGAGTACGGCGATGATGACGAGGACTCAAATGGTGAGTGGGCTTACAGAGCCCTCAAGGATCATCAGGCAGCTGACCAGCCATGTAGCCGAAGATCACTATACAGCAGACTATCCTGACGAGGATCTCGATTGGGATGACGAATTTGGCCGGTACCCGTACCATTACTTGAACCAGAATGCCTCGGACATGGAGGAGTGGGACGAGAGAGACTATATGGATGACGATCCCTTGGACGAAAGTCTTAGATGGGCCAACAATGGCGAGGGCCTGATGGAGTGAAACAAGGATAGGTACTGATATCGGTAGGAGCATCGGACTGATCGCACATCCGAGCTTCGCAGCAAGTGTATTTGTTCTTGCGTCTAGCGATTCTGCTTACTACAGTTCAATTAAGCAACGCGAATCACAGGCATTGTCCAACATCGAACACGTCGTAAGATCCTGTTCCTCATCTACCCCCCCGAGCTTCATTATATCATAATAATCAGTACCCAAACCAGGTTCCCATAGGAATATAGAAAGAACGAGGCCAGAGGACAAAACCCCGGCCAATCAAACAAAACAGACTTAGCCTCCCACATCTCCTAACTTCTCGCCGCGGTCGCTTCTGACGCGGCTAATGAATTCTTTTTGATACACTTTGGCAAGGAAACGAGACAGAATGAAAGAAGTTGGTATGGACGGGGTTTCCATTCTATGCGCGGCTCTCTGTCACAGCGCCAACCGACATCAACATAGGTAACATGAGCATCGTGTAGCATATACGCAGCAACAAATGAAATTCTGGACGAGAGCGTAGTAGAGGGACCAGGTATGTATGTGTATGTGCGTGTATCTGCAGGTGTATATATGTATGTATGTATGTGTGTGTATTGTGTGTTTGTGTGTGTGTGTGTGTGTGTGTATAGAGCAGTTGGAGTATGTTGAGAGGCAGCAGAACGAGATACAGACTGACCAAAGACTAGACGCAACGACAGAAAACAAGTCTGCGGTGCAGCATCCTCTGATACAGCCGCCCTTTCCTGGCAGCGATCCACTCCTCTCTCTGCCGGCGTCGTCTCTCAGCTAAAATCTCGTCAGCAGCGAGTTCTCGCCACCACATAACAAAAGCAGGTAAAGTTTGTGAGTGGTGCTCACCAAAACCCCTCGCCAGAACGCGATGCTCCTCCCGCACCCAATCATTCCGCTCGTCCATCAACTCCTTGGGAAACTGCTCCATCAGACTCACCTCCTCCTGGCGGCACTTGACCTGCCGCGTGCGGTAGTACGCGTCCCTGTAAAGTTTACACCACGGCGGCCGCTTCGTCTTGGCCTTCTCCCTTTCCTCCTCACTCTCCTCAGTCTCCCCTCCATCTGGCCACAGCCCTTTTCAAGCGCGGGCGGCGTCGCAGGAGGCGTGATACTACCCACCACCTCCTCCTCCTCCTCCTCCTCCTCCACCGCCCCGTCTCGGGGCTGCTACCCCTGCCCAACCCGCTCACTGGCGCTCTCACTCTCACCCTGCCCTGAGAATCATGTCTCTGGGATGGATTGGTCAGGGGGGGTGTCCACCTCGGGATCGACAAGCGATATCAGCCCCTCAGGTGTCGTGGCCGGAACCCAATCGTTGGCGCGATAGTAGCACTCGATCCCGCTGACGGTGCAATTGAGGCCTGACCACCGCGCCATGTAGGTCGCCTGGACCTGACCTCAACTCTGTTTGAGCTCAACCTTATGGTAGATCATGAAGCCCTCCTGTTCAAAGATGGAGGGCTGCTTATTGCGCTTTTGGTTTTGATTGTTTGTGCTGTTGTTGAGGTTGGGCTTGCTGTTGGCGGCGGAAGAGCCCGGAGAGCGACATTAGCGCTGGCGGCGGACGACTCTCTTGTTGGTACGCCTCTGGCGGTGGTGGTCACGGTCCGGGCTGGTTCGGTAGTAGTGGGCTGAGGGTCGGTCTGGGACGGTGTAAGAGCGAGTGGTAGAGCTAGTGCAGTGTGCCAATGCTCTCCGCGGGACCAGGGGTGCGAGGGGCGGAATGAATCCTTGATGGTGGCCTGCTGCGGATCGCGGGCGGGGAGGGAGTGCCGGCCAGGTTGGATATGGGTTTGAGAATGGGGATGAGGGCGCGCCGATGGAGGACTGAAGAGGGGAGGGGGGGAAGAATAGACGAAGTGCGAGCTCAACCGGACGGCGTGGCAGATCGCCCAGGAGAACAGTTATCGATGGAAGACGCTGGTCGACGTAGATGCGCGGCGAGTCCTCTAACGCGATGCTCTGGCTGAGCGTGGGTGGCCTCGTGTGTCCCTCGTTGGGTTCCATGTCGGTCTGCCGGATGGCAAGACTAGGATTGTAAAAGCCCATGGTGGAGTGGTCGAGATGGGGTGGTTATGCTTCAAAGATCCGAGAAAGTAAACAACAGCCTGCACTCTGCTGTGAGCGACTGGCAGGCGCTGCGAGAGTGGGACGACAATAATCTGAGGCTCGTGGGACTCCACAACCTCTATATACATCAAGATTCCAGGAACACGACGAGAAGCTGCAAATGATCCTCCCAAGACGGGACTTCTGCGCTACAGCTTCACCACAGCTTCACCTTTAGATAGAGATCTTCTATACTGCATCGGTAGATGAAGTAGCTCCTTGCAGTAGCTGGTTGAATCCCAAAACGCCATGAGTCAATCTGTAAATCTCGAGGAAGCAGGTGGGCGAGGGGGTGGAGGTGTCGATGCCCGCGAGGTGGAATCGGGAGGTGGGACATCTGGACTGCCAGCTGTCAAGGAGACAGGCGGGTTGAATGTGCCAACGGCTCATGGCGAGTAAATGCCGCAGGTCCAAGTCTCGTCAAGCAGTCCGAGGCGTGGATGGTGGCGATCCAGGCTAGGGAGAATTGTTTGGACCCCTGCCTTTTCGGCTCCCCAGAGGGTCCAGGACTCCAGGCATCCTGCAACGAAGAAGGCTGGATCAACATGCGACTAGACTGAATCTATCGAGGCGGAGGGCCCTTGCTGCATCTTCGGCGACTTGCTGCACCCAAAATCCAGCGCTTCTCGGTGTGGTGTGGTACCGGTGCAATGTGGTACCGCTGTGGTGATGATGGACCGAATCTCGGCTCCCTCCGGCGAGAGTTGGTATGTGTATGGCTAGAAGGGTGGGTAGCAACGTCTCTATCTCACATCTGAAATGAATGTGATTGTGACGAAGAGAGCTGGAACCTTACTAACAGCACAGGGCCTGGATTGCAGAAGCCAGAAATGAACTGGTACGCCAGAGATAGGAAGATACAATACTGAGTACCTAGCCGAGCCTCAAGAGTAGGTAATGTATGACAGTTCTTGAAGAGCCACTCTCATTGAGGCGCTAGAACTGTGGTTCTTGATAGCCCCTATTGTCCTTCTAAGTGCACAATAGTACCCCATCCGAAAAGAGGTCACAGCAACGGTAAGCCTTCGAATCTCCGCAGCTGGAAAGTCTTGGTATCGAATTGCTTACAGACCGGCACACCGTGAGATTCCATAGCAGCTGAGGAGGCAACACAGCTGGGTTTTTTTGCCATGATTGCGGGGGTCGCCGCAGGAGGTGTAATTATCGTCAGTCAGTCAAGCGGGAGTTACCGTTATACAATCCTACCTCCTCTCATGTCTGTGAAGCGCTGGAGTCGCAATTGCCTGCCGAGTGCCTCAGCTTGAAAGTTGAGAACGCTTGTGTGCTCGAGCAATTCAGAACAGGACTTGGCTCGCACCGAGCGGCCAAGCCAAGGCGGTGAGACATACCTGCAGCGCCGTCTCCTGAAAGCTAGGAGTGAACGCGGCAACCGGACTCAGCTTCAATGCGTCTTTTTTCCAATGCACCCATGTCGATTCAGTTTGGTGAGGGAGAGCACGGGGAAGAGTGGTGTTGCAAGAGGAAGTGAGGGCGCTTCCTAAACAAGAAAGCGCGGATGTGGACGGTCTGCGCTGTGATTGGCTCAGGTTGTGAGGTCAGCGGGTCAAGCCGTCATACCACGTAAGGCGTAGTGCAAATGCGGTTGTGTCAACCGCAGCAATCTCGATCTGGAGTCGGGAAAAGATGGAGTCTGCATCGTGTATGAAGAGACCTGAATCGCAAAAGGCGGCCTTTAGTATGAGAAACTGAATCATGGTCCAATAAGCAATGGAGCTTTTGGTTCCTCTCTGAAAATTGAAAGACGTTTCACTGAAAGCGGGAGGACCCTTTTATTAGTGACCGCCGTTGTGAAGAGCGGGAAGAGTACCCCGAGCTTAGGGGTCATGACACAGAGCTTCCAATGCTCCTACTCTTCACCAGATTCAAGGTAAGCAGCAGCCATTGCGGAAGCATGTCGTACTGACTTCGGCCATTGGGTCACAGAGGGAAAATGGGACCCTTGAAATGTCACACATCATATTTCTTGCTCCTGTTCTTGAACTAAACAGAGGCATCGGACGCTGCTTGAACCCTCCAAGGTTCTCACTATCGAGATCGCTGCACATCGCATACAATGTGCGGGCATACTTGACACATTCTGCGACCGGCCTGATGGGAAATTGTACTCCAACGCAGCGAGACCTCCTGGGCCATCCCGTTTCCAAAAGCGGGCTAGAAGGTTGCTTTCGCCGGCGCCAATCCATCTGAAACTGGCATGCGACCACAATAACCGACGTACAGTACTAGGTATTGTGTAAGCGCCATGGCTGTGAGCTCTGCTAGCCCCCTGGGAATGGCGGTTGATATTCCGGGCCGCCACCCCCTCTGATGCAACTGTTACGATCCGGCATCTCGCAGATCTGGCATGTCGCCTCTGCGACTGGCCTCTTCGCCGGCATTGGGTAGCACGGCAGCTGTGGCATATTCTAAAACTCCGGCGTTGTACAACCTCTCGACCGAGCCGTTGAACATCTGAAGCAGGCACAACGGCTTCAATTCAGCCTTCTTAGCAGTTTCTTTGGGGCTATCAAATCAGCGGATTCGGTGGCGCGGCGTCAACGAAGGGATGCCATGTTGTCTGTGCAATGATCATCGCAAGATCACAGCCTCTCGGGCTTTATTCTGCAGGAAAGTATATGCTCGAGTTGTTGTCAACGGCACATGGTGACGTTGGCATGACTAAAGCTTGCCCCGGGTATCCTCCGCATGGCGGCCGGACAACCTGCTCCTGTCGTCTACAACGACCCCCAACCCCATGGTGGTGTTCAGCATGCTCTGGCCAGTCGCCATGTCCTTGAAAGACTCGTCCCCAGAGAAGGCCCTGCGTCCCATATCAGTTTCCGGTTTGAGAAGTGACAAGACTTCGACTACACTCACCAGCCCCGTTCCTCACCCAGCGACAGATGGGTACAATCGCTGTTCAGTTCGCAGTTCCAAGCCCCTGATACCCCTTGACCACCACTCCAGTCTTGAACAAGGCCACCCTGACGGTGGCAATCGGCATCGATTTCAGCTGTGCCTTGCTTCGCGCTGCTATTGTTCCCTTGGGTCTCCGTCCCTGGACTCCGCCGGCGTCGGTACAGGCTCAGGCCGCAGGTGAAGCACTTGAAATCCCGGGTCTCGACAGTGGCGGGCATTCGGCCCGTCAGGACACGCCCCAGGGCGATGATGACGGCGGCATGGGAACACAGCAAGATCGAACGCACGCCGTCTCTATCACACTGGGCGATCAACGCCTCCAGGGTCGCCGCCACACGGGCATGCAGTTCATCGATGCTCTCACCCATGCGGTTCGGCGTTACAGCCGGCTCATAGCTCAGATCGAGCAGGCCTGGGAAGAGCGAGTCGAGTTTCTCGAGGCCGGCAGGAACGGGGTGCTCAAAGTCGGCTGAGCCGTACCACTCGCCCAGCCCGGTTTCTCCGCGGATTCTCAAGACCGGCCTGTCTCGGACCACTGCCTCTTGCGCCTTGCGCACAAAGGGCTCGACAGTCTGCAGGCAGCGGTAGTAGAGGCTCGAATAGACACGCTCGATGGGCGGGTGCGCGGCCAGCAGCCTCACGGCGAGCTCGTTCGATTGGTCGACGCCATGGGCCGTCAAGGCCGGATCGGCGGCCCCACCGGTCGGTGACTTGATGAAGGTCGTGTAGTTGCCGCTTGACGGATCGACGAGCCAGTTGGATCGAAACTACTGACCGTGTCAGCCATTGTCACCGCAGTAGTTTGAAACTTGGACTTGACGGTTTGGGAAAAACGATGATTCATAGCCTTCCTCATACGGGCTGTCTTCCTCCCTAGGTCCTCCACAAGCGCTCTGTCGTGTAACTCGACTGAGCCACATGTGGAAAAGCACGACCAGGACTTCGAACCACTCCACAAAACCTGAGACAAATATAAAGACGCAGCCGCAGGTTGGGGTAACAACTTACCCCATGGCGGGTAACGTAGATCACCTGCAACATGGCGGGCGGCCGCAGGGCGGATGGTCCCAGCCCCCTCTTGTTGCTTTTGCCGTAACTAGACGGATTCGGCCTCGGAATAACTGTGAGTGGCTGGTGTCAATCGGATTGCCTCCGATCCAATCGCTGTATCTTGGATAGGAGATTTCCATGTTCACGATGTAGGTGGGAATGCAGGATTTTGTGCGACTTCAGCTCAGAAGGGCTACAAGTCTTCAAGGCATACAGATCCATGCATGAGGGTACCTCCTCTGCCGACATGCGCATGCAAGATGCAAACGGGTGTCTTGTAAGGAGAGGGGATATGGAAGCATAGGCACGCCGTGACCTCCTTCACCTTGTTGTTCCTCGGCTGGGTTGGGCCTGGGATGAGATGTCGAGAGGAAGAGGTACTGTACCAAGTATGACTTTACCTTTTCTTCGCTAGTTGACCCCTCTTCCAGGAGATTAAGAGGCCCAATCGATCTCCCTGCGTCGGGCCGGCTTTGTGTAGTTGCCCTTGAGGTCGCCGACTCGGGATCGGGAGTTGGGGATTCGGAGGACGGGAATGCTGGACACGGGACTGGGGCCGGCCGGATCAGATCCGGTAGATGAGATCGACCAACCCGGTTTGGCAATGCCGGCGTTGTTGTAAGGTTGTTTCCTTGGATTTAGGAGGTCGGGGGGCATGTAAATCGACTGATCTGGAAGTTGGGGGTGTCCAAATGGAGCGGGAAAGCCAAGGCCCACACAGGGCGGACTCTTCGTGATGATGTTGCTGCTCTCCCTTTCCAGGTAATTATCTTTAATCTGTCAAGGGAGGAATCTGGGCGAGTGAAATGTGGTGTGGATGCATCAATGCGGATTTGTCGAGGCTGCAATTCAACGGCCGCAGTGTGGGTTTCAACGGGATTATGTCCTGCTTGCTGTCTGGTTGATGAGAGCGAGGCGTTTGTGATTCACTCCAGAGGATGTCGGCTCAGGCTGTGTTGGGATGCTGAAAAGCCGGATAAATTCGGATGCAAGATAACATAAGGATAGCGAACGTGTTCGGATTCAAATTAAGTGAGACAGGAACTAATGAATAGTGAATGAGATCCGGGAAGTTCAGAAAGATGCGACGACAGATTGAGTCGTGAACCCGGTTCAGTTTGAGGACAGGCCCGACGACGCTGCGGGGAGCCGAGGTAATCCGTACAAGTCCAGCAGGTCAGACCAGGGCAAACCCTAACCCTTCTTATCCTGTATTTCCCTACCTAGCCCTAGTCCTTCTGAGCTGCCCAGGTGTAAGTCGGGTTGTGCTACCAGAACAGAAGGTTGTCCAGCCCATCGCATAATTAAGATTGACTTGCAAAGAGATCGGAGTTTACCCGTGAATGGTTGATCAACAGGGTCTGAAGCCTGCTACTCCCATTGGTGAACCCGGAGAAACAGGAAAGCCGTTGTTTGGTCGGAGTAACGCATGGCACTGTCCACAACGCGTGGCAGACGACAAGATCCCATATGTCCCTGCCAGCGGATATCATCTTGTCAGACTTAATCCTCGCTTACGACCCCTACCCTCTCCAACACTATCCACTCTGTCCACAACAAGTAACTTACCGCCGCCTCAACTCCCGCTCATGGCCCAACCAGAAATTTCTACAATCCCGATGCCCCCAGAACTCAACCCACCACTCCCCAAAAAAATCATCGACCTCCCCATCCACCTTGGCCACTCTCTCATCCCGTTTGAGCCCGCACACCACACACGCCCGCGGGGCAGTGGGCACCCCTTTTGCCGTAGTCACGCTCAAGCCCACCGCAACCTCGGGCACCCTCAACTTGACCGCGGGCCCCTGGTGCGCCTGAGCCTGATTAACAGCCGCCACGACGCTCCTCAACCGGCCCACCTGTCTTTTCCATGACGCCGCCACCTCGGCCGCCTCGCGGTCCTCATGCGCTGCCTGCGACTTGTCGACGCTCGCCAATTTCATACCCCTCTGTCCGCCGGCAGCTGAGGAAGGGGCGGCCGAGATGGACATGCCCTGGGCAAGGAATTTGTCGCGGTGCCAGCGGTGCTTGCGGCCTGTTATCAGGCGGGCGGCGACGGTGGCGAGCGCGAGATAGCCTTGGAGAAAGTTCAGGGTGGACTGCGAAGTAAGAACGCGTTGGTATGACGGGGAGGATGGCGGGAGGGTTAGGAGGGGTTTGAGTAAGGATGAGGAAGCCAGGTCGAGGAGGGAGGGAAACAGGGACAGGAGTATGGCGGGCGGAGGAATGTTGGTTGGTGGAGGGCCAGGTTTTGAGTTCGGTGTAGTTGTCGGCGATGGTTGGGTCGTAATGCTAGTAGAAGCGGGCCGGGTTTCGGTGGCTCCCCAATCTTGCCACTCCCAGTCTGAGGTTGCTCCGGGTTTGCCCATCCCGTTGGGTTGAAGCTCCGTTGCGGCGGCGTTGGTATCCGGGAGGTCCCTGAACTCTTCCCATGCATTGCCGAAGCCCTCAGATTCGACGGACGGCCAGGCAGTTACCGGCGACGGGGATGCCTCGTTGGCCTCTTTGAGGTTCCTGACCGCCGTGGGAGGCTTGACTTGAAGTCGTTTTACGGGCTCGGGTTTCCGCTCCTGGAAAGATCCGTAAGGTGACTTTGGAGCCTCTGGATAATATGACGGGCCGGCCTGAAGGGCTGCATTGGAGAGTGTCAGGCCAGGAGGCGGCTTCTTGGGGCCCGCTGGCGCTGAGTCGAGGAACAAGAGGTCAAGGGCAGATGCTGTAGGGGCAGCCTGAGGGATGGTGACGGCGGTTGTTCCTGTCTCAAAGTCGCCAAAGTCCTCATCGTCGTGGGCACCGCTTTCAGCCTCAAAGTCGGCATCAAAAAGCACGTTGGGATCAGGATTGCGAGCCGGCTTTTGGGTTTGCGCCATTGTGGCGTCCCTTTCCCAGGATGGTCGATGTTGCCACGGCTCTGGGGTAGAGCTCTCGAGACCCAGGTCCACAAGCTTGTTGGTCATCATATCGATGGTTGAGGCTCTCGTGAGACGAGCCCGAGGTTGAGAAGTTGCAGTGCTTGATGCAACAGGCTGTGGAGAAGGATTGGCCGGGGCGACCTCAAAATCGCCCCAGCCATCCTCATCATCTTCCTTGATCTGCTCTGACGCATCGTTCCTCAGTGGCTCACCAATGGGCGAAGTAAGCCATGCGTGGGCTTGGCCGCCTGTCAACTGCTGCAACGGAGGCCATTGTGTGGGCTGCGGCAACGAGGTGCTGGGAGACAGGAAAGAGAAAGAATCACTCGCGGCCGGAGCGGTAGTGGCTAAGAGTGTTCCCGAAGTGCCCTGATCTTGCTCATTTTGCTGTTGGGGGGCAGATGTTTGTGTCTGCGATACATCCCCGAAGGCCGCAAAAAGGTCCGCTGACATGGTGGTTGCTTATGGTTCCTCCAGCTCCCGTATCTGTCTAAGGACGAGGCATAAAAACATCGCGGCAGGTTCCAGTGTCGACGTCGGTGAATCTGATGTCGTGAGTGAGGAAGACGGAACAGGGCTGAGGTGTCTCCGTTGTTGTGGAGCAGCTGAGGTTTTCGGCGATGCCTAGCGTGGGCAATCAGCACAAGGGTCCCCGTCAAGTCCCTGTTTCCCCTCAAAGCTTCGCAACTGCAAGTGGAGCAGGTCGTTCAAGGCTGAAACGGAAACTCGTGTTCGGAGGCAGTCAATTCATACCTATGATAATTCAATGGTGTTTGGCCTTTCGGGGCCTCCAGTACTGTATGTCGTCTGGTCTCGACTTGTACGATGATGCAGTTCGAGGTTGAAGAATTGCACAAAATCGGGTGGGCAGGGCTGCTGCAGCAGCCAAACAGGGGACCGGCACAGGGGGGCAGGCTCGCTGGTTCGACGGCAACCGATTGGGTGGAGATTGCGCTTGTGAAGACCCACCTCGCAGTGCTCCTACTGCAACCCGCTGACGATGATACACAGCTAAGGGCCGCGATGTCAGTGCCGATTCGGGCTGAAACCAAAGACGACTTTCAATTCTCTTTTGCTCGCTACAAGAGTGAAAGCCAATAATCTTGGAACTCTATGTCGTCGACATCCTCACGCTCACATATCCACAGCGGACGGTCCTCCATCTCAGTAATCGAATGATCGGAACATGCCCCTCAGACAATCATGAGGACCCTGGCCGAGACAAAGTGCGATAAACCCTTCCCTCATCCATCTGACACCGCAAATATCTAACAGCTGGCCCAGATCACGATGGGAGGATACGTTCAAGGAGGGATCCAGCATCGCCGACCTGCAACGGGCCGTCAAGTTCAACGGCCCCCACAGCCCCTGCGTAGCTGGTCTGCGCTCCATCTGCTGGAAGGCTTTTCTGCTATGGAGGGACGCGCCTGCTGAACAGTGGCCTGAGCTCGCCCGCGAGTCTCGCGCAGCCTATAGCGCCATATGCGGCCAGCACCTACGGTATATCAGGCATCCCGAGCAGCTCGCTGCCCTCACCATTGACCCGCTGGCCGATGACCCAGACTCGCCCTGGAACGCCGTGCGTAGGGACGAAACGGCCCGCGCCGAGATCCTCCAAGATGTCCAGCGACTGCCCGACGAACCCTTCTACCACGAGGAGCGCGTTCAAACCATGATCTTGGACATTCTCTTCCTCTACTGCAAACTCAATCCCGGCGTGGGCGGATATCGCCAAGGCATGCATGAGCTGCTTGCTCCTATTGTCTGGGTGGTGGCCCAGGACGCGGTTGACCGGGCGACCGTTACGACCGACGACCCTGCCGAGGCGCTGATTGTTGAGATGCTAGACTCGGCTTTTGTCGAGCATGATGCATTTTCGCTGTTTTCCAAGGTCATGGAAAGTGCCGGCCCCTTTTACGAGGTCAAGGGTAGTGCCAGCTCGGATACGCCACAGAAGAATACCATCGTTGAAAGGAGCAAGTACATTCACGAGGTGGCTTTAACAAAGATTGACGAGGAGCTGGCGAATCACTTGCGAAACATTGAAGTTCTTCCGCAAATATTCCTCATGTGGGTGCTTGCCCCAGCTGTTTCTACCGTTCAGGGGCTAATTCCTTCAGCCGGTGGATCCGACTATTGTTTGGCAGAGAGTTTAATTTCGGACAGTTACTCTCGCTCTGGGATATATTATTTGCATACGATCCCCATCTGGAGCTGATAGACCTCATTTGCGTGGCCATGCTGCTGCGGATTCGATGGACTCGTAAGTCGCACCGACTCTTCAGAAGGCTCCTGGGCGAGACTGACGACCCGACAGTGCTCGAAGCCGACTATTCAGTTGCCCTGCAACTGATGTTGAAATACCCCACGCCGGCGCCCCCTCATGGTCCTCATACATTCGTTGACGACGCCTTGTACCTGAAAGGCCACTTCGACGCCGCTGGCGGCGTCACTTTAATATTCAAATACACTGGCAAGAGCCCCGCGAATTCATCATTCACGACACCAGCCCCATCACGCACTACGACGCCATCATTTCAGAAATTCAACAGCTTGCGCCAACGGACGCTCGGCGCGAGGTCACCACTGCCGGCAAGGATCCTGCAACAACCCGGCGGCGTCGAAGCACTCCTCCAAGGGGCGGCCAAGAACGTGATGCAGAGGGGCGAAAAGCTTGGTATCAACCAAGCTGTGCGCGATGCCGTGGGTGAGATTCGCCGCAATGTTCAGGGCTTCCAGGAAACCCGGAATACGACCAGGGGAGCCCGCGCGCTGTCGCTGTTTGGAGAGGCCACTCCCCCGCCACTTCAGGATCATGCCCTAACTGTTGCCATGATGGAAAAAAGAAACCGCCGATTGGCTGCCATGCTGGACGAGTCGGTCACGAACCTCAAGCTGCTGGCAGCTTCAGGGTTCGAGGGTGAGAAGGAGAAGCATCTCGAGACAGTCGAGTTGGCCGCAGCCAAAATCCAATTCGTCAAGGCATGCTTAGAAGACGCCTCGCTCGCACTCCCAGAGGAGGAGCTCCCTTCTCTGGGAACACTTACAATATCAGGTTCAGCCGAAATCAGTTCTTCCACGGTTGCCCTCGACACCACTCCTCTGGTTATGACCTCCTCCGCAGTAGACGAGACCAGGACGGCGTTGTCAACACCAGACTCGAGCAAGGGAAACAGCGTTCTCGCCTCCCCACCGGCGGAGTCGCAGGCCAAGCAGCTAATTGCCGAGGTCGACAAGATGGACACGGACCATCACGACGAGGACACGTTGCCTCCTCTGAAGTCGGAGCTCACAAACTCCCCTTCACCTCCGGCAGTCTTGACAGTCATACCTGACACCCCGCCTCCACCGGTGCCTATTCAAAGGGAGCAGCGGCCACACGGCCCCATTCCCACGCGATCCACACTAGCCCAGTCGTCCTTCGCCTGGATGCTGGAGCCAGATTCAGCCACATCCTCTCTCCAGCGGCCCCATTCATCGTCCTTCTCGTCGTCAGGCAGGCCACCGAGCAGTGGAGGGGGCAGCACTGCCCAAAGAAAGCGAGTCAACCCCAGCAGAGAGAAGAACGCCTTCCTCTTTGGTGAGGTTACGGGTGACGGGGCTGGCGAGGGGCTACTGTCGGCGGACCAGATCTTTGGGTTGCAGCCTATCCGGAAGGGGGGATGATGGGCCGGGGTGAGGTAACCGGCAAAGACACATACAGCGGGGCAAGCGAGGGTTGTTGGGGGCAATGGAGTTCAGGCCACCTCGCAGGCATCTGTCGATCTGAGAGTGTTCCGCCCTTAGGCTGCGGCGGAATCGACCGACCAATATCACCAAGGCCTAAGCGCGACTGCTACTAGGTAGCCATGGTGGCCCTGCGGGTACCTACAGCAGCGCAACCTGGTCGTCGGTGAATACAAGATCGATAAAGGTCATCAGGGGACTCTGGGCGAAGCAAAACCCCCATAGCATGGGGATGGTAGTGACCGTGCCGCAGGAGGAACTTGGGATGATGGCCAGGGGGAGCACGGCTGCCAGCTAGGGAAGGTGATAGAGAAGAGAAGGAACGTGGTGTCCAGGGGGTGCATGCAGTGACAGGGAGTGGCCGAGACGGTCACCTATCGACCAGCTTTGCGATACCTACACGCTAGACAACAATTCGATTCGACAATGATTCACCGTTTTGCACCGTTTGTTCTCCCAGCCAAGTCGACAAACCCACATCGCCACAATGAAGAGGTATAGCTCCTGCTTGTGAAGCGTATGACGGCTCTCCAGCTGAGTCGCCAGCTTGGCATAATTGTTTTCATCAATCGAGTTCCCCAGTCCCTGGAGGCGCACGGTTGGTTGTCTCTGCTCTGTTTTTCTCGGTTCCACAAGAGTCCCAAACCCATACCAGACAGCGTCTTGAAACCTCCGTGTCTCGGTCCTACCCGAAGCCTGGCGAGAAGCATACGAGTCGAGAAGAGCACGAAAGGCCCATGCCAGCTTGCCGGGTCCATTAGAAGGGAGAATTATGTACGTCACGCCTGCTGTGTATAGTGAGACGGATGTTGGTGACGCCAGCAGCATGCGATGTCCTGAGGAAGTCAGATTTGCCTGTTTCACCATCGACAAAAACCGCACCACCTAGCTAATAACAGGCGACAGAGTAAATTTGGCCCCTCGCAAACTTCGCCGCTATGCACGTCTACCGCGGATGCAGTTCGGGAACCCCCTAATGATGTCTCCGCGTCACCGACCAGGGCCCCGTCTTTTTCCTGTGATACCACCTACTGCAAAATTAGACATGTTATCGTCGTACGCTAGCGCTTCTTGTACGCATGTGTTCGGAGAATTAACAAAAGGCCAAGTAGTATCGGCGTGCAGTGCCAGTTGCCCTGCCCGAAGGCTGTATAAGGAGGAGTCGAGACAAGAATAGACTGGTACGTTCTGTTAGCCACTGCACCAAGCAAGGTTTGGTTCATCTTCTCCCCACCACTTCGCTCTATTCTATTGTAACAGAAGGGATGCCGTAAGACACAAGAGCACGACAACAGACGGCAGGCTGGGTAGCTTGCTATCGCAGTCCGAAGTTACCACTCATCCACCAGAAGAAGACAACGTAAGGACGTGACACTGCCTCGCAAGGGTCGCCAGCAGAGCACATAAGTCGTGATTCGTAGCACGGCAAGTTCCAGGAGCTCGGAATACCCCAGATTCCCGATCAAGCAGAAAGTGATGGGTCTCTTTCCTAACACGGGAGGTTCATATGATGCTCCTAGCATCCTAGCAAGTCTCAGTCTGAAGTCAACACAGGATTTCCGCTTAGACAGCGAAGACATGTGCTACTGAGCGTCTATAGATTGCACAAACACTGTTAATGAGAAGCCACTAACTCATGACCCCCTTTTCGTTACTCGCTTGCCCAAACATTGAACACACCAGGAGGTGGAAGAGTCTTCTTCCCATGTCGTACGACAGGGTAGAAAAGCAAGGGGGCTCCATATGAATGTTTGGTTTTGTCTTCCAGTCAAGCAGTTGTAAGTCTATATGCACTTTGTTTCCAAATTCAGACAAAAGAAGGGTTCCGAAGCGCGGCTGAACGCGCCATGCAGGGCGATCGAGCCCAATTACCCCTTTTCTCTCCGGAGATCAAGCCCACAGTACGTCTCACAAGCCCAGAATGTCGAGTCTTGAGCTCTATCAAACGGAGACTCACCTAGAGTACACAGTCGTGCCAACCATAGCCCGGAATTCTGGGAGGTGAACGACGCCATGAAGTTCAGGGGGCTTGGAACACATCAGCAGAAAGAAAGAGTCTCTTTTTTGCGCGATACGACCCTCACGGGAGCAACAGCTGCAGTCAGCGATGCGGTTCCGTTCACCATTCATGCTGAGCGAATGAACGACTCGGAGCTTCCCCAGTTTCCGCGCAGTATCACCAAGCGCGGTGCCGGCCGGCTGCTGTGTCCCCCCCCTTTGTCTTTGCCAAAGCATGGGATGTTGGCTGTATCAGCGCTGTACTGCATGATATATCCATAGCAATAACTACAAGGACACTATAGGTAAGCGTAGCAATGGCGCTGTTAGGGTCTTTTGACAGCTTGCCAGTCCTTCAAGCGATGGACAGGGCATACCGAGGTAAGGTATGTTATGTACAACCGTGTGAGGTCGTAGTGCTATCACCCCAAACGACGGGACAAGGGAGGCAATGAACCGGCGGGTTGGAACTGTGTTTCTGGCAGATGAGGACTCGCGATATTGAAGCGGTGCGCAGCGGTACCTATCTGCACGTCACCAACCATTCGTCCAGGAATGGAGTCTCTCTGCTGTGGATTGACCAGTAATTGATGAGTTACAGCTCGAGCCCTCCCAATCCGGAGAAGACACGACAGAAACTAGCAGGTATACTTGCAGAAAGTACGGGACGGATGGCGGTTCCGAACCATGGTTCTCAGATATGTCCCTCCCGCCCGCGCACATGCACGGTTCCGAGTATGTTGGGCGTGCACCGTCCCACAAGCTACAGTAAACTTGGTGTTGGCAGAACGAGACAGCCTGGGACCTTCGCCCTGAAGGGTTCAGTCAATCAAGCCACTTTCTACCGACGTAGAAATTCAACAAGAAGCAAAAGGAAACTAGTTCAAAAAACTGATGCTATCATCACAGCGCTACAGTCCATGTCGGCACTGAGCCATCGACTGTCTCCTGAGCCAAGCAACACTCTAGAATTCCCATTGGCGGAGGAGAGGCACACGCTGGCTTAAGCAGCCAATCATCCCCAAGGTCAGAGGCTACATCCCGAGCGAGCACCCGATCCTACCCCCCGTTGAAGAAAAATCCCCCTTCCAGCCTAGTGAAGCCACCCTGGAGCAAGCTCAGGCCCATGCGCCGCCCTATCAGAGATCCGAGAGAATACGGACGCTGATGATGGAAAAAAAGGTTCGACGAGATTCCTTCCTAATCCGAGGATTCTCAGCGAAAGGTACAAAGCACAGACGATGCCTGCCGGCTGCATGCTGGCTGCATCCTGCATCGCGTCTGCATCGCGAGACGGAGCCAACAAGGGGGGAGGGGGGATGACACGCTAGGCACTGTACGTCGTCACAGCGCATCTTGACATCGCTTGCCGTGGTGCAGCTGTGCTATGTTGCTCGTTTTGTCCAGCTGCTTCTCTGGCTATCCAGTTCGTTTTGGTGTTGGGTCGAGGGTTTTGGTGGTGTGCTGTGCCTTGACAGCCAGAAGCCGCCTGGGGGTTTTCCGAAAGGTGGGTTGCTAACGGCGTCAGGGGCAGACAATTGGTCAATTTCCTCGTTTTCTGCAAGGGTCAGGAACAGGGCTGGAGAAAAGATGGGAAATCCTCCACCTTGGAAAATGGAAAGCAGCACCGAACTACAAAGGACGACATTTCTGGGACTCTACGTACGGAGAAACAAGGTGGATTTGGGGTTGCGCGTCCTCGCTGTTCTGAAGGGGCTGAGACCGAAGAGCGATCATCAAATCAAACCGCCCAAAGCTTCAGGCGTCCTCAGCGTGTCGACGTTTATCAGGGTGCTCCGGTCTTGTTTTTTCAGCTGCGGACTTCCCGAGCCCCTGGATTTGACCTCTGTCAGGGACTCGTCGTTGCAAGTCAAGGCTCATCCCATCAGTCGGACTTCTTGTTCGGTCTCACATCAATCCGTCACACCGCATTTCTTCTCACCCTGTTTGCTTCTGTGTTGCTTCTAGAGTTGGATCTGCCCCAGCTTGTGTGAGCGGGTATGTTGATATATGTAGTTACTTCGGGGGACTGGCCAGCTGAGGTATTTCTGAGCTTCCATGTTAGGCTGGGGCTAGACCCCCGTTGAAGAAGGGTTGGAGATGATCTCGAAGCATTGTATCTGCGTCCGAGTCAGGAGTGCCGAGTTGCATCTGGAAACTTCATGTGCCAGTAGGGAAACAGAACCTAGGCGCAAAAAAAAAATGCGGAAGGGGGACTGCAGGTGTAGCAGTAACCACCACCACCAACCGTGAGAGTTCAGGTTCTGACACGAGGAATTCTCGGGTGCGACCTGCGTGACGAGCTTGCAGACCTCCCCTCTCAGCTGTGCCCGTGTCGACAGATCTCCAATACCAAGACACGGCATGTGGGGATGGCTTCCCGATCCTTGGGATCCCCCATGCCCTGAAGAGCAGGAGGTTTTGGCGGGGTTGACCGCAAAGGGGCCCAGGATTCATAGCCACGCCCCTTGTCTCATGTTGGACCCATTCTCGGCCTCCAAATCGGAATTGATCTGACTAGCGTAGGTAACGTTGTCGTTGTCGTAGGATGTTCGTCACCGAGAAGGTAGAGCGTTGCAGCGGGAGGAGTTCAAATAACAACCGTTGAGCCAAGTCTTCTCGGTGTAGGGCTGAGCTTACTGTCCGAGGCGATTGAAGGATGGAACCTTTGCACGTGGGCGCTGACTTGGGACTCTGTTGCCGTCTGTCATGCCGGTGATGTGAGCAGAGAAGCCAGGCTTGCTGGACCGGGGCTGTCCGGGGCCCTGGTACCGAACTCCTACAGCGGAGTTGGAAGAAGGAGTCGGAACCTTGACGACTGGGTCGACTCACCGTTTCCTCTGGTCCTCAGAGTTCTGACGGACCAAATGCGAATGATGATAGAGAATGTCCAAGAAGCCCTCGGCAGAATCCTGGAGATGGGCTTACCACGGCGTAGAGATGGCAGCCAACGGATATTTCCGCCTTCTTCAAAAGAAGCAAACGTTTAGGTCGTCAAATGCCGAGTTTTGCACAGTTGCTTTTTCTCGTCCTCCACGTTACCAAGTGCCGTGGAGTTTTTCAGGGCCTGACTGATGAATATTCGGAACTGGAAAGTGTAAAGATCAGAGCCCAGCGCATGTTTCGAGGGTCTCAACGCTCCTCATCGGCTCCACTCTGCAAAGACGACAGCTGGTCGTCACCGGCCTCGTGGTTATGTTTCGGTGGAGATGGTGGATTTCAATCCCTGTGAGAAACACCTTGGTGTTAGCCGCTGAATGACTGATGGCGACAGAGTGGGAGAGAGCATGCCTTTTTGCGTGCCAAGCGCCTCCCCATGCCTCTATGCAAGCAGCCAAATGGAATAGGGACGTGTTTCAATATTTGCGGCAGTCCCTCAACGCCCGAGAGGACGACCGCAGTATTACGTGTACGGATACTCCGCAGCTTCGGCGTCGACGCGGCCCCGCCGAGCCCTTGACGGTCCCTTGAGTCAGGCGGAGTGGGGGAGCTCAACGCGGAGCCGGTCCATTAACGGTCAACGGTCGGAGCTGGCATAACTAACATGCATAACCATGCACCGGGTTTTCGTGGCTTACCCAGCAACGTCCTGCGTGTTGATCCATCGCGAGCAGAGAAGAGCTGTCGCTACTTGCTCACGAGTGGGTGATGGTAGCATGCTGCTGCCTGAAACTCAATGCAACGACGCGTCGTAAACGCGGTGTCTTTCTGGCGTGGGCTGAGCTGTGGCCACCCGTCAATTGCTGGTACCGAAAATGGAGAGCCCTGAGCTTGAAGGTGGGTTAATATGATATCCCGCTTTGGCTGCCGCAACCCTCATCCGGACTCGAGGCTCCAAGGATGCAGTTACTGTGGTATGATTCCGAATCTCGCTCAACCGGATGTGACCACAAGCAAGCAAGCCGTGAGACGAATGAACGTCATGCACCTCTCATACGGAGGTACAGTACGCAGAGTCCAAGACTCGACTGCCCAGCAGGCCCGAGCCCGAGGAATTTCTCTGCTCATCAGTGGGAATGATAATCGCTCATTCTTCGCTGGCGACATGCGGAGTGTTCATGCGCTTGTGCAGGGACTATCGATGGGAGCTTGCTGATGATGCAGAGGACTCTGGCCGGTTAGTCTAACCTGTTTCGGCTGGCAGCCACTTCAGATATGCAGGGGCCGCGGCCTAGGCCTGACACGCGATCCAGAGAGCAAATTGGGAAGGCTTGCGATGACTTTGGACCCAACTGTTTGCGTCTGGTAGTGTAGGGACGGAGTAATTGTCAGAACCGTTCAAGTTCGGGACTCTCAAGGGATCCGACCTCGGGCGAGGGAATCCGTTTGCTAGTAGTATGTCGCAAGCGGGGACCCAAGCTCTTTCGCTGATCAATCCTCTGCTGTCCCCATTAGATCTCGCCATTGGCGATGTCTCCGAAAAGCGAAATCAGGCGTTTGTGCTGCTGGAATATTTCCCGGCGCGATGTCCCTTTCCATGATCAATATATAATTGGTACTGTATGAGGCATAGCTCAATGGCCTCCGCGTTGCCCTTGCGCTCGAATCCGACATGTGGCGGTTGGAGACACGGATGAAGGGCGTCTTAGCGAATCCCCTTGTCCGGGCTGTTGGTTCAGTGGACGGGCGGTTGAATGAACCAACGCGGGCCGACGAAGTATTTGGAATGTGCCCGGTTTGATGAGCTGCATCTCGCCATGCGGGCCGATTGACGAGTCTTCCAGAACCAACAGCCGAGAGATCGCGACCTTTCACTAGGTACTTGTCGGGGCTCCAAAATCGCCCAACCGACAGTCGCCAAGGCTCCGAGTAGGGTACGTCGACTCGCCCAAAAAGATGCAGATGTCTGAGGTGGTAAGACGGTACGCGGCCATGCACTAATGAGATAGATGGCTCAAGCAGGCCAAAAGCTGGTGAGAGGTGATCGGTGCGTTGCATGTAAATTCTCCGTCGTGCGCTGTTGGGGCTCCTGATTTCTTCCCATCGCTGATGGAGATAAAACACCCACCTAGCGAACCTATTGTGCTTGAGCGCTGGCACCGAGTCTTCCAACTGCCGTACAAGTCGACAGTCATCTCAGCCACCATTTGACTCCTGCGATTTTGTGTTAGCCCGCATCCTCGAATAAGATCAAAAACCCACTCAACACTCGTCAGTTTAGAGGCATGGAGAGCGGAGATGAAGGCTGTTCCATTCAGCTGTGTAACGTTTAGCGGCCTCGGTGCGAGGCTGCGAGCCCCATCGCCGCCAGGTTTCGTACGCAAAGAACCCTAACACCTTGTCCACTACCTTGACCACAACTCTTGCGCGTAGTCCCCATCCAGGACAGGACGTGGCGTTGCGAGGAAGCGCAAGGTTTGGTGGATTATGTCGTGGCGCCAACTCCCTTTAACGTTAACGGAATCCGACGTAACGGCGGCTTCCAGGGCCGGTGTTCGGCAGCGGAACATTCTTCCGCGCTGTCATCAGGACAATTTAACCGGCCTGCGCCGCCTCGCGAGGGAGCTTGATAATGAGCTCCTCTATCAGGGGCAATGGATGCTGTGTTCATGAGAGAGGGAACTGGAATCGCTGACGCACGGCGCTGCGCACTTTCACATGACGAGGTATTTTCTTTGGAGCGATCTGTGGGATTCTGGCCTCTTTTGCCTCGAATATTGGGGTTGCGGGACCGTCCAGGCGGAGTGATGTTGTCTCGCTTACTGAGAGAGTGAGGCCGGGTTTCTGTCTGGAGTGGAAGGAGCTCATCCAAGTCCGGATCTCCAAGCCAACCAAACCAGAGATTCGAAGACCAGCCAGGACATTCATGCAGGCGCGATTTCTCGATTTGTGCACATCGTGTCAACGCAGGACCAACACCAGCATCGAGCAGCCGAGCTGCAAGTGGTGTGGAGGCCACTTGAGATACACACCAACACATGCTTCCTCGGTAAAAGACTCTAATTTCCCAAGAACCACATTCTCGTCCTGTGATAGTGTCTGGGTCTTGAGGTCAGGGCCAGGCAGGGCACCCGTCCCGCTTCCCCGGGCTGGCGCGGCCGAGCTCAATGTCACGGTGTCTTCCCTCCGTTAAGATGCGGAGAGGACGGGCCTTCCCCAGACCCGAAAAACCCCAAAAACCCACTCACGATCGAATTGGCTGATCGACCGTCATGGGTCTAGACATACGGGACGATAGGATCTGGGGTACGGAGGACTCGGAGCATATCAAGGAGCGTCGCCCGCACACATACCACAGGCACACACACGATGACGGACGACCGAGGGCCGAGTTGCCCTTCTCCATGGGCCATCACGTGAGTCTGTTGAATCAGCAGCGTCGATGGGAGCCAGTGGCTCGCCTCGGCCACTGCAACCACAATGAATGTGCGGCAACCAGCGACTTGCCGGCATGCGATTGCTGCACACAGCGACGAGGCCAGCGAATCATGCCCAGTGAAGGCTAAATTTATCGTGGGGTGATACCTTGGGACCAAGACGGCAGCCTGCCTATACGCACGAGACTGGCGAGGTTGTATTCGCTGAGGCGAGCGACATGCGACAGCACGTCTGGGGGCCTTCTGGGACATCTGGAAGCACCGTCGAATACCCAGCAGTGTGTCACGGCTCAATAGGAACAGATTAACGGCTGGCTGCTTGCCTTCGGTGCTGCTTCCCGGTCCGCTGCGACGCTGCAACGGAAGCCAATCTCGTCCGCTCGCCGTGGAGATCAGCCGTCTGGGGCCCAATGATGGTGTGTCGAAGCTAGCGGTGGATATTGCTGGTCCAGTGTTGGTTCTTTTCGTCATGTCAAGTTACCTAACCTAGGTAGGTTGGATTATTTGAGCCGAACCCCCAACGACATGATAAATTGGCTTGTGGTGCAACCTTATGGTATTGACCGGTCCGCTCCTCCCCGGGATCATCATCCTTTACACGGCCTCCAGACGCGCAGTGGCATATTTCTTCCGCATTGAAGCGAAAGTGGTAATTCCTGGAACTGGTTCAGAGTCATGTCCTCGTCTGTTTGGGGCTTCTGGGTGTTTGAAGGCTTGAGTCAGTCTGTCAACGAAGTACGGCATGAGATCGTCGTCGGAATTTCATGCGTTCCCACGTGTGGAACGCATGGCTGGCGCACGGAGAAGAAGGCGCCGTCGCCGAAGATCCAACGGCGGGGTCACCGTTTTTGGCCCTGCAAGAACGTTGGCGGAAAGATCAGCAGAACAAACTTCTCAGTGCCAAGACACCGGTCCAAAGCCCGTGCGGCGGGGTGCAGGTATCGAGACCCCTTGCAAGACTCAGCAGCCACCCACCGACTTCCATTGTGGCCCACAAGATTTCTTCGACTGTCGGGCCCTTGCACACCAGGGGCCAGGATCCAATGCCACAATATCCTGGCAGATGCGTGTGAGTGATGAATCTCGGAACGCATTGCAAAAACGCAGCAAGGATGCGAAGTCATTTTGAGCGCCCAATATATGGAACCCTGGGCGTCCCCTTCCCCCACAACCAAGCGTTCCTGAGTCGTTGTTTTGTTGTTGGATTCATGCCGCTTTCCATGCCTCAAGTTCCCGAGTCGAAAGGAATAACATAAGTTTGACGGCCTTGTACAGTATATCTGGGTCATCGGCTCGCCGTTTGTTCGCGGCGCTGCTGACAGAGGAGCTTCGCTGTCGATTTTGCCCTTGATTCGCCAATTGGATTCTCATCCCATACCTCATCTTCTCCCTCGCCGCCCGCTCCCAGCTGCGGATGCTCTCGCCCACACGCCCGGGACGGCATATCCCAGGCAGCCTGACTGGCAATTGTCAGTGGGTGTCGACCTGTGCCCTCGATTCACACGGTCGACTGTTCCCGTAGTCATCTTCCCAGCCGTATAACAACTCAAAACGATAGTCACCCGCCGCCACCATGAATTTCTACGCCGCTTCCAACATGCCCGTGTACCGGGTCGAGGAGAAACCGCAGAAGAGCTCCAAGCAGGACTCCAAAAAGTCCAGGATCCTTGGACTCCAGAGGCCCCAGAGAGACGCTGCGCCACCCCCTGTCAGACCCGTCACGTCGTCCGATGTCACGCCGCACGACACCCGCTCCATCGACAGGCTCCTGGACCCGGCAGTCGATGGCCCTCCTTCGCCAGAGAGTCTTCGCGAACTTAGCCAGCAGCTGAAGAGGGAATCGGTCCGCGACACACACCAGAGCCACCAAACCAGCTCGTCCGGCTCGTCATCGCTGCGGTCGCTGACCTCGGCCGACCGGCCCTCGTGGGAGAACGCGTACGAAGGGAAGCCGCTCTCGAGGAAATCCTCGGGCCGCTCTACATCCAGCAGCATGCCATCCCGGGACCGGCCCGAGAGCGTGCAAATATTCGGCAAGACCATCTTCAACCGCAGAGGGAAGCTGAGGCGCGAGAGCAGCGCCCAGAGCTCGTCGAGCTCCATGTACTCGACCGATGCTGTGGTTGACACGTCGCTGCCGCCCACGCACCCCTCGGTTCCAACCCGTGACTCGACCATCCCGTCCCTTTTCGGTCTTCGCCGGAACCACAAGCAGGACCAGGCCGCCGATGCTCAGCGCAGACTCAACATATCTGGGCCCTACAACTTCCAGCACGTGGGTAGAGTTGCGCAACCCGCGGCTCAAGGCGGCCTCAAAGGTGGTAGAGCAGATGATGCGCATTTTGCCGACTTCTCGTCGGATTCGCTCCCGTTGCATGAAGAGGATGCCGTGGCCCCCGAACAGCTGCAGCATACGACTTCCCTCAGACGAACTCCGTCTGTGCTGAAGAAGAGTTCCTCTTCCCGCCGCGTTCTCAATCGCTCTCAGTCCCAGGAACAGCTGGGCATGAGTATCCCCCCCCCGCGCCCGCCAAGGTCTCCCATCGACCCGTCCCACCCCGAAGGCCCTCTTCCACCTCCGCGTGGCTCATCGAGTCGAATGTCGGCTCGCCATGAACGACTCGACTCACTGGACAGGCCGCAGACAAGCGTGAGCTTCCGTTCCCCTCAGCTGTATGCTGACCCCGGAAGCCCTCCTGCAACATCGTATGGTTATACACCGGCGCCGGATATGGGCGTGATCCCGGAAGACGCCTATGGTATTGCCATGGACCCCCAACTCGACGCCAACTGGCCGCTTCCGTGCCCGAACAGTGCTGCCCCAGAGTACACCCTGCCCAACGTGCCCGAGGAGGATGAGAACAACCCCGCAGTGAAGAAGTCCCGGGCGAGTGTTGCGAGCAACTCATCCCTCCGAGGCAGCCAGTCTGTTCCCATGTTAAGGGGGCTTGCCCTGCGCCAGGCAGACGACTCGGGCCGCCGACCCAGTGATGGCTCCGACACCCTTGGCCGGTTTGATATGCTTGCTGCGCAGCGAGCCCTTAAAGCAGCACTGACCGAGGGCGGTGGGGCACTGCCCCGAGAAGCTTGGGAGGACGACATTGATTACATTTATGACCACGAAGCCGAAGCCGACTGCGACTATGAGTGGGGCCGCCCGTCTTTCGAGACGAGCAGGGATGGAGACACAGCGACGCCCGTCGACGACCACGGACGGGGCATTGGATCGTGTGAGGCCTCTCCTGCGATGCTGACGCCAGGACAGTTCGATGTGCCGGCTCTCAGTCCCGTCAGCCAGCTCTCGTCGGCAACCGCGCAGGAAGCCATCACGCCGACTGTGGTAAACAACCCCAAGGCGTCCAACTTTTCCTTACCGAAAGTCGATTCCAAGAACCTGCTCCACGTACGGAAGACGTCTGATGCGTCCAGCTTCAAGGAATCCCACGGCTTCACTCTGTCGCCGTCTCTCTTGATTCCGATGGACTATCAGCAGCAGATGATGGCCTGTGAGGCGGAAAGGCAAGAAGCCTCTGACTTTGCTTTTCGTCATTCCGGCGAGCACGCACTGAACATGGATCCATCAGCGCTCCTCCTCCGGTACCGTACCAGCGCTTCGACGACCGGCACGCTCGAAAGCACCAGCTCGGCGTTCGATAAGCACACCTCGACTGCCTCAACATCGACCGACTACAGCCGCCTGACGGCAAGTGTCACGTCGCTCGACATGGAGTCTTGCCTCCCGACCGCCGAGCCGCTGCAGCGACTCCCTTCGCTCGAGTCCCACGGCAGGGTTGAGAACAAGACTGCCATGCCCCCGCTCCCAGAATCGGAAGAGGTGGCCCAGCCACCCAGCCGCCGGCCCCATTTCAAGAGCCGCGGCAGCGAGTCGAACCTCGGCAGACTAGCCACGGACGAGCCCTGGCCTGGCAAAGTCAAGGGTTTTTCTGCCCAGGCCCGGCGCGGGCGTTCGAGGACAACGAGCCTCAGCACGCCCCCCCCCGCAAATCAGTATGCGCTGTTTCCGGCCGTACAGCTGAGCGGGAAGCAGATCTAAACAAGTCAACGACGTCAACAGCCCATGGCGTATTATATACACTCCGGGATCACCGGAGATGGACGGCACATACCTCTACCGACTTGATTGCCCCGAAACCACACGAGGCGTCGCCTCTCACATGTTTCCTTTTTGTTCTAACACAACATGTTATTGTTTCAAACACATCTGAGAGCGGATGGAAGTCAAACCATAGACTTGGAATGGTAGGGGCTTGTTCTGGGCACCCAGGACCTTGCGGCGCAAATGGAAAAAAAGAGGAATACTCGAAATCTCCCAATCTGTGTAGGAAGTGACCTGTTGTCGCATCAGCGTTCCTCTTTTTTCTCTTGACCTCTGACTTGTTTACTTTCGCTCGAGGACCTGACACACCTGTCTTTTCCGCTTATAGCCTATCCGACTTGACACAATACCGGCGTATGTGGATGGAATGGACACTTGTACCATGTTAAGCCGCAGCCCACTGTTTCATACTTACTGTTCTTTATATACCTTCTGTGTTGGGTTGGCGTCATCTTCGCGGATACCGACGTCGTTTGTATACCTCGACGAGCGAGCAAGGAAAGCAAACCAGCCTGGATACAGCAGCAGCGCCTGAGCAATACCAGCAGCAGATTGGAAGAGAGAGGTTGGATGGATGGAAAACCAGCAGCCAGCAGCGAGCAGCCGCATACCTATCCGATAAAATAAAGTCAGCCCCCGCCCGCCAGTTCGACGCAAAGGCAATGCCACCTCGTCCATCAAAATTGAAGCAAGCAACATCGAACGGGAAAGCGGTCGGAAGGTGGGGGTGGACGGTTGAGGAATTGAGTTTTTGAACGATGAAATGACGGCTATATATGATTGTGATGAAGGGAAGGGAGAAGTAGTAGACTGCAGAAGGAGAAGATGGCAATCTCACACGAGAGAAAGTGAAAAATCTGGGGACAAAAACAAAACAATCAACGGACAGGTCTGGTCTGGTCTGGTGCTGGTCTGGTCTGGTCTGGTGCTGGTCTGGTCTGGTCTGGTGCTGGTCTGGTCTGTTCTGGGTGGGTAGATATAAAGGGTACTGGGAATGGAATGGCGACCGGCCGAGGCACCGCTGTTAATCTGTCCCCATCTGCAACTCTCTTTCTTAGTCCTAGTCAAGGCTCGAGCGCTAAGTTGGTGAACGCTTTCATCTTCGGCAGCTGTCGTGTTGTTGCAAGTTCCTTGAAGCCAAGGGCGGGCAGTTTGTTACTACGCGGTATATCATATTATAATCCGTACATGAGACTTGAAGTCGAATCAAGCATGCCGAAAAAGCAACACTCAGGTTTCCCTCTCAGGTATGTCCGTAGCCCACGTGGTCACCAGACTGCAGGCGAAAAAAAAGCAAAACTTCCTCAGCCCCTCACCTCCTCCACCTTTTCGATTGGTACAGGGCTGCAGGCTGTTAGCTGATAATTAGACGTCATTGCCATCGCCTTCCAAGCTTTTTGAGGCCTGCTAGTACCAAGTTGGGCGCTGCCGCTGCCCTACCTGAGGATACAATATCGTCTACTGGCTTCGAGTGTCGGACCAAGTGTCAGGAGAACGGACAGTTTGTTGTGTAGGCTTGTCACATGTTACGTCCAGCCCCCTTTTTGGGTGACTATGGGTACATCACCTATTCTGGAACACCAATACTATCGTTGGCGTTGACGAGGCGTGTAGTGTTGGTGTGTGCTGACCAGATATGGACGAGATACAGGGGCTCAGTGACTACCATGCGCCGCAAGGATGCACTCCACCGCCGAAGTTTGGACTGGTTGCCCCGGGCTGCTGTATCTTGATCCGACGTGATGCGCGGCCGCTATACGCTGACGGTTTGCCCCTGTAGATAGATACCTTGGGACTACGTTATCCATCACCCGCTCTGCAGGAACAGGCCAGCGGACATGGGGTGAGCCGGTATGCGCAGCCTCGTGTTGGTAATGTTGCCCCTTGGGTTCATCGGATATCTGGAGGAGAACCTGGCTGATGTGGATTGGAACTTGGGAGAGTCTCCCTGAAGACGTGTTCATCTTCAATCCAGGTTTGTCCTCCTGCAGTGTCCGGGGGGCGATGACAACAACACAACCCTTGATACATCCCTAGAAAAGGAGCTACTAGCATAAGGGAAAAAACGAAGCAAAGTGACATTGCAGTGATTTCTGAAGAAACCATTCCGTGCTTCCAGGCTCGACATTGCCATGTCGAGGTCGTGACTGCGGATGCTAGAGCAATGTTATGCTTTCCTTTTCGCGTCAAGCCATGATGTCTGCCTGTGCCGAAAGTGCTGTCTCTTCTCATCAATCCCGCTTTGACCTGCTGCCAAATAGATGCCCATTGCACCGACTCAGAGTGTCTGTGTTGCTATACGGATACCATCGGGCGTATCTGAGACGCTCAATACCTGACCAAGGCAGTTTACGAGAGCACGCATGACAAGCATCAACGGCCTTAGTTCTGGCCCTGTTCAACCACCACAGAAATCATGGTGACGCTCATTTGGAGTCCATTATACTAGTACAAGGGCCTTGGCCAATGTCGCGTACAGTAACCAAGCCAGACCATGACGCCTCCCATTACCCTCCAAATTCCCAATATATAGCAGAACGATGCAGCCAGGACAGCCAGAACCCGTACTCCCTTGTCGCCTTGCAACGCCAATGCCTCAGGCGAGTGTGCCGGCCAGAAAAAATCCAGTAACATGTCTGGTTTGCGAACCACAACAGCCCATCTTCACCTCCCGCCCTTCACACCTCAAGCTTTCGATCCAACACACAAACCCGCCCAAATGCCACATGAGAGCAGCAACTATGTACCGAAGCGAAGAATCTCCCGCCCCAGACCGCCATTTTCCCATTCATTTGGCCGCCTCTTCATCTCCCTCTTCCTCATTCCCCGCAGCAGCCCTCCGCTGAGCCCAGTAAGGGGCGGAGATGAATTGAGCAGACAACCCAAGAGCAAGGAGCAACAGGAGCCGTGACTGAGGAAGTTTTGGGTTGCTTGCGGGCTACACCCACCCCGCGCCACCCCAGACACCGCGTATCCTCCGCGCCAGCTGTATGTCCTTCTGCATGATGGTGACCCGCTTGGCGTGTATCGCGCACAGGTTGGTGTCCTCAAACAGGTGCACCAAGAACGCCTCGGCGGCCTCCTGCAACGCCAGGATTGCTTGCGACTGCCACCGCAGCTCTTCGGTCGACGGCTGGTACTGGAGGGCGATTTCTCGGACCTGCGCAAAAGGGGTTGGGTGTCAGCAGGGGGACGATATAAAATAAGGGGCGGTGTGTTGAGAGCGCGGGAATGAGAAATGTGTGGTGCGTGCGTACCAATCGAGCAAAAGGCAGCTTGGACATGAGGAGATCGGTGTTGGCTTGGTAGCGGCGGATTTCTTTGAGCGCGAGAGTCCCTGGGCGGTAGCGGCGCTTCTTGGGTTGCGGGATAGGGTCGCCTGCTTTTTGGGGGGTCAGCATTCAGGCAGTATGGAAGTCATTGACGGTAAGGAGCATACGTTGTACGTCGCTTTGTCTTTGTCGCCTTTGTGCTGGTGGCGCTGGCGCTGACGCTGCTGGGGGTCGTCCTCGGGATGGAGCTGCTGATGCGCCGGAGAGTCGCTGTTTGGCTCGTTTTGGGGGCATGTTGTCAGGTTGAATGGCTCAATTGGTCCGGCGACTGAAGTTCAAAGCTATGCGACAAGTTCTTTGGTCGATCGGAAGGTGTGGGAGAGGCAATTGGAGGTTGCCGTACGGAGTCCAGGGAAGCTTTGCGACGGGACGATCCACCGAATGCAATGGTCGAGGTGGCGTAAGTTGAACCGGTGAAAGAAAAGGAGTATCGCAAGATGCTGATAGCGAGGAAGGATGCTTGTATCTAAGACCCTGATGTGGAAACGGGAATTGCTGGAATCCGGTCGTCGGGAGTGTATAGAGGGCTCAATTCGGGAGGCTGGGAGCTTTCACACTTTGGCCAGACCCGCAGACACGCGAGCAGGAGAGCTCGCGACGCGCCGGACTGACAGGGGTTTAATGGGATGGGCGCTTTGTTCAGATGGGGTGGCTGGATTTTCGGCAACAACCCAATCTCGCCAATCCACACCGCGGTTTACCATTCGTTACAGTACAGACGTACCAAGTATCGTAAATTTACGCCGCTACATACCGTACTCCTGAAATGTACAATTCATGGTGCGCAGTGGCGCAGCCACATGTTGGTGGCTTTGGCCTCATGAACCTATTCCAGCACGGATATATGCATGAGTGGCTTGGTCACCTAACTGGCGTCATCTGTGGGCCCGGTTCAGCTGTCGGCTTGCCGCCTCATGTCAAGATCGCTGATAAAGATTACGGTTTGATAGAAAGGACAGCTCAGCATCACCGCGACTGACTATCCGCCTTCCGCGCCCACTCCGTCGTTATTTGGCAAGCTGACTGCTCAGTTGGTTTGGTGCACACGTCTTACTCTTTTGACAAACGCCACATCTAAACTGCAGAATCGCATCCTGCAACTGCATTGTGCCAGCAAACCAACAGGACTCTGAAGCTACGAGATCGCAGCGAGCCTTGAACCTCACCCACCTTCCAGGTTATTCCCATACACTTCGCATCATAGCATTGCCATTCCACCCACCGCCATACTGCCATGGATCAAATGATGCCCGGCGGCGGGGTGGCCTTCCCACTCGAAACATGGTTCTGGGAGATGCCCATCGTCACCAGGTGGTGGACAACAGCTACAATCCTGACCAGCGGCCTGGTTCAGTGTAAATTCGTCACCCCGTTCCAACTCTTCTACAGCTACCGCACAGTATTCCATAAGTCGCAAGTACGTCCCGTTTTCTCCGACCGATCACACCCTGTGTTAGCGCATCCTAACTTTCAATGCCTGACAGTACTGGCGCCTGCTCACCACGTTCCTCTATTTCGGCCCCATCTCGATCGACCTCCTCTTCCACGTCTACTTCCTACAGCGCTACGCCCGCCTGCTCGAGGAGTCGTCGGGCCGTTCGCCGGCCTACTTCTCGTGGCTGCTCGTCTACGCCATGACCAGCCTGCTGCTCCTGTCGCCCTTCGTCTCGATAGCCTTCCTCGGCCAACCGCTGTCGTCGACGCTCCTCTACATCTGGTCGCGCCGCAACCCGGACACGCTCATGAGCTTCTTTGGTGTGCTCGTCTTCCGCGCACCGTACCTGCCGTGGGTCATGATGGGCCTTAGCTTCGTGATGCATGGCACTGTGCCGCTGGACGAGATCATGGGCGTGGTGATTGGCCATATTTGGTACTTCTTCAATGATGTTTATCCGCCCCTGCATGGGGGGTCGAGGCCGTTAGATCCGCCCATGTGGTGGCGGAGGTTGTTTGGTGAGTGAACTCCGCATCGTGCTGTGGCGTGCAACGTGCTGAACTAACTGGGGACAGAGGGACGACCGCGCGACGAGACCGCGAATGGTATCAACAATGAGCTTGCTGTTGCCGGAGCCGCGGTTCCGCCACCAGAAGTGCGGTGAGGCGATTGCGGGAACAAGGCATGCTACATTTGTACAGGCGGCGGTTTCGGGTAAATTCATTTGGGACGACATATTGAATCAGTTTCTGGTGCTCGGCGTTGACGAAGGTTTGCGCGCTTTAACGGAGGATATTTCCATCGGCATTACATGGAAGACGGCGTTGGGTTGGTTCGCTCTATGGAAGAAGATCATAGTACGGGCGATGAGGCAGGAACGCATCTCTGCAGCACATAAGTAGCTCTCATACAGCCAGATGCCACATCATCTCGCTTTGGGTGCTTTGCCAGTTTTGGAACGCTGAGATTTCCACACATTGCATTGGCTACACTTGGAGAAACCAGCAGCACAGACCACGAAGGGGTAGAGAACCGCACAATGTTCAAGCAGCAATCGATACGCTTAGTTGATGACCATTACCGGCCATGACGCAGATGTATTACTTTGCGTACGTGAGGTATTGCCCAACATAATCCTTCCGGTACGGGTTCTCGTCCACCTCGGCAGAACGGTTCAAGGGCGTCCACTTGGGCTCCTCTTTGAACAGGCGCATGGCATGGATGTACTATACGCTTGTCAGTATTTGTCTCGTTTACTCCAAACCGTCCAGAAGAAACCTACATTGCTCTCATCAGTGGTGAACCGATGGTAAATCCCCGCAGGCAAGATAATCAGATCATCCTGTTGAATGACCTTATCGTCAGCCCCTTCTGCATCACCGTTGAGAAGCCTACGGAAAGCTGGAAACACACAGAGAAGGGGGGGGTGGAAAACGAACCTTCTCCAAGGCAATCCTCACCCAGCGATCCCCCTTGTCCCGCACATCAAAGTACCCCCGCCCGTCCCGGACATAGCGGATCTCCTCGTCTTCGTGCAGGTGCTCGTCAAAAAACATCTTGACCTTGGCCTCGTACGCATCGCCCATCTTCTCGGGCGATACCGTGATCTCGTCCCGGTTCTTGTACCCGCGATCGGCCGCCAGCGCGTCCACCTCCGACAGCTCGGGCATGTGAAAGTATAGCACCCCAAGAGCCGAGAGTTCCGACTCAGAGAGCGGCATCTGGGAATCGTGCGGGAGGCGTTGATCGCCCTGACGGCAGTTGGTTCTTGATGTTAGTTAAGTTGGATGGAAAGGGGCTGTGCGGGGTTTATTTGGGGAGTTTGTGAAAGGTGGGATCGGCTTACGGGGAGGTCGTCGTAGTAGTAGGCCTTCATTCTGTTAAAAGTCTCTACTGTGTTGGTGAGGTTGGTGTGCCTTGGCTTGAGGGAGCTGGGTTGAGGATGAGAGCGGTAATGAAGCAGGTGAGGAGGGGTTTAAAGTTTAAATCTGGTGGTGAGGGGCATTTCACACCGGGCAACATCTCCTGCTCGGGATGGACATGATCACTTCTTACTCAGCAGCGGCACGCTTGTACATGTCGCGTTTGCATTGGCTGAAACTACTCGATCGACACTACGAGCCAGACGAAATCCCGCTTACGAAGAAAGGGGAACATATCAGGCAAGTTTGCCTCTTCTCTGGCTTTCATCAGGTGGAAATTGCGCTATTGCCTTGCAATCAATAAGGAGCAGAAGCGGGATGTGGGGTTGGAGTGCCACATTTGAAACGTGTAAGTCAGGTCACGTGGTACTCGAAACGCCACCCATGCCTCACAGTAACGACAGGAACAGTCAGCCATTTGGGCTGCGAATGAAGGGCTGGATTTAACGGGCAGAACCTCCTATTTTGCTCAGAGGGTGTTAATTTCAGAATATCACCTGCTTGAAACAACGTCTCGCCTGCGACCAAGCCTATATAGCCCAGGTCAGTTCTGAAGAGATAAGCTGCATGCCTTTCGAAGTGCAACATCTGCAATATCTGTCTCTACTAACTTCATACAGTGAGGCCTGCGGCTAGGCAATTACTCTAGCCGCTGATTGCGGGAGGCCAGATGCACTGAGGCCAGGATGGTCTCCCAATGGGAGGCTGCCGTTCAGGAAAGCCGACTGTGACGGGAGAAACGGGCAAGGAGTTGATATACCGGTATCCTCCAGCATTCGCGGAACGCCCGAGTATACTCTGTTGGGGCACTCGGTTCTCCAGCCTGTCTCGGTGTCTCGTCCAAACCGTGACTTGATGACCTTCTCGGCCACGTGGTCAAAAATGCAGGCACAGGGAGCGCCATATTCGACCGTAAACACGTCAACCGCCTTTTCGCTCCCCTCTCGGTGAATAAATGCCAGCATAAGCCTTGACTGCCTGAGAGGGCGCTCTCATATTATGGTCTGCAACCTTGTCGTGGCCGCACTGATCTTCATGGCCTGCCCCGAGAAGGTGGTCCAGTCGATCATCCCGGTACCCTTCTCGAACGCAACGTGTGTTCTCCGCACAGTGACAACCCTTGCCTGCAGCGCATAGCCGGACGGGAGCCTAGTCGATCGGACGCGGTTGCTATCCATATAGTCCAGCCAGAAGCGATAGATGTTTGGACGTTTGACCGACGAGATTGGTTGCAAGTAGATCAACTCGCGACTTCTTGTACTTTACTGCCGTTGACGTCAAACTATGCCTGATGGGGAGGAGCATGGGCGAAGCATGCAAGAAAGAAGGCACGAAATCCTATACCACCCCCCGCCTTCTCTTCTCCCTCTTCTCATCCTCCTTCTGTTCTCTTTCTGTTCCATCCCTATTCCCACAATCCACATAACCTGAGGTACGTGACAAGGATGGAATCAAGGAAAGATCTGCTTTCTGACCTTGAGTATCTCAGTGAAAAACGCCGTTTAATGCTGAAGTCAAGAATTGTGCGGTCGAGCCATGACTTGAGCGTTCACCTTTGAAGGTCGTAACTGTCGATAAGTATGTGACGAATCAAGTCGCATCAGCCAACACTCATAATGCCTTAAGGTAGGAGATCGGTTCTTCTTGTCGCATCCACTTGGGGCCAAGAACAGGTCACTGAGGATGGTTGACCTCATTCGTTGCATCTTATCACTGAGTACGAAATCAACATCTTTGTCTGATGCTTGAAGGGTATGGAGAAGCTTTGAAGGGGGAGAGTCCTAACGTCATTGAGGGTTAGGGTTTGCTAAGTAACCCCATCGGCCAAGTGCCACTTCATGCCGATGGCTCGGTCCCCCACCAAGCTTTCAACCGCCGGCCCCATCCACCATTCATCCGCATTCCTCAAATTAACATCCCAGGGTATCTGGATATCCGGACGTATGAGGCATACCATGAGCTGAACACTGCTCAGGCGGGCGCGTGCGTTTTGCCCAGCGTCGCCTCGCATTCTGAGACGTTGAATCGTAGACCTCCACAGATTCCCATTCCCTGACACTCAAAGCCCTCTACCATCGCGCTATGGATACCCGAAGTGCGAACGATGGGTCGTCGGTGGCCGGGTCCGAGGCATCCAAGATGAAGCTCCAACTGCCGGCAAGCTGCGACCCTCCACAGCCGGGGGCGCCGGTCAAGCAGCTGGTCTGGATTGTGCGTTCCTCGTGCGTTCCACACCCTTTATTACCAGCTACCTAACATCATCTCCAGGTCTTCGGCGGCACCGGCCACATGGGCCGCTCCCTTGTGAAATCGGCCCTCAGTCACGGCGACCTCGTCACCACGGTCGGACGCATCATAGAGACGCCGCCCGAGGCCATGGCGCTGCTCAACAGCGACACCTGCCTGGGCCAGCTGTGCGACGTGCGCGACGCAGCGTCCATCGCCCGTGTCATCGAGCGCACGCTCAAGCGCTTCGGCCGCATCGACTGCATCGCCAACTGCTCGGGCTACGGCGTCATCGGCGCGTGCGAGGACCAGGACGAGCACGAGCTGCGCAACCAGTTCGAGACCAACTTCATGGGTACCCTACACATTGTCCAGGCCAGCCTGCCCTACTTCCGCCAGCAGAACGGCGGCCGCTATCTCATCTTCAGCTCCACCTCGGGCGCGCTCGGCGTGCCGGGCCTGGGCCCCTACTGCGCGACAAAGTACGCCGTGGAGGGGTTGATCGAAGCGATGGCGTACGAGGTCGACCCGTTCAACATCAAAGCCACCTTAGTGGAACCCGGGCTGGTGAGGAGGGACGAGCCGGACTCCAATATGAATCCGCTGCCGACATGGGGCCATTTCCTCATCAAGCCCGCCAGCGAGGCCTACTCGCATGCGACGTCCCCCGCGCTCCACGCCAAGAGGATGGTGCAGTGGCTGGGCGACAGACAGCCGACGAGCGCGGTCAAGTGCGCCGAGCTGGTCTGGCAGCTGGGCCACTGCTCGTATCCCCCGTTGAGGTTACTGCTGGGGAGTTATGCCATCGAGAGTATCCGCGACCGGCTGAGGTCGGTGACGGAGGAGCTTGAAGACTGGAAGCATCTAAACTATCCTATCCCGCCGGATGCGCCAGTTGGTGAAAGGGAAGAGAAGACGGATAAGGAGGGAAGGAATGAGGGGGAGTATCGGGAAGAGGGCGATGACAAAACCGACAAGGACGAGAGAGAGGATCAGGAAGGGAGGGATGAGGGAGAGGACCGGGAGAAGGAGGATGATGATATGATGGAGGGGATAACCCCGGACGTGAAAGACAGCGAGGGCACATGACGAAAAGCCCTGGAGAAAGTGTGATTCCTCTGGATTTGAGGTTTTCCCTGCATTCTTGTGCATATCTCCTGTACCGCCTTGTCGCCCAGAGCTTGACTGTCCAGGTATAGACCGTAGAAGACCACCATTCATACAGATATAACGATATGGACATGTCTCCACATGTCTGCCGTAGCGTAATATAACTATCCTACAATGTGTGAGTTTCTCCCGTTAGAGCTGCTCAACCGAATAGTTTTTCTACCTTACCTACCAAGGATGTTACTAAGGTACCCGTATGATTTCCGTACCTTTTATTGCTGACGGTGTTGGGTGTACGTTCCGTATGCAAGGCGCGCGACCAGGTTATTCACGCTTAACTGCATACTGTGCCTTATGGATAATCTTATCTTTGAACATGGCTGCCCAGAGATCCATTGCTTGGCCAAAAACATTTCGGCCCCACCGGGCCAAGCATGAGGCGAAAAGGGGCACCACCAATCTTCTCCTTTGACCAGACAAGAACGACATGGGATGGTCGATTTCGTATCTGCAATTTAACAAGATTTCCATCCCCTGACACGCGTCCAGCCCACCTCGACCAACATTCCCCTTTTCCCTGGGCTTCAGGACGAGCACCTACTCCAGCGTCGAGCATTGAGTAGTGTTTCTTTGTCTTCTTTATCTTCATTCCATCGGCGGAGAGAGCATTGCAGGTCGCTTGCGCCACACCGATACTTTGCGCATTCGGAACCTAGGACGCCTTCGGACATCTTCTCTGAGAGCAAAGGTTCCGCGCCGCGCTTCCCTATTATTTGTCGCTCGTTTACTTCGCAAGTCCCGCGAATCTTACAATATGTCGAACAAGAAGAACGAGGATATCGAGATGCGGGCCGCGGAGAGCGGCAATGACTTCGAGGGTGAGAAGGATCCGTTCCTGGGCAAACCCCCTTCGCCTTCGCGGCCTCGTCGCGACAGTGGATTGGTGGCCTACATCGAGAAACTGGACCACAGTCCCGGCGCCTCTATCCTCGCGTACTGCCTGTCGTCAATCAGTATGACAGTCGTCAACAAATACGTCGTCTCCGGGTCATCGTGGAATTTGAACTTTTTCTACCTTGCTGTGCAGGTAAGTCCGCATCCGGCAGTGCTTGGCACGCAAATTGGGGCGCTGACTGTTGTTAGTCGACTGTTTGCACGCTCGCGATTGTCCTGTCCAAGCACGCTGGCCTTCTAAAGAATCTCGCGCCCTTGGACGCGACCAAGGCCAGGAAATGTGCGTCAACCAACATTGCGAGGCTACCGGTCCTTTTGGCTGATATCCATGACTAGGGTTTCCCATTTCGCTTCTCCTCGTCGGAATGATCTACACGGGCGCCAAAGCCCTCCAGTTCCTCTCGGTCCCGGTCTACACCATTTTCAAGAATTTGACAATTATTGTCATCGCTTACGGAGAGGTGCTCTGGTTCGGTGGCAGCGTCACCCCTCTCACGCTGCTGTCCTTCGGCTTGATGGTGCTCAGCTCTGTCGTTGCTGCCTGGGCTGATATCCAGGCCGCCATTAGCGGCGCCCACTCGGTCGAGGCTTCGGATGCTCTCGCTACCCTGAACGCCGGTTATGCGTGGATGGGTTTGAATGTTGTCTGCTCTTCGTCCTTCGTGCTTGGGATGCGCAAGGTCATCAAGAAGATGAACTTTAAGGACTACGACAGTAAGTCGAGTTTCCTGGTACAAGAGGAAAACAGGACCGCTGACCTGGAGTCCAGCCATGTTCTACAACAATCTCCTCACTATCCCCGTTCTCGTTGTCTGCTCGCTACTGGTCGAGGACTGGTCCGCCGAGAACCTTGCCAGGAACTTCCCCGAAGAGACGCGCAACAAGATGATTATCGGCATGGTCTACTCGGGCCTGGCCGCCATCTTCATATCGTACTGCTCCGCTTGGTGCATCCGTGTCACCTCCTCGACTACGTACTCGATGGTCGGCGCTCTGAACAAGCTCCCCATCGCCATCAGCGGTTTGATCTTCTTTGATGCGCCGATCACCTTTGGCAGTGTCACGGCTATCTTTATCGGCTTCGTCAGCGGTCTCGTCTATGCCTGGGCCAAGGTCCGTCAAAAGGCCCAGGACGTTGGCATCCTGCCTACCAGCAACAAGCCCACGATGAGCGCCAGCGCGCAGAGCAACAGGGACGCCGCCAACTCTTGAAGCGCGAGGCATCAGTCCACTGTGCTAACGCGAGCTCTTCACAGCGCACCTGAAGCGCCAGAGCCAAGAGGCTGAGCGGCGACATGCCCGCCGTCACAGCCTTTGAAACGTATCTTTCTCCGAGGCAGTCAGGACTCTTGACCACTTTCCCTTCCCACTTCATTCGTGTAATCACTTGATTTTTCTCTTACCAAGCCCATTTTCTCTAAGCCCTTTTAGTGGTTGATCTACTTTCCAGCATAGAGCCTTGGCAAACGATAGTGAGGGTTTTTGTTCGGTTTCTTTGATTTCGTTTTCCTAAAACGGCGTACCTGAATGTTCGCTCCAGAGGCAAGGCTCTTGAAGATAAACGCGTGCATGACTGGCGTTTTGGGATGTGGGACAAGCAAGGTTCTAGTGGACGGTCTTTTCCAAGATCGAGTCGTTTGGATGATAGGGATGGTGTCGGGTTTTAGAAGTTGGGAGGAGGGATGAGCGGTGGGAGGTATTCTGGTGGCCATGTCGGGTGCTGACGACGGGTAAGTTGATAGTGATGTACGGAGTAAAGACAAATGTCGACCGAACACCGAGTGTCGATGTCAAAGTGTTGACATGTTCTCAAGCATAACCAATTGCGATGCACCCACAGACGGCCCAAGTAAGCCGGGCAAGGACCGATGAGTGTGATGTTCATGTTGAGAAACTATTATGATGACATACAGACGCTACCCATACCTGCGCTTTCTCAAACCCCCTGTGCAGCCCCCTGGTATCATTGTGCGACTACCTAGCTTGCCACACCCCAACAATCAACTTCCCAAAAGCGTACACTTTCCAGTGCCAGCCACCAAACCCACGGTATTCAAACGTTCTCAAGAAGAACCTTTCCCAAACGCCGAGCCTGGCACCAATGCATTCCGACTCTCGCTCAATACCCACAGGCTCCTGTACCACATCACGGCCCCGGCACCCAACAAGAAATAGTATGCCATCGACCACAAGATGCTGGCCCTCTCCACACCCCGCCGCCGCTGCTGCTGCTGCTGCCGTCCTCCTCCTCCATTCTCCCCAACATCTCCGCCCGCCAGCACCGGCACGGGCTCCACCCTTCCCCAAACCTGGGGCAGGCCCAGGCAGTTGCAAAAGGCGTGGACGGCGCACACGGCGGCAAGCGAGCCCGTGCGCAGGAACAGGAAGGTCGCGTACGCGCCGAAAACGGTGGTGAAGGCGAACTGGAAGAGCGAGCGGGCCAGGGCCCTGGCGGCAGGGACCTGCGGGTTCGAGAGACGGAACTCGTAGAAGTGGTGCACGTGCGCCAGGCCGAAGACGATGGGCGTCAGGAAGATGGTGTGCCGCAGCGGTGACTGGGCGATGAGCATCAGGGGGATGGAGGCGGTGCGGAAGAGGACTTCTTCGGTTATTGGGCCCTGGAAGTGCAAAAAATTGGCGTTAGTTGGGGGTGTATACAGGGAGGAAGGGCCAGAAAGAACGCACGGCGACAATGTTGCGCCAGGTTGTCCATTCCTCCCAGACTTCCTTGAGCGGCGCCAGCCGAATCCAGTCTGCCCAGCCGCGCTCAACGACGAGGTAGCTGAACAGCGGCCCCGTGAATAGCAGGGCCGTGAGGAACAGCACCCGCAGAGAGTCCCACAGCGCGAGCGGCCAGAGGCCGAGATGGTGCAGCGCCTCACGCGGGGTTATGGTGTGGCCGTCGTCCGGGCGGGGGTGCGTGAGCACCAGGTAGGTGACGCCCGTGCAGAGGAGACATGACAGCGTCACAGAGCGGATGCGGGCGCGGATAACTGACGGCGCATCCCGAGAAAGGGTTGAGGATGGGCGGGTGGCGGGCGACAGGTAGAAGGGGACGAAGTAGACGAGCGCGTAGAGGACGAGGAGGAAGACGGCCGTGCGGGGACTAATTGGCGGGGGTGGAGGCGCGGCATCTGTGTTGAGTTGTCAGGACACGGCTGTGTTTCAGAAGCAACACGTGGTGTGGAAGATGGAAGTACTTGCCCTTGTGCCAGGGGTTGAGCTTGCGGAGCGCGTCGCCTATGGCAGGCATACTGAGATGCTGCTGACGATACTTTGTGCGCCTTTGTAGTACTTGGGTGTAACCAGACCTGCGCACAACGGGCCGCAGTCAGGGGCTACGGGCTGGCCGCACTCCTGCTTAGACGCCGTCAGAGAAGCGCGTCTGACGCTGTGTACCGCAAACCCGACAGGCGGAAACTGGAAGGAGAGAGTGGTGGTGTGGGATTGGGCCGTTTCAGCGAATCGCAGAGTGTAAGGATGTGCGGCTGCTCCCGTGCTCCACCAATTCTTGTCTGCGGCACCTACTCTTGGACTTGATACGCCGGGACAGGAGAGCCTTTAGGTTTGGGGGATGCAATTGTTCTGGAGAAGCCTTTCGGCGGGAGACAATTTCATGTCAAGCTTTTCCGGCGCCGAGTCGCCTTGATTACCTTAGGGCTGGGCAGGACGGAATTTGGCAATGGCATTCCGTAGGGGCCCCTTTCCCAATGCGGCATGTAGGTATTGTCAGTTTTGAAAACAATGCGAAGCAGCCATTCGGCCCCAGTTTCACCTCTGGTTTGCTTGGATCTAGATTCGCGGCAAAATTGTTGGACTGTAGACAGGGCGGCACAATCGCACCAGTTGGGCAACCTACTGTACCTTACCGATATCAATTCCCCCGTACTCCCCACAACCGGCAGCTCCCATCAACTGAAGAAGCGTGCAGTCGGGATATGTGGTTGGAGGTGTCAGCCACACACGGCAAGACAACACAGATTGGGCGCGAAAGAACGCGAATCAAGTGACGCGCCATCCCCATCTTCGGAAGCGTTTGATTTGCCGCCCCGCCGGGCGTGTGTGGCACTCGCAGCCAAGCTTGCGGCTTGCATCTGCGCTTCCCAATTGCTGCCACCACCGTTGAACACGTAGCTGGGACCCATCTCGTCCGCATGGCTTTCGCCGCATGCCATCGCCGGCCAGACGGTCCGCAAGGAAAAAGGGGAAGTGGGTGTGTGATCCTCCAATTGAAGTTTTCATTGCGTTGTCGGAGTCCAGGTCGACGAGTAGGTTGCGACCGAGACATGGCGGTCTTGCGGTCTTCAACAGCGAGCTGTCTCTCGGGCGCCACATGCTGTGAGACGCTGCGCAAAATTTGACGTTCTGCGCAAAGCTGCAGCCCCCGCGCAGTGCTCGGCGAGCCGCTTCTCGAGGGGGGTCATAGTGCCCTATGATTCTAGGCTTGATTTCGCATATCGAATTCAGGAGTGCAGCAGCACGTCGTTTATAGTGTCGATTTTGGCATCTTCTCGGTCGCACCAAGTGCTGGCCGCAGAACCATGACCCGACCAGTCGGTGACATTGTCAAGGACAGCGGCTCCTCATGTCTCGCCGGTGGAGACCATAAGACAGATAGATGACCGGATGATGTCCAGTGCTTTTGGAATCCTCTGGACAGGGTGAAGGTGCTAGTAAAACTCTTGCGCGCTTTTCCCAAAGCGGCAAACAGTCGGGGCTAGACTAACCCAATTAGGCACCGCGAGCCTGCAGGTTCACGCAGCAACTGCCTGGGCCTGCCTATCGCAGGCCGGCAACTCGTGGGACGCGAAATTGGACTTTTTCAGCCTTGCTCTGAGCGCTGCAGCGGTCTGGTTTTGTCGGTTGCTCCTTTCCTGTGCAGCAGAGGGGGATTCCGCTGGCTTCCAGTTTCGAGCCGGTCAATGGGCCATGCTGTGCTGCTTGGTACGCAATTCGTGGCTGTTCTCTGCGGGAATCTTTACGAGCGTGGAATTGCTTCGACAGCTTTTCTCCGAGCACTCCACGAGTGAGTTCCCTTCCAATTTCCCTATCCCAAGGCGAAACACCAAAGGAGCAGCTAGGTGCTGGCCGAGATAGGCGCCCTTGTCCGCCATCCGCCCGTCCAATTTTCGGCACCGCATAGCAACCCATTGGCCCCGGGTGCTTCGACAGACGCCCGGCTGTCGCCTGCCTACATGCTCAATTGATATTTGCCTTTGGCCATCTCGCCATCTGCATTCTTGTCTATCCTTAACCACCTGGATTTTCCTGTTTCTCTTCAGCTCACTCCTTATTGCTTGTTGCTGCTGCCGGGTAGCTGCCCAATATCCTTAATCTTTTTTCTTCTCTGTACGACGACGACCTCGATCGCCCTCTCCCGGCCCCGCAAGTTCCGACTGAGATTCAACTCATTGAGTCCCCTCAAGTGGTTGCAAGCGACGGGCGACGCCGTCTACTTATTAGCGAGACCGAACGACGCTACTCTCTCGACAACGACCTGCACTCGACCCTGGTTTCGACGACACAGCTCGCCTCGCTGGATTTCCGTCGGATAACACGCATGACACAGACATGGAACGAATCTGAATGCCCAGCTTGTAGACTGCGAGCGGGATTTGAAGGATCGATACGCTCCCGGCCTCGAGCGCCGGATGTCTCAGAGCCATGCCGGGGCCACCAGACCGACATGGCCCGACGACAACGCTCCACGAGCGATCCAACTCGCAAAACAATAAACCGGGCATCCGCCTCGTCCCCTACTCTCCGCCCCGACTCGACCCCGAAAACCGGGCGGCAAGTCAGGCGTCATCCCGCGAGAATGCAGGCAGTCGGTGCTCTGGGAATTACGACGACAAGACGGGTGGCAATGCTGAGCACTCGAGACGTCCGAGCTGGAGGGATGAGGTGACAGAGGGCCGTGTTGGGAGTCTTGGGTTGCCGTCACCGACTGCGCCGGCTTTCTCATTGGCGAAGTCCAGGGATCCGAGGGTTTCAGGAGTGAAACCTCGGGCCAGCCCCTCGGACCTCAGCCCCGCTGGGCCAACCACACCTCATCTAAGCTCAGCATCTGAAGTCCCAGCCAATATCGCGAGCCATAATGTGTCGGAGCCGCGGCGCTCCCGCGCCGATGACACTCCGTCACCAGCTTCAGCCACAGCCCAGCGCCCGCGTTCGCTGTCCCGTCGACGCAACCTGCGGCTCGCAGTCCACCCAAACGGGACCTTCTCGCTGGTTCCCGAGGAGCCGCAATCCGGCGTCTCTGACGGCAGCTTGACATCACCTAATCCGTCGTACGCGTCGAGAACACCGAGCGCCCAGGACCGCCCGTCCACGGACACGTGGAGCGATCACCGTGCGAGCACTCCGTTGACGGGCGCAAGCACCGTTATCCTGGACCAGAGCTTTTCCGAGCTAGAAAAGCTGCCTTATTCAACGTCATCGTCTCGCCGTTCCTCAACCACACAGTTAGCCGAGGACCCTACTTCTTCATCGCCCTGGAACTACCGTCTTGTCGGGGGCCTGCGAAAAGTACCCGCGACACCCGACACCAAAGGGAGGCAGCCGTTGTACAGTTCATCGACATCAACATCCGAGACGCAGCTGGCTCCGCTACCGGAAGCTTCCACGGCCATCGACGACGAAGAACAGGAGAATGCACCTACACGAGCAGTGATACCAAAAACGTCTTTGACATCCGTCGCATCCAATCAGACCATCGAGACTGTCTCCGAGGCGACAAACTATAAAGTCTACGGCCGCGGGTCTGTCGCCCAAGAGTCCAGCGATAGTCTCGTCTTCAACTCACCAGGCCCCTCTAATTGGGAAGTCTTGGGCCAGTCATCTCCTGCCACGGCATATCCGAGTAGTCCCGCCACAGTCTCGCTCGGCGGCAACGAAAACTACGTTCTACACGGTGCTCCGTCGGTGTCTCCTTCATCGTCCCTCGTTACCATTTCCAAACAGCCACGCCCCGTTTACTCTCAAGAGAGTTTGGTTGTTGCCCCTCTGAGACCGGCGAAAAAGAGATCGCACGAAAGATTCGGCTACTACAAACAGCGGTCTCGAGAAACCCTCCGGTCTCGCACGGGATCTGTTCAGTCGCTCAAGAGCTTGTCATCCGTAATTGCCAGCCAGGACCCCGCTCAAGCGCTTCTGACGACGCCTGTGGTACTCAACCTCGGCGGATCAGCAACCCAACGCTTCCCATGGTCCGTTCCACAGAGGTCTGGATCCAGTTCCTCCAATCCCCAGGGCGCCATCGCCTTCAGGCCGCCGGCCCCGATGCTGCCGTTCCAACCCCACCAATGGAGTTCCCAGCTGTCCACAGTCATGTCCGAAAGCGAAGGAGGTAGCGACCTGGCGCGTTCCGTCTCTCCCCTGTCGGACGGGAGCGGACACCATCGCCGCCAGAGCAGCACCGGCTGGGTGGGTTCCATGCACAGTCGCCAGATGGCGAGCATATCTTCGTCCATAGCTGGACAGCTAGAGGAGGCTGCGGGTCCCTCGGGTAGCGACTCGCTCGAGAAGCCACAGCCCAGCTACGCAAGAGCGGGGCCCTCGCAGATCCGCATGGTGCGCGACCAAGACGAGCATGGTGATGGCTTGGCGGATTTGGAACACCGACCATCAAAGACGGGACTGGCCGCCCTCTTCAATAACAGCTCGAGCTGGAACCTCCATTCCAACGCCAGCTCTCGTACCAACAGTTTCACCTCGTCGATCCCGGCTTGGGCCAGGTAAGCAAGCGAGAGGTGCCTTTGCTGATGAGCTGTGATATGCTGACACATGTCCCCAGAGTCTATTACGGCTCCGGCGAACGACGATTTCTTGGCCGTCGTCCCTCCTTCTTGACCATCTCCGACGGTGGAGATAGCCGGCCTCCGAGTTCGTACCTCCCCGGTTCCCGCAGCGGGTCCCCGAACTCGGACAACTTTCCTCAGGCCATCTTCAGCCCGCGGAAGCGGGCGAGAGAAATCCAACCGACGACGATTCAGCAGTCTGCCCCTGAGGAGGCCTCCATGGAGATCTCTCCGGCCCCCTCCCAGGGTCAGGACTACCGCAGCTTCCGGGCGCCGAAACAGAAGACGTCGAGCATCTGGTCTCCGCATCTCCAGGTGGATCGTCGGGCAACTGGGTACAGTGTGTGGGATCCGCCGAGCGTGAGCTGGTCAGCCGACAGTGGCGTTTTGGGCAAAAGGAATGTCCAGGTGATATTGTTCACTCTTGGATTTTTGCTCCCTTTCGGTACGTCTTCCTGTGCAGTTCAAAAGTCTCTCGTCCAGTCGTCTAACTTACCGTCCAGCTTGGATGGTTGCCGCATTCCTTCCTTTGCCGCCCATCCCCGAGCTGCACATGTCTGACGTAGAGAACAACGGTCCTGCTCCTTCCGCCTCCAAGTACAGAAAATACGTCATGGAGGAGACGAGATATGAGAGCGCCAGATGGTGGCGTAACCTTAATCGGGTCATGTCGTTTATTGGTCTGCTCATCATCGGAGCCGTTGTCGCGCTCGGAGTCGTTGGCGGGCGACAGGGATGGGCGCGGAGGTGACAAATTCACCCGCACAGTACCACCACCACCTGCCAAATGTTCAATCTTCAACAACTAAGCACTCACACCTTGTTTCGGTCCTGCTGTACCTACGCCTAACGACCACATATTCTCCTCCTTCAGTTCACACACGCCTGCCTTTCAAGGCACGACACTTACGACGCATCCCACGATGGACGGGAGATTCTCGATTTTCCACGCCTAACGGTAACATAACGCCGGGGTTGCTTTCACTCACCAAATCGTCTCGAACATGGCGTCACCTTTCCAACCCTCCTTGCCCAGGCACCACGACCTGGTTCGCCCCCCCTTCCTCCCTCCTTACTAGCCTTTATCTGGTAAAGGCAATAACGACATTTCTATTCTGATCAGCTACATATTCCTTGTTCGCAATTTGTATCCCACCAATATCTTTTCTTCATCTCTAATAGAGACAGGGGAGAAGGGTTCTTGAGTTGGCTGGGACCCGGTGCCGAGATAGGGGCCGCTTGGCTGATTACTCAATTTCTTACCTTCATCGTCTTTGGAGTCGGGGTGGGATCAAATTTTCAAAGCGTAGGAAGGAGTGTTGTCTCACACGCATGGTGTTTTTCATGGCGGTGTTTCGTGCGTCAATGACACCGACACACTCTTTCTGGCTTTCTGAATATCTGTCATGGGGGGGATCTAAAAAGAAACGCCACATGATGATGATGATGATACCTACTTTCATTCTGCCTAGAGCTTACGGCCGTCGCAACGAGACTCCTGGCTCTCGAACCACTACACTTACACTTAGTGTCTAAACTAGTTTTCTCCTTGCACGCCTTTCCGCCTTTTGGTGGCGGTGATGGTTTTGTATAGTGCTACGATAGGCAATGCATGCAATGCAAATACGTTAGTGTGTAGTATCGCTTTGGAAGGGTCACTTAGCTTCCAAGTTACGCTGCATTGGTACCTGAAGGTAACCAGTCGATGTGTCCGTAGCAAAATCGCAGGTAGTGCTTTCTCAACCCTCAGGCCTCCTATTCTACCTATGTAGTTTGCCCTGACTGTTCTTCTCCATCTAGGTATATGCATCCCTTCTCTGAGAAACTCCTGACTGTGCTTCTCCATCTAAGTATATACATCCCTTGACTGAACAAGCTGCACCATTCTATAACTTCAACCTAGCCGACCTTTCCACACTTACTTAACCTTCATTTTCTCCTTGTTCTTCAACTTTTCATCGAGCTCCCGAAACTCGGTCAGAGCATCATCCCACTCCTTCTCCAAATCCTGCGTAATCCCCATCACAGGCGTCCTCGAAGCCGAGCTATCCGAGCTAGCCGATCGCCCAAGCTTTCCATCACCACCAGCAACGGCTCCATCCACGCTACCGCCAGCCTTGCCAGAAGCACTCCTCTTCTCAACCTCCCTCCTGAGATAGCGCTTCGTAGAAGGCGAGGCGAAAAACGCTGTCATCCCCGCGGTGCCAATGACGGCATAGAAGTAGACGCGGGACCAGACCAGCAGGGAGCCGCGGAGGGAGAGGATGAGAAAGGGCGCCACTGCGAAGGAGAATGTGAGCTGCGTTGTGAGCCACGAGGCGAAGTCGTAATATTTTTTAGAGGGCAGGGGGGCTCCAGTTTTGGGGTTGAGGAAGAAGGGACGGAAGTTGCGGCGCATGTCTGGTGATTGTTTCTTGTCAGCACATATCATACTTGAGCTTATGGGGTCGTGTTAGGGCTGGGAGGGATGACGTACTCTTCGCGACAGTCTGGATGAAGGAGGCGAGGACAAAGCTAAGGTAGTAACCCGGGTAGAAACCGTGCCAGAAGGCCGAGGTGGTAAAGGTGGCCAAGCTGGCGCCGAAGCCGGGCTTCTTGCCGCGTGGCGTCACGCGCAGGTAGACGTAGTTGCGCAGCCACTTGTTGGTGTTCATGTTCCAGTTCCCGAGGTAGGCGCGGGTATTCTGGGCGAACTCGACGCCCCAGGGGTCGATGTTCTGTAGGCGATCCCATGAGACCTTACCTGTCAAGGGATTCACCCCGTTGTACCCCAGCCCCGAGAGGATGCAGGCGCCCTCGGACAGTGTCCAGACGCCGTAGTACTTGGTGCGTGCGGTGAAGCCAACCATGTGCAGAAAAAACAGGCGGCGGAGGAAGCCGTATTCGAGGTAGCTGTCTTCAAGCAGGAAGTGGTGGTCAAAGTACGCGGACAGCTTGAGGAAGGTGAAGATCCAGATCAGGCCGGTAACGAGCTTCAGCATGGCCGGGGTGCCGCTACGCGGAATCTTGCGCTTGCGCCTCGTGGGTGGCTTCTTGGCTGGGTCGACGTGGGAGGGCACTTCGAACATGGAGGTGTCGAGCCAGCGGCGGTACTCGGCGAAGTCAAAGGCAGGGCCTATCAGCATGCTGGGGAAGAAGAAGACGAAGCCGGCGTAGTCAAGGAGATTCGGCAGTTCGGTTAAGCGGCGGTCTTTTTGGAGGTCAGACAATTCGGCTTCTGGGAGAAGACCGTCTGCCACATTCCAGCAGAAGGCGCTGAGCTTCATGACCATGACCATCTGGGCCCCCGTGATATCGACCGAGCGCGGGCTATTCGCGGCCTGGCGTGCGATGTGGTTGATGCTCATGTGGCCCATCAAGAAGACGAAGCCCACCCACGGCATGTAGCGGGACCGGCGGAGGAACTTGGCGATAGCGTAGGCACCGCCCGCGGATATGAGCATAGTTCGGAGGCCATCCCACAGGTCGAACAGGCCGACGAGGATGAAGACGGAGATGCTGAAAGGGTCGTGTTAGCCAATCGCCATGGTTCCTCGTCGCTCAGCGCTGTGGCGTACGACGCACCCAAGCGAGAATAGGTTCTTGTACGCGGGTCGGGCGTCGGGAACTCGTTTCAAGACTCCGGCGAGAGGGTAGGATAGGATGAGGGAGAAGATGAGTTTGACTGGTATGTACGGACGGGGTCAGTCTTGCCGTCTCAGAATGGTCTGGAAAGGGGCGTCGTACGCTCATCGGGACCAGCGCCGAGGCTGTCGGCGAGGTAGACGAATGCTGGAACAGAAAACAGCGTCAGTCCATAACACTGTCAATGCCAGCAAAAGGTAGCAGTGAGGTTGCCTACGCCTGTGTATGAAGGGTATCATGGTGGAAGACAGTCCGCCGACGACGTAGAGATGGTGAAGGTTCGAGGATTGACACTCGTGTGGCTGGCTTATTCCCAACAAACAGCAGCCGACTTTTCCGCGACGAACGTTGGGCCAGAGCCGAGAACTGGATGGTATTCGTCTGAAGTGTTCGGGGAGTCGAGCTACAAAGTGCGCATTGTTGGGGATATACCGTATATAGGCAGGTCCATCTCTCTACCGTTATAGGGTAGGAACGGTACCTAAGGAAGTTCAATGGGCCTGCCCGAGGAGCCCTGAGAATGGCAACGGAACATCTATTGTGACATCACCAGCTGATCCATGCTCGGGTCTTGTGCGTGTCACATGCGTATTGATACAGTAACGTGAATTACATATCTTACTCGGCCAAACTCCGTTGATCAATGCCGGAAATGTAACCATCGATCCAACCACACGCTTCTCGCACAACTAATGTACATCACTCACTGATTTATGGGGGACCAGACATGACAAGACAAATGAAGGATGCAATACAACCGAAAAGTCAGCAAACGTGACTGTTACTACTACATCGTCGGCCCTAAGCATCATATGTGCAGTTCTCGTTGAGGTGACCTTACTTCTTCACGGTTCGAGGACAAGTGTGGGCTGAACCAACGCAGTTGCCGTTTGTTGGCAAGGCTCCGCATCTCGATGGACTGAATCCAGGAGAATCCAGGAGATATGAACCCCCCTCCCCTCCTCTACCTCTTCCCCCTTCCACCCCGCCAAACCATTTTTCTCTTTGGGCCGTTTGCGTGTCTCTCTCGGCCGAGTCTGGCCACAGGAGGGCCTGTTGAGCCGACTACTTGAACAACTGCCCGCAGTCGGTATCACTGTACGTCTGGCGGTAATCACAACCGGGGAACTCGACGACGGCACCGTCAGCATCCGGGCCCGGCATTGCCTCATAGTCCAAGCGTCGATCATGCTCGGTGAGATGGAAAGGCGGTGGCATTGGCAAGACACCTTCAAAGTCAGCGTTTGCCCAAAGATGGGAATGGCCTAGCGAGCTGCGGTTCGTCATTGTCGGTAAGCTGCGTCGCTGGGGGCCCATGCTGTCGAAGAGGTGTGCGGGCTGAGAAGAGAAGACGCTGGTCGCTGAGTCAAGGGTTCTGATACTGGGATCGTAGAGGTCACCACCCCGTAGAGCCCTTGATCAGCGTCGAGTGGCTGCAAAGGGTATAAACTGTCGAAGTCCGCTGTACTACCACTAGCAACAGGGCAAGTCTCAGCTCAGCAGAAAACCGGATTGCTACACCCATATTCCAGCGCGCCGATGCCATCATGTGAAAGCTCAGCCAGGTTGAAACCGAGCGTTTCTCCATCGTCAACCGCCTCATGCTTGGCGCTGCAAGCCTTCGGTTTGGAGTCGGTTCGTTTGCCAGTTGACGAGGAACTCGCCTGAAGCTTGTTAGCTGGTGGTTTCCGAAGGAGTTGCTTGCGAAGCTTCGGCTTGCGAGGTGATGGCTTTTATTGACGGGTATTGGAGGGTTGCCGTGACTGTGTAGACGCTGAGGAGATGGATACTAGCCATTGGTATCAGCAATGGGAGCCTCAGGTATGTGCCATGCATGTCCACCTACACGGATCAGGGACATTCTTCCCTGGAGACACAATCCTGAAAACGTTTTCCCAGTGCCTTATGGCGGTATCCTCGCTGTTCTCGGAGGTAGCTTCCTTCTTCAATGACTGTTTCCAGTTCCTTCAGTCCTCTTGCAACTCCTTTTTGATCTAAGGAATGGTCGCCTCTTCTCCTTCTTGCCCCAACTCCTCCGGCATACAAACATGCGCTGCCTTGTCTGGCGCAACAGCCTTGTGATTAGACCGGGGGAAGTTGTCCCGCACTTAGTACACCGAGTGCCCAGGAATGATATCGCCAGATATATTCGCTGCAGAGAGCGTGTTTGTCAGCCAACTTCACCACCTACTGCAGTAAGGTAACGAGTGTGTTGCCGGTACTTGACACCCCGCATGCCATCATAGGTCGAATCTTTGCAGCCCTTCGTGATCTTGGCGTAACATTCCGGCTCTGCAGCGCGAAGAGGACACGGGAGGCGGATGCCTGCATGCGTGGGCTTGCTGTTGACTGGCTCCTTTCGCCCCTTTTTACCAGCGGGTTTCTGGTTTGCACAGGTCCCCGGCCCGGTCAGCTGCTTTCGCTGCGCTGGCGTGGAAGACTCGGTCGTCCCTTCAGTCTGAAGAGACGCCAGCTCATCTTGTACGTGCTTTGTCATTGGTTATCCGAGATCTGCGGTATGTTCCAAATCTTCTGCTCTGATCGCGGCTTGCCCATTCTCGAACAAGCGTCGTGCTAGTTACCTGTCGAGGTGTCTTGGAGCGTCTCGGAGAGAGGTAGCGGTGATGCACGCCGTTGTGCCACAGCCTCACGGCCACCTACCTCTCCCGTCAGACAGGAGACAGTCACACCGCCGTTGGAGGCGTCCGCACAACACCGCAGAACTCGGATGTGCTATCTCACTGAAGTCAGGCTGTGAACGTGAGCAGGTTGTATCTGGCAAACCTGGCCTCCAACCTGGAAGCCGGCAGCAAGATGTGGCCAGTGAAGAGCGTACATACCTCGTCAGCTGCCTTCGCAGACGTATAAGACACGAAACCAGGTAACGGCGAGAGCGCCAAGTTCGACCGAAGCTCCAGGGTGTCGCGAGCAATGACACCGCCGTGTTCGTTCAGATTCTCAAGGTGATGTCGAAGGACTGTGTAAGGAGCAGACATGGCTGCTGGCGGTAAGCGTATCGAATGCTAATCGTTGGGTTGCTGCGAGCAAATGGTGAAGAATATCGTCGCTGCGACAATTTTCCTGAGGCTTTCTGCGTTGATAGCTGAAGCGGCAAGCTCAGCTGCTGTGGCTAAACACCAGGCTCTTCACAGACCAACAGCCCCGTGCCAACAGAACAGCCTACGCCCCGTGTCTCTCACACCGCCACACTCGACGACGTAGTCCTTCCGGTTCACCACTTCCGAGCATGGTGTCGGTGGCAAGGCAACGGTGAGGACGTCGTCGACATGTTGCTGTGTTGATTCGAAGCCGAAAATGTAGCAGCGACACGATAGCGTTCGAATACATCACTTGCTTTTCTCCTCCAGAATGGCGCTTCCACTTGATCCGCGTCCTGGCTGCCTTCTCGTGGCTTGAGAATTCAGTATCCACGTCCAAGGCATCCGAGCCTACACAGAAACGCATGTCCCAAACATCAAATCATCAGACTATAGCCTCGAGCGGCGGGGCCAGCGTAGCTACCGTAATATCCACCAACATCCTCACCGGTGAAGTCCGACGGCCAGAGTGCGCGAGTTGCCTTACAGCTTGGTGACTGTACCCTGCTGCTGGCATCCCACAATGATGCCACACAGTGCGGGGATAAAGTGATGCGTCAGATTCGTCAAGACTATGGCGATGCTGTGGTCCGTATCAGGCACAAATGCCTTCTTCATTCACCCTTCCAGAAGCCTGCCCTGCATATTGGGACTATGTCCACGGTTCGTGATTCCTTTCCAGCCTCCAAAGTCCATGCTAAGGACAGAAGCTCGCTTACCCAAGTATAACTTAGGTCTAGCTGTCCCACGACGCTGAGGCGGGTGAGGTGCTCCGTGAGGTCGCTTTTTCTAAGCTAGAGTACTCGCCCGATCTAACGGCGGCATTCCTCCGCCCAGACGTTCTTGCCGGCACCACGTCGTTTGCGGAGCGGTACCAGGACGCAACAGCAGGGGGCTTATCGGCTAAGGCAATCTTGATTGCTTTGGAAATTGACAAGCTGGCTGTGTGCCGCCTGCTGGGGTTGGCTCTGGTACTCGCCACTGCTGCAGGCTTAAGGGTCGGCATAGGGACGGCGAGCGTCCAGAACGGGTTTGCCTGTTTCGCTGGAGTGAGCACCCTGTTGCCGTTGCTGGTTAGCTTCTTGCAGTGGGCGGGATAGTGATGGTCAAGACGACTGGGGCGTAGGCAAGGGTCGTCTGTACCTTCTGAGAGCGGAGGGAGAATGGAGAAGATTTGATTAGTTGGAGTTTTTCTTGCGACAGCCGCTGATCCTTCACTTCATATCTGGTCACCAGTGACGGCCGCGTCAACAAATTACGCGAACCCGATGCTCGCTCTGGAGCCCGAGTAGCTGGTAACCCGGCAGGCTTTGCGTATTGATGAGCAATGCCTGAATAATCCATCGGCAAGGCTTGCGGTAGTGCGCTCCTCAATCGGCTCGGCAAAGTTGAAGAAGCTGAGGCCTGAAACTGCCCCTTAACTTAGCGGGTCTCCTTTTCGAGCTGACCAGGCGTGGTCGTCGTCAGGTGGCGGCAGGTGAGTCCCCGTTGAACAAAAAGGGGTTAAAGTCTAGTGGTAGCCATCGACTCGGCAGCCCCTTCATGTCGGCATGTCGAGATCCGGCATAGCCCCTGGCATCGATCCGGTCACGGAAAGCACGTCCTCGGCTCGCGGCCGTCGTCGATATCTCAGCGATTCGTGAACCCTATCAGCTCGCGCATCCGCTTCAGCTTCGACTTCCCTCCGGACGTCTGATCTTAGGTCCTTGGCGATATCCATACCCTTTGTCTTGCTCAGGGATCGCTCAGCGTCTGCGATGGCCTCGTCACCGCCACGGGTGTTCTTCTTTCGTGGCCACATACTCGGGAGCGCGATCTCTTGAAATCTCGGCTCCACGCACCGCTCGTCGAACCAACGGTGGAGGCGTGACTCAACAAGCTGTGCAATCTTGGGTACGTCCTGCAGCCTCGAGCGGCTTCCCAACAAACTACGAATAGAGAAATCCAGCCTGTAGTCGTCGAGGAAGGTGAATGTCATCTTGGTGGGCGTATTATCGGATGGGTTGCTGGGCACAAATGATATCGACAGTGTGCCGCTGAAGCGAACAACTGAGACGGCCAGGGCAACGGGCAGAACCGCGCTGAGGCGTCTGGGGTAGTTGAGGAGCAGCTTCGTCTCAACCGCCAGCGTGATCATGTCGCTCAAATCAACGTCCATCCTGGCTTGGAGCCGCGCCCCTTCTCGAGTGGCCATGTTCGCGTCGAAGGCCTTACCCGGCTTGAAGGTGAGGCCATCCTCGTCGACCGGGATGATGCGGCAATTGCTGAAGATGGGGAAGTCCTCGCCCAGACTCAACTCGGTGACGCGAATCTCATCAACAAAGTCCGGGCGCGTTGTCCCATTGAGTGCTTTGGTCAGCGATGTGAGAATGGCATCGTCATGCTGGGCGTCGCTGCGGAACTGGGCGATCGTCTGGGCTACGAGCACGTTGAACCAATCCAAGCTCTCCGGCTGGTGGCTGTCCACCTTGTAGTACGTCTTGTCAAGAATAGACCCGATAGTCAGGGTCGGCGGGCTCGGACGCAGGATACTCGACTTCTTTCTGTTAGGGTTGGTTTGCTGACCAGTCTCCCGGGTGCTTAACTCGCGCAGGCTCAGGAGGGACTTCTTATGCGCACGAGTCCGAGATCGTCGCTCGGCGGCACGAAGCGATGCGGTGACCTCGGGTGAAGGAGGTTCGCCAAAAATAAAATACTTGATGAAGGCGGCAAGCAGGAGCACTATCGAGAGCTGGCCCAGGATGAAGCCCTGGGTGAACGAGAGCCTGCACAGCCAAACGGGAAATTGTTGTTAGCAGCTTTAAATCGCCTCCTCCGGCAGAGAGACGGGCACAAAGGACTCACGCGGGCTCCGGCTTGGTTGGACAGACATCCTGTGCCATGTTTGGGTTGTCTGATATGGCCCCGATCGCCGATGAATTTGCTTCGCAAAGTTGAGTTGACGTTGTGAAGGTGTGGAGACATTCAAAGCTCCCCGGGTAGTGTTACGGATTGAACTTTACAAATTTCAAATATTCAACTCAAATCTTAAAAATATCATTCAATGCTTTCTTGAAATGGCTTGGCGAAATGATATGGACCCAGGCTAGGATTAATAGCCGATCAAACATTGAGCTAGCGTTAGGGGAAGATATTCAACTAGGGTAGGCTTGAGCCGGGGTAGCGGAAGGGAAAGCAAGATATATACGGAGGTACAGTAGTTCTAAACCTTAGCTATACCGCCTGGCGTATTAGGTGAAGTTTCAGAGTCACACTTTCAAATCGTGATTTCAGGATTTTCTGAAATTCCGTAACCCTACACCGGGTCAGAAGAAGGTAGCTGACGCCTTATCTAATCGGTATGCGACTTGGGACTTGGAGAGGATGGCGTCTTGGCAGCTACAGGGGTCGTGCCTCCCAGTCATTCCCGTCTCCGGCACTCTCACTACGGCATACAAGCAAGGCATCGGCAACTTCCATCCAACCATCACACACCCAGACTCAGATACATAAGAGCCTCACATCTCCGGATCACCGTTTCTGGTCTCTATCCGAATATCCGAGGTCTCCTACGAACCAGCATGTGTCCTCGTCTTTTCTGCGAGTTATAGAAGACGTTTCTGGCGTCTTATTACACAGACTGGTCCGTTCCCTGTTCACCGAGTTGGTTCAACATGGACGTGGTGCAGGCCTCGGCGGGCTACGTCACCAAGATGGTGTCGGCCGGCGACAGCGCAACGGGGGCGCCGTCGGCCAAAATGAAGATTTTGCTACTGGACAGGGAAACGCTTGCCTTCATTTCGACAGCCGTCACCCAATCGGCCCTGCTCAACCACGAGGTCTATCTCATGGACCGCCTCGAAAATACCAACCGCGAGAAGATGCGCCATCTGCGCTGCTTGTGCTTTATAAGGCCACACCCCGACTCCATCGGCCTTCTCATAGACGAGCTGCGGGAGCCCAAGTACGGCGAGTACCATCTGTTCTTCAGCAACGTTGTCAAGAAATCTACCCTTGAGCGCCTAGCCGAGGCCGATGACCATGAGGTGGTTAAGCTGGTCCAGGAGCATTTCCTTGACTATGTTGTCATCAACCCCGACCTCTTCTCTCTCAATATGTCACTGCCCATGCACCGGATATGGGGTGGCACCCCGGACACTTGGAACACTGATTCCCTGCAGCGGGCCACTGAGGGCATCATTGGCGTTCTTTTGAGCCTCAAGAAGAAGCCCTTGATTCGGTACCAGAAAACGAGCCCATTAGCGAAGAAACTGGCGTCTGAGGTCCGATATTACATCACCCAGGAGGATCAGCTCTTTGACTTTCGCAAGGTCGACACACCCCCTGTGCTCCTAATTCTAGACCGGAGAGAAGACCCCATCACTCCCTTGCTCATGCAATGGACATATCAAGCAATGGTGCACCATCTCCTCGGCATCAACAACGGCCGGGTTGACCTCAGCCATGTTCCAGACGTCCGGCCAGAGCTTAAGGAGATTGTCCTGTCGCAGGACCAAGACCCATTCTTCAAGAGGAACATGTACCTCAACTTTGGCGATCTTGGGGGCAACATCAAGGACTACGTCGAGCAGTACCAGTCCAAGACCAAAAACAACGCCGACATTGAATCGATAGCCGACATGAAGCGCTTCATCGAGGAGTATCCCGAGTTCCGAAAGCTCTCAGGCAATGTGAGCAAACATGTCACCCTCGTCTCGGAGCTCAGCAGGCGAGTAGGCGCCGAGAACCTCCTCGAGATCAGCGAGCTCGAGCAAAGCATAGCCTGCAACGACAACCACGCATCCGATCTCAAGGTATTACCTTTCGCCTTTTCCGATTCTATCGCCTCCACTGACCTCTCTCAGAACATCCAGAAACAGATCCAATCCCCCTCTGTTTCACCAGAAAGCAAAGTGACCCTCGTCGCCATCTACGCCCTGCGCTACGCAAAACACCTGTCCAATTCCCTGCCCATGCTAACCGACCTGCTCACCGCGGCCGGCGGTGTCCCCGCCCGCCAGGCCGCGCTCGTCTCCAAACTCCTGGCCTACCATAACTCCCTACAGCAATCCGCCGCGACCGCCTCAGGCATCACCGAACTGTTCGAATCGACAGGGCTCTTTAGCTCGGCTGGCTCGCGCTTCAAGGGTCTTAAGGGCGTCGAGAACGTCTACACGCAGCATTCGCCGCTGCTCGAAACGACGCTGCAGCAGCTAATCAAGGGCAAGCTGCGCGAGGCGCAGTACCCGTTTGTGGAGGGAGGCGGCACGACGAGAGATAAGCCGCAGGACGTGGTTGCGTTCATCATTGGCGGGGCTACATATGAGGAGGCCAAGATGGTGGCAGGGATCAATGCTTCGAGTCCCGGTGTCAGGGTCGTGCTGGGGGGCACGACGGTGCATAATGCTGCGACGTTCTTGGAGGAGGTGGAGAATGCTGTGGGCGGGTGGCCTGAGGTAGCAGCGGGGAGGAGGCTGTGAGCTGAGAGTTGTAACGGGGGATAAATGTCGGCGGATGGGTGCCTCGGATAACTGCTGATGGGTTTTCGGAGTTTATTTTGAAGAAGGTGTGGTCGTTCTCCAATACGAATTAGAGATAGGCCGACCTAAACTCTAGGATCTCTGCTTTTGACTTCAGACAACCGCCGTATGCACCTCTATCTATCGTTCCGTTTTGCCTATCGGTCCATCACCCCTTTATAAACACCCACTTGGCATCACTCAAACCAGCCTGCAAGAATCCATGCACCCATACCCCGCCGCCACCCCCCCTTCTTCACTCTTATCCCCCTTCGTCCTCAACAAATACCCGGCCCCCTCATTCCGTAGCACCTCCCCTGTCGCTTGATCCCACAGACACGTCCCATAGATACCCAACTCACAAATCACCCCGCCGTGCTCCAACCTCCCGTTCCTCAGGATGGTATTCACCAGGGGCGGCGGCGTAATGAGCTCCATCAGGATGTACGACCCCCAATGCTCCTCGGGAATCTCCCTCAAGCGCTGCGGGATGGCTGTCCGGTAAAAATTGTTCCCGCCGCCTTCGCGCTGCGGCTTCATGACGTACTTCTTGCACTCCTCGGAATCCGTGGCCAGCCGTCGCGCCTCGAGCCCCGCGGGAGTCGTGTCGAGCGGGTAGATATTGGTGAAGGTCTTCCAGAGAGCGGAATACGCTGGCTCGTCGGGGACGAAGCGCCGGAGTGCGGACGGAATGGACGAGACGGACTCGGGCGTGGCGAGGACCTGTTGCACTTTCTTCATGCCTGCGAGCTGCGTGAGGACGGACGGGCAAGTGATGGCGGCCGAGCGCTCGAGCTGGTAGCGCGCTTCCCAGGCTGAGGGATCGGGGTAGTCGCTTGGTCCGTAGCCCGCGCGCAGGTAGGCGACGGCGACTTCAAAGGTGAGGGATGGGTTGTGGGGTAGGTGATAGAGGAGTTGGCGGCCTCGGGAGGACGGCGCGAGGGTGGTGTGCGTGAGGATCTGGGAGAAGGGCAGGCGGAAGACGGGGATGGGCTCCGAGTCGGAGGACTGCAGGGCGTATTCGAGGTGGCGCTGGTCAAAGACGTTGCGTTCGCCGTCTTGAACCAGGAAAACAATGCAGGTTGGGTGACCGAGCGCGGATTTGCCGTAGGCGTGAAAAGCGGCTCCCAGACCGGCGGCGAGGCCCTCTGCGCTGTGGTTGGCGGGAAGGTCGAGGGTCGATCTAGGAATACCGCTCTTCAGGAGCGGATATTCGGTTTTGGATAGATATCTAGGGTTTTGTTAGCAGCTTTGCTAGCAGATACGGCTGGGTATCGTACTTGTGAAGCAGCGTAGTCTGCGCCGAAAGTCCGCCAAAAGAAGACGCGATGGTGTTGAACTCGACTTGCTTGATTTGAAGGTTGTCACCGTCCTGGTGAACCATGTAGTCGGACCGGAAGAGGCCGAGGGCGAGACTCTAAGAATCGGTAGTCAGCCGCCTGGAGCTGAGAGGTCTCGTGGTCATACAGCATATATACCTGAACATAGCCCTCTTCCTTCACCCTAAGATGGACATTCCACAGGTTTGCGATGAAGTCGTCACCGCCAGCGACCCTGTCACGGTCAGAGGACGTTAGGAGACAGCCTCAGAATTGAGCAGGAAACCCACTCTTGCACAAGGCTGCTGAGAAACTCCTCGTCCTGGCTGATGCGGGCGTACAGCTCATTGTACTGCGCCTGGATGTCCTGGGCCTCTTCAAAGCAAGTCTTGGGGAACGGACTTGGGAAGAGAGTGACGGGAGCACTCATGGCCAGAATGCCCTCGGTGTCGTCCCCTGCAACTGTTGGCGGCGGTCGCACGGCAAGGCCATTGGCGATGGTCCAGTCCTTGATGGTCTGTACCAACCTGTTTCTTTCGAGAACATCATTAAGAGTTGGGGGGTAGGATGGCCCTGTCGAAGATGGCATTGTGTGAGGCGCGGCCCGTCTGAGATAGGCTAACTGTAGATCCAAGCAGAAAGCAGCGTGGTGCAGTTCGAAGGGAAATATAGCACCGAAGTTTTCGAATTCAAAACTTGGGTGTTCGATCAGGGGCAGTCTGATGCTTACAAAGCCGAAATCAGCCGGTATTGCACCCACCCGCCTTCGTGCCTGGCGGATAGTCGCCCGGTCAGCAGCTTGTCCAGTAATGAATCTCTCGCTAGACGCTTCAAAACTCACAATCTCGTCTCCCCTGTACCACCAAGATGGAGAGCTTTGCTTGCCTACAGGTGACTTAACTGCCTTAACCAAGTTACGTTACAATTGCCGAGTCCCGATGCTTCTGATGCCCCGCACTTGCGCTCTCGGTTCCCTGCCGTGCGTTTCGTGGGGCTGCTTTATCTTATCGGGGTGAGGAAACAATGTGCCTGGTGAGGTGTTGTAGATTGGGCCTTCAAGCTCTTATTTTCGTTGCTTCTTTCCCTTTGTATCGATCCTTATCTTTCTATTTCTCATCTGCCAGGTTCTGGCCTCAGTTCTCTATGGTGGTTCGCCGGGCTATTGATCCCTGGATGACTTCGACCGTTGGGTCCAGTTGCTTTGCCCTCACTGTCAGGAGGATCCCTTCAACCCGTTCACAATGGCATACGGCTTTGTTGACTCGAGGGTTGCAGAGTAGTGTGGGAGACTTGCTGCAGACGTACGCCAACAAACTCTCTAGACACAAGTCGTAAGGTGACGGCGGACAATTCATATACTGCTGAACTTGAAGACCATAGAGATTCGATAGGCATTTACTGTGACGCGTCGGGAGCGCCTTCTGGAGCGCCTGGGTGGTGGCTTTCGTGGAAAATGGGCTGAATAGCAGCCATCCCTAACCCCTATCTATCTACTGGGTCCCGCGTTTTAGCGCGTTGATCGCTCCCACTGGTATTATCGTGGCTCTCATCGATCCTCGTCACCACAGAGCAGCGGGCATAAGAAAACCCAATGCAAATCCTATCTTCACTTCATCAGCCGCCGAAAATTTAAATGAATCAATTTACAGCGTCGGCCCCGCCGCCCTGCCAGGAATCATCTTCAAGATCTTTCCGATGCGGCCGCTGCAAAGCACGATCACAGAGCTCATCGTGCCTTTCAACCTTACAAAACCTGCGTTTCACGAACCACATTCAGACATCAATCACTTTGCCGAATCCGCGATTCGATCTTGTTTTGCATTCGAGGTCGCTTAAATTCTGAGCATGGAGGGTGACGACCAGAGCGATCCGTTTCTCTGGGACGAGGATCGCGTGGTGCAAGAGCTCTGCACCTCACACCGGTCATGGAAAGCACCTCCGGCGAAGCGGCTGCCAGATCCTGCCGCTCTCGAAGCAAGACTTCGTGAATGCGGCGTCGATGGCGAATCGCTTCTAACCTACGGAGACGAGTTCGGCTTCGACCAACTGTGGCGATATTTAGGCGTTAAGAAACTGCCTCACCAACTCTCTTTGAAGGACGCCGTTTCTCAGTTGCGAAGGCACAGCCCAAAGTACAGGGCATGGAAATCTCAACAGCTGGCCAGCAGCCAGCTATGCGACGAAGATGATGGTGGCTCGGCAATCAAATCCGAGTTCCAGAAGCTCACTGGCCTTGAGCATGTCGGTCAAGCCGCCGCTGTCAGTGGCCCGATTCCAGGTGCAAACGACGCCGAGCCCAGCGCAGCCTTGCCGGACTCGACAAAGTCGTGCCCGGGTGTTCTGTCTCCCGCACAGTCACCTTCTGCCGACCGCGACCTGCCTCCTCTTCCCGGCGCATCAGGAACCTTGAGCCCTGACCAGGAGGTTGTGGAAGGGCCTCCAAGCAAAAAGAGACGGATCGCGCCAACAACACTCTCCACTGAACCCACGGATAACGACGCGATCAGAATCATCCCCACAGAAGGCGATGTACCTCTCAAGGGCACAGTGGAAGCCTTGCTGCAGGCCAACAATCAGGCTGGTTTCTTAGGCGCAAGTATTCTGCGGCTTGATGAGCTCACAAATCCTCACACTATCGATCACAAGGATGCTTCTGAACGCGAGTTTGCTTGGATGCAGAGGAAAATTCCCCCGGGGCGTCGCATTCAGGTCTCAGCAGCTATGAAGCGGTTCTTACGATCGACCCGCGTCGACTCATTCCACGGCTCCGGCGCTAACACGGAGGAAGACCAGGCCGACCCGACTTTGCCCTTATTCGGGGACTCAGACGGCGAGAGCATGGACTCCCAAACTTGGCAGGAGTACTTAGAGGAAGAGGAGGAGCGCGCAGCCATGGAAGCGCGCAAGAACGCCACCAAGAACCGGACGCTCAGCAAGGACGAGGTGGCCAGGGTTATCGACAGTGCAATTCAAGACCTGGAGGCTCAGTGGGCAGCAGAAAAGAAGCCCAAATATGACCTCAAGGCCTGGAAGATATGGCAGGATGCCCGCCGCAATCCCAATCGCCTGGCTCTCATCAGCTCGACAACGCGCACGTGGCAGCACCTTCAGAGTCGGATCGCAATTCTAACAAGACACATCATGGATGAGCCGTGGTCAGTTGATGAGGACGTCCACCAGAAAGCTTCAGGCTTCCTGGAAGTGACAGTTTTTGAGAAGAAGTACCAGAGCTGGCTCATCGATGTTCTCCGAAGCCCGAAACAGCCGCCGAAGCCATCAAGACTTCCGTGCCGGACCCCTCGCCAGACGAAACCAACGATTCTCGATGATGACGAGGAGATTTTGACAAGTGACTCGGACGACATGGACGCCTTCATTGAGTATGACGAAGAGGCCGTTCAGCTTGTCCAAGATGAAATGGACATTGTCTCTGAATCAGCCTCGGAACGGACTCCCGCTCCGGCTAGCACCGATCACGATGACTTGGCTATGCACGACAACGGAGACGATGCCAGTCTGCCTTCAGCAATTGCAGCACCTTCTGCCAAGCAAATGGAGTGTGACCCGCCTCTCACGCAGCTCACGCCTCGAAAAATCAAAGCCGAGAAAGCCTTGGCACCACTGACTACCCTCCAGAGTGGTTCTCGGGCTCCCGAGGTCATCGAGATTGATTCGTCCCCTTCACCATTCAACCCACTCAGTCAAGTCCCCTCCCTCCGTGACCTCGAAAGCCTCGAGAAGATTGGGGAAATTGGCGTTGACTACTGGGAAAAGGTTGGGGACGCCGAGCGGCTTGTGGTGGCCGTGCTGTGCGAGTGGTCTCGCGGACAGCGAGACAGGCTCTATGACGCGGTCAAGAACCATGACCACAGCGACCTGTGGACAGAGTATATGGAGCCCGCCCTGCAAAATCCCACATCAGTCACCGTCGACACGGTTGCATTTCTCATCTGCCGTCTGTTCGATGTTTTCGTCAGCAAGACAGCCAAAAGGGCGAACCAGCAAAAGCTGAGGAACAATACATGCCATCGCATGAAGCGTGAAGGTGACCAGTTTGCTAGCTTCTACACCCTTCTCAGGAGAATCATTCCGATCTTTTTGGAAATGCCCCAGACGCCAACTCGAATTGTGCTCAAGGCCCCCAGGAAGGATAGCTCGGCCGCACGAGAGATGGCCGAGATTTCAGAACCTGCACATGACGCCAGCGCCTCAGAGGAGTCCTCATCGGATGGCGCGCCTACAGCGCCGACTAAGAAGCGGCGGAGACGTAAACTACGCGATGAAAACGCAGCAAAAATTCGAATTGACACCAAAAAGATCACTGAAGAGCATGCCCGGCGCGCCGACCAGCTGCGCACAAGGATCCGCGAACAGGGATCGGTGAGCTCGAAACAGTCACGCCTCATCGTCAACGAGACGAAGGAATCTGAGGATCAGGCATTGATCTACATCAACAACCACATCGGCAGCAAAATCAAGGATCACCAAATTGAGGGCGTCCGTTTCATGTGGAACCAGGTGGTCGTCGATTCCAGTGTCCGCCAGGGCTGTCTGCTCGCGCACACCATGGGTCTCGGCAAGACGATGCAAGTTATCACACTCCTGGTGGTCATTGCCGAGTCGTCTGCGTCGCAGGACGAGTCTGTTCGCTCGCAAATTCCCGAGAGTCTGCGGGAATCCAAGACGCTGATCCTATGTCCCCCGAGTCTCGTGGACAACTGGCTTGAAGAGTTAGAGATGTGGGCACCCGGAGGGGTGCTTGGCCCGGTTTGGAGGTTGGATAGCTCAAAGCCGCTCTCGGAGCGTTTTCAGACAATTCGAGATTGGGCATCGTCTGGTGGAGTGCTGGTCGCTGGCTACGCATTGTTCACCAGCCTCGTCTCCGCCGACGACGAAATTGCCAAGCTGCTGATGGAGACACCCAATTTGGTCATTGGCGATGAGGCACATTATATGAAGAATCCGGACTCTCAAAGGCATCAGGCCACAGCGAACTTCCGCACGATGAGCCGCATTGCCATGACCGGGTCGCCTCTGACCAACAACGTCATGGATTACTATTCCATGATCAACTGGGTTGCACCCAACTATCTTGCCGACATCGCCGAGTTCCGACAGAGGTTCTCCAACCCGATCAAGGAGGGTCTCTACGCCGATAGCGACCCATATGAGAAACGGAGGGCCCGGAAGTTGCTGCATGTCCTGAAGGGAACGGTGGACCCCAAGGTGCACCGGAGGGACATTGATGTTCTCTACAACGAGCTTCCAAAGAAGAAAGAGTTCATTCTTACGCTGCCTCTGACTAAGCAGCAGATGCGGCTGTACCGGAGATATCTCGAGTTCGTGACCAGGGAGCAGATCACTGGCAGCGCGAAGGCTTGGAGTCTGGTGGCCAAACTTCGACTTGTTCTGGCCCATCCTTTCATCTTCAAAACCTACGCTGAAGAACAGAAAGAGAAGGCGAAGCGAGGCGGCAACAAGTCCCAGCGCACAGTTTCGGCAGAGGGGCAAAAGCTCGAAGAGATCGACGAGGATGTGTTGCCTCAGGATGCCATTCACGAGCTGCTTGCCACGGTTGCCATCCGCGAGATTGAGAGCTATGATCTCTCCAACAAGATTGTCCTGCTTCTCAAGATTCTGGAGGAATGCCGGAAAGCCCGTGACAAGGTGCTGGTCTTCTCGCAGAGCACGCTCACGCTCGACTACATCGAGAACATCTGCAAGAGGCAGAAATACGTATACCAGCGCCTGGACGGCAACACTCGAATGGCAACACGCCAGAACGCGGTCAAGAAATTCAATACCGACGCCGAGTCAGAGGTCTACTTGATCTCTACTACCGCAGGCGGCCTCGGACTCAACATCTATGGGGCCAACCGAGTGGTCATTTTCGACTTCAGGTACACGCCGGCTGACGAAAAGCAGGCCATTGGTCGGGCATACCGACTCGGGCAAACAAAGCCGGTGTATGTCTACTGGTTGACGATTGGCGGCACCTTCGAGGAGACCATCCACAACCAAGCCGTTTTCAAGACTCAATTGGCGTCTCGGGTGGTGGACAAGAAGAACCCGGACCCATGGTCAAAACGCATGGCCGAATACTTCGCACCGCCCAGATTCATTGATCAGGAAGACCTGGATGGGGCGCGAGGCCAAGATGGGGTTCTCGATGCCCTTCTCGGGAGCGAGGATATTCGTCAGCGCATCCGGAAGATCACGTCGACTGAGACATTTGAGAAGGAAGAGACCTTCGAACTGACGGCAGAGGATCAAAAGGAAGTCGACGAAGACGTTCAGCTTGAACTGCTCCGGTCCCAGAACCCAGAGGAGTTCAAACGTCGGGAGCGCGAAAGGGCATTTCCACCGAGACCCACGTTCGCAATGCCGCCGCCGGCGCCGGGGTTCTATCAACCGCACTCCACGGATGGTGAGTCTCAAGCAGCACCTCAATGCATAGCCAGCCGCAGCAATATGATTGTGAGGATCAAGGTGCCGGAGCATTTGAGGGAGAAACGCAAACCGGAGTCATCAGTTTCTGCCGTGGTTGCCGGGACAGCGTCCGCTCCCTGCGCACCGTTGCCGGCACAGCCAGATGACGACCATTCTCACCAGCAAGTACTGACTCTCACTTCTGATGCAGCGTTAGTCAGCCCTCCCGTCCCATTCGCGCACCAGACGACGAGCGTCACGATCCCAGCAGCTACTCAATCCCCGCCGGTTCAGGGCCAACCAACCATTTCGCAAGCCAGCCCAGCACAGATTCAGAGTCCGAACAACGATGCGATTCCAGGGTTAGCGTTGATTCCAGGGCTCAGCCCGGAAGTTCCACAACCCATACTTGCCACCGGGTCGCATTTTAAGGGAACTCAAACCCCGGCGCCTTCAGCATTACTGAACGTCTCCCCGATCCTGGGCAGCCCGGGCACATCATCTCCCGCAGCCGACGAGGGATTCGAGTTCGACTTTCCGGAGCTGGTGGCCATTCACCGCAAACTAGACCGCCATGTGCGGCACCACCCCGGCGAGTTGGTCAAGAAGGTGGAAGAAGAGTTAAACAGGAACAAGGTCGAGAAGCTTCCGCGGCTGGACAAAATTCAGAACCTGAAGGAGTTCTCTCGCAATCCGAGGTTCGCTGAGGCAATGCTTGCGGGGTATATGGAACCCGCGCAGCTTGCAGCTCTGACGAGGACGGAGATGGAGAAGATATCTGCCGCACTGGATGGCATGGCCAAGGAGGAGTTCAAGCAGCATGTTTGGACAGCCAAGGCCGATCTGAACGTATGCACCACCGACACCAAAGCGCACCAGAAGTCACAGTGAGCCCAGCAAACGACTGACATGATTTGATCGTGATAGCAATTTCGCCCGCAGTTAAATCCAAAGACGAAAACGGCGGGGACGAGCACGGCGGAGTTGAGGGCGGTGAAGGAGAGACGGTTGCTGCGGTTCATCGAATCTGGACCGGAATCAGAGGATGTTGCTGCTCCGCCGCAGGGCCCCGGGCGCGGGTTGAAACCCGGCGATTCAGCCGACTTGCCGCAGTTTATTGACTAACGGAAGCACTTCTGCTTTCACACTTTTTTTCATCGTCGATCTATTATTTGAGATACCCATCGATTGCTTCCTGGGGCTTTGCAAGGCGGCGGTTGGGGGGGCTCATGACAACGGGAGGCATGGGGCTGGCATGGCAGGGCAAGGCAAGGCAGCGCAAAGGAAGAAGCAGCACCTATGGGCAAAGGGAAACCCAGGATGGGCGGAAGGGTGAGCTGCTTTCATCTTCACCCTGGCCAGGTTTTTCTGGGATTTGTTGGACGTGTTGTCTGTTACAAGGGCACGGATCAGAAATCTAGCTTAAGCTAAAGCTTTCTGCCCAATCAGAAATATCATCAGCGGTGATCGAAAGGAAAAACAAGCTCTTCGCGTTTTCGCATACACGTATGCAAAGTGGTCTGACTGGATGCGAGTCCTAGTTGGTGATTGTTCAATGCATTCGCGAAGCCGGTACGGTCATAATATTGTCAGGTCCAAGGTGTAAGAGGCCCGAGAGGTCTCCGATACTGCGGGGTTGAGCCAAGAGTCGCAGCGCAGGAAGTTACCATGACTTGGGTTGTGTGGACCAGAACCAAGCCCTGCAGCCAATAGGACAAGGCGGAATTGGCAGAAGCGTTGAATGGCCAGAATCCCATTGAAGAGGCCAGATACCGAAACTCCGAATCCAGACACGGAAGTGTCCACATGGTGGGCCACCTGCAGGAGATGGCCGCGGAAGAACTGTAAGAAACTTGTAGTCATATTCGTCAACCTCCGGTCGATTTCTCCTTCTTACCTACTCTTGCTCTCCAAAACTCTCAATTCGTCTATTCGCCTCCCGTCCTGCTGTACACGCCATTGCGTTCCCGTTCTTGCGCGCTGTCAGGGCTCTTTCAGTCTCACTTTTCGATTTCCGCCCTTTCAGGCACAAGGATTCTCTTTTTTCTTGCCCCTGTCGCAGAGAGTTGAATTGATTCCTCCCCGCCCCCACCGTCGACGTTTGTTGAGAAACGCTGTGCTGAACGCCAAGGCACACACACAACACCCTGAGACGGGCCATTCGGATCAAATTGAACCTCTCAGGACCACGAGTATGGACTCTGTTCTGCGCCAGTCCAAGGCCATGTGCCCCTTCATGAGGAACGCCACCGCCGCGGGGCTCCGCGCCATGTCGACGGCCACCCCGACTGCCGTCTCGCCCTGCGGCGGCACCATGTCTAAGCTTCAGGTCCTCGCTCGCCGCTGTCCCGTCATGGGAAAGGCCATGGCTATCCAGACGGCGCGCATTGGACAGGCCACCGGTTTCGGCACCGTCGCTGCTAAGGCAAGCATGTCGACTCTCTCTGGCCACGTGAAGACCGGCAAGGCGAAGCTGCACACCAGCCGCTCCCAGGAGGCCCAGGCTGTCGAAACCCCGGTTTTTAGCGGCCGCGAGAAGGGTAAGTTGCGGTAGTTCTGTGGTGATATGCTGCGCGGGAAGGACCCCAGACAGACCAAGAGCCTTCTGCTGACAATGTCTCTGCTCGCAGCCCAGCTGCCTCCCCGCCTTCCGACCAAGCAGCATGTTAGCGCCAGCCCTGCGACTGCCACGCGCTCCGGCGCTCCGGACTCGCACTCGGCCAAGTTCGACTATGAAGGCTTCTACAACCGCGAGCTGGAGAAGAAACATAAGGACAAGTCGTACCGCTACTTCAACAACATCAATCGTCTGGCCAAGGAGTTTCCCCGCGCTCATATGGCCAGCAAGGAAGAGAAGGTCACGGTCTGGTGCGCGAACGACTACCTGGGCATGGGCCGGAACCCATATGTCCTAAAGGCGATGCATGAGACGCTTGACGAATACGGTGCCGGCGCTGGTGGCACGCGCAATATCTCGGGCCATAACAAGCACGCGGTGGAGCTGGAACAGACAATTGCCAAGCTTCATGCGAAGGAGGCGGCGTTGGTCTTCAGCTCGTGCTATGTGGCCAACGACGCCACTCTGGCGACACTCGGCAGCAAGATGCCCGACTGCGTCATTTTGTCGGACAGCCTGAACCATGCATCCATGATCCAGGGTATCCGCCACTCGGGCGCGAAGAAGATTATCTTCAAGCACAACGATGTACAGGATCTGGAGGGGAAGCTGGCGTCACTGCCGCTTCATGTCCCCAAGATCATCGCTTTCGAGTCGGTCTACAGCATGTGCGGATCAATTGGCCCTATCGAGGAGATTTGCGATCTCGCCGAGAAGTACGGCGCCATTACATTCCTCGACGAGGTCCATGCCGTCGGTATGTACGGCCCGCATGGCGCGGGCGTGGCAGAGCATCTCGATTATGAGGCGCATGCTGCCGGGCGACCCCGCGGCACCATCATGGACCGCATTGACATCATCACTGGAACACTGGGCAAGGCCTATGGTTGTGTGGGCGGCTACATCGCCGGCAGCGCCAAACTGGTCGATACGGTGCGCTCGCTAGCGCCAGGCTTCATCTTCACCACGTCTTTGCCGCCTGCCGTGATGGCTGGCGCCCGCACCGCCATTGAATACCAAATGGAATACCAGGGCGACCGCCGGCTGCAGCAGCTGCATACGCGCGCGGTCAAGGAAGCGCTCCAGGAGCGCGACATTCCCGTGATCCCCAACCCGAGCCACATCATTCCCATCCTGGTTGGCAACGCCGAAATCGCCAAGCAAGCAAGCGACAAGCTTCTTCAGGACTACGGGATCTATGTGCAAAGCATCAACTATCCGACGGTTCCAGTGGGCCAGGAGCGCTTGCGCATCACTCCCACGCCGGGTCACACCAAGAAATACCGGGACGAATTGGTCAACGCGATCGAGAGCATCTGGACCGAGTTGGGCATTAAGCGCACCAGCGAATGGGCCGCCGAGGGTGGCTTCATTGGCGTCGGTGCACCGGATGCCGCGCCCGACGAGCCGCTTTGGACGGACGAGCAGCTTGGCATTGCCGAGGCGGCGCGCATGCTGCTGCAGGCTGCTGAGGCCGAGCAGCAGCAGCAGCAGCAGCAGCAGCCGCCGCCCAAGGGTTCCTCTCCTGGCCCGCTGACGGGTGGACTGACGGAGAGACTCTTGGAGCGGGAGATGAAGGGCTTGCAGCAGAGCGCTAGTGTCGCTGCTTGAATAGGCTTCCCATCTTGTGTTGCCTGTGGTCTGTCCATGACCGCCCTCTCCTTTCGATTCTCTTACCCGCTCGGTCTGTCCGTGCGGGTGCCGTTGCTGCTCAATCAACTTTGTGGAGCTCACCTGACCCGTCTGTCTTGTTTGTTTCTCCTTATATGTCGATATGCACTCTAAGACCAGAAGACGTCAAATACGTTCCTTGGAGCGGAAACGAGCAGCGAGTTAGTCGGCCTATTGCGCACTGAAGCGTTTGTGGTTTTGGGACTGGACACATGCTGTGTCACGCTGTCACGTCTTGTGAGGAAAGCAGTGCTCAAAGTGTGAATATGCTTCTTGGAGATACAACTCTTTGAAAACAAAGAAGTTCAGAATATTATTGGTTGGCCTCCTATGTTGAGGTCAACTTGCCATACCTCCGTCTTGTTTCATGCTGATTAGAGTGCCGTGCTGAATCTCATGTTTCTGAGTCCTCCAGAGTGGTCCTGTGAGCACGCTTATTATTACCCCATGTTCTGAAGAGGATTTCCAGATTCCAAGGGCTCAAAGTTCCTTTTGACGTTAATTAACTCTAATCTATCTATCCAATCACACACCCATCTTCCACAGCATACCCCACAGGAACGGAGCCGGAGACACTTGATCACTCCGACGGAGCAGGAGTTGGAGCGGTGAGACTCTCCGTCCCATCCATATCAGGCATGCAACTTGCAAAAACCGCGTGTAAAGTCGCCGCCGCAACAGGGCGGTGCTTGGACGACGACGACGCGTCCCGGTCGCATTATGTGCCGCTTCTTTCTTCTCGAACAGGGCCAAGGACAAGAAGATGGCATGTAGAGCATGGTGATTTCGTCAGCAGCATGACGACGACGACGACAATTTGTTGTTGATCTCCGCCCGTTTGAAAGGGGATGTGGTTGGGCTATTGTCTTCCGTTGTTGCTGTGCCGGTCTACCACAAGTCCAAGTCGGATTTACTACCTTAGATCCTCGCCTACGTAGTAGGTGGGAGACAGATGCAGTTGGCCACTTTTTTTACTTCTATGTTGCTGTCGCCTAACAGGTTCTCTAAAGCGAACTTGTTCTGTGGTGTGTCTTCACTCCCGAGACGAAGAAGGAATTCCGTCTCGAATCGCCCGCCTCCGCTCTGGCTCATTCTTTTGGCTCTGACCGGCTTAGGCAACTCGACCGATCCGTCAGCGTGGTACGGTGTAGTGTGGGGGGAGTTGTGGCGACATGGAGACTGCTATGGCAGCTCCCGTTGCAAGCAAGGTCACAAAGGGGCCGAGGGCTTGTGCCACTTGTGCAAAGGCGAAGAGCAGGTGTATAGCTGGGCCGAAAGGGCAGGACAAATGTGAGAGGTATGTTTTCAAGTTTGGTCTCTACTGTTTCATCAATCTCTCTATCCCTTCCTCCCGGGGGCTGATGTGTACTTGTACATTTTGAACAGTACAATGGCTGGGGCAAGTCCCCGACCCATGGGGAAACTCAAACAAAGGGTGCTTTGAGCTGTGACCCCGTTGGATGTCCACGTCCGGTTGGCTCAGGCTACCGCATGCCGAACTTACCAAACCTGGCTCCCTACTGCCTCGACCCAATTACCCTGCCTGGCCTTGGCCACTGTCTCGAGGAAACAGCGCTGACACATTCTAAAGATGCCACCGGCTCCAGAAGCCATGCTCTTCACAAACCCCAGCGCCCGCACGCAAGCGCAAGGAGCCCAAACCCACCCGGGTAGCAGAGCTTGAGCGACGTCTGGAGGACCTGACAGCCCGCATCGAGTCGGTCCAGCGACTGGGTCAGACGGAGCCGAGCCCGCCCAACTCGGATCATTATGTGCCGCCCTCTGGAGGAGCGCCCGCAGATATCGAGGACCCGCTGCCGCCGCCAGGGAACTTGTTGTCCGAATCCCGTGGACCGACACCCACTTACAGCCGGGACAGATGGGACCCGTTCGGGCACCTATTCCCGGACCGGTCCATCTTTGAGACCCGGCCCGACCACCAGCAACCCACAAGCAGCAGCAATGCTGCATCGGTGGGCCAAAACGCCTCCCCTCCAGTACCCCCAATCGAAATATCGACGCAGCCGACAGCCTCATCCCCCTACCAGCAGCCAGTTTCGCGCCCCTCTCAGCATCAAGTAGGTTGCCCATGGCCTCAGGGAGACGAAGCCGAGGCGTTCCTCCGGGTATACCGGGAGAAGATGGCTCATTTATTCCCCTTTGTCGTCGTGCCGCCAGACCTGTCGCCGGCTCATATGCGGGAACAACGGCCCTTTTTGTGGAAAGCCATCATGATGGAGGCATGCGTGTACGAGGGGGCGCGACAGGTTGCGTTGGGGAACGAGTTGCTGAAGGAAGTCTCCGAGGCGGCGCTGGTGAGGCCGGAGAAGAATATTGATCTTTTGCATGGGTTGCAGCTGTTGATTGCTTGGTTCGTAGCTCCCAGGCGTCCCGAGGCTGGATGCATGCTGACCGTTACTTTTTGGGGGTGTGGGTTAGGTACCATTATAACCTCGACAACTTCCAGATGGTCAACCTTTTGTTTCTGGCCAGGTCAATCACGCTCAGCCTGGGGTCTGCCGAGGTTAAGGGCTTCCCAGGTGATGGAAGGTACAGCTCCGAGTTGCTCGAGCTGATGCGCGCGTTCGCTGGGACGTATTATCTCGTAACCATGTGAGTGCCGTTTCCTAACACCATTGAGCGGAACCTGATCTGGTGAGATGCAGCACGTTCACAACAAACAAGCGGCCTGACGCCCTCATGAACAACATGAACACATCGTACTTGGCGACGTGCTGTCAAGCCCTTCACAGCCAGATGGAGTACCCCACAGACGAGCTCGCCGTTCATCTTGTCCGTACGCAGCAGCTGTCACAGAGCATCTTGCAGGCATTTTCCAGGCGCAAGGCCGTCTCTGATGAAAACCAGCCATCGCCGAGGGCCCTCATTCCGCACTTAATGGATCGTATTCAAGGATTCGCCGCCTCCCTGCCGCCGCATATCCGGGCGGACCGTAAGCGTTCCTCTGTCTGAACCAGGCTCCAGCTCCGGCTAACACCTCCTGACAACAGCTTCTTTAGCAGGCCACCTCCACGTCGCCGAAATCCTCGTGTACGAGAACAGCCTGGAGGAGCTCTCTCAGTGCCCCTTCGAGAAGCCATCTCGTGGACGAGATCGGACGACAGTTCTCGCCGCCTCGGTTGATGAGGCGGACCCGAAGCGGCTCGAACTTTTGTGGCAGTGTGCGCGTGTCGTGACCACATTCATGAAGAATCGCTTCTCGGAAGAGATTGGCGACTATCCCCGCTTCGTCTGCGTGTCGTCGTTTGACTTGACGTATGTGTTCCTGACAATGCTGCGGTTGGTGACGTTACAAGTTCCTGGGTGGGACTTGGCAGTGGTCGCAAAGGAGTTGCCCTTCAACGGTAGGCAGCCGTCCCGCGAAGTTCGTAGGAGGTCCGTGAAAGCTGATATCATGCGTGCGTGTTCAGACTTTACGACGTGGTTAATACATCGCATGGAGTACACGGTAGAGCGACGGAAGCGGAAGAGCAAGCCGAGTGTCGCGAGCGACGCAGATGTCCCGATGCAGATGAATGAGACATCCACTACGGAGGTGCTAGTAGGGTGGCAGGAAGACGACTTCGGTGATCCCTATCTCAAGCTCACGCGCAAGCTCCGCAACGTTCGAGACAGTCTCAATGTAAGTTACTCACTCCCCTCCGGAGAAGGAAGAATCGGCCAGCTTACTGAGAGCATTGCCAACAGCTCATTGGGTTCGACAACGACTACGCAACTTCTCAGGTCGCGCGAGTTTGCAATCCTGCACCCATGACTGTGGCCGACGCGACCCAAGACTTGATGCAAGACCTGGGTGCTGGTCTGTGGCAGGACGTAACGGGTGGGCCGCCCGATTGGGATTCGTTTTTCGTAGGCAAAACGGTCGACTGGTCTGCCGTCTTGAACAATTACAGCATGGCAACCGAATCAGGATATATGGCATAGAGAATAGCAAGGGATTGGGCTCTACGGGGAGATCGGACGTTGTTGGCCGTCGTTTATGTTGCGGTAGGTGTATCCGTACAAAACGGGGGCGGCCCTAAATCGCGGCGAGTTCTCCCAGTCTCCAAGTGCTCGGATTTTCAATGAACTGCTAAGGTGCAGACAGAACGTGTCAATTTCCTGTTCGTCCTGCTTCCTCACAGGCGCCTTGCCTTGGGCTGTCTCAGGTTTGGATGTTCCGGGCAACTGCGTGCTCGAACCGATGTCCTTGGACTGACCGTTCTGTTAACCGCGATAGTCGAGAGGATGATTTTTACATACATTATCTTGACCTGCAATAATAGACTCAACGGAGCGGTACTTGCGACGAGCATCCTGCAAGTTAATTCGCCCGCTTCCAGTTTTGGCGAGCACATCTGAGAAATGGATGGGATAAAGGAAGGGTCAAGTCGGAACGGCCGATGTTCGGCGGCGATGACCGCTGGAAATCAGTGGGCCGAGCAACGAAGCAAGCGGCTTCCAATTTCTTGCTATCTGGTCAATGGATTTCAGGAAGGGCGAATTACCTAGCCAGAGTACCCGTTCATCGGCGATTCTTGTGCATCATGTAGGCTTCGAGCCTTTGCAGAGCAGAACCAGACCGAGTTGCACAATTCCAACCGTAGAGTCCATCTGAGCTACGTGAGATGAGTTTCCCTGGCAGTTCCACCCATACTGGCAGCATGTGGGGTGACTCGACGTCTGCAAGTAGTGAGTAGTATTCCCCCACATGGTCATCGAAAAAAAATCCCTTTGAAGACCCCCTCCTTCGCAATCATTCATCGCTGAGGCCTCAAGTACCGAGACACAAACCAGCTAGGATTCGTAGGAGCAGGGCTAGCAAGATGTCCAGCTACGACAAGTATCAGGCGAGTTCGACCTCCCACTTGTCTGTTTCGAGCCAAGAATGTACTCGTGTCTTGGGGGATTCCTCGGGCAAATCCTTAGCCACACACATGTCCCCAGCGGCAGTTGTAAACACCACAGATCGCTGACCGTGACTCAGACTCCCCTCAGCACGAGATATGCCTCGCAGGAGATGATGACCATCTTCTCGGCCCGCGAGCGTGCTAGCACCTGGCGCCAGCTCTGGGTTTGGCTCGCCGAGGCTGAGAAGGAGCTGGGTCTCCCTATCCCAGACGAGGCCCTCGACCAGATGCGTGCCAACGTGGTCGTCTCCGACAAGGCGTTTTCTGTCGCCCGGGACTACGAGTCCAAGTTCCGTGTATGCTATCTTTTTCCCGTCCGCCGGAAGAGACAGACCGTACTGACGGTGGGCTATAGCATGATGTCATGGCTCACGTTCATGCCTACGGCGAGGTATGAGGACAGACTTATCCTGGGCAACCAATCTCACCTAGTGCAGATGAGGGCTCTGCTATGGTTAGCTGGGCTGCAGTGACTGACTAGACCACACCCAGGACGCTCCCGCTGCCGCTGGCCATATCCACCTTGGTGTAAGTGAACCTTCCGGTTACGGATACAAGCCGTCAGGTCCACCGCAAATACCCTTGTTGCGAACATTTGAACTGCTTCTAAATTCTCACAGGCTACTAGCTGTTATGGTGAGTGCTGCGCCGCTCCATCACAGTACTGCCCATCCTTCGCCCTCTGTGATCATTGACTCGGCATGCAGTCACCGACAATGCCGACCTGATCTTCCAACAACGTGCTCTGGACCTCATCCTCCCCAAGCTTGCCAAGGTCATCAAGAACCTCCAGGAGTTTGCGCTTAAGTACAAGGATATGCCCACCCTGGGCTTCACCCACTACCAGCCAGTACGCAGCAATCCTCATTCCGAGCTCGTTTACTCTTGCTAACGCCCACTAAAAAGGCCCAACTCATCACTGTTGGTACGGATTTCCTCCCTTTCTACTTCATGTTCTGCGAGCATGGGGTATTGACTCGATCACAGGCAAGCGCGCGGCGCAGTGGATCCAGGAGCTTATGATGGACCTGGAGGACATTGAGACTGTCCGCAAGAGGCTCCAGTTCCGAGGCGCCCAGGGCACCACTGGCTCCCAAGCAACTTTCCTCGAGCTCTTCAACGGAGACGCCGGCAAGATTGTGCAGCTGAATGAGGTGAAAAGCAACCATTGCCGTCCCGTATTTTCCGTCTACTCACACTTCCCCAGATCCTCTGCAAGAAGGCTGGGTTCCCTTCAACCTACGCCATATCCACCCAGACGTACACAAGGAAGGTTGATCTCCGGGTGGCCAACGCTGTGTGCGCCCTCGGTGCGACTGCCGAGCGCATTTGCTCCGATATCCGTCACCTGGCCAACCTCAAGGAGATGGAGGAGCCCTTTGAGAAGAGCCAGATTGTGAGACTCTCCGGTCATTTGAGAAGAAACAATTTGACTGACTTTGTCTCAGGGCAGCTCAGCCATGGCCTACAAGGTAAGACTTCTTGTGAGATCCCCAGGGAAGGTATAGCGCTAACGGTGTGCAGCGGAACCCCATGCGGTCTGAACGCATCACAGCCCTTGGTCGCAAGCTCGCCCGCCTGCCCGCCAACTTCACCGCCACTTTCGAAACCCAGTGGTTCGAGAGGACGTGAGTGCTCTCTGAATGACTCTTTCCGTGTACCATGCTGACCCCGTGGCAGGCTGGACGACAGTGAGTTGTTCCCCGTTGAACCCCAAACCTCGCCCCTTTTTAGATTTGTTTACTCTTTTTATGGCCGTCGATTGTTCTGGTGCTGACCCCTACAGGTGCTATTCGCCGGATGGATATCCCTGAAATGGTTAGTCTCTGTACTTCACCTTTGTGATTCATTATGCTGATTTCTATTAGTTCCTCCTGGCCGACTCCATCCTTCTGGCACTGGACAACGTGACCAACGGCCTTGTCATCTACCCCAACGTGATCCGGTCTCGCATTGACCAGGAGCTCCCGTTCAGTACGTGATCGCTGCACTCAATGACACCGCTGGTTGCTGACACACAGGTTCTACCAGTGGCAACCGAATCCATCCTGATGAAGCTGGCTGCCCACGGCGTGTCTCGCCAAGACGCCCACGAGGAGATCCGGGTCCTTGTATGGAAGAAGTATCTCTATTGGAGGTTAAGTAGATTGCTAATGTGCTGCAGTCTCACCAAGCCAGCGATGTTGTGAAACAACAAGGTGGTCGCAACGACCTCCTGGAACGCATCAAGAAACATGAGTTCTTCAAGGTAAGTCTCCATAGCCATTCAAGAAGCGAATTGTGGGCAGGGAGGCTGACTGACTCGTTTTCCGCAGCCCGTTTGGGATGATATTGATAGCCTGGTCGACCCCAAGCTGTTCATCGGCAACTGCGCCAAGATTGTCGAGGACTATTGCAACGGAGAGGTGGCTGCGAAGCTGGCCAAGTACAAGGAGGCACTTGACGAGGCCTCGACGGCCCAGCTCTCAATCTGATTGACTTAAGTGCCATACTAGGTTTCACATTGGGAGGGAAAGGTATCCATCATCATGTAGGTTGGCAAAAAGGGGCACGTAGACGCATCTCAACCCTGACCCCAGAGATGTGGGACTTACTGCGATGGTCTAATAGAATTTGCAATACTCCGTACTGTAACGTCGAACAAGAAAATGCTTTCTTTTTGCCGTAAGATTGATGGAACGAATAGATCGAAGGAGACCGCCCTGTTCGGATCATGCTAAGAGTCGAAGCAGGAGGAAGTTGGGAGAGAGGTCGTTGAATCGGATCCACCCAATGCCGCGCCGCAGCGGTCAGCCCCCACACCCTGCCACGGGTCTGGTCCGGCTGTGTTGCGCTCCGCTTCCACATTCGTATCCAGGTTCTCGGATAGATTGAATGGTCCTTGAACCTCGATTGTCTAAAATCCTTATGATTTACCATGGGAAGGCCCGACGTTGATTACTCACTCTATTTGGTCACAGACTCGACCCCGGCTATCCTCGGCGACCAGCAGCTCAATGCCGTGGTCGAGGAGTCGCTCAAGGGGGGGGTCACCCTGGTCCAGCTCCGTGAGAAGACGGGCGACACGGGTCACTTGGTCACCATCGCACGGGAACTCCACAAAATCACTAAAACATACAATGTGCCGTTGATTATCAATGACCGCGTCGATGTGGCCCTGGCCGTGGGCTGCGAAGGCGTCCATATTGGCCAGGACGATATGGGCGAGTGAGCCTTTTTATTGCCAACCCCTGAACCAACCATGCTAACCCCGTTCTGCGGCAGAACTGTCGACGGCAAGGAAGCTTCTAGGCCCGAATGCCATCATTGGCGTGACCGTCAGCACCGTGGATGAGGCACTCAAAGCTTGTGAGGGCGGTGCCGACTACCTGGGCATCGGCACTGTCTATGCCACGCCAACGTAAGGCGCATTCTGTTAATCCAAAGCTCATCTGCCGCTGACATAGCGCTCAGGAAGACGAACACCAAAGACATCATCGGCACAGCAGGGGTTCGCGGAATCCTCGAGGAAATTGCAGAAGCAGGCTATGACACGCGGACCGTCTGCATTGGCGGCATCAACGAGTCCAATGTGCAGCGCATCGTCTTTCAATGCGCAGCCGAAAAGAAGAGATTGGACGGTGTCGCAACCGTCAGCGCTATCATGGCTGCGCACGACATTCAAGGCGCCGCCAGGAACCTCCTCGGCCTGGTCAAGAGTCCACCGGCTTTCGAGGTCGACCTTAACAAGCAGTCAGGCAACGTTAGTGCCCAAGACATGGTTGAAATGGCACCGTCGGTCATCCGGCATGTCCATGAGACCACGCCTCTCTCGCACAACATGACGAACCTTGTAGGCTTCCTGGCCACGACTCCCCGATTTCTTCGTTACTAACGCTGCCAAGGTTGTGCAAAACATTGCCGCAAACGTCGCCCTGGCCATCGGCGCATCACCCATCATGGCCGGATACGGCGAAGAAGCTTCCGATCTGTGCAAACTTGGGGGTTCGCTGGTCATCAACATGGGCTCGGTAGACCCGGCGGGACTGGCAAATTATGTGAAGGCGCTCAAGGCCTACAACCTCGCGGGGCGACCGGTCATTTATGACCCAGTAGGGTATGTATCTCTCTTGTGCCACAAGTCACGAACGAACTCTAGACACTGACCATTTCAGTGCCGGCGCCACCTCTCTTCGACGCGCAGCCGTCAAGACCATCATGTCCAATGGTTATTTGGACGTCATCAAGGGGAATGAAGGCGAGATCAAGACGGTTTTTGGCGGCAGCACCGAGCAACAGCGGGGCGTCGACAGCTCCAGCACGCTCGACGCCTCACAGAAGGCCAAGCTGGTGCGGGAGCTGGCGGCGCGCGAGAAGTGCGTGGTTGTCATGACGGGCAAGACGGACTTTGTCAGCGACGGTCTCCGGACCTTCGCCATCGACAACGGGCACGAGTATCTGGGCCTGGTCACGGGGACCGGCTGCACGCTTGGGACAACCATCTCGGCGGCAATAGCATCGCGCCAGACGGACAGGCTAGCGGCCGTCATTGCAGCCATCCTGCACTTTGAGATCGCGGCCGAGCTCGCTGCCACCCGGCCCGAGGTTAGAGGTCCGGGCACCTTTGTTCCAGCCTTCCTGGACGAGCTCTACCGCATCCGGCTGGCCACGGCGGCGAGCGGCGACCTATCTTGGCTGGCGAGGGCGAAGGTCAGTAGCGTTGAGTAGCTGATTTGCCAAAGCAACCCGTCTTTGAACCTCCACTTCCGGGTGTCACTGGCATGGTCCAATGTGTCCATAACCCCTTAAAGGCTCGGCTTGCCACAGTGAAAAGCGGGGTACGATCGGATTGTACCCCGGGTGCATTTACCCCAGGTTCCTCCTCCGTTCCGCCGCCCCGCCCCTAGAGAACCCACAACCCATGTGCCGTTTTTCCACCGTCCCGGATTTCGGACCAAGACTTCTTCGACTTTCAGACATACATGAGTCGGCCCTTGAAATAAAGCTATAGCCAACCTGAGTTTTACGCCTTTACCCCGAAACCAACCTCATTGCTCTCCATGGCCGGCCCTACCCCTGAGCGGCGGTTCAGTATGCTCCCCTGATCCACACGCCTCTGGCTGTCCCGTCACTAACACATCGACCCAGAGAACCCGGCAGTCTTGTGAGCCCCCTTTTCCGTCTCCTCAACGCCAAGGTGACGATGAACCCTACTGACCTCTCAACCAGCGTCTGTGACATTCAAGAGAAATTCCGTCCTACCATCCATGAGTTCGACAAAGTGTATAACTTCAAAGCCCTCGTCCTTCACATTTCTCACTTTCACATGTTAATCATGACTGACGGACACAACAGAATCCTGACGGCCCGCAAACTCCTCCTCGCCGCGCAGTCCTTGTCCCTCCCAGTCTTCGTCACCACGCAAAACCGCGCCCGCCTCGGCGACACCGTCGCCGAACTCCAACCGCTCATCGCGGCAGCCGGCCCCCTCGTCCACGCGGACGTCGACAAGACCCGCTTCAGCATGTGGCTCCCGCCCCTCTCTTCCAACGCCCATTTCTCCTCCCCCAGCGAAGTCGCCATCGTAGGCATCGAATCCCGTACGTCGAATCCATCCCGCTCTTACCCCCTTTTCGTATCCCCCACCCGGTCTGTCTGCCTGTCCTGTCTAAAAAAAATAAAATAAAAAATAACCCATCCTCCTCCCAACAGCCGCCTCCCCCCCCCCCCCCCCTTTTTTCTCCCCGGAACCCAACCTTTCTCCCATTTCACCCAATTTTCGCGACCCAACCGACCCTTTCTTTATCCTGACATTTCGGGATTACGGTAATAGACATCTGCGTAACGCAAACAGCCCTCGACCTGCTCGCGGCCGGCCACCGAGTCTACGTGCTCGCCGACGGGGTGAGCAGCTCCAACCGGCAAGAAGTACCCGTCGCGCTCGAGCGGCTGCGACAGGCGGGCGCCGTCGTCACGACCAGCGAGAGCTGGATCTACGAGTGCATGGGCGATGCGGGGATTCCCGAGTTTCGGGACATGGTGCGGGTGGTCAAGGTGACGATGGGCGACACGCGGGCTGCGTTGCAGGGGTTGCTGGGGAGTAAGATTTGAGTGCAGACATCAATTCTAAATTCGGGGATTGCAGAGGCGGAGATATGTGAGTTGGTGGAAATGAAGGGATGAACCAGGCGTTTGGTGGTAGGTAGAATAGAGCAAGGGAATGGGTCTTGCTTCTTGAGCAATTGGTCACTTTGATTGTGTTTTGTGAGCATGTTTTCAGAATATCGCCACTGCTGTGCGTCTCAGAGGCCTGATCGCCCAACCCAGTTATCTGTTCCTCGACGAGTATTCCCCCATTGTTCTGCCATCCTGGGCTTCATTAAGACCCATGCGGTAGTCCGTTACTCGGCCCCTGGCGCCTTTGGCTTATTCGAGGCGATCCAGGAGAATGCAGATGCACTTCCGAGCGGGTTATTCCCCAAACGCGCGGCCGCTGGCACCTTGACACTCGTCTCCTGGCCATTTGCGGCTGGCCTCCCCTCCCCGAGGCCGTTCAACGCGGGAACGCTCACACTACGCTTGGTGTTCCCCCAGCTGACCGTTGTTGCCTGGCCGCTTTCCTTGCGTTTCTGCTCTGTGCTCGACCGCGGAGCTTGCGCCGCCTCGTACGCCGATCCTGTCTTTGTTGTAGAACCATTGGACTTGTTCGGCCTGAGAACTTTCATGCTGCGAGACCGCGCCGCGGGCTGATATCCGCTGAGCGGAGTGCTGTTGTCGCCCAGAGCCGCCGCCGTTTGACGCCACGACGTTCGGATAATTGCGCTGGATTCCCGACGGTTGGTTTCCGTTGATCCAGATGTCTCCTTTCCAGACGGTTGGGCCACTTTTGGCTCCGCTGATTGCTTCTCGCCCTCGGCCCCGCTTTCAAATATCGAGCCAGCGGTAACTGCCTTGACCGGCTGACTCGACGACGCTGTAGGCGACCGCATACCCTCTAATTCGGTCTCTACGGTTACGGACTGGGAGCCAGAAACGCTCTGTTCCTTGGCATCCTGGACGGAACCATTCACCGACTTCTCTCCTGCAACAAACTCGGGCGCAGCAGCGTTCAGTTTGGGCTTGTTTGGCACAAGATTCGCTGTCGTGATATGTTTGAACATAGCATCGTCCTCCGGCCGTACGAAAGGAATGGAGAGCTTGTCGCGGTCACTCCCATACAGGGTCATCAGATTTCGCGAGAGAAGAATGTCGGCACCGTGCATACGTAGCGTGTGGCTGCCAATGAAGACGCGGATAGACTTCCTTGACTCGGGAGACTCTTGCTGATCCATGCCCGTCACCTCGAATGAAGCCGTTATGCTAGGAAGGTGAGGCGCGGGGCTTGCAGACCGAGAGTTTGACTGCGTAACCCGGGCCTCGGCCAAAAAGACAGGAAGCGTGATCCTGTGAGCTCCGTCCACGTCCCGGTGGATGTTGTTGACCAGGTCAAGCTCCCGGAGAAGCGAGTAGTCCACCGTCGATTTCTGAGACCCGGTGCATACCACGGCGTACAAAAGTCCTGCCGATGTGAAGTGGCTCGTCAGCCAGCAGCGGATGATGGATGGAGGCGACCCTAGGATGTACAATACTGGCGGCGGCTCCGGCATGTCGAGAGGCGAGTTGTCCTCATGTCCTCCCAGAACAAAAGTGGTGTCGAGCCCAAGGCTGCTGGTCCGCCCTGATATCCCCGAGTGCATCGAGTGGACCGAATGTCCTGCTGAACTGTGTCGGCCGTCTGACTTGTGGGAATACGACCGTTCCATCATATGATGCCCACCCAAGCCGCTCCCCGGGCGGATGGGACCGAAGTCGCCAGAGTGGCGACCGCCATGATTGCTGAAGTTGGCGCCATGTAGAGCGCTTTCGTCAAATCGAACGCTGTTGGCCCGAGAAGCCGCCCCCCTCCGTATCGGCTCGTCCTCGGCTTCAAGCTGCAGGGTGCCGAGGAGATTGTGACCCTCCTCGTCGAGATCGTCAATCAACTCGGTCGATGGCATATGCACTGGTCCTACAAAGAGAATTAGCTTGCTGGAAAATAACGTGGCGCATTGGGGCGGGGCGTTTGCTTACCGTGCTGAGGTGTGCCCCCGAGCACGCTGGGAAAGGGGGAGTTCCAGACGGACTTTAGAGCGGCATCATCGGCTTGTCGTTTCTCCAGCGACCGAAGCCGTTCTCCTTGGATGTGCTGGACATGTTGGATGCGCTTCAACTCCATCTGAACATCGTGCAGTTCCTCGCGGGTGACGACGAAGACCGGATCCATGCCCGAGCCTGGATAATGGATTGTTGGGCAGGTTCTGACAAGCGGCCAGAAAATTGTGGACGGTTGGATGGAGCTGGGCTCGACGGATATCAGACTCACAGGCTGGAGGGGCCGCTCGCGTTGTCTCTGACCTCGATCCTCGATGATATCAATTCTCGAGGTCCGCCGCCCCCCACATCGCCCACAAAGACCGCCAGGTCTTCAGCGACGCCTCTTTCTCGTGTGCCTGGTTCAACGGATCACCTTTGTGAATGGATCAATTCCGCGTTTGCAGCGTGGACAGGGCCAATGGCTCGAAGCAGCCGTCGGAAGCCGGTGTTGTTGAGTAAGACCGAAGATGAAGGTGGCTTCGTCGTCGTCGTCGAGAAGTGAAGTCGTGCCTTTGTATGACTTGCGAGCGAAATCCGCACGAAGTGAGATGATGGTGGCTGTGGTTGGTCGTCAAATCGTTCGAACAGGTGAGCTTGGGAAGAGTCGAGGACACGGTGCGATGAATGCGAGCACAACCGAGGAGAAAACTAGCGTGAGCGGACGCAGAATGCAAGGTCCCGCAGATCAACGGCCCAAGAAATGCAGTCGTAACACCGACAAGCAGACTCGGCTGGTCACTTGAGGGAGTACCGAGCGCTCGAGGCACGGAACGGGGCAGGGGATGATGGTTTTGTCGTTGAAACGTTGAAACGTCAGGAAGGCGGCGACGAGGGAAGCCGGCAGCTACCAGTGTTATTAACTCAGACTGGCGGTAGGTTCGAGATGCCGAAAGCGGCGTGCAGCTTGTGTTGATTTGCAACAGGCAGTTTGGCCAAAGGCTGCACTTCAGGTTGTCTGTGGACTTTGTGGAGGGACTTTGTGGAGTGCAGCCAACGAATGTTGCGGGGTGGGTGGTGAATTGAGGATTCCGTAGCAAGCTGTGGTTGGTATCGTGTGTGTTGTTTCTCAAAGAGGAAACACGGGGTCGAAGATCGCTTGTTTCGAGGATTTTTACAGTGATACCCGTCCTCAATGTTGCTAAATCATCATCAGATTAGATTGTCTGCAGGTCACAGTTTCCACATGAAGATGATGCTCGCGCATGCTCTCCCAAGTCCGAGGAAATTCCTGACTAAGCGGCGCATCACCCAGTATAGTACCAAGTATGCCAATCATTGGACATAAGGTGATAGTCATGTATTTCGGTCACGCTCGGCTTTGCCACAGCCCAGGTTACAATGGAAGAAGCCTTGCAAAGGATAAAGAAATTCAGCTGGCGGCACCGGACCTAAAAATGTAAGTGTGCTTTCGCATGTAGAAGCAACAGCCAGGCCTGGCTTCTTGACATTTGCAAGAGGGCAGCGTAAGAGACACGGTCCTTGTACAGTGTACCCACCCTAAAAAAACGCTCGGTGCGCATGCTGCAGTGCTGTGCGCTTGCACCATTGCACCTTCACGTGCCCACTGTCCACCCGTTCCCTTCTCCGTTCTCATCGAGATTTCCCCTTGAGGTACGAATCCTCCTCCAGCCATGGGGCATCGCGCCAGTCGGGCAGCACATAGCCAACTCTGTCCTCGTCGCGAGTGCCCGCCCACTCGGTGCTCACATGGGGCCGCACGAGGTCGTAGAAGATGCGGTACGACTCGGCGCTGAGGTGGAGCCCGTCTGGGAGCAGATGCTCGAGGTAGCCGCGGACGCCGCCTTCGGGATCGCCCAGCGCTGGCCGTCCCTTGGGATCGAAACCCGGCGTCTTCTCGATGGCCCTGTCCATGAGGGCCTTGTGGAGGTCGATTAAGGTGACGCCACGGTTCTCGGCGGCCACCTGCCGCGCAGTTTGCGAGTAGGCAGCGCTGACCTTGGTCTGTCTGGCCGCGGCGGGGTGACCCTTCTCCTGATCGAGCACCGTGACCCGGATCTCATCCAGTGGGGGCGGTGTAACGATGAAGATCTTGGGATTGTGAGCGGTGATGATCGGGTGGTTGACGATGCCCGCCAAGTTGGCCTTGTACTTGTCCAGGGGCACATGCTGGAAGTTTGTGGGCAGCGGCACGGCAGCGTCGTTGGCGCCGAACAGGATGAACTGATGCCTGAGGTCAACTCTCTTAGGCTCAACAGCAATGCCGGTGAGCTAGGAACTTACCAGGTACTTGAGTTCCGGCACGCCCGGGCTCGGCGGTGCAAAGACCTTGGGCAGAATGCTCAGGGCATTCGATGTGTTGTATCCTGAGAAGCCCCGGTTGACGACATCGAACCGGCGGATAACCTCTAGGTCAATGGAGTCAATGCCAAATTCCTGGTGAGTGAGATGGCAGGATGGGCTACTAACGGGCCTGCAGGGCAGCCTGGAAGGAAAAGCCGCCTGATACGTCGGCGCATCCCTGGATAAGCGAGTCCCCAAACAGGACGATCTGAGGATTCGAGAGCTGGAGATTCAAGCGTTTATCCAACATCAGTTTCCAACGAGTCCCATGAGCTTTATTCTGGTGAGCGACCTACCGCCATGGCTGCTTCTCGACAGAGTTCACCTTGGTCAAAGGACGTGAACGAAAGGACCTAGATAGGTAGGAAAGAACAGATCTCGTATGGAGGCTGTCCCGCCCTTTTCTTCATATACCGCTCTCACCGGTGCCCCCGAGGAACCATGGATATCCGTGGCCCGCTTGCGATATCTCACTCGTCGTAGGCCCCGGCCACGGGAGCCAGGCTACCCCACTGTCTGGTAAGCCCCGCAGCCCGATTCTGTGCAGACCAACCTCTGAGAGCCGCAATGAAGTCGTGATAATCGACTAAGAGAACGTGGGTAACACGGCGGCGTGCAGTGCTTTCTTCCCTGACCCCCACAGACGCAGACCACAGACCGCAGACCGCCGGGCTTTGGACACAAACATTCATGGTCATCACAGCGGGCGGTCAACCTGCCATGCCGGGCGCGTCCCCGCTTTTTACCACGCGGTCGCAAGCAAAGTTCAAACAGCCGATTGGGGACCCAGTCGTCTGGCACGACGAGTTCGGAAATCGAGTACCATCATGCCAGGGTTTGTCGCAGGTCATGAGCGGTGTCGGCACGGTCGGGCCCCAATGCGCCGAACCCCGCCATCCCCGCCATCCCCCGCAGACTGGTTTGTGGGGAGCTGCTCAAGTCAGTTCCTTTCCTTTCTTGTTACTGGTAATCCAGCGCGGTGGGACAAGTCAGGCATGGTGATCCGCGGTACGTTACATAGCGTTGCCGGGTTCCTGCCTTATCCGAAGACAAGATGCAGATCAACACGAGACTGCTTGTGGTACACAACAATTCTGCAAGATGCGTTATCGCTTGGGTTGATGGTAAGATTTTGGATTTTTTCGGAAGATGATTTGTGAGAGCGGGAGGACGAGGGGATCCAGATCCCGCCCCTTATCGATAAGTCTGCCACCGGCCTTCCGAACCATGCCGCCACCACCGACGCCTCAACATCTCAAGTCTCGCTCATTGTCAGACCTGCACATCACCAGTAGTCTCAATACCAAACATCCATATTGCCTCTACAAGTCAAGCATCATGTCCCAGGGCGCTTGCTGCACCTGCGCATCCCTGCTTGACGCAGTGCCCCGAGTATCCTCGTCGTCTGAGAAGCCCCTACCTGACGACAGGCAGCTGGATTGTTGCGGCCGTATTATATGCGGTGATTGCATACATGTATGTACGCTTCCATATCACGCAGTCGGCATCCAACAACTGACGATTTGCCGCAGAGGAATCCTCGCTTTCTAGATTACTGCCCCTATTGTCAAACCTCAGGCCGCTCGCCTCTACCCAGCCGTCTCAAACAAACTCCGAGGGAAAGCGAGATAGAACCAGAAGCAGGCAGCAACCCACCCCCCTACTCGACCATCGCCCAACTCACCGACACCACAGGCCCTTCTCCTCCACCTTATACCACCACCTCCTCTCTACCACCACCGTCCACCCTTCCTCCCCTCATCCCTCCATCGCCGTCCCAGGTATCAGGGGCAAACCCCATTTCAACCCCCAAGCAGCAGCCAAAACAAACCCAAGTGGAAAAGCCAGGCTACACAATCCACCACCTCCGCCATCCACCGCACCCGAACCCAGACACGCTCACCTCGCTCTCCCTTCAATACGGCATCCCCGCCCGCCTCCTGCTCCAACACAACCGCATCCCCCCGGACGCGTCCTACCTCCTCGCGGCGCGCCACACCCTCCTGGTCCCAACGGCATACTGCTCCCGCCTCTTCGATAAAAGCAATGATGGCAATAACCACCACCACAACTCAAGTCTCTCTCCACATCCGGTTGAAGACGAAGCCGAGAGGGAGAGAAAGGTGACGATACGCAGGTGGATGGTAGCGTGCAAAGAATGGGACTACGACACGGCCGTCGTGTACCTCGAAGAGAGCGGGTACGATTTCGCCGAGGCGGTGAGATGCTATGTGGAGGATTGTGAGTGGGAGCGGGAGCATCCGTTGGAAAGAACAGGGAAGGGGAAGGGGAGGAAGAAGGGGTTGGACATGGTCGCTGGTAGGGGCAAGGGGAGGGTGTTGTTGGGTTGGCTGAAGGGGTGACGTAACAGATGGACATTGTAACGAATGGAGTACCAGAGTTGGGTATACACGGCGGCTGTCAATCCCCTCTCCCCAGCCTAGCGAGGTGGAAGTGACCGATCACGAGTTGTGTACGTCTTGGGCTCACGTAGTGTGACATTAACGCCATACCCCTTCCAGAGCGCCCCCCACTTACAAGTACAATACATTATCCCCAAAGCAGCCCAGGCTGCCGCACACTCATCGCGGTCGTCGTAAACTCAGAAAGCAGATCTCGTTCGGATATCCTACCATTCATTAGCAGGTGCCACTCTACCAGAGGGAAAGACAGAAAGACATACCGAGATCTTCCGCTCAATTTCCCGCACCGAGCGGTCCAGCTCCCCGGCAATCATCTGCTTCTTATCGTTGGGCAGCAGCGTGAACCTCTCACAGAGATCGCCGTCAATCACCCCCTTGACAGGGACATAATAGCCGCGGTAGATCAGATGGTCGCGGCCCGCCAACGGCGGATCCTCGGCCCGCATGTGGCTCTCGAGGTTCTGGAAGAAGTCCACGTCCTCGCGGCTGACAAACGGGATCAGCACGCCGACGGTGCCCTGGATCCCACTCCACACGAGCACATCCTGCCCGCCCACGACGAGGTTGGCCTTGACGATGCTTGTCGGGAGATCCTGCGTGTAGAAGTGCACCATCAGGTTGAGGCGGTTCGGCGAACCGTGCAGGTAGTTGCGGGCGTGGAGGAGCTGGATTTCGGAGCCCGGCTCGTCGCTCTCGTGACTCGCCCGCTCGGGGCACCGCAGGATCCACACGTTGCCAAACTTGTCGCCGCCGGCCACCGACTCGTAGTCAACCATGGTGGTGCATGTGACCCATCTGTTGATCGTATCGTCGGCAAAGGCGAGAAGCTTATTGCTCTCGGGTTTGTAAACGACATATGTTACGCCCTGTTGAACATCGCCCACAATGATGCGGTTGCCTTGAGTCTGAAGCGATACGATCAGTTGCGGCGCCACTTCGCCCTGGGCTTTCCTGAGAAGCTGCCTGAGGCCAAGATCGTACACCCGGAGCATCTTGCCGATACCAGCAAGCAGGCGACCTTGGAAGGGGACAAGGGCCATGGGAGGCTCTTCGACCTTGGTCTTGTGGATGAACTCGAGGTCCCTCCCATCATCATGAAACCGATAGACATGGATGTAGCCCTCGGTGAATTGGCGTGGGTTGAGAACCATGTCTTTTCCGGTGCCGACGACCAGGAAGCTCTCGCCGTCCTGGCTAGAGAAGGGAACGACGGCCGCGCTCACAGCCGCTTCGTTACCCTCCAAGTCGATCCTTTGGAGGACCTTCGGTTCTTCGCCGAGAGGATCGACAATGCTGATGCAGGATGCCCAACGACCTTTCGCACGAGGGTATCCAAAGTCTTCCGGCGGCAATACAGCAGCGTCTCCATTAACGGCCCCTGATTGTTCTAGGAGCTGCGCCCGCAGCTCTGGCGGAAGGGTATTGTTGTCGGACTCAATCGTGTAAAAGTATGGCTGCTCCGGGTGCTTTACGAGCCGTTTTGGAGTGTAGGTGAGGGGAATAGATTTCTGTATCATTGTTTCACCAAGTCCCTCAACCGTGAAGATCCTGAGAAACATGTTAGCAAGTGCCACATGACCATGCTGCCAACGAAGTTCGAGTGGATGTAGCTGTCTCAGAAGGAACAATTGATACAACACTTTGGTTGTAGTCAAGCCTCATCGCACATGGCATAGCTATCCCTTTTATCATCATGGAACGGAAAAAAACATGTAGAAAAAGGGGGAGAACTGACCTGAGGAAGTTGGCATGGATGCCGACCATTCCTTCCAAGCATTGCTCGCTGCTGAAATTCCAGCCGTATTCGAGCTCGGAATAGCTTAGCGGCGTCATGACAAATTTTCTGGACAGAGGGTCGGTGTAGCCCAGCCATGGCCTCGAACTAAGAGCAAGAACACATGGCTGGTTCCGGACAGAGACCTGGAAGAGCTTGGTGGGCTTTGGGCCAAGGAACTTTTGCCGCGTGTCTGTCAGCTCGCCAGTGACCTCGTCCAGGACCGTTCTCAGATAGACCCCGGAGTGCAAGCCAATGTGCAGGTATAGCGTCATACCGCCGGCAGAATCCTCCATGGACATGATGGAGAGCGAGGATGGCGCTGATGTCAGGGCCTGGATCGACTTCATTTCTAAAGTCGACTCTGGATCAAGGCTGAGGATGCGAACCGTGCAGTCGTCGCATCCGACTGCCAAAAATGAGCTCCGCCTAAGTCCTTCCGGCACCTTGCCCAGGCTGAGGGACGTGACTGTCCCGGACATTTCCTTCTTCTCGTCGTACTCGGCAAGCGACCCGTCGGCATCCATTTCGAAGTAGACAATCTCGCCGGAGCTCAGAGCAATGACTACCTGGTTCTCGTTTGTGGCGGCAGCGACAATCGAGCGGTGTTGAGGGGCCGGCCACTCATTGACACGTCCTTGGACAATGTGTCGAATGCCCTTTGGATGGACTTGTATCAGCCCTTCTTCGCCGAGCTGCTGGACCGCCAGGGTGGGAACAGTCGTCAGAAAACCGCTCTCGGTAACCTCCTCGACAGTCTCCCCAATGCTCAAAACCAGGGTCGCGTTGGTAAAGGATAGGACGATGTAACCGTCATACTCGTCGTACTTTGTAAGCTTCGTCGTCCAGACTGCAGACGGCGTGCCTGGAAGCTCGGAAGCGACGATCTCCGACACCTCCAGGCCATGTTTGAGCATGCGGAACGTGCTCCTCGCCCTGTTACCACAGACGGAGTAAATCTGTGGCGCATCCTCGCCTGTCAGATTGGCAACTTTGCAGTCGATCAGGGGATTCATAGAGGCGATGCTTTCGACGAGCACGAGGTTCTCGAGTGGCCGAGGGTGGAAGTAGACAGGGTTGTAAGGGGCCCTCGGATCTGTTGGGAAATCGTCGCTCGTGAACTCGATCTCCTCGTCGTCGTCCCCAAGCTTTTCGAATTGATAGAAATGATGGTTGCCAAACTCGCTGGCTGCAAAGAGGAAACCGCTCTTCAAAATGCACAGGCTTTGGGCGATAGGTATCGTGTCAAAGTACTTGATCTTGAGACGGCGAACTTCACCAGTCGGGTTCCCGTCGTTGTCTTCAACCATGTCCAGCGTGACCTTGAAGAGATCTCCGTCATCGGTCTGCAGCAAAAAAAAGAAAGCGCCCGCACTGCCCTTGAGCTTGTGCATAACGCCTGCCACGATGGTGCGCTTCCTCTGCGGATCCTCGGTAGCACCACGTCGCCTGGGAATGGGGACGCGGAAGGCCTCTTGGTTCGAGTGGCGGTAGGTGACGTTTTCCTCTCCGCATACCAAGACACCGCTTGGGCCATCGTTGCCTCCAGGGACCTGGAAGAGAAGGGAAGATGTCGGGTCTACCGTGTCTGACCACTTGCGCACGACGTGATTCAATCCCAAATCGAGCTCATAATAGACGAGCTGTGCTTCAACCTCCTTAGCCGCTTCCCCTGAGGGGTCTTGGTCTGCTTCCGAGTAATCGATCTCTAGGGCGGCGAACACGGGATTGGCATAGCCGACATCGAGCGCCACCAACGACAAGACCAGAACCCCGGGCTTGTGTGCCTCGAGCGGCGACGAGATGGTCAGCTCGGCCTGCGCATTCCGGTTCAGAACATAGACCAGCTTGTTCTTCTCGACCGAGGCAATCAGGCACGCTCTCCCCTTGGGATCAGCAGCCAGATATTGGCCGGGTATGACGCGCCGCACGCCAGACTTCCCGAAAGTCTCAAGGTGAATGCGGGAGAATTTGTTTGCCTTGGGCAGGTACTCGATGATGGCGATGCGGCCCGAGTCAGTAGCGAGAATGATGTAGTCTAGGTGCAGACGCGTCTTAGCACAAGTCCGGGAGAAAGAAGAAAGCTTTGGTGGGCAGCCCACAGGCCACCACGCATTTCTAAAACGAAAATCATCCCGCCAGAGCTGCGGAGCGGATCGAGAATCACTAACTGTCCGAGAAACGGTGGGTGCGGGTGTTTGCAAGAGTGCTACTCACCTTTGTGGCTGCCGGCGAGGCGGAACGAGGCAATGGACCTGATTATGCCAAAGATATCGTGCGTCAAGATGGTCTTGACCTTGCCCTGCCTGGGATCCGGCAGGAGGAGGGTCAGGCGCGAGCCCGAGGCGGTGATGATTTGCTGTTCCTTGGTCCCCGAGAACTGACCCAGCAGCGCCTGCGAAATGGTCGTCGGCGGCTGGATCGTCAAGGAGTACAGGAACATGTTCGACGTGGTCGCCATGCTTCCCGGAGTGCGCAGAAAGCCGGCGCGGCTCTGGGGTGGTAGAAGGGCGTTTGCAACTTGTGGACGACGTTTGCTGCGACAGGACGCAACTGAGCTGAATCGTAAAAAAATAGAATCACAGGCATTGGATTGAGAGCTTGTCAGCCACAGTGCGATCGGGCTGTGAGTGGGGCTTTGTGATAAGAAGACAGTGCTCTCATTTGCCTTGGCAGCTCTATTGTCGACGGTTCATGGTCTTCAACAAAGTAATAGCTTCTTCCAACGACTAGTTATCGGCTATCAGGTCGATAGGACAAATCAAGTTCTCTCTGCTAAATGCCGGCGTCTATACTCAGGCTGTTGGCCGATATGTCGTCTTTTCCGTTTGGTCGCGGTCTTCAATACTGTCAGTTTTACATCCTGTGGATGGCAGGAGTGGAGTCGAGTAGACCAGAAGGTGTGGCTGGAAATGTTCTGATTGGAAACGCGCCTCGAGAAGCAGCTCGGCGCCCCGGAGCTTCAAAGAGTCACCTCACCGGAGATCAGACAACCAGCTTCCCCCGACTATCCATCGCGATGGCTTTCCCGGCAGAACTCGCAGCGCGCTCTGCGCTGTCGAGAGTTTGCACGCGATGCTTTGTGTCGCTTAGGAGACAAGGCAGGGTGTCCAATGGTCTGTTTCCAGTATCCCAGTCTCAGCAGCAACGACGCCCGATTTCTGGGAAGTGCGCCAGGGTACTGCGGGCAACAGATCAGCTCGATGATATTCCCACCCAGAAGCCTGTTTCGAGGCGGTTCTCGTCCGGGTTTGCGCAACCCAGCTTCAGCTTGACTAGCCCGCCGTCTGATACCCAGTCGAAGCGAGTGCTGGCTCCCGACGACCTCTTCCACTCCTTTACAAACTCCCCAATCCCCGAGATCAGGCGGCGCGCGACCTTCATACGGCACCATGCCAGCTGTCCTCATCATGACCACCAGCCGGGTGGCGCCATGTCACCGGCCCATGTAAATTTTGAGTGTCCCGACTGCGGCATCCCCGTATACTGCAGCGAGGAGCACTGGGCCGACGACTACGAGGCACACCTGCAGATTTGCGACACGCTGCGCCAGATCAACGAGGATGACCACGACCTTCGATCCGGTCGGTTTTTCCCCGAGTTTGAGTACGCGGGGCCACAGATGGAGGAGGCGCTCATCAACATGACCAACTGGGACACCTTCTTGTACACGCGGAATTTCAATGCCATCAACGACGACCGGAGCATGAGGCAAGCAACGAGGCTGCTGACGTATCCTGTCACCATCGGGAGTATCATCCATGAGCTCAGTCCCTACAACCTCAAGGATGGCGGCAGGCTCACTCCTGAGGGCATCAAGAGCTTTAGCGGTATGTTTCCCCATGCAGGATATCCTCAATTCAAGGTCTAACCCCGGTATACAGCGCTCCGGTATACTCTCCATCCACCAAAGACGGGCGGCGGTATGGACGTGAAGGGCCTCCGAGTTGAAGCCCCTGCTGTGCGCATCTTTATTCTGGGCGCCCGTGCCGAATCATCGCTTCCTCGGGATGCGTGGGTCCAGCTGGCCCATCTCTTCCCTCGAGCGAGGATCCATCTCATCTTTATCGGCCCAGAGAGCATGCTCAACCGAGACGACGAGTTCCCCCTCCCTCCGCGGACACCAACCAACCCCTTTGGAGCCATTGTTGAGGACAGAGTGTGGCCGACCATGAAGATCAGCACCATTGTCGACTACTACCATACCATCCACAAGGCCAACCACTTTTACCCATACGACCCCTACTTCGACTGTTTCGTTATGTTCCACCCGGGACTGGGCCATGCGGCTAGCTCGCATGAGTGGGAGGAGACGCTGCCGATGCTTCTGGAGACCAAGGCCCCCATCATCGTCACGGGTTACACCCAGGCTGACATGGAACGGGATATTGACTGGGTGCACAAAACGGCAGCGGGCGAGTTCGATGTGCTGATGGAGCCTGGAGAGAACCGGTTCAGGAGCCTGCGGTGGGACTTGAACGATTTGGACCCGCAGGACATCAGCGCGGGCAACTGGGGTGTTTGGGCTTTTAGAGGCAAGAGGTGAGTCTCGGCCTGTTCGCCATGAAAGTAGCTGTGCATCGAATGCTAACAGTGTCTTTCACAGATACGAGGCGACCCACAAGTCTGCCGAACCATGAGCCGACAGCCCTTCGCTTGGTGTCGTGTACCGTAGTCTACTTGTATAATAGATCTGGCCTGCCCCAACTCGGCCACTGTACTATGATGTCTGACCAGATCCATGGTACAGCAAAGCCTGCAGCTACTTTCATTCCCTAGATGTAATTTCATGTGCGTGGCCGTCCAAGCGAGGGCAATCCTATGCTATCACAGCATGTGGTAGGATCCGTCCTACCTCCAGTGAGTTTGATATATGACATTACTAGCTGTCTTGCGAGCGGAGCGGAGAGGAGGTAATTGACCCTTTTTTCCCTTTCTGTTCTCCCTTCTTTTCTCTTTCCATCTTTATCTCCTCCACATCTAAATTCCATGTTTGCCATTTTTTTTCGAATTATTTTTCTCGTGTTTATTTTCTTATTGTATATTGTCATCCAGTGATTCTAGCCTCTCACCGCCTGCCATTTCTGAAATCGGTTTGATGCGGGCCCGATAAGCGATTGAACCTCATAACCTCCAACATCGTACCTTATCTGCGTTCACCGAACACGAATGCAAGAATAGCACTTGCTCTGACTCTGATCTGAGCGCCGAAATGTCTTCAAGCATTGAACTCTGATCATGACGACGCCTCGGCACCATGAATACCGCAGCTGCCCAGCCGCCTCCGCCTGGTGGTAACCCGACACCGCGACCCAAGCCATCGGGCACACCGAGTTTGCAATCCGAGCCGACCGCGGCACACAAGTCGCGATCAAGCCAGTCTTCGGCACCGACAGAGACCAGCACTCCATCACAAGAATTAGGGGGACCTCGCCGCGGGGCCCGTACAACAACAACGGACCCTCTCTCGGACAAGACGACGACCTTCCTGATCCGCCGCATCCTCTGTCCCCAGCAGGCCGACAAGGGCAAGAGTTCGCCGACGTCAATAGAGGGACTCTTGCCGCCCCTGACCAGCCGCAACGATGTGGATCTGCAGCTCTACGCCCTCATTGCCATCATCCTGAGGGACTTCGTCCAGACGTGGTACGCCAAGATCACCCCCGACGAGACTTTTGTCGCCGAGATCGTCCAAGTTATTGCCCACATCACTCGCGCACTCGAGCAGCGGCTGAGGGAGGTCGACCTGGAGAGTTTGCTATTCGACGAACTTCCCGATCTCCTCGAAAAGCATGTGACTGGTTCGTCTGCGTTCGAACAAACCCGCCTTGGCGATGTGCTGACATCCCGGGAAACCTAGCCTATCGAGTGGCTCACGATCCTATCACCCAGCCTCCCGTCAGGACGGACCCACGCGAAATCTACCATTCCCTGTGCCCTCTTCCTGCTCTTTCCCCGGTTCCGCGATCAGAGGACCCTGAAAGCATCGCCGTGCAGGCCGAGAACGAAGCAGCATATCGCCAACTGCTAGTCTACTCATCCTTGGCGATCCTCCTCCCCACTGAAGACCTCCAGAACAGCTGCCTGACGGCCTTGGTTGGCCAGATATTCTCTGAGCTAATTCTCGGGAACGCACTGGCCAACAGGCTATCAGAACCATGGCTGATATGGGAACTCCTCATCATCGCGTCCAGGATGGCTGGACGACCGAATTCTATCGACGAGGAGCATAGTCTGGGCCAGTCCAGCAATGGATCACAGGATAACGGGAAGCGCTTTTCAGCCCACACCCTGTTCTGGACCACCATGCAATGGTGCTTTCTCGCCATCTCATCCATCAGAGCAACCTTTGCGGTCCTGATGGCGTCGGTTTCTTTGCCCCCGCGGTCCTCTCACGGCACAAGCATCAAAGACGCAACCCGGCAAAATCCCAGCCAGGGGCCTGCTCTTCGCATTCGGCCTTCGAATGCGGACCCGCAACCATCTAAGACGCCGTCGCTGGCCTTTCGATGCTGGTCAGCTGTTTCGAATCTTGCCGAACTGGACATTCGGATGCCGTGGCTCCACGGCGCATTGTCGTTGCTGCAGTGGCTGGCCATCATGGGGCCAGGACGAATCGCTGCCTTCGACGGCAAGCTTGACAGGTAGGAGGATTATGTTCACTTGTCATTCGGCCTACGCTGTGGGCGACTTGGTTTGTCACTCCGCCTGCATGACCCGTCAGTCACTGGACCTGACATCGGTCAACGGTGCGAATCAACGTCAGTTGCGCGGCTCTTGGATGTTGCCAGTGCAACACAGCAGTTCTGCGGCTCACAATCATGTCGTCGGGCACACAATCGGAGCTTTGTGAGTCCTCGGCCAGCCGAGGCGGAGGAAGTCACTGGATGCAGTGCGTCTACCAATGCCCGATGCAGACAAGGGTCTCAGGGTAAAAGCTTGGATGCAGTGCAACACACACTCCCACATGTCATGCGGCCAAATCGGCGACCCGCAGACGACGCTTGTAGCCGCTTCTTGTCATTGACAACTGCATATCGAATCCGAGCCAATCACGAACCTCTATGGCCTTGGCCGGGCCTGATTGCATGAGTTGTTTCGTGGGGCATTGCCAGACGATCCATCGACGAGCCTTATTTACGCGCCGAGCTGGAGAACCTACAGGGGTCGGAGTTGCTGAGCCATGTTGAACATCTCACCCCTCCAGCCCCTGCTGAAGAACCACCCTTCGACCGCCAATCTGCGATTCGTACCGTCCCTTGGTCCACCAGCTTTCCAACGTTTCCTCAGCACACCGATCACCGTCGATCAAGCTATCCCGTTCTCGGGCTATTTTGTCCGAGAAGAGGCGGCCGAAGCTTGCCCCATTGAACGGGTGAACGCTAGGACTACACAAGAATCGGCAAAGGTCCAGTATGGATTGGCTGGCGAAAGTCTGCTCATCGTGGCTGCAGCATTCTCCTCTGTTGACAACATCACGATCTGGGCAGACACGGCCATGCGAACAAGGGTCCGGGTCAGGGAACGTCCATCGTCATCACCGAAACTCACCAACGTGACGTTGGGAGCTCAGCGTTATGGCCCATGCTACTTCCCTTCGCCCTTGTCCTCCCCGCATTCCAACCTGAAGCCCCAGCCGTCCTCTAATTATCATCTGAGGAGACTCCGGCAGATCAAGCCGCTTCAGCCGACGAGGTTCTCGTTGACTTTGCCACTTTGAGCGGCGAGTGCCGCGCCTTCCCCTCGAAAACCGTCCGCGTGTCTCAATCTCCGCCATCTTGAACCAGTTTGTCATCCACACCGTCCGAAATGCCATTTGCCGTTTCCCCTGAACCGTTATTCTCCAACGCCGTCACCAGCCTACACACAGACACACACCTCGCAATACTCCCCCACGCATGGACGAACTCAAACGTTACCCCTAAACCCCTCTCTCCTGTGGCCTGATATTCTATTATGCTGACAGATTCGCACCCTCTCCGGGAGGGCGGGTTATAGGCTCCTATCTCATGCCATCCACCGGTATGTCTTAGACCCGGCCAACCTGCCCCCACTCCTCCGCGCCGTGCGGGGCGCCCTCTTTCCTAACAACATGCCCGCTGGCAAGCCGACGTTGGTGGCTCCCACTTCCGACGCCGAGCTTCGCGCCCTCAGGCGAAGGTGCGCTAGCGCGCTTTGGGCGCTTGTTCCGAAAGGGTTGGGAAGGCTGTACTTTGGCGGCGGCCTGCTCCGAGCTAGTCCCGTTTCGAGAGCGAGGCATGACGGAATTGAAGGATCTGCAGAGCTGAAGACGGCGGGCAAGAGCGAGCGCCACAGCGACAGGGGCCGGGGCCCGCCGTCAAAGGAAAAAGCAAGCGAAGTCGAAATGGTGCCGCCTCTGTCGCCAGCACGAGGACAGGAACGGTTAAGATCAGGATCCCGGTCCCGGCGGTCCGCTCCCGTTCCGAGGCCGAAGACCGGCGGTCAGGGTCTTGCTGCCAACGTTAGCGTTAGCGCTGATCCACCGATAACACCAGCAACGGTGGTTCCGTCGTCGTCGTCAGAAACCGCTAGTGCGGGTGAGGAAGTTGATGGCGGTATGGCGTCGACGCGGCTGACCCAGCAAGACGAGAACGGATGGCATCCGGATTGGGATCGAGAGGCTAACCCTGACGACGACGACGACGACGACGAAGGAATCCTCGAGGAGATTGAGCGGGGCATCTTGGACGTGTTTTCGAATTCTTACTGTAACAAGCATCTTGTGTATGGCATGTTGGAGCTCGTTCTCGTCAGGTTACTGCCTGAGCTGACCGAGAAGGGTGTGCTCGAGCTTTGGACGGAGAGGATACCCATAGATGGGTGAGGTGATATTCGTCGTACATGGAGATTTCCCGTAGAAATGCATCATATCAGACCTCAAAAGGGGGACCGAGTTGTCTTTTCAAAATGCAGAAGGCCGCCTAGATTCATTACTGATTTGCCAGAGTACTGCTGAGAGACACGACCAACTGGGTCGGGTTGAGGTTCAGAGCTCCTTCGTTCTCAAATCGTAGAGTGGGAAAGCAAGGTCCAACAAATGAGTCCCTTCCTCGTGATCCTCAGCCCAGGAAAAGGATGTTCGTCCATGCCACGCTCCTAATCCCGTCCACACTCTCGGACTCTATGGATGCTCTTCCCTCTCACAATCACGAGAGAGGGACATCCTTCCACCCGGAAAAGGCCCATGCGAATTCCCAAGCAAGTACTGAAACCCACATTGTTGCCTTTCCATCTCGTCCGTCCGTGCGTCATGTCCAAAACATTAGCCCACCGCCATTGCCTACCACCTTGTGATCCCCCCTTCCACCCAAACCACCACCCCGATTGAGCCAACTCAATTGCGGAACTTCGGGAAAACAGACAGACGAGAGAAAAAATATCACTCAACCCATGGCAGCAGCACTCCCAACGGCCCACTCCGCCCTCCACTCATTCGACCCTTGCGGGCCATCGTCCTGTTCTTGCCTGCTCTCCATCCAGGCGTGCATGTCCCCAGTCCCAATTCCCCCCTAATGCCGCTCCTCGCGTGTGAGGCAGTCTGATCGGTGCATTTGCCGGAATCGATGGCGGGCTGAACAAGGTTCGATGGGTGGCTGACCACGGATAGGGTTGCCCTGCGAGTCGCGAAAAGGGGTGCACCAGAACTAAGCTGAGGAAGGACTCGGGATGATAATGCAGAGGGTGCAAAAACAGAGGTATACTATACTGTACAGAGAGGATGGGGAGAATGCGTCAAAAAATACAAAAACTGACAGACGTATACCTATTGGGAAAACAACTCGTGACACCACGCTGGAAAAGGGCAAACTGGGCAGGAAAGAAAGCGAAAATAAATAGAAGAAAAAAGGCCAAGGTTGACCAGAAGAAAGGTCGAGAAACGCGATGGGATCTCAGAAGCATGGTTCGCGTGAGCGTGAAGTCTTCTGCCGGCGGAAGCAGTATCGATATGCGGTCGACAACGCCAAAGATGGGGTATATGTATAGAAGTGGTGAATGGAGCAAAGAGTGTATCGTGTGTCGTCTACGGGGTGTTGTATATAACATCTCCCCGTGCGAAGATCGAGTAGGTGCTACCCTGGCCGGCAACCAATGCCCGCCCACTATCCTACCATTCCAGGGAGATTTCTGAAGCTTGGCAACTCGCGGTAGGCCATCGTTTCCTAGGCGCTCATTGTCGGTTCCATCTTCAACATGACTGGTGGGGCATTGGGCATCTCGCTGTCGCCTTCCGGGATTCTTGACAGCCCTCCCATTCCATGAGCTACGGCTTTGGCGAGTTGGCTTTGGTGCAGGCGCAGCTTCTCGGTCAACCTCACGACTGTCATGTACTCGTTCTGGTCCACAAAGCCGCTGGCGCTCGTGATGAACGATAGCAGAGTGTCGGCGGCCCTCCGCGCATCTTCCTGCGTTGGCGACCCTGGAGACGAACCGACCGCACCGGACGTGATGGGCGTGGTTGTTGACCTGCCGGTAATACTGCTGTTGCTGCTGCTGTGACGGAGCTGAGGCGGGGAGACGGCCTGTTCAAAACTGAAACTCGGGCCGTTGCTGGACGATTCTAGGGCCGATGATGGTGCAGTGGAAGGGACATGATACCTTGGAGTGGCGGGTTCCGCCGACGGAGGTTGATTCATGTACTCGAGGTCCAGCGTGGGAAACGTCTGGCTCCGTGGTCGTTGAAACCCCGTGCCTTGCGGCAGTGTTTGCCGGGTCTGGTCTCCGGAAATGAAGGCTCCAACGTTTGGGTCGGGGGAGAAGTTGAACGAGGCCGCGGGGCTTAGAGCACTCCCAGCGAAGGACGGCGTCGCCGCATCGGAGAAGGCGCCGTTGAGTGAAGTCGTGCTCTGTGAGGTCGAGTGTTTGTAGGTCCCATCGGCGGCGAAGTCGATGAAACTGCTCATGCTCTCCTTTTCCTCGTCACTCTTGTTTGCCGACAAGGGAGACAAGGACAGATGGCCTAAAGGAGAAGCAGGTGAAATGGCGCTTGATGGTTGGGATGGCGCCAGCGACGGTGAACCAGACGCACGGGTACTGTCCGGAATGTTGGTCTCTGAAGCGCGGCGGATCAGCCTGCCCGGGCCAATGCGATGCTTCAACATGAACTTCTCGAGCCAGGTCGAGCTGGTCGCCTCGGCATGCGACTCGCCGTTTGTCAGACTAGAAAACGTGGCCGCCCTCTCCTTGAGCATCTCGCTTGTTATTTCAACGCCGTCTTTTCTCAGATTCTTGACAAAATTTGTCAAAGCCTTTTCAACATCTGCGCCTTTCCCCTTGCCAGGGCGCTTGACCGGAGAGCTACTCCGCCCCTCCGAGTTAAGGTACTTGTCTTTGTTTCGCAAAACCTTGGATACGGTGCTGGTGATCATGTTAGGGCTGGCGGGAAATGGAGAGTTGAGGAGCCTGGTCCTCAAACCTACCTCCTTTCGACGCCAAAGACGGCGCCAATGTCAGTCTGCTTGGCGTTGGGGTTCTCCTCGGCATATTTACACATCTCCCGGCGGTTTTCGTCTGTCAAGGTCTTCCTCGGCTGTGATGTAGTCTGGATCGCGGGCAATTTTGCCATCTTGAGTGGGGCTGCTAGAGAAGGGATGGCGACAGGTGGAGCGGAGTGCGGCGGGCCGTAGTTGTTCGGGTTCGTCAGCATACTCGGCCATGTCGTATGAGGAGGCATCATGAGCATTGGCAGTTGCGTGTGAGTAGCTGGGGTCTGGTGGACGGGCTGCGAAGGCGGCGGCGGCATCCTGCCGAGAGATTCTGAGGGCAAGGGTAGGCCGTGGGTGATGGGAGGCATGAATCCATATCCGCCTCCATAATCGGGTATCGTGGTCTGTTGTTGAAAAGAATTCATGTTGACCCAGCTCTCATTAGCATAGGTGTTGTCAGGCGCAAGGGGGCTCTCCTGGTCCATGCCCGTCGAAGCCGTGATCTGGTTGTGCATGGTGACTGGGGCCGTCTGAGCCAAACGAAACCGGGCACCGGCAAGCTGTTAGGGACAAGCAGAGCAGTGCCCTCCAGTCGTGGGATTGGTGCCGTCAAGAGCCACTCGGTGGGAGGGGCCACACAGACTGTAGCAGTTGTGGGGATTCGCTCGTCCAGAGGAGGTGGACAAGACAGACTCAGGAGACAATATGCATGATTGGGGTGTCGAGCACCAATTGGTTCCTTGGATCGGTCATGCAGCGGTCTAGCCGTCGAGGAGGTTGCAGGTCGAGGGAGCCAGCCGGGTGCGGAGTAGCACAGAACCCAGGTCAGGTCGCAGGTGCAGAAGTGCTTGTTGGTGTGGGGGCAGACCACGGCCGCTCGGCAGGTAAGTCAGTACGGAAAAGGTAACTGGTAGCTCCCGTCGCAGACAGCGGGTCGGTAGTCGGTGGGCAGGGTGCGTCCGACAGAGGAGGGTCTCCTAGGCAAGGCAGGGGAAGAGCGGCGTTAAGGTTTTGAACGGTTACCGGTCTTCCTAGCTCCCAGCTGTGTCAGGCCGGTGAAGGAGAGCGACGGCTATCAAGGCTTCGGTTTCGCGCGCCCGTGGGAAGAGTCCTATACGTTGGAAGGCATCCAAGCTGCAAAACGAGCGAAGCGGTCGGCGCCGATTGCAGGGAGCAACAACATCCAGCTGGGCCGAGAGCTCGGTCGGCAAAGCTTGTCTCATCAACGGCGGATGCGGTGACGCAACCCGGAGCAAACAAAGAGCGATCTACCAGTCGTGGAGGCGCAGGATGCTGCAGAGTTGGCGCCGCCGATGCAGGCGAACGTCTCAGACCGGTACGAGATGAGTCGGGCGTGCTGGAGGGCAGGCGTGTGGCAGAAAGGACCTCTCTGAGCGGCATATGTATGCCAGTGAAGAGATGGACTGCAGAGCGTGTGCCTGTGCATTTCTCCGGCAGGGGGTTCTATCTCTCCTGGTTGCTGAGGGCACAGGCCATGACTGCCCAGCCAGGACGGACCCAAGGGGGGGGTGAGAGAGTGTGTGTGGTGGGGGTGTAGGATACCCTACCGTATGTACCAGGTGTGGGACAACGGGTTGCGATGAATGGAACCAGGGCAGGGGTTCTGGACGAAGAGAGAAAAGCGAAACCAAGAGACGCGCCGACAGCAGCACTGATGAGAGTTGGAGACGAGCTGTGGAGACCTTCGCCCTAAGTCCAAAACAGGCAACGCAGGCTGCAAAGCCGGATGGCTCCCAGTCAAGCTGCTGGAAGGAGGAATCGACGATGGCCAACGAATGGCTGGCACGGTGTAAATTTACTTACAGATCGACGTTAAGCCGATGAAAGCGGTACGTAACTTACCGTCTCCTGTCCCGTGTCTCAAACCAGGGCCAACAAAAAGCAACCTCTGATGGGCTTGGTATGGGTGCCGTGAGCACGCAGTGGCTGACGGGCAAATTTGTTCCATCGTGTCTGCGAGGGCCTGAATATCTGGCCATTGTACGGATAGACGAGGGGCGCATTTCATGCCAAAATCGAAGCGAGAAAGCGCAAAGGAGCAGTGCCAGACACCAGTAGTGTGTAAGTCAATCCCTACTAGGTTAGTGTACTTTGGTTGACAAAGCTGAAGAAAGGCCATCTCAGGTCATGTATCTGTATCCGTAGTGTAAGTTCTGCTTCTGGGTCGGCGCAACCAAAAAGTCGTAGACTTCGAGCCGCGAAGTCGGTGAATAATACCTGCAAATACCAAGCAAGGCCGGCCGAATTAATAAGGTGCACGTTTGCTTGCTAAAGTTGGTGCGTCTGCAGCCTCGTCGGGACAAGTTAAGATGGGTACAGATCTTTCTCTTTCCCGGACTTATTAAACTGACGATGGTCAACTGTGGGCCGCGCTTGCCATCAGGCTCGGGCAGCTCCGCCCCCCAGGAACCCGGACCCACAAGGATGCATCTGTGCAATGACCGCCCGGCCGCATAACTGTGGCCCTGCGGCCTTCTTCTTGGGGAATCGTCCAACGTCATGCCTTCTGAACCTTTTCTATATTGAAGGTAGGGCAACTACAAGCTTTTTGTGGCATGGCGCCAAATGCGACCGACCATGTCTGTTTTCGGCTACCTTAGTTAGGTCCTCTTGTAGTTCCACGTTGTGATGAAGAGCCCAGGAGCTCTCTTTGTGGCCACAGTCCGCATCGGCCCGCGGCCACACAGCAACCCCTCCGAAATCAATTGGCTGCCCTCGACGAAACCTCATCTCAGCCGTCGCCTGCCGCGTCTGTGGTCAGCCCGCGACACGAAAGGCCAGGGACGATCGCTTAGGTAGACCGGCTCGATAATCGATAGTTAGCCAAGGTAAACTGCCTGAGCTAATCTCGCTGCTCGGCATGCCGTTGGTGGCTTGAACCGGGAAGGCCGTCTTCCACCCGACATTCCAACAGAAGTGTACTTTAACTACCACCGTAGGTCTTCCCATTCGGTCGTTTCGGGCAGAGACGCGGCGCCAAGACATCGAGCAGCGGGCCACGAGCGAGATCGAAGAGAGGAATACGGATCCGTAGTTAGAGCGACTCGCGTAGCTATCAGCCCATGCGATCTCTGAATTGCGATTCCTATCTGGAAACCAGTCTGCCCGTTGCGTCTCGCGGCTCGAAGGGCGCTGTTCATGAATTCGACCGTCTCCTAGACCATCCAACGGCGACAAAGGGACTGAGGTTGGATTTGTCATTGGACACCAGTTAATTTCCAGGTTTTTGCTCCCGCCATTGGGCAGGAATTGGTTACACTATCAGGGTCAAACGCCAGGTCAACCCCACTTTAGATCTGGGCTGCACACCCCCTAAAAATCAGGCAGTTGGCAAGAGGCAGTTGGCAAGGAGAGCACAAAATGATACCCTATTATTATAAGCAACACAAGGCATGCGCACACGCGCTCACTGTTAAAAGTAGTAAATCGAGGCTCCCGATTCTGAATCTATAGTGCGATTGATAATGGGGGTAATACGCGTAGAAATACTGATGAATTTTTTTTGAGGTCTTCTTTAGGACTTGTGGCAAAATTTTACTATAAGCTTGCCAAGAAACGCCAAGAAATATCAAGGATAGAGCTCAAATCTAAGCTTCAACCTTGAGGGGGAGAAGGAAAAAGGAAACCATCAGTATCTCTACGCGTAATAACTATATCATCAATCGCGTTATAGATTTAGGATTCGGAGCCTCAAATCTACTCCTTTAATAGTGAACGCGTACGCGCATGCCTTGTGTTGCCTCCAATAGTAGGATCTTGTTGTTGGCTCTCCTTGCCCTCTCCATGCCAAACTGCCCGATTTTGAAAAAGGTACCTGGTAGGTGGCAGCAAAGATAAAAGTGGGGTTGACCTGGCGTTTGAGCATGACAGCACGCTCTTCGGAAGCGTCCAAGCGCATGCCGTTCTCACCCCCAACTGGTCATTTTCCCTCACAAGGAAGTCCACCAGGTGCGGCAGGCTTTCGCGAAGGCTTCAACGGCTTAGGCAGCGAATGCCCATTCAGCATCCCAACGAGCATCGATTGTCCAGAGACATGTCCTGAAAATCGACCGCAGTCTAGACTAGGTACTAACTATACGCCCCAGCTCTTGCTGGCGATGTGGCCTCGAATGGTCCTGCATTCAGCAAATCACCCCAGAGATCTGTCGACTCTATCGTCAATCCGTTTGTCGCCGAGGGGGACGGCGACCATGACAGCCACTGGGCTGTCAGCAAACCAGGGGCACCAAGCACCTTGCCGATCAAGCTAATTAGTTATCGATGCCCCGCGGAGCCACCACGATCCCTGACCGGGGCCGAGATCGTGCCTGATCTCCCGACCGTTTCTCTCCCCTTTATTGAACTCCGTCAAACAAGCGCTCAGCTGCCTCAATTGTGGATCAACCGCAACCTCCGGAACTTCTTGGTTGAAGATTCCTCTGGTCCATTCCCCCACTCGCGGCACAATTGCGCCCACTCTGACGGCTGCACTTGCATGGCAGCATCGTGCAGCTCGTTCCCGTTTTGGGCCGACTTCTTTCCTATCCGGGCAGCCGCAGCAACACGAGGCATCATGGGGTAGCATCGTGCACGGGACTATGTGCGGCAGCTCAGAGAAGACCATTTGTGCCGGCGACGCTCCACCCAGCACCTTCTTCGCCCCCAGCGTCGTGACTGTTTCCATCGTCAGCCTCGACGGCGGCGGGAAGAGGTGACCCACCTGGAACCAACAGGCAACCGATCTGCAACTCTGGGGCGTACGGCCAGGCTACTGTGGGTGAAGGCCGATAGCCGCCGTGAATTGGGCCCAGCCGACTGTGGTCAGTTTGACTGGTCTTGCGAGCATCAACCTCCTCTCCTCGGACGAATGTCCGGCCTCCTGGCCCGGATCAGACTGATGACTTGGTCCCCGGTTGCTGTTGGGCCGTTTGATGGCGTGGTGCACGGCAGAATGGCATCTCTCAACCCCCACCCTCATCTCCCCTGCTTGCCGCGGCTAAGAAGACGAAATGGACTTCAGTGACACGCTCCTGTGTACAACAGGATGGTGTGCGGCCAAGCAGCGCGGCACAAAAACCCAACCCGAGGCATTCCGCATCCAGCAATCCGTGATCAGGCAGCAGATCATCCCGCTCGGCACCGGGATTTTGCGCCGTTGTTCCCCCCATATTGCGCATGAATGTGGTTGCGGCCCCATTGAAGATCCGGTCGAAGCTGAGGCTACGCACCATATTTCGCCTGAACTCCTTATGCCTATCGCGATATCTCTTCCGCCTGGGCATGCACGATGCAAGGGGCGTTTGTGCTCATTGCTACTCCGCGCCCCAGGGACATTGAGAAGCCGATTTGTCGACTCGCGAGGATGGTTATCAGAGGCTAGGAGCAATGGTACTGTACTTGTGTAATACCGATGGGCCGGTTTGTAGCACTACATACGCAACGTCAAAATAACTCTACCTATCTCCGTCTTACCTGTTCACTTATAGGACACAACGCAAGAGACCACGGAAAACGTCCACCTATCCTCCTGATTTCTTCACTTGAATCAGACGTGCAGGCGCTAATCTCCCCTACAGCTCTATCATATAAATCCCCAACTCCAGTCCAGCAGTGCTGGGGGTTGAAAAGGGAGCCTGAAACATGGCCGCATACACTCGAGATATTAGACAGGCCCAAGATGAGACCAAGTGACACGGGGCGTTGGTCATGTCGCTATGCGGCGCCCTCATAAAATAAGCGCCGTCCCGACTTAGATGCGAGCTTCACGTTGCATCCATCCATCCATCAGCCCTACAGGTATGTTCAAGTGTGTGTGTATCAACCACCCCCGCCTTGGTATGTTATGCCGGTAGTATGTTGGCGCCTGGGTCATTGATATTTCTTCGAGACGTGTGTTTTTGTTGGTGGCCAGTCCTACAATGGGACAAATAACGCAAAGGACAGCATGACATGCAAGGTTTATAATCATTTCTTTCAGGGAGCCGGAACAACTGGGGACTTGAGAGATAGGACTACACCATCGCCCTGAAGCCTGTTCATGTTGATCTACCTACCTAGTTCCCTTTGACACGGCCTGCAAACCGCCCAGTAGCGGGATATTACTTGACCCCGTCGACAAGGTGGGACCTACGGGAGTATCTTATTTGATTGCCTCCCATCGTTCCCAAGTATGAACGGTATATGTTCAATATGCTCAATGCCACACGTCAAGAAGGAGATGGTATCATGGTGGGCGTCCTACCCCCGATTCTTCATATCTCTGACGCCAACAGCCAACGCCACTAGCCACTCGGTGCCCTTCATTCCTGTCCGACCTATGATACATCAACGCGCGTGATGATAGTTCGATACTTCAACCTCATCAAGGTTCGCAGCCTGCCGAGAGCCCTGAATGGCGTAAGCGAGTGAACGACTCCTCGTACAGATGTTGGCAGCATGGTCCCGGCAGTGCATACAATGTCGAGCCCACGCCTCTGTCGCTAACCCGGCACATCACAGGGGGGCACGGCGTATCGTAGGTTGGTCTGACCGAGTTCGTGTGTAGACAACGTACTTGCGCACGGCCAACCCGTATGAGCTTCCTCAGAACGTCTTTTACCGCTTGATAATTGTGACTGAGCAGCATAGTCAACATTCCGACCTTCACCTGAATTATTAGAGAGATACATACCAATATCTTCGTCCGCCAGCTCGTGAGAAAGGCCGACCCGCTGCGGTTGGTGCTTGACCGACTTGCCGTAAACGATCGCAGCCTTGAACTGCTCGACAATGCTCTTATGAATTTGGTTGCACTAAACGAAGCCAGTCAGTCAATCGCCAGTCAACGAGTCGGGTGCCAGATTGTCACTCACAAAATCTTCCACGGTGCACCGATTCGCCCGCAGCACCACCGGTGAGTCGTAGTCGGGCATCTTCCCCTTGGGCTTAGTGTATACCCGGACGAGGTTGAGCTTCTCCCACCTGGACCAAGCGGGTCAGTAACGGACATGGCAAGTGTGAAATACATGAGTACGCACATGGCCTCCATTAGCTCGTCAATGTTCCACCCGTGTTCGGAGCTGATGGGTACCGAGTTGGGAATGCGGTAGAGCAGGTCGAGCTCCTCGATGCTGATGCTGTCGATCTTGTTGAGCACGTAAATGACCGGGATGTAGCTTCGGCTCTTTGCCTCGAGCACGTCAATCAGATCATCGATAGTGGCGTCGCAACGAATGGCAATATCCGCCGAGCTGATTTTGTACCTGTCTCCCTGTCAGCCCATCCATCACCCCCAACAGAGAGAACGTTGAAAAAGACCACGCACTCGCTCATGACCGCCTTGATTTCGTCGTGGTCGATGTGGGTCAGCGGCACGGTGCTGGTGATGTTCAGCCCGCCCTTATCTTTCTTCTTGAACGTTATATTCGGCGGCTCTTTGTTGATCCGGATGCCGAACCCTTCCAACTCGCTCTCGATGACGCGCTTATCCGTCAGCGGCTTGTTGACGTCCAACACGATGAAGATCAAGTGGCACGTCTTGGCGACGGCAATGACCTGCCGCCCGCGGCCACGGCCGTCTTTTGCGCCCTCGATGATACCGGGCAAGTCGATAATCTGCAAGGGGGCGCCGTTGTAGATGACCTGGCCCGGCACGCTGGTCAGGGTCGTGAACTCGTACGCGGCCGCCTCGGAGTGCTGGCCTGTTAGCCGGCTCATGAGCGTGCTCTTGCCGACAGAGGGAAATCCGATGAAGCCGATACTGGCGACACCGGTACGCGCGACGTCGAAACCCGCGCCGCCACCGCCGCCGCCGCCCGACGGGGTGAGCAGTTCCCGCTTGAGCTTGGCGAGTTTAGCTTTGAGCTGGCCGAGATGATACGATGTGGCTTTGTTCTTCTGAGTCCGGGCCATCTGTTGAGAAGAGGGGAATCGTTAGAATCGACTCGCCGAAGGTAGGAATAGCCAGGGCGGAATCGTACTTCGGCCTCGATCTCTTTAATCTATTGCCACGTTTGTTAGTGCCTTCCCGTCATCAACTGAGGCGTCGCAGTGTTGCTCGTTGCGGTCTACCTTATCTACTGTGGTCGCCATTGTTGCGGTTTTCGGTTCCTGGCTGTGAGACTATTTCTGATTGTTTCTCGCGCCGCAGAGACGATAATTGAAAGGTTCTTATAGTGGTGTCGTCAAGCTGGGTTCGGTTGCCGAGTTGAAGTTGCAAGTGGGAATTTTGATGGTGGGGCGAAATTCGATGGACAAGCGAGGTGGCTGCCCCGCGGGTTGAAGTCAGAAGCCGCAGCGGCGTCTCCACTCAGTGGAAACGGCGGCGAGTCGGGCGTTTGTGGTTCCAGCACGCTTACTTGTGATAACACACTACTGTGTACCCGTAAGGTACCGGGTGATCAGCAACGTCCGTCCATATTCGTTGATATATGCTTCACATGTTATGTACACTTTGGAAATGTCAACACCCCGAAACACCCCAGCCAGCCGCCAGCCCAGTGCCCCGATAAGTTGAAGCCCCCTTTCTTGCCGCCAAAGCCAGAACCATCCCGAGAAAAGCAGTTTATCATTGTGAACATGAACATTGTACATCTGTCGACCCTGACGCCCGAGCCCGTGACCAGTTCATCAGGGTCGGTGCTCAGGGCGCATCCCGCAAAAGCGAAGTGCATGTTTGAGGAGCAGTCATCGCCCCATCAGCATAGATTTTGTTACTGTTGAAGCTTGGGTCCAGTCCTGGAAAGCAGTGCCCGAGTTGCTTGTGTAAGCTTGCGCAGCCTGTCCCGGCAGGCACCATCCATGCCGTAACCAAATGTCTACCCTCTTCGCCCCAGACAACAAAGAAAATAAGGTGATGTACACCGCAAGTTTCGGTAGCTCAGGATGCGCCCACGCAGCACCACCGCTATCCGGTGTTGCTGAGCGCCCCGGTGCCGTTGACCAAACATCGGAGCTGCGCAGAGCCTGCCTCGGAGGACGGAGATATTGGGTGGTCTCCCCCGCCATTTGTCGTGGTGTTCGTAATCGAGCTCGGCGATTCCAAACCGTTGACGTTTGTCGTGGCCGCGCGGGAGGAGCCGCTCATGGGAGACGAGTGGACTCCATTGGGCAGCAACGGCAATTCAGCATCATTCCCGGAGCCATCGATGCCCTGTTCCTTAATGACCCTTGTGTAGCCATGTTCGTCACGCGGGATCGCGATGAAGCCGCGACGGGGCACCCGCTGTCGCGGAAAAGGCGACGTACTCGCCTCCCTGAGGCCAGGCTTATCTTCCGAGACCAGTTCGCCGTTGACGTAATGCTTGTTGCTCGGCGCAAACCCACCGAACCCGTGTGCATCTGCATCACGCCTCCACTTCTGGTGCGGTGCCCAACTGATGCACTGCATCTCGTTCTCCGGAAGCTCGCAATATGCCACTGTGAGCTTCACGTTGCGAAGATGCTGTATCGTAGGGATAATGTATAGGAAATCTGAGGCCTGCAAACGGGTTAGCCTGAGCGAGGGAACCACGGCTTCAGCCAGGATAGTCGCGTACCTTAACAAAGAACATCTCCATTGCAGCGAACTTCTCCCATGCCTCCGCCCGAAGTCGCTCAAGCTGGCGGTAGCCCATCTTATGCGGGTCGTTCCCCTGATAGTAGTCCTGGAGTTGTTCACCAAGCTCGAAGAGACCGGGCGTTGTCAGGGCATATCGGTCCGACTCCAAGCGCCAAATAGCACGCTTTGCAACAGCTGAGACGGGGATCCGATTCCAAGCGGTATCTGTGCGGCCTCGTTAGCGGCGGCTCGGTATTGCGTAGATTCGGGTTAGAAACTTACATCGCGACAGCTCCAGATCCTTCTCCCCAAGAAGAAGCGCGACTTGCGTGTTGAGCAGCCACTGCTCTCTGCCGTCGCGGGTGCCGTTTGCCTCGGGGTTGATGCAGTCGTATCTGACTCCCTGCATAGTGCTAAACTTTTCGGCAACCTCGGGTAGTTTTGGATTGACGGCACTATCCAGCCAGCGCAAGATTGGGGGCAACTTGGCCAGGCGTGCACGCTCCTGCTCGAGACGTACCCTCCGTTGGTCGGCTTCCTTGGCCGCGCGTTCCGCCTCCCTCGCTGCCCGCCTTCGCTCCATCTCCTCCCGCAGCGCACGTTCCTTGCGCTCTTGCTCCCGCCTCTCCTCCTCTTCCCGTTTACGTCGTGCCTCCTCGGCTGCCTCGCGCTCAAGCTGCTCCCGACGCAGTCGCTCTTCCTCATCTCGCCTCCTGCGTTCTTCTTCCTCCTTCTGCCTTCTCTCCTCCTCCGCCCTTCTCCTACGTTCCGCTTCCTCTTGGTTTTTCTTCTGTTCTTCCTCTTCCAAGCGTCGCCGCTCCTCCTCCTCTCGCAGCACACGCTCCGCCTCTTTCCGCCTCATTCGTTCTTCTTCCTCTTTCCTCATTCGCTCCTGCTCCTCCTCCTCCTTTCGCCGCTGCTCCTCTTCACGCTTCCGGGCTTCGGCCTCAGCAATCCGCTTGGCTTCTTCTTCTTCTTCGCGCCGTAGCCGCTCCTTCTCGATCTCCTCTTCTTCTCTGCGCCTCCGTTCGTCCTCCTTTCGTTTAGCCTCGCGCGCCCGTGCTTCGAGCTCGGCCTGCTTCCTCCTCTCGTCTTCATCTTTCTCCTTTTGGAGAGGAAATCGGGGCCCGGCAGCGTCGTTCGCAACGGAGCCGGCGTCGCCCATGTCGATATCCGGATCCTCAGACTTGACGTGGATGCTACCCTCGGAAGAAATTGACTTCCCAGATTCTCGACGGCCGTGATGGAGCAGCGTGTCTGCCTTCTTGAGCTTCGGCGTAAGTCGTCTATCTTTGTCGTCCTTCGTCTTTGGAGAAGGTCGAAGGCCTGTGGCTGAGTTCAGGGGCAGGTCACGCGGTGTGGTTGCATTGACAAGCCTATCGTCGGATTGACTCGACTTCGGCCGCTTCTCCTTGGCTTCGGCATCCAGACGTCTCCTTTTGGCGGGAAACTCGTTGCCATCCTTCTCAGCGGGCCCAAGGTGTGGAGGAGTCGCGCTGGACCTGTGCCGCTTGTTGGTGCTCTCGCCAGACACAGATAACCGGTCGCGGGATTCGTCCCTTTTCAAAGCCTTCGTCCTATCATGATATTTCTCTGTCTTTTGTATCTTCTCGAATTCCTCGGGGGGACTGGAAGGCTCCTTCATGGTAGAAGCGTTAGAAGTTAAGCTGGGGCGTCGCTGCTGCCTCTCCCGCTCACCCTTCAGCTCCCTACCAGACACCAACTTCCTCCTGGGTTTTACTGCTTCTCCCTCAGAAGACACAGCCGCAAAATCCGACTCGGCACGACGGACTTTGGCCGTAGGTCTCGCGGCCGGTGAAGGTTCGCGATCGGGCATGGCAATGGTGGGAACGCAATCCTCCTTCTTGGGCCGCCCAGGCCCTCGTTTTGGCGACGTCTGATCGTCGTGATGGTTGGCTAGCGAGGGGGCCCGCCGCTTCTCCTTGGGACTTGTTGGTTGTTTCGCAACGGTCAGCTTCTTGTGCTCTCTTGTCGGGCTTGTGGCTTTCCTCTTGTGTCCTTTGGTAGCGTCGTCCTTGGCCTCAACCTTGCGCCTGGGCTCGCGATCCTGTTCTCTCCTCGCGGGGGAGCGATTCTTAGGACCCTCCTTGTGCGTTTTCTTATACTCGTCATAAGCGTCCTTCAGCATGTGCTCCTCTTCCATCCAGTTCGGCCCCCGTCGTCTCTTTGCGATCTCGTAGTACGTTTCCCCCTTAAAACGTCGGGTAGGATCAAAGTCCGTCTGATCGAGCAAAAGTCTCACGACCTTGATATTTTCTTGGCCGATCGCTGCTAGCATCGGGGTCGAATACTCGCTGTTTGAGCTGGGGATTGGCGGGGGATCGGGATTGGCTTTGCCCAAGGCCAATAAGAGCTGCATGACAATGTCATGACCTCCACGGGCGGCTGCAACCATGGACTCCGGGTCGTCAAAGTTTTCCCTAACTTGCAGAATGCGCGTAACAGTCTCCTCGTCGCCACGGGCGGCTGCTGCACGTAGGGTCTTGTCGTCCATGGGCATATACAGAAGATGATTGCTGGTTTTCGTCGCACGCACAGTACCGGCTCTCCGACCACTCCCGGCGTGGATAGAGCCTGACGCGCCTGGTGATCTTCGAGGACTGTCGGGGCCGTGTGAAGATCGAGCATCCGCCAAGTCCGGATGATGCTCCTCAGAGGTGCGTCTCCGCTCGCCCATTTTCTGCTTGGCTTCCTGTAGGGCTGCCCTAATCTCATCCGCATTGTCGAGATCGTCATTCACCCTATCAATCGGCTCCTGCCCGTACGCATTGGCCTTGCGCGGGTTCACCCCGGCATCGAGGAGAATCTTGACGACGTCCAAATGACCGTTTTCGACGGCATCCAGCAGAGGGGTATCCTTGTCATTGTTGACGCAGTCGAGGTTGCAGCCGGCATCCACCAGCAGCCTTACAATATCGTCGTAGCCATTAAGTGCAGCGATCTGTAACGGCGTATTGCCGGCATAATCGGCGACATTGATGTCCTCGGGGCGTTCCTGGAGCCTGTGCTTCGCGATGTCGTACTCACCCTTGGCGCATGCTCTGGCAAGAAAGGTCTGGCCGTGCGCATCGAGGTGTTTCTTGTGTGGCGCCATCTTTGCGGGAGAGACGGTGGACTCGGCGGTGGCGGGGGTCGCCAACCCACGTAGTTTTGAACTACGCGGATGGGGGCTGCCGCTGGCTGACGACTCGTCGGACTGGTAATCAGTGGAGAGGGGTGCTGGTATCCGCTTCTTCTTCTGCCCAAGACCGCCGTTTGATAAGTTTGCGGGAAGCTGGGTAGAGATGCTGCGACGGTGGGCTCGGGAATGGGGGGAAATAGAGCGAGCCCGGGACGAGGGATTTGTCTCATGATGCGGTTTTGGAGGAGGAAGGTGGTGTTTTCGGGAAGCGTCAAGGCCGGATCCCGAGGTACGTTGACGGCGGATCCTGCGATTTTCTGCCTCGTCGTCCGAGTCAGGCCTCAGCGCTTTCCGCTTGTGAGGCACCACCTTGTCCAAAGGTTTGGCCTTGTCCTTGGATGCGGTGTTGGCTACATCCACAGGAGGAGTCTCGGAATCCGACTTGGAGTGGGCATTCGATGAGCGGCGGCGACGCTGGGGCTGAGGTGGAGATCCAGGCGCGGAGCTGAGACCGCTGGATCCGCCCTTGTTTTTCGTCTTGTCCAGTGACTTCTTCTTGTTTCCGAGGATGGACGCCGTGTTCTCACTCGATCCAGCTCCCGTGGCCGAGAGCGACCTGTCTGACTTTTCGGGGCGGTCGCCTCTGTCGCGGTTGTCAAGTTCACGCTCCTGCTTCAGATGAGAGTGCTTGCGGCTCAAAAAGGAAGGAGTGGCGTCCTCGGCGTCGCTTTTCTCGTGCTTGATAATCTTTCGCACTTTCGACGGCGAGTGGCCATCCTTGCCTGGAAGCACGATCGTTTCGGCATCAGAATTCCCGTCGGCGGCGCCATCTTCATCGCCAGGGCGCGCGCCGGACGCACTCGGCCTGCTGTCCTTGAGGGATGTCTCGGGTTTGACAGTGCTGGACGACTTGGTCGCGGTGGAGGGCCTGGTGTGATCGGAGTCGCTGCCCGGCCGCTTGGGAGAAGCAGCAGGCTTCTTGAAGGCGAGCTCGGCAGCATTCTGCGCATCCATGTCATTTAATTCAAGGGACAACCACCGTTTTGCACCATCCTGGTCGCTGTGAGCGCGATACTTTCAACAAAATGGAACGGGCGTGTGCGGCGATTGATCCGAGTCGAGAGAAAAAGATGCGCCAAACAAGCCGAATCGAGGTGTGGTGGAGGAAACGGAGACTTCCAGTTCCCTTTGGTGAATGGTGAGAGCCCGGCTCAGACAACCCGCACCAACCGGCGGCCCCGTGTCCACTGTCCAAAGCAAGCCAGCAACACGGAAAGACAGGGGCCAGGTGGGTAGGAAGCGGGCACGCACACCACAGGGCACAAAGGCTGAAACCAAAGAAACCGAGTCACGTGGGAAAAGTTAAGGTAGCCGAACCGAGAGGCTGCAGGGCGTGCCAATGATATACTGATGACACATGCAGGCGTTAGAAATGGCCCTGGATTGCTTAACAGTTAAACGAAGAATGTGTTGTGGAAAAGAATGCACCATTCAGAATGGTTTGTTTTGCGGTCGGGACAAGAGAAATCCGCTGGCCTGCAATTCCCAGATTCAAAGGCCTCCATGATCGCCACCGCAGCGATTGGTCGGCGAAAGGGGCGCATCTGCGCACTCCAATGACGAACAAGGACAAGGGAAGCTGCGGCCTGGACACCATGTCATGGATGCGACAGTCAGGCAGCACTGCTGCCTGCTCTCCAGCTCTCTCCACGGCCACGATGCGGAAAACAGAAGTCCACCTCGTAAAAACATGATGTCCACAGTCCAAGTTGTTTTTGGATGCAATACCAGGCCTGGACATGCATTCCGAGTTTCGATCCAAACACGCTGCTCCCTTCCAGGTTGCCTCAGGCTGCTCACGTTGCTTTGGTGCAATTTGTTTTTCTGGTCCCACTCTGACGCAGCCCCTCCTCAATTTCCCTGCCGCCCAGCTCCTCTGCCGCGTCTGGAGTCTCTGGACAGTAGCTGTGCAGTGGCCCAGCTCCCCACCAGCAAGTCGGACTGGTTTCAACCGAATGACAGGACATCGGCAGGATACCATCCCTCTTCTCAGATGGATCTCCCCCCGTCGTTGGAGGCCAGAAGGATAACTGCCCTTCCTCCGGCAGCATATTATATTGCAGACTTCATCACCGAGTACGAGGAACAGGCCATCCTGCACAAGGTAGCTCGAATTCGCACTACATCATTTAGTCAGCATCTAACCGAAACGCTGCCAAGGTCGAAACCGCACCCAAGGCAAGATGGAGACAACTCACACATCGACGTTTGCAGACTTGGCCCTCGGATGTTGTCAACGACACACTGCTCGATGCTCGGCCGCTGCCCGACTGGCTTGAAGACCCCGTTGTATCGCGTATCTTCTCGATTCCTCTCTCAGAAGGCGGAGCCAACATATTCGCCACTAGCCCTCACCAGCGGCCAAACCATGTGCTCATCAACGAATACCCTCCCAATACGGGCATTATGCCGCACAAGGATGGCGGCGCCTACCATCCCGTTGTGTGCACGGTGAGCCTCGGGTCGAGCTTGTGCCTCAACCTGTACAAGAGTAAGGAGGATGGTGCACTGGAACCCGAGCCGGTATGGAGAATTCTGCAAGAGCCTCGCAGTCTCTTGATTACCACTGCAGATCTTTATTCCGAGTATCTCCATGGCATTGAGCCGACTTCGACCGACGTAGACATCTCGGAGAAGACCATCGCGAACTGGACATTGCTGCGCTCGCCGTCACTCTATCACAACGGGATCAATGTGCGACAGACGCGCATCAGCCTCACATACCGCGATGTGCTCAAGGTCTCCAAGCTTGGGAGCAAGATTGGGCCCATGTTCAAGCGGCCGTGAGTGGGAACCAGGCGGTAGACCGGGACCGTCGGTCAGAAGACGAAGGGAATCATGTTCCACTTGCACGCGATCGGCCCGGTGCCGAATTTTTCGGCGTACCATTTGCGAGTTCCCGACGCCGTGACTCCGAGGTTGACCGCGACGAAAATTAAGGCGCACAACAACGTCCTGTTACACCACGCGCCGCGGGGAGCCGTGGCGACGGCCATGGAGAGGTAGATGAGGCACTCGCAGGTGTAGTGGGGGCAGATGTAGTGGCAAAACATCCCGTCCTCCGGCAATGAATACTTTTTCAGCCCTGCGAGATGCTTGTGACACTTGTACTGATTAATCCAGGCGAGGAGGAATACCGGAACTGCAACGGCCATCTTCAGGAGGGACTTTGCATCCTCTGTGTGACGGGCGGGGTCCAAAATGGCACCTGCGAGGCTGTCAGCAGATCTAGTCCCACAGCTCCTCGCGAGGTGAAGCCATACCTGATCCTTCCACCCAAACAGATACGCCCATGACGAGGTAGAAGAAGACGCCCAGTAGCCAATGGACAACCCACATGGTGGACCTGGATGGCTTGATGACAGTAACATGCTCGAATACGCGCCGGGTCGCTTGAAGGAACATCATCAGCCAGCCCAGTGCCACCTGGCTCGAGGTGCCGGATGTGTTTTGGGCGGCTGCCTGGCTGGTTGCGATGTACCGTAACACCACTCCATTGCCAAAGTACTGGGTAAGCCAGAAGATTGAGCACGCCAGGGACACGACATAGAAGGCGCTGAACCAGGAATGGGGCACCTGTGTCCAGGACGTAATTGTCGCAAGGAGGGAAACCAGCCTGGCCCCTTCAGAACCTCCTTGGGAAGGCTCACGCGACGGCGACTTCTGAGCATTGCGGGCGCCGTAATCCATAAGAAGGGCCTTCGCATCACGCGGCATGGCTGCCACGGCCAGCACGCCTCCAGCTGCGAAGAGGAAGAAGCCCTGGCACCATCGAGCCGGTGTGACGCCCGACAAGGTCGTGGCGATCTGCTTTAGAATTTCGTTCTGTCCCATGTCGTATTGGATAAGGTGCGCACGGAAAGCTCGTCGATAGTTGGTTGGGATGGGGGAAGTTGGGCAGTCGTGATATCCGTCGTCCTGACGCTTGAATCCCACTCGATGTCGGTGAGCTCCACGTGCGTTGTCACTTTAACGTTTTGGCCTCGGCTTCACCTTCTTCCGCACCGCTTGAGCTTGGCGATGGATTTCGACTTACTTTGCGATTGCCATCAATGCTTTACAGGATCACCGCATATGGCGTCGATGTTGCAATGCTGATGCGTCGCTCCGGGTTCGAACAAGCCCAAGCTGTCAGTGCTCGGGCCCCTCCGAATGGTACCTTTGGCTTTTTGCCCTAGTGCCATGTCCAAATCGTCAACACAGCATCACAGGGTTGACGGACTTCAATTGTATAAGACAGCAGAGCCGCACCATCATACAGTCAACCGTCCTCTTTCTCCTTCTACTTCTCATTCCTCCTTCTCTGGCTTGTCCATGGCATCGCTCCCACTGCATCGTCAGGGACAACAATCCCTCACTCCTTCTGCCGAACACCCCACGAAGCTCAGATCCGCCCAGAGACACTGAGCCGGCTAGTGCTAAGCGTACATGAGTTTGATTGCTGCTCCGTCCACCACCTCCCGCCGTTTTCCGGAGCGAATAGGGGGCAGAATGATTAGTCCAAAAAGGCGAGGACAATAGCCTTGGAAATGCCATCCTTCCCTGAAATTCGCGCCATATAGAAGCGCTGGATGCAGTGTAGGAAAATGCCAGGGGACGTCAATCTATATCAAGCAGCTGACAGGTGTGCTTTAGAGCAAGCGAGACAGACCCCGTAACAATGATCACGGTAAGCCAAAGGTGGTGTACTCCTTTCATCAGCTGGTCTTAAGGCGAGCAGCCTCGAAATGCGTGTCTTTGGCTAGGGAATCTTTGGTATACTACAGGACGGGGGATGGGCTTTTGTACACTCATTTCAGGTGAGCCTGAAGGCTCTCGAGGACCTGTCTTGTATTAGCGTTTGCGAAGAATCCCAGACTTGACGACACTCACCTCCAACTCAATCTTGGCCTCAGCAATATCCTGCTCGCTGCCACCACCATTCACCACCTTCTGAGCCTCGGCAATCTGGGCGCGGACAGCCTCCGGGCTGAAGTCCTCCAGGGGGTAACCTTCCACGGCGTTGATGCTCAGGGCCGACTTAGGCTGGACGACGGCAAAACCACCGGAAACTGCGGCACATAGTGTAAGCCACGAACTCCCACCTGCAACTCGGAGCTCCATCTCGAGACGTACGGAAGAATCGCTTGCTGCTGCCGCCCTCCTCGATGATCTCGACGACGCCGGGCTTGAGTTGCTCAATCGACGGGACGTGGTTGGCGAGGACACCCATCTCGCCCGACTCGGCGGGGATGTTGACCTGGACGGCGTCGTGGGACTTGTAAATGGACTAGATGCGGGAATAAACAATCAGCTCGGGGAACGGTCCGTTTCAGTCGTCAAAAGGTCGCTTTCGGGTCTCCTAGCGCGCGCTTTCATAGCCGCATCATCTTCTTGGAAGCTTGAAATACCCGGGGCACCGTACCTGGTGGGGGAGCGACAAGCTGAGCTTGATCTGTTTACGAAGTTAGAGCTAGTAGCAGCGCATCGGGCGGAGCGGGCATGCGAGAGACGTACCTTGTCCGAGACGGCCTCGGCATAGCCTCTGCGCTGGAGCGGGGGGCGCAGGGCAGCGGGACGTGCCCGAAGAGCCGCACGAGCAATGCGGAGAGAATTCATGGTGGTTTCGCTGTCTCAATTGCGTGCAAGGCGTCGGCGAGGCCACAGTCGTTCGTCGTCTTCTGCGCAGATTTGGCTGCGAGCCCAAATTCGCTTAGTCGGGATCGTCCGGAGAGCTTCTGCGGAAGAATGTTTGTGCGAATGATGTGCCAATATGGAGACCCGTTAAATCCATGCGTTCTGCTTGAGTCGTAACACTGTTATGTCTATATTTATTGCCATATCCATACACTAGTTCGGGGAAACAACGACAATGCATATCCAGCATTGGTGCATTTCCCTCATGAACGTCAGCATTTTGAAGTCCTTGTTGTACTCGATAGATTGGTAACGTAACGTCATGTTCATCTCCTCAGCCATATGCATTTATCTGCTCAACGAGTTCGCAGCAACTTTCCATGCGGGCGCTGTAAATGCTGCGCGACTCAGCGTCCAGCAAGTTTGATGATGGACGATAGACATAACTACCTTACCCTAGGTAGGCGAGGTTGGTCAGCCATGCTTGATCTGTCCCCATTAGAGGCATTTCTACAGTACCTGAGAGAACCTGCACGCAGTTCTCAAGGCTGTCTGCCCTCGCCGTCTGTTGCACAGTATTCACCCAAGTCAGCGATCCAATCTAGGTACAAAGAGTTCTCTATGCCACAGGACTGTTTTGCCATTGGCTAATGCGCCCAGGTCTGGGCGACTGCGACTTTGAGGCTTGTGCATCCCAAGGATCTGGATATCATCTTCCGCAGAAGAGCACAGTGGTTTCAGGATGTTGAACATCACCTGTACAACTGCCGGTCTCGGGCAACCTGGAAGAATGCCCCAGGCGAGCCAGGCTGCGGTTTCGGTGATGAGAGCTCGCATGGGTGCTGCGCCGTCGGTGCAATAAGTCATTGTTGAACCTCCAGTTGATACTTGGAAGCCACCAGATGGCTTGTCTCACGTGCGCTTCAAAGCATACTTATGCCGCCATGTTGATCAGCAGCTCCGGGTAGTCGGCCTGAACAAGAGACTGGCATGATCGCTGGTCCTGTAAGTATAGGTATTGAGATCGAGAAGCACCTGGAGGAGCACGAAGAAGAGGGAGTGTGGCTATGGGCCAATGGTTGAGCTCATCATAGGACAACCGGTTTCGTGAACAAACCTGCCATGCAGCTCAAGTTCTTCCCTGGTTCTCCCTGATCAGGTAGTAAGGCAATCTGGACGCAAATAATCTGCCAGTTCTGCACAGTGAGAGCTCTCTCTGATCCAGCATTCCGAGCTGAGAGACTGCTGACACATGTTTGTTCGAGGATCTCCTCTTATAAGGTACCCATCACCTCCATACTGAGCATATACAACCAACCCTAGCTCATTTGTCACCTTACCTAAGGTACCTAAGGTACCTAAGGTAGGCAGTGTGTGACTTACCTTACCCTATAAAGCAAACCTAGAGAGAATGTTAATAGCTGCTAGCTCTGTTTCCCTTTCTTATTGTGCTCTGTTTTCGTTTCCTTTCTTCCTTCTTCCCTTCCCTCCTCTTCTTAAATGATCTCTTAGCTTTTCCTTCCCCTTCTTTCTGGAACTTTCCCCTTCTCCCCTCACCTCTGCTTCATCACGACCTGGCCATGTGTGCGGTAACCAATCCATCAGGGCCGGACTGTACTTGTACTGGTCCCTCCGCTCACATGGCAACTCGGATCTCACAGAAAGCCAAGGCTTCCCGTGCTAGGTTCGCCAATGATCCATCTGTCAGCACCCAGGTATCAAGGTCGCATGTTCTCCCGGCTTGCCACTTGAAGAGTAGCGTCCTGCAGGCGAAACGCCGTTGGTGCCGACACCCCACGCTACAGGCGTGGTGTTGATGCGGGGTCGTTGGCTCTGTTCCATTCCCTTGACCTCAGGTTGCAAATGGCGGGGTCGGACCAGTCGAACACTGCCTTGATAGTGCCCTGGAGAGCGTCTTATTGGATTCGGCATGAGACGGTCCTTCGTTCATCAGAGAGAAAGCCTCTCACAAGCTGGGTCCTCTTGGAGGCGACTTGGCAGGCGGGCAGCGTGTTGTAGCAGCCCTTTAACACGCACCGAACAAGATGGCCTGCAGCCAGTCCCGACGAGAGACCATTACGAATGAGAAAACTTTCTCTTACACAGCAGGGCGGGCGTCAGCACCTTATGAGTGGAGCAACAGACAGCGGCTGCAGCTCTCCGAGTCCTGCAATAGAGACATTGCGACATTGGCCCATAATTGCCTCCGATATTAGCACCTTCAAACTGCCTAGTATCCCCAAAATCAATCGTCCAGCCTATTCAGTGGAAGCCAGCAATGCAGCGCTGGCGTAGTTTCGTCACTTGGACGGCCGCAACAAGCCGGCTCCAGCGTTGACAAACTCGGGAACGAGTGAGCCTCAGGGCCGAAGTTATGTCGGCTGGGAAACCCTTCGAGAATCTTGACAGTCTGAGTGCTGCGGGCCAGGTTCGTTGAACAAAGGTACGGAAGGTACTGTGGTAAGACACAATCCGCTGACTGCAAGCCACATGCACATCAGCCCGTAACGTGTGTGAACGGATATTGCCCGTTTTGTTGGCTAGCTGGAGATGGTAGAAGGCTCGATTCCATTGAGCCGGCGATTCCGCTGCCACAGAACTCTCTCATGCCTTGCTTGCGCAGTAACGCCTCGATTATCCATCGGTGTGACAAAGCGCTGAGATCAGCCAGGAGGCTCGATGGCTTTCATGGGATGATGGAACTCTCAGAGGCCAAGTAGAACGACAAAGCGAAACGAAAATACGAGCATAAAAAAACGGGACCATTAAAATGACCGAGGTCCCTTCGAAGAGTGATGCTGTTTAAACCCCTTCGGAAAGGAACCCAGCACCTAACCAAAATTGGCAGTGAATATCCTCATCGCACCTCTACATCAAGGGACCTGGGATGCAAGATACCGATATATCAAACAATACGCAATGCAAATACCCCGCGCAGGAGATAAGACGGCGCATTGAAAAATGCACTTGATCTTGAGTAACGTTATGGCCTTGGTTGAAAGAGACGCTGATGGTGGTTGATCGCAATATCTTGGTGCAGCCTGTAGGTGGGCTATTTCCGGAAGAGGCTAAAACGCCGATATTCTTCGAAGGTGCCTCAGTCATTTTAATGGCGCCATTGACAAAATACAAAAAATTCACAAAACTGGACCAGAAATGGATCTCCCCTCCTGTGCCGTCTTTGCCAGGCCTGCTCCACATCCTGCGATTCCGGCACAAACCCGAGCCTTTGACATTTGCACGGGCAGTGCGGGACTTGGACGCCAAGCCGGGACCCTGCGATGATCGCTGACACAAAGAGCCGGAGGATAGACAAGTTCAGGCATAAGATATGTTGCACAGAGTACACACATGGGTCAAGCCTGCGCTGAGTATTTGGTACTCATGATGTCTTTGCCAGTGCCTTCATAGATGACTAGAAGAGTGAGTTGCTGTGGCTGCGTTCTGGTGACCTAAAAGCACTAACACTCTTCTGACAAACCAAGCCCTGCTCATTGGGACCACCCACACAGACTCCCGCTCGCTGCGACTTCGCTGCCGCTTTTTGACCGCCATCCAAGGCACGCCGGCTCCGCTCGCCATCTCATCGCCAAGCGTTAGCGCCCTTGCTCCGTCCCTGGTTCCTCCTTTTCGGCGTGTGGCGCGAAGGTTGCACCCAAAGTGTTGCCCCGTCTCGCTCGAACCCTGCCCCTAAGGTTCTTCCTGCTCTTCACGACAAAGACACGGCCACGCCCAGCCCTGACTCCGCTGGCCCAAAAACCTGATATTTTGCCGCATTTCCTCCCACCAACATTGCGCAACTGCACCGCTTGTGTTTGTGCTCACCTTCAAACCGTCCGGTTCACCAAATACCCGAAATTCTCTCAATCCGACGTCATTCTACCACCACCACTGAGGCCGACCTTCCTCCGACCACCCGCGATAGTAACTGTTCGCGAGGTCGAACGGCCGAGGGCCTGCCTTGTGTCAAACCTAACACCAAACAACCTGGGCGTGCGACCTTGACACATACATTCACGATGGCTTTGCGCTTATAGCAATACGGTCCTTAGGGACACCATCTTGCACACTCTGGTGCAAGCATTGAGATAGAAGAACTGCAACCACGTTGCAGCCTTCGAGCACCGTCTTTTGCAGACAGACACCACACTACCGCGACAAACCATACAACACATTCGATCTCAAAACCAGCACCCTGTCAAGGGCGGCTTTTGCGTCCTGTCGGAAGGCAAAACATTGTGCTGACTGCCAGAGGCGTCCACCAGCCTGGGCATCGCCGAGTCAGCCCCACGGCTGTCTACTAAGATGGAGCACCACGCACCCCGCGACCATGCGACATCAAATGTGCTGGCATGGACCGCCGCACACTCGGCTAATGTGGAGCCTTCTGTGGAGGAGGACGCAGGCACCGACGCGGACGAGCCGCCGGACCGTCTGGGGCCCATTTCGCCCATTTCAAACCACTTTCACCGCACGCCCATCCGTCGGGGCAGTGAACAACACGAATCGCTCCTGACCAAAGCGCTGCAGAGCCAGTCAGACGAGGATACCAATGACTCAGAATCCCGGCGCCGGCCACGTCGGCGTCGGTCCATCATCAGCAATGCCAGCCTCGCTTCGACTGCCGATTTCACTTGCGGCACGGGTATCACGACACCCGCTCGCACAAGCTCGCCGAGCCCTCGATTGCCCAACGTCGGCTTCGTCCCTCCCGCTGTCGCGAACAAGGACCCGGCTGTGGGTGCATTGGAGAAGAAGCGTTGCATTTCCTTTGCCTGCGCAGCCAAGCCGAAACCGGATGAGAAGGCACCGATGCCCCTTCCCCCCAAGCAAAAACAAGACGGAGGGGGCGCCGGAGCACCGCCGAAAAAGACGAGCATCAAGTTCGCCTGTCCATCGCAACCTTCGAGGATTGCAGATGTACAGCAACTGGAAGCGCGACCGCGGACCCCGGTTTCGCGAGGGACGCCGAGTACTCCCAAGGGTGTGGCAAACCTCGACACTCCGCGGTCCTCGTCGACTGTCCGCGCGTTTCGCTCGCCGACATCCCGCAAGACTCCTGGCAGTCCCCAGGCTGTTCGAAACAAAAGGTGGCTAACTGCCGGATCTGGGGATCTGGCTAGTGAATGCGCACGGTTCCACGAATTCGCGAGCGACGAATTGCAGGAGGACGATTGGATACTGCGGGACCATGCCTCCTTGAAACCAAAGCTCACGATCGACGACACCCTCGAGAAAGAAAATGCTATTCGAAAGCTGGGCAAGGAAGCTGAAGAGGAGGCGGAACTTGAAGAGGAAGAGCTCGACGAAGAGGAGGACGACGAGGAAGTTGATGAGGCAGATCTGATTGATGAGGACGACGATGGTGATCCGGATGATGATGATGAATCTCGAGACACCGAGGAAAGTGAAGAATCTGAAGACGAAGTCGGCAATGACGAGGATGAGGACGGCACAAACGACGATGCCGACACTGAACACGCATGGGCATCCGAGCAATCCGAAGGATACAAGACGGACAATGAAGTTGGCTTTGCCGAGTCGGATGACGAAGACGACGATCTCGTGCTGTGGACCACCCGGATCGGTCGCTTCCACAGTCTGTCCGGTGCTGTATCGATGATGGCCCGGAGAAGGTCTCAGGACGACAACTCGGATTCCTCGGCATCATCCAAGAAGAGGTCGAGCCATTCCCGCAAGAAGAAGCGGTCAGGGACTCGTCCTGTTCCGTTCCGGTCCGACACGCCCGAGTTGCCTGACAGCACTGATTTTGTCTGTGGCACCCTCGACGAAGATAAGCCGCTGGAGGAGGCCTACATCACTTGCGTCGAGGCTCGAAGGCGGGATCGGCACCAGCTCATCCCTCAAGACATCGACCCTAGCTTCCCGACATCTGAGCCTGAAGACGAGGCTGAAGAGCTGTACAGGAAGGGATACGGTGACAGCGAGGAGCATGTTTGGCTGCATGGCGAGTTCGAGGACCTTCATCACGACCGCGACCGTCGGGGCCGCAAGAAGAAAGGAACCGTCCCATCACCGAAGAGATGCCGCTCCCCTCCTCCGAAGCGGCGCCTGTCACCTGCGCCCATGGCTCGTGGTGGTCGGTCTCCTAGGAAGCTTTACGAACAGCGGTCTCCACGACTTCGGTCCCCGGCGCCACTTCGCATAGCACCACAATTCCCAATTATCTCGCCGATACACGGAGCCGAGAACATCGCCTTCAAATCACTGGCCTCTGGACCTGGTCTGACGCAGACCAAGTCGTTGCCCAAGGCACCTGGCATGTTCCCTCATCTCAAGGTACGTAGGTCGAGAGCCGGAACCATCACGGAAGAGACGCATGTGCGCGGGGCCATCGACATTGTCAAGGGCCTCGAGAAGAAGCGGCAGCGGCGCAGAGAGAAGTACTACCAAAAGTACTGCAACCGCGCCCGCAAGGAGAAGGCGCAAACGAAGCGGCCGCCTCCCGGACAGGGCGCGGAGCGCATGAGGGAGCTGGGCCTGCTCATGGCCGGCAAGGCCGGGCACGGGAATTATGTACTTTCCATCTGAAACGGCAGGGCGGCTACTCTGATTGGCATTCACACTGCGGGTATACCCAGGGAACGCTTGCATTGGGGATATGGGACGGCATTCATGACTTTATGAGCCACGGCGAAACAAGGGTTTGATCGTCTGTTTTCGAAGACCATATTGGCGTTGTTTATGGAGATTTGGAACGATTGTTATTTGGTTGTAATCTTATGTTAGACACGAGGCCGCGCCGGCCTTTGATGGCGCAATAGAGCCAAGTGTAGACTTCTCTGTCTCTGTGCATCGGCGGGCAAGGGTTCCCGTCATTCCCTTGCCAGGGCAATGAAAAACCTTGTGGCAGGTGGAAGCGGCCAGATTCATACAGAAGACGAACGATCACAGCCTGGTATCTCAGGCAGTAAGAATTGGCCTTGCTGTGACCTGTCCGTCTGTGAGTCCGTGCATAGCCGGGATCCCTGTGCGGTGGCCAATGCGCCTTGCTGGCCAATTCCTGCCAGCTTCTGATGATTCGAGTATCGCTTGACATCGTCCTTCTGCAACCTTGGACTCTTCGGTCATCATCCGCCACATAACACGATCCTCCAGGGACGCTAGCTTGGCACTTTTTAGATTCTGTTGAAGGAACTCGCTCAGGTGCTACACTCGTCTCCATCAACTACAGTCTGCACAGGAGATCGCCCACCCATCACCAAATTCCAACACCATCATGTGGATCATTAACTGGTGTAAGTGCTCTCTCGTTAGCTCGCGACGTGCTTTCATGGCAACGGCGGCCCGGTTGTTGAAGTAGGCCGTTCAGAAGAATCTGCTGCTTGACGGCACTGGGCTTCGGATGCAACATGGTTTAACAAAGGGTATTTGCTGACGCTCACGCTTCCTAGTCTACGACGTTCTGGCCTCGCTTGGCCTGCTCAACAAGCACGCGAAACTGTTATTCCTCGGTCTTGACAATGCCGGAAAGACGACGCTGCTACACATGCTCAAGAACGACCGCGTTGCGATCCTGCAGCCGACCCTGCATCCTAGTGCGTTTTCCCCGGCATGCGTGCATACAGACGGGAAGGATAAGAAGAGAAGAATGGGCCCGCTAACTATTGTGGCATAGCCTCGGAGGAGTTATCGATCGGAAATGTGAGGTTCACAACATTTGATCTGGGCGGCCATCAGCAAGGTGTGTTTATTCCGTGGCCTTGCCCCTTCGCAGGTGCAAACAGAGAGTTAAGTCTAATCGCCGTTTTTCTAATATCTGTAGCCCGTCGCCTGTGGAAGGATTATTTTCCCGAAGTCAACGGCGTCGTGTTCTTGGTTGACGCCAAGGACCACGAGCGGTTCCCCGAGGCCAAGGCCGAGCTCGACGCCCTCCTGTCGATGGAGGAGCTGGCCAAGGTGCCCTTTGTCATTCTCGGCAACAAAATCGACCACCCGGATGCCGTGTCCGAGGACGAGCTCCGCCACCAGCTCGGCATGTACCAGACGACGGGCAAGGGCAAGGTGCCGCTCGAGGGCATCCGGCCCATCGAGGTGTTCATGTGCTCGGTGGTCATGAGGCAGGGCTATGGCGAAGCCATAAGATGGCTGTCCCAGTATGTGTAGAGCACTGCTGACTGGGGTTGGTGGCATTAATCAGAGTGTGATACTCGCGGAGGGCACAGCGGACGGGAGAGATGGAGTCGGCAGAACGGGTGCGAGTCTGTTTTGGGAAGCAAGAATAGAAAGACTTGCGGTCGATGCGTCTTCGCTGTCATGGGGCTCACTTGTAGGTCCATGGGCGCTGCTGGGAAATTTTTCCTACTACACCTAGTCTGAACTACGACACGATATGACTCGGCAACTATACCTCTTGTGTTGGTTGGGGACTCGGCTTGCGGGTTAGATCTCACCATAAGGCATGATGCTCGAGAGTGACTGAGCACCTGGTTTCAATTTTATTTTCTTATTCTTCCGGGAGTAATGCATAGCCCATGGTACCCTAAGGAGCAGATCACTGTTCAGCCTAGTACGAGCCTGAGATGCTGTGAGAAGGGAGATGCCGCGGCGCAGCATCAGCCATGCTGAGAGGCCCACTAAAAACAAGCTGCCAACCTGAGCCACTGCAGTGTTGGTTGCACTGAAGCCAGGCCGACCGACGTCATTCCGAACCACGGACAATAGCAAGTGACCTAGTTTTCTCCACTCTGAACCCGGCTACTTCTAGAACCCTTTTGAGCTTCGATCAAGTCGCCGTGAACATGCCACATGATATGCGATTTGGACCCGTTCCTCAGGTAAGGTCAGGTACTTGTACAAGACGCTTCGAATTACATACAACCCCTGCTGGGTCTGCCTTACTTGTAGGCCGCAGCTGTCAATCCGGACAACCACTGCGGTTACATTGCGACTGTCTTGACTTCAGATGCCTCTCGTGAAGAGCGCACTTTTTTGCGCGCCGTGATCGAAGCCGACCTCAACAGTTGGACTTCCTCCAGCAAGCTTCGACAGCAGGATGGCACATCCAAACAGTGACCCAGTCAGTTCGAAGGATGAAGATTCGCCCAAAGTTACCGTGCCTTCCCGTACCTATGGGTTTCCACCAGAAGCCTTCGACTGGACCCGCCTCCCAGACTTCAATACAGACTTTATCCCTCCAGAACATATCGAAGCCTTCATCCAGGCCCTGTCCGCACCGGACCCGATCCCACAAACCCCCGACGACACCAGCGCTTCCTCGTCCTTCCGCCTCAACAGCCCAGCGCTTCAAGGAGGCTCAGCCAGTTCCGACCTCGACATCACCAGGCGGGCCACGGCCTCGAGTCTGAATCTCCGCGACGAGGACCGCGGTTCAAGAGACACGGCCGCCGTCGCAGCAGCAGCAGCCGATTTAGCCGCCCCGGGGCCGGTCAGGTCGCCGACGAGCCAGCAACCGCTGAGCAGACAGCCCAGCACCAACAGCCTGTTCATCACAGCCCAGAACGACTGGGCGCCCGTCCACGAGAAGGTGATCCGCGACAAGGGCACCACGCCGTCCAAGAATAAAAAGAAAAAATACAAGGAGGCCCGCTCCAAAGACGAAACCCGCGAGGGGTATCTCTACAGCCTGCTGAAATGGCCCTTCCTCTCCTTCGTCCTCACGTGGATTCTGGGCCTGAGCGTTGCCTACCTCGCCACGCGCGCCTACATCTCGCTGTATGAGCAGTTCATCGCATGGCGCGGTCAAAGGGAGAAGCTGCGGCGGGCGATGCGGGCCACGAGCCGGTACCGGGACTGGATCGCTGCCGCGAGGAGCATGGACAATTTCTTTGGGAACGGGCGGTGGAAGGAGGAGGACGACTTCGCGTATTATGACAGCAAGACGGTCAGGCGCGTGCTCGAGGAGATGAGGAGGTGTCGGCGGCGGGCGGAGAAGGGAGAGGAGAGCGGGACCGAGGAGGGCAGGCTGGCGACGGAGGACCTCAAGGTCCTGATTGAGGCGTGCGTCAAGAATAACTTTGTGGGGGTTGAGAATCCGAGACTGTACAGCCAGACGTATTATGGAACGAAGAACCTGGTGCAGAATTTCATTGACGAGGGTGAGTTCCAGTGGAGGCAGTGGTTGACCCCTTTCAGAAGTGATGTTGACGTGATCGAGATTAACACGAGCGTAGTGGAACGGAGCGTCAAGTTCCTGATCGACACGAAACAACTGTCGAAGGAGGAGAAGCGCATCATGTTCAAGGGCATTTGCGCCAACTACGGCCGCACGGCGCTGTGTCTGTCAGGAGGGGCCACATTTGCCTACTATCACTTTGGCGTCGTCAAGGCACTGTTGGAGGAAGACTACCTTCCCGACATTATCACTGGCACCAGTGGCGGCGCCTTGGTGGCCGCTCTCGTTGCGACGCGCACCAATGATGAGCTCAAGCAGCTGCTCGTTCCGGCCCTCGCTCGCCGCATCACCGCCTGCCACGAGCCCATTACTGTCTGGTTCTACCGTTGGTGGAAGACGGGCGCCCGTTTCGACTCGGTCGATTGGGCCCGGCAATGCGCTTGGTTCACACGCGGCTCCATGACCTTTCGCGAAGCCTACGAACGCACAGGTCGCATTCTGAACGTCTCGTGCGTTCCTGCAGATCCCCACTCCCCGACCATCCTCTGCAATTACCTCACCAGCCCGGACTGCGTCATCTGGTCTGCCGTGCTGGCTTCGGCCGCCGTGCCGGGCATCCTCAACCCGGTCGTGCTGATGATGAAGACGCGCTCGGGCCAGCTCGTCCCCTACTCGTTCGGCCACAAGTGGAAGGATGGCTCGCTGCGCACCGACATACCCATTAAGGCGCTCAACCTCCACTTCAACGTCAACTTCACCATTGTCAGCCAGGTCAACCCGCACATCAACCTCTTCTTCTTCTCGTCGCGCGGCTCGGTCGGCCAGCCCGTCACCCACCGCCGCGGGCGCGGCTGGCGCGGGGGCTACCTGGGCTCGGCCACGGAGCAGTACATCAAGCTGGACCTGACCAAGTGGCTGCGCGTGCTGCGCCAGCTCGAGCTGCTGCCCCGCCCGCTCGGCCAGGACTGGTCCATGCTCTGGCTGCAGACGTTTGGCGGGACCGTAACCATCTGGCCCAAGAGCCAGCCGTCGGATTTCTTGAGGATTTTGAGCGACCCCGACCCGGCGAGGCTGGCGCGCATGATCCATGAAGGGCAGCAGAGCGCGTTTCCTAAGATGAAATTCATCGGGAACCGGTTGAGGGTGGAGAGGCTGGTGGAGAGGGGGCGGAGGGAGAGTAGGCTTGGTGGAGGCGGAGGGGGTGGGGGCGCTCCGGCGGTGTTGGGGACGATTGGAGGTGCTCATGCGAGGAGGGAGAGTATTGAGAGCATCTTGAGCGAGGATGATTTGAGGAGCTTGCTGAAGAAGAGGAAGAGGAGGGATGGCGCGGAGAGTGCTACGGGCACAGAGGAAGAGTCGACGGCTTCTGAGGGGGAGGGGGACGACTGCATGGTTATTGATGGCGGCGATGCCGAGCGGGAGCTCAGGGCTGCAAGGAGGAAGGAACCGAAGATCGCTACGCCGATGGGGTTGGCGGGCGCTGAAGGGCAGGATGAGTGATATCGAACTTGTGCCGGGTTGGGTTTGCTGAGGAATGTGTGCGGTTGGTTTTCCAAATGGTCTGAATCGTCTTGTCATTTGCTAGACCGGACTGGCTAGACGAACAGGACTGGCGCATGGTATGGCCAGTCGGGACATAAAGGGTGAGGTGTTATGCATGCATACATGTAACAAGATGTCTGATTATAGTTTGACACGAGTTAGCATGATACAAATGTAACTCTTCTGGCTGTACTGAGTATATAGAGAGTTATTTCAGCGAATCCAACGCTTGCAACTCACGGCACATACTCAAGACCCTCCCTGATTGGACACTGGCACGCCAGTCTCGGGGGCAAAAGAAGCAAAGGCTCACCGGCTACGGAACCCGCTCGGGAGGGCTTACTTCGTGAGGACGGCGGGGGTTGTCGTCGTTTCCGTTGCCCCGGGACTGGTTCAAACTGGCGAACTCAGAGAGCCTTCCGAACAGGATACAAGCCCCGGGGCATGGACCACCGCTGTAACCGTTAGGCCATTCAGCAGTGGTCGTTGAGGTCGGGGAACCGGGAGCTTCTACATATGCCACTATCACATCCCAACCTGACAATCCCACTTTCGTGCCCTCGCCGCAACGCCACAACCTACTCCTACCACCTCAACAACGACTGACCCCATTCCCAAGTCAAACCTATAGCAGCATACCAATCATCCCTGCCACCGGCCTCCAACTCACTGCACCCCGGGTGACGCCTCCCTTCCTATAAAATGTGGACCAGACCCCGCCAACTGCTCAGAATTGCCTCGGTGACACAGTTAGTCACGGACGCAGACTTGAAGCTGTCGCCGCTAGCTCAAGTGCAGCTGTAGTCCGAGTGATTGCCCGTTTCATTCCGAAGCTGAGTGATGGCGGCGGTCGAAGATGTGGTTGTTGATTACATGCGTACTGAGGCTGATGACGTTGTGTTTCCGTCGTCCAAAGCAAAGCCACAAGAGTTCCAGCGGCATTCTCCTTCGGTAGGACCCTTTGAAAGGAGATACTTCGTCCGTCGTCAGAAGACGGCACAGCGCTATGCTGCGGTGCCAAGACACCGCTGTGTCGACTTCCGTCACGGGATGGATCGGGGCCGTATCGGCGCGATATACGGACAATGGCTGGTTTAGCATCCGGTGGACGGTGTGGAGCGCAAGGAGGAAACAGCGGTCAAGAACACATGGACCTTTTGTCGTCTTCGCAAGACATTATTAACCGAACTTGCTGCATTTGGCATTTTGCTCCGACAAACAGCACAGTCGGTTGCCAATGAAACTTACTCGAATGGGTTGTCGTCAGAGTTGAAGCCGAGGGAATCCGGGATTGCGACGCTGCTCTCACACGGGCTCTGCCGGGTCTGCACGAAACGCCAGAAGGGACTTCATGCAGACCCTGACCAGCAGTTCCGTTGTTTCGTCGCCCAGCGCCTCCTGGACCCTGCTGTTGGCGGACAGCACGCTCCACCGCCGGAAACGGTCAGGACGGAAAAGCTGGGGTCGAAACAAACATTCTAAGCCGCTCACCCGGTCAACCAATCAATCGTGTGAACCCGCAAAGTGCAATTTTACCAGACCCACTTAAGAAATGAACGATGGCACCCGCACTTCCCTCTACTATCAGCATCGGGGGCTTGGGGATCCCTCAGCTCGTTGCCTCTGCCTCGTCAAACTTGACCATTGCGGTCATAACAGTGGAAGGCACCGGAGAATATGTAAAACGTCATGAACATTACTGGGGTTGGGGGGAGGGGAAAAAAAAAAAAGACGTTCATAATCCGTTCCATATATGAACGCCAAAAAAAAAATACAATTAGAAGATTAAGTACATAGAGGTATCATGCCGTTGAATCCCACTGCCATCCAGAAGACGAATCCAAAATCCAACCCTTCCATCAAGCAGACAAAACCCTAGGCTCAACTCGCCCTATGCACCCAAGAGACCGAAACTCTCAAGTTGAGTGAACTTAAGCCAGGAGGGCGAAGAGGCCGGCAGCAGCGGCGAGAACAGCCGAGGCACCGAAGGTGGCACCGCCGGCAGTGACGGGGCCGCTGGGGCTGGGAGCGGCGGAGCCGGTGGGCTTGCCGGAGGGGGTGCTCTTGGGACCCTCGCTCGAGCAGGGGACCGAAACGGTCTCGTAGATGATGGTGGGGATGACGGTGGTGATGGAGGTCTTGATGGTCTTGACCGAGGTAGTGGGGCAGGCAGGGGCGGCGGTGACCAGAGTCGAGCTCGGATAGGGCGGGAACGAGGAGCCAATGCCGGACGGGGCGCCGGTGGAGGACGGCTTGCCGGGCTTGGCAGTCGAGGTCGTCTCGGGCTCAACCGGGCAGACAGTGGTCGAGACGGCAATGGTCTCGGTGACCACGGTGGTGGAGTCAGCCGGGCAGTGGGTGACGGTGTCCGGGCAGTCCGTGATGGTCTTAGTGGTCGTCGAGTAGACGGTCGAGGTGGTCAGGGGGATGACCGACGACGTCTTGGTGGCCGGGCAGTCAGGGACCTCGGGGGGGCACGACGTGATGGTGTAGTACTCAGTCGAGTAAACAGTGCTCTCGGCCTCCTTGGTAGCAAGGGCAGCGCCGGCGAGGGCAACGGTGGCAAGGGCGAAACGCATTTTGGCGGCTGTTTGGGGATTTCGTAAAACGAAAAGGAGGTTTGTTTTGAAGGGTTTGGTAAAGATCGACTAAAGCTGGAAGCTTTGAAGCGTTATGAAAGAGTGGACGACCGAAGTCAAGGAGCTGGGCTTGGTTTGGCTGTGTGAGCTGAGGAGAGAAAGAGAAAAGGGGAGGCCAGCGTGAGGAGGGACATCCGGCTATCATTTAAATAGCCCAACATCTCCCACCGCTCCACGAAGAGCGGGAAATTGCCGTCAGAGTTGGCTGCCCAATTTGGAGGACGCTAATCCAGGGGCTCGGTGGAGGGCGACATTGGAGGAAACATTGGCGGCTCCGCAGTGGCTGCTGATCCCAAGGCGACTGGGAACAGCAGCGCTGTCGGTGTGTTTGCGGACCTGCATCCCATCCACACAGCACAGCACAGGGGCCCAATGGCTTGCATGTCCTCCTGCGTTTCCGGCTTCATCAATTGAGGAAGCGCTGAGGCCAATCGTTAATCAAACCAACGGGCTTCCATGCAACGGCCTCATATTGGTGAGCCTCAGCTCGTCCATTGATGGAGGGGATGTTCACTGGTTGCGGGGAGCCAATCTCCTCTCGATGTCGCATTTGCCACCCCTGAGCAACGACAGGGCCGAAAAGGAGACAGCTGGTGAGCCCTGATTTTGGTGTAACTCAATTTGGCAGGCCGGCGGAAAGGCAAGTGAATTGCTGTAGTTATGGTGTTGCGACTGCCCACGTGCAAGCTGCCAGCCTGGTCGATCTGTTTGTTGCTTCTGTTGCCCCATCTTCCATGTCGTATCGCAGCCTGCTGCGTCGCCGCCGTGGTCTCTCTTGCGACACAGGGAGGAGCTCGACGCGAGCTTCAGCCACACGTCTAGTAGCACTCTTCTGTCGAGAAAGCTGTCAGCTGCTGCAACGGTGTACACATCCTGGACTCTGGATACCCTTGGTGAGTTGGCTGGCAGCCATTTTACGGAGGGATTGATTTGCGCGCAGCGCTAATGCAGGTACCATTCACAGCCGGTTTTCCTCATTCGACGGCGGCCCTCCATCTCGCCCAAAGCAGGGCCGCAAGCGAGATAAGCTTCTTTACATATCACAACAAGGAGGAAAGCTGGGTTGCGCCGTGCTCGGCGGCTGTTGTCCCTGATGAAAGTGCCTACTGTGTAGTTACAGTAATTTGATCGAATCTCTGGAAGGCGCTGGGAGTCGGAACGACCAGCAATGTTTCCGGATCAGAAACGAAATCAGGCGCGCTGGCAGAATCATGAACTTGGCAGAAGGTCGGCTTGGAAAAGGGTTGACGAGGTTCCTGTGTGATGAGTAGTCCCGCCTTCCATGTTGATGCGTGCCTGTCCATCCGGCATTGATGAGAAGAACGCTACTCCCTGCACATCGTTTCTGCGTCCAAAATGTCCTCTCTGGATGATATCTGTAACATCCAGTCAGGCATAATTTGGAAATGACCTTGGCTTCTAATGGCTTGCCCCTGGACCATCGAAATCTCTCATCCATTTGGTTCATCAACCGATCCAACGCGCCCCTGGTCCCTACCCCGCAAAAAGTGCGGAAAACACAACCTCGTGCTCCACAAGCCCCCGACTCAGCCAAGGTGCCAGTTGCTGTGTGTATATGACCGACTGTCGCACCCACCTCCCGACTCATGCTTCGAAACCTGCACAGAAAACCTGCATCTTCCCGAGACCCGTTCGAGACGCTTTTTTGTTTATCGATGTTCCATTACTCCGTACCTCTCCTTGAGCGATGCCCGCAGGAAAATTCAGCCTACCAACAAACAACAAGGCCAGGCCTGACCCAGACATCCGGTTCAACAGCACAATTCTCCGGCTTCGACGAACAATTCCGTTGACGTGTCAACGTTAATGCAACTACCTCTCCGTATTTCTTCCGAAGTGGAGTTGTTTCAAGACCCCGATCCGCTCGGTCCGGCCGGGCGATTGGCGTAATGACGTCGAGTCATTCACCAGGCACGCTGCCTCGGCATCTCATCTACGGTTTTTGTCGGGCGGTCACCCGGGTCCGTCGTTGTGGTGGTTCGTCGGAGAGTTGCTTGTGTTTGCGATCACACCAATCCCCTGCAGCGCAGGTTTACTTTTACTGTCCTCAATTGTCATCAAGTGATGCCGATTACTTTACTTCATTCTTTTCCTGCCTTTTCCTTCTCTTCTCACGTTGATGCTCTTCTTCGTATCGGAATGCAGTCATGGGAATATCAAACAGCCAGGGAACGGGAACGGCCCCGGGTATTCGTACCAGCTTGCGGGACACTGCCGCTTTGGTTGAAGCAACATCAACTCGGGCCAGCTGGTAGCCCAGAAGCAGACATGACGTTTTCCAAAGGGCATGCTGTTTGCTCCGTATCTTGACGCGGCCTATCCAGTGCAATCGAACCCGACGCCATTTCCGGTCCTTCCTGCAGATGAGAGTGGCGCGATAGGACTCGATACAACAGCCCGACACGGAAAAGGGTAGTCACACTCCCATAACGTAGTTGTTGTGGTGTATCCTGAGCAGAAACTGCTCTTGTTTGGGCAAAAGCACCCGCGTTGCATTCGGGACCTGACTTGTTCGCCGATTTACGATGAATCTTCCGGACGAGGCGGGTGCATTGCGAGAAAGTGACCTGAAATTGTCGAAGGCGATATTCACAGATAGGTATGTATGTTCGAGGCACTTCGGTGGGCTGACAGCTCGCCGACCTGACTTCCTGGGACCGGCCACTCACCGGCGTTATCTCAACGGGAATACGGGAGGATTGTGGGGCACCTGCGACACAGCCATGGCCACGCGAGGCGGTCGGCCGCTCAGGCTGTGGCTAACGGGAGGTTTGACAGCCAAATTTAACTCTTGTCAAGCAGGACTGCATCGCCGTTCCTTGACAATTCGACACTTGCGGGTTGGTTTGCATCTTCGACCGGCAACAATTGACCAAGACGCTCGTCTGGAGTGAGGTTCTTGGCATGTTGCAAGGCGTCCTGGTTTAGGACTCGCAAACCAGCACCCTTCGGCCAGATTCGACGGCCAACAAACCAGCGACGTAGGCTGATGACACGTCCCAGGCGGCCCGTCTGCTTCAGTTGTTGCTCATAACCGGCAACTTGTGTTGCCCCAATTCCATTGGCCGGGCAAGGGAGGATTGCGGCGGTATGGCCCGTGCTTCCCCCGTCCAGGACTGAGGACGTGACCGTTGCAGCGGTCCTCGCCTGTGGATCAAAGGTGGGGGAGGGTCCTGTAAGGCGGCTGCCGAGCCTTCTGCGCAGTAAATGCGCAGCCGTCACCAACAGCCTAGCCCACCCTATCCGAACCACACCATCAAAAGTTGGCCAAGATGGCGTCGGCCGCCCGTCCTCAGAAGGGCAATAGCCAAGTCTGCATTGGGCCGTCTGCGTTCGCGCATATGTGCATTACCGCGCCCTACGAGCTTCCGCATCATGCACATTTCCAGACACGGCGTGGAAGAGGATGGTTCTTGTACTGTGTAAGACAGTCGACAATCTGTCTTCAGCTTTCTGGCTCGTTACAGACCCACGTCTCTTCCCAGTTACCGGCCCTTCAGGCGTGCAGCTTGCGCGAGGCTGAGGCCGCTCCTTCGTCACTTCCCCCACAGCCAGCACGGCACCCCGTGTATAAGAGGAAGATCCGCCGCTGCCTAGCCGGCATCTTGAGGCCTATAGCAGTCCAGAGTTTGTTGCTCACACACCCACGCACAAACCACAGAGAGAGAACCTCGGCCATGTCTCCGGTCCTATAATATCCTCGAGTCCTGCTTCCCCAGGTTCACAAACGCGGAATGGCACTGGCTGCCTGGGGCACTCGAAGTGGCCGCGCACCACTCACCCTCCTCCTACCTCGCCGCACAACCCGTCCCCGGCCCCACCCTTCATCGGATTCACCCTCTCCGCGCTCGGTGACGCGATCGTCTTCTTCCCGCTTGAATTCGGCGGCGTGAGATCCCCGGATGCGGTGAGCTGCTCCCTCCTCAGGCTCTCTTAAAACACACCTCGACTCATCGTATGCCTCATCTAGTGTGTCTCCTTTTCATCCTCCACGCGCTGGCTTCCTTGAGTGTTCACCTCACCAAGAACCTTCATGGCTTCCCGAGCCGACCCGGCTGCTGGTCATGCAGCCATGCATGCCTGCCCTCAGTGCTCTAAGAAGTTCTCCCGGCTCTGTGACTTGAACAAGCATTCAAAGTCTCATACTCGCCCTTACAAGTGCAACGACTCGAGCTGCAAGTACCATACGCTCGGCTGGCCGACTGCGAAAGAGCTGGAGCGACATTACAATGACAAACACTCCACCACGCCACGCACCTTTCCCTGCTCCTTCCCGCCGTGCACCTACTGGTCCAAGCGAGAATCCAACTGCAAGCAGCACATGGAGAAGGCCCATGGCTGGAAATATGTCAAAAGCAAATCGAAAGACAAGCGACACGCCGCACGGGAGAAACCCGCCGACAGCGATCCCGGCCCAGGGGATTGCGGCATGGCTTCTAAGATGGACCATGGCACTTCGGTGCCCTCGTCCTCTCCTCCCTCCATAGTGACGTCCGGCATGGATTTTGTCCTCTTTGACAATAACCAGGCCGACGCCTTCGGGGATGACGATAACCACCTCTACCCCGGTTACGGTGATGCCCCTGACTCACAATCCTATCTGCCTTGGTCGTCACCCACGACTCGGCTGCGGAAAAACGAACAGATCATTGAGACCTTCAGCCAAACTTACGAAGGCCTCCAAGAGAAACCAAGCATGGCCAGAGGCACAATCGACACTGAAGGCGACTCGATCTCTTCCAACTTCGCACTCTACGACATCCGACACCATCAGCAGGTCGATTGCCATGATCAGAATCTCGGTGAAACTGCGATCAAGGTCGAATCACCGGCCATTACTGTCGATGACGTCTCCCCAGCGAAGAGGAAGTACGAGCTCGTTGACGCACATCCAACTGACGCGGCGCTTACATTCTCGACACCCAGCGTTGGCCAGCAGCATGACCGCAGAGGCAGAGCGTGTCGGGGACCATTGATTAGGTCATGTGCAGGCTCTAAATACGGAGACGGCGGCGGCGAAGGCGGCTGTCAGCCAAGGAAAAGGCCAAAGCTCAACCCTGTCGAGAGCTTCACAGACACGAGCATGCCTGACATCTTCCGCTATGCCCACCCCGATATATAGTGAGTTTTTGATGTCAGCGCCCTCAGCTCAAGCAATTGCTGATGTCTTCTGTTGAATCAGCGACAGGAGCCGAACCGAGAAGTACGCGCCATGCCACACTGCTCATCGAGAGATCTCAACACTAGTGTGAGGTTTCCCTGTTCACGATCATCTCCCCTCGATGCTGATCATGGTACGTAGTCGGCATCTCAGCAGACCTGCCCACCGCCTCAAGGTCACAGAGCGAGCCATATCCTCCTTTGATATCCTCGACCCGGCCTTCAGGCACCCGAGGGTAGGCGTCTGCCGGTCTTGCTGGGAGACCTTTCGAGACCGATTAGCTTTCGATCACCACGTGTCTCGTCCTTGTCAAAAGGTCTCGAAAGGGAAGCAAGAGAAATGGCGCGTCCTGTTCAACAGCTTTACTCCGCTACACGGTTCAACAGTCCCCGACGTTTCAAGCGACTCCGGCCAGCAGATCGATGAACAATTGCAAGTTTTTTCTGGTCACCTGGATTGTTCGCCGGCTTGCAATCGGAGCGTTAGCTCCGATGAGGCCGGCACCCCTCCGACATCTGTTCCATCTGCCGCCGTCCTCCAAATTGCAGGCTCTGCGTCGCCGGGTACCAAAAACGTGCAATCCATATCTGCGTACGAGCATGAGAAGCTGCAGAGGGAACATCAAGCCTTACGCGAAAGACACCAGCAGCTTGAGCGGATGACACAGGCGCTTTTGATTCAACGGCTTATCCAGGAGAGCACGAATCACACAGCGGTGCCCGGGTCTGACGTCAAGCCGCCAGTACCGAGCTCATCCAAGAACAACCGTCTTCGCAGCTCGCCCCCAACGTCAGATCGCGACAGCCTCGTCCAGCACATGAATTCACTGTCCACCGATGTCGATGTCTACGGCTTCATGCAGGAGATGGAGGATACCCGCCAGACCCTGTCTAGAATTAACTCTGGCTTGAGCACGGCGTCTCGCTCAACTATCCACCATGTCCCGCCGAGTCCACCCTCCCAGCCTGCCGAGCTGTCAGGTCTTAAAGGCGGCGGCTTTGAGAATCATCAGGCCAAACACTCCCCTTCCCATCGGGCGCCCCTCCCATCAATTCCCGATTCAGGCTACGGCACTGAACAGCGGCGCGGCAGTCTGGGCGATCTTCCCGTAGGCGCAGGACAGTCAGCTCCGGCAAAGCCACCGATACCGCCGTCGACTGCCGAGGCGGCCGAAGGGGTTAGAAAGGCGGTCAGCGACGACGAAGCCAGCACGCCTTTACATCACAGTCAGCTTGGGTTACTGACTGACCATGAAGCATACTATGATGACGCCTCTTACAATCTATTTTATCAAGACAACATGCAACACTCGCGCTCTCCGCCGGACGGGTTTTCGTTTGAGTTTTCCTCGCACGTAGAATAGCAGCGGCGCGTTTGGCTAGAGGGATCGGAGTTTATTTCTTGGGTCACAATGTGTGTGTTCTCATTCTATTGAAAGGAATGGTTCTCTGTAAGCCAGATGTGTGACGAAGTCCGGAATATGTAACATGCTATGGTACGAGAGACTTGGACAGTTCTTCTACATCTTGATGGCACTGGTCTTTCTAAGTCAACGAGCATGACGGAACGATAAATGAATTGGAGGGGGGTATGAGCAACGGATGTTGTGGACCGACACGCTGGTCGTGTACGGGATTCAGCAACAATAAATGCCAATGTCATGATCAGTTCCCATTTTGAGATGGCTTGAAAGAAGGTCGAGGGGTCTGCGACAAATTTCGTCGCCTAAAGCTTCATGGCAAACGGTGAGTTAAAGATTCTACGGTACAACTACAAATGCTTCTAAGTCAACTACTCCGGTTCAACCAGGCACCCGCTTGCTCACCTTCAGTTCCTCCGAGCTACCTGCCTCATACCATCCATCAGTGAGTTACTAGCCCCCTACGCCCTGGGTTCAGAATTGGTGACTTATTGTTGGCCGGGCAGTCATTGACTTGACAGCACGCAGCATCCCTTCAAACGCGATGCCCTACGCTGAACGCGGCAAGTCTATATATCATACCGTCTTGCTTTGAAATGAACCCAGAAGAATATCACGCCCTCCCTCGCACTCAAATAGCCATCACGATATCCCCAAACTTGAAATCTCGTACACACCTTTGTTCTGGCTTCTGTCCAAGGCACCCCTCTCCATGCAAATTAGTTGCATGACCCGTACCCCCTTTGACAGCCCAAGATCGTCAAGCACGAGATGGCGTTGGAGCTGCACTTGCCCGCCGGGCTGCAGCAGGTCCCAAACGTGCTGCCGGAGCAAGTCTGCTGAACCTCTGGACCACAGAGCCCGTCATCGCTGATGGCGAGGCCCGTCTGCGTCGGCTTGGCTGAAGACGTTGCTTGAAATAACGAGAAGTAGAAGTTAGCTTACTTACACAGCTTACCAAGGCAGACACAGCCGGGGTGGGACGCATCACTTACATGTTACGACGGCAGTGGACCTGGTAACAACCACGGTAGACTTTGTCGAGACCGCCGTCCTCGACGAAACGGTAGTAACAGTCGACCTGGACGCAATACCAGTAGATCTCGTGGATACGGTCGTCCGCGATGAGACTGCAGTAGTGCTGGCAGTCGACCTGGTGACAATGGCGGTAGACCTCGTAGGGACCGCCGTCCTTGAGGAAGCAGCAGAAGTACCCCCCCCATCGCAGCTGCCCCAGGCCAGCTGGCAGCCGTTGTCAAGCGAGCAGTACTCGTCGCCGACGCCGCAGTACCCAAACACGGAGCAGCAGGATCCCCAACGGGTGCCGGCGCACGTCACGCCGTTGCCGCAGGTGCCGTCGGTGCTGGCGCCCGTCTGCGTCGGGGCCACGGACAGAGTGCTCCTTGTCAGGATACGGGACGTGGTTGTCGTTGCCGTGGCTGTGGCCGATGGCACGGCCGAGCCACTGCCGCTTGGCCCAGTGCGGTACCAGTTGGAGACGGGATCGCCCAGACACTCGCCCACCGTCACGGCTTGGTAGCCCGCGGAGAAGAGCGAGGTGAGGATGTAGTCGGTCAGATTGTAGACGACCTGGTAGTGGATGTCGTGCTCGATTTGCAGGAAGCTGTCGCTTGCTGGGTCGGAGCCGTCGATGGCGTCGTCCCAGATGTCCTTGCTGGTCTGGATCTGCTTTGCGTTGTCGTGGAGATAGCCCTCCGTGTCCAGGTCGAAGTAGATAACGTGGTAGCCGAGTGTTGACAGGATGTTCTGGCAGTTCTTCTCGCAGATGGAATAGGGAGGTCGCATGTAGGTGGGGAAGAAACCGAGAATGGAGTTGATGGCGATCTCGTTCCAGACCATCTGGTTCGTAAACTGTGTGTTGGTCAACTGGCTCGCGTTCTGATGAGACCAGGTGTGGCTGCCAATCTGATGGCCTTCGGCATGCATTCTCTAACGCCTCGTTTAGCATGTCGTCCCGCGCAGCCGTAGCAAGGTGCCCGTACTCGGATGATGGCAGGGTAGATGGTTGAGGGATCATTGATCTTCCCCTTGCCGAGATTGGTTCCTGTGATGAAAAAGGTGGCTTTTGCGCCGTAGCTCTGTTCTTAGATTAGCCAGCCTGTCAATTTAGGTGAGCGCACGACCTCAGACCTTCAGCTTGTCAAGGAGGTCGTTAGTGTAGATATATGGACCATCATCAAAGGTCAGAGCAATGTCTCCTGGCTTAACGCAGTCGTAGATACCGGTCCCTCCATAAAGGACGCTCCCAAGCTTGGGACGGGCGACACCAGAGGTATCTGCACCACTGGGTTTTTGGTTCTAGAAGACATTGTTAGCGGGATATTGTAGATTGTCTGCTGGCATTGCTTACGGCGTCACATCCAGGGCCATAGTTTATCTGGCAGTCAGGAGCGGTGCAGTAGTCTATGCCTGTCCCACACCAACTATCATGGAGGTCAGCTTGACTCGGAGAACACCAAAGATATTAGCATGTCGTACCCTTCAGCGGAGCAGCAGTCGCCGGCCAGGCAGCTTCCGATACCCGGCCCACACCGGCCTTCCTCGTCGTCCTGGCGACGCCCTAGCTGTCTCCCATGCCTGGCCGGCATATGCTGCGCTCTGGCGGCAGCTTGGGCATGGACTGAGCTTGCTCTCCTCCGAGCCTCCAGTTCCGACAGGAACTTTCTGGCTCCTAGCAGCTTCGGGGTATGTTGGCCACGATCGTCATCAGCGAATGCGAAGCCTAGCGAGAGGGCTAGAAGAGTGGATGACAACTTCATGGTGACAAAGGTTTATGTATATTGTACATGTGAAAACCAATGGTGTGTGAACCTGACGGCAAAGAGCGTCCGAGACTGACGACTTGGTCTTTCTGGAAAGATAAGCCAAGTGATTCGTGATGTGATCGAGGCAGATAAACGAAGGACTACCAACGAATCCAAGAAAGGTAGAAGAAGCTCTGTAGCAGCTCTGGTGCTTTAAGTGAACGTTAGGGGGGGGGGGGG